>NC_045602.1:39185714-39785714 GCF_009762305.2 Zalophus californianus
AATTAACTTCACGAGCATGATTCTCAAGTTAGCTAGCCATAGAGTACTTATGATTATTGATGTTCAAAGACTTAGTTTAGATAAAGACATAAATGTTATATTAAATGTGAAGTACTCCCAATTAATGATTTTGTTAGTTCTTTTGTATTTTATCATTGGAAATATCATTTATCATTTATCATAGTAGTAAACCCTTAGTTATTTTTGTGATTGTTGTATTGGTGTAAAATAGCTAGAGCTTGGCAAACTTCTAGATCAGATACTAATCTCATTTCCTGAAAAGGCAAAGTTAATAACCAACATAGCTAAGAGTGTTTATGATGCTAACAGGTACAGGGCTGCATTTCTTTTTTTTTTTTTTTTTAGATTTTATTTATTTATTTGAGAGAGAAAATGAACAGGGGGGAGGGGCAGAGGGAGAGGGAGAAGCAGACTCCCCGCTGAGCAGGGAGCCTTGGGGCTTGATCTCAGGACTATCCCAGGATCCGGATATCATGACCTGAGCCAAAGGCAGACGCTTGAGCTTAACCGACTGAGCCACCACCACCACCCAAGCTCCCCATAGGGCTGCATTTCTGTTACAATTAAGATCTCTAAAAAACACTTAAATAGATAAAAAGAAATAAAAACATGCAAAGATAACAAATAGTTACAAAAGATAGCAAAGATAACAGGATCAGTTACCTAGACTAAAACTTAATGTGATGCTCTGCTTAGTCTTTCCTGAGATTATAATAATGTTAAAAGATTGCAAAACTCAAGAGCAGGAACAAGGGAAAGATATCCATTCTCACCACTTCTATTCAGTATTGTACTGGAGGTCCTAGCCAGTACAGTAAGACAAGAAAAACAAAAGGTGTTCAAATTGGAGAGAAAGAAGTAACACTGTCTCTATTTGCAGATGATATGATCATATATGTAGGAAAGAGCAAGGAATCTAGGAAAAGGCTAAGAATAAGTTTAGCTAGCAAGGGGGTAAAATATAAGGCCCATATACAAAATCAATATTTCTAAATGTTAGCAACAAACGTTTAGTAAGTTTAGATTTTAAAAAATACTATTTACTACTGCATCAAAAAAAATACTTTTAGATAGCTTTAATGGAATACAGAGGATGCTACATCTCTGAGAGAAAGATGCAAATAAAGGAAAAATATAAAACATCTCCTAATGCTTCTCAGTGAATTAGATTTAAAAGTATAAGACTATGCCATTTATTTGGTGTATTTTTTAAAGGGGAAGAATTGAGCTAAAAGTAACCAGATTAACATCCTTACTTTGCCCACTTTTTTCTTCAGAGGTATTTAATAAACATTTTTTTAAGACCATGCTGTATGATTTTTAAATGCCACCCCACAACACAAATGATGTGCTGTGGGGCATAAAATTTTTTATTAGATTTTTCACTTAAGTTGATTTATTCACCAAACCTGAGACTTATTAAAAACATTTTGTACAGTGCAAAAGTTCTAGTTTTGCAATTTGTAAATGGGTGGTTGGAATGTAATAAATTCTCTGACAATTCTAGAATTAAAGTAGAGTTCTTAGTTTTTTTATTAAGATATGAAGCTCTTTTAGGCAGTTTTGAATTATGAGTAACTTATGAATTATGAGTAATTCATATTTATGAGTATGAATAATGAGTAACTTCATATTTAACACAATAGTTGATATATGTTTTTATTTAACTTTCACAATGGCTTTCCATATTTTTACTGAAATAAAAAAGACCAAGCTTTCTCCAGCTATTGAATAACCTACATAGTTTCATTTCTCCAAAATAAAAGATTTTATATTCTTGCTCTTTTCACTATATCTTTCCTAAAAGTAAATGAAAAAAAAGAGAAAAAAAGTAAATGAACAATGTGGGTGTTCCTCTATAACTAGGCTTGCGGTATAAATAGGAACTCAAGTTTTCAGAATTTTGCTAGATTTGTTCCAAAAATATTAGAAGGTACATCTTAAAAAAATACTCCAGATGAGTTTCAGTCAAGACAAACTATTTCTTGCTTGGGACCTAATACAGCCTATAAATAGTAAAATTAGCTAGTGTCCTGGGTGTCTGCTTGATACTCCATACTCTTTTGGGTATTATACATGGCACGCATTAACACAATATGAACTGAAATCTTCAAAGAATTGGTTCAAAATCAGAGCAATCACAAAAGACAATGATCAAGTCTAATCTTCAGCTTTCATTTTTATTATTATTCTTAAAGATTTATTTATTTTAGGGGTGCCTGGGTGGCTCAGTTGGTGAAGCATCTGCCTTCAGCTCAGGTCATGATCCTAGGGTCCTGGGATCAAGTCCCAGACAGCCTCCCTGCTCAATGGAGACTCTGCTTCCTTCTCCCTCTTCCCTTACCCCTGCTTGTGCTCTCTCTCACAGGCTCCCTCTCTCTCTCTCAAATAAATAAAATCTTTTTGAAAAAATAAAAATGTATCTATTTTAAGAGAGAGGGCAGGGGGAGGAGCAGAGGAAAAGGGGCGCCTGGGTGGCTCAGATGGTTAAGCAACTGCCTTCGGCTCAGGTCATGATCCCGGAGTCCTGGGACTGAGTCCCACATCGGGTTCCCTGCTCAGCAGGGAGTCTGAAAAATAAAAAAAATTTAAAAAAAAAGAGAGAGAAACAATCCCAAGCAGCTGGGAGCCTGACTCAGAGCTCGATCTCATGACCCCAAAATTATGACCTGAGCTGAAATCAAGAGTCAAGACACTTAACCGACCGAGCCACCCAGGTGCCCCCTAAGTTTTCATTTATAAAAAAGTCCCTCTGAAATATGAGTTAGCTTGAAATAAAAAATAGGTACTCTTGCTCTGTTTACACAAAATCTTTCCTTTATTTGGCTTTCTGTAGTTACTAGAATTGGTTGGGAGAACATTTCACGATGTCAGTTAAATAGATGAAATCCTGAATAACAATAAAAGTAGCTCATTCATGCAGCACTTAGACCACGTGCCATATACTCTTCTAAGCATTCTACATGTATTCATTTCCTTAAGGCTCACAATAGCTCTTTGAGGTGTAGATCATATCCCTATTTTAGAGATGAGGAACTTAAGGCACAGAGAGGTTGAGAACTTAACCAAGCTTACACAGCTAATTAAGTGCCAGAACTGACTCCAGAGTCCCTACGTCTGGCTCGTAAGAGCAATGAGGTAAGTGACATAATAGGACTGGCAGTAGTTCTGCATAGGTGAATTGGCCTTTGTTAGGTGAATAATTTTTCTGGAAACAAAGCCAACATTTAAAAATCCAGTTTAACAAATTAAGGCAAAATTACTCCTTTTTCCAAAACATCTGTTACAGATCTTTAAGCTCCTCTGGTACACTTTATTGAGATATACTTTACTTAAAATATACACATATTTGAAATGTACAAGGCAATGAGTTTTTGACAGGTGTATACCATTGTAAACAAAATGCCAAATATTTCTGTCAACACCAAAAGTTTTCTCAGGCCTCTTTATAATCCATCCCACCTTCTACCCCTGTCCCCAGCAACCACTAATGTGCTTTCTATCACTATAGATCAGTTTATATGTCTAGAACTTTTTACAAATATAGAATCATACAGTAGCTACTCCTGTGTCTTGCACTAAGCATGATTTTGAGATTCATCCATGTTATGTATATATTGCTATTTTGCTTCTTTTTGTTGCTGAATAATTATATTGTATAGATATACCATGTTTTGTTTATCCATTAGCCTACTGGCAGACATTAAGGTTGTTTCAGTTTTGGGCTATTACAAATAAATCTGCTATGAACATTCATGTACAGGTCTTTGCATGGATGTATGTTTTCATTTCTCTTGGACTAATACAAGTGAAATGGCTGGGTTATGTGGTTAAATGTTTAATGTTTAAAGAAATCAAACTGCTTTGTAAAGTACCATTTTTAAAAATTTTTTTATTGTTATGTTAATCACCATACATTACATCATTAGTTCTTGATATAGTGTTCCATGATTCATTGTTTGTGCATAACACCCAGTGCTCCACGCAGAACGTGCCCTCCTTAATACCCATCACCAGGCTAACCCATCCCCCCACCCCCCTCCCCTCTAGAACCCTCAGTTTGTTTTTCAGAGTCCATCGTCTCTCATGGTTCCTCTCCCCCTCCGACTTACTCCCCTTCATTCTTCCCCTCCTGCTATCTTCTTCTTTTTCTTTTTTCTTAACATATCTTGCATTATTTGTTTCTAAAGTTGTACCATTTTAAATTCTAACTAGTAATGATGAGAATTCCAGTTGTTCACCATCCTTACCAACATTTGGTATTTTCCGTCCTATTAATTTTAATGACTTCCAGTGATGATGTAGGGTTTCAATCATATTTATATATATAAATTATTTTTTGAGGTTTCTGTTCAAATCTTTTGCCCATTTTAATTTGTATTTGTCTTATTGAGTCATAAGAGTTCTTTATATATTCTAGATATAAGTCCTTGGTCTGATATGTAAGATGGGAATATTTTCTCCTATTTTATAGCTTGCTCTTCATTTTAACTTTAGAGTCATATGTAATTAAGTTATATACCTTACAACAATTCAGAAATAATTTAGAGAGATATTATATATAATAAATATTTTAAATATTCATCATCCTTTTAAAAATGTTTACAGTTCTTAAACTCATAATATTTTTTTAAAGATTTTATTTGTTTATTTGAGAGAGAGCACGCAAGCAGTGAGTGGGGAGGGGTAGAGGGAGAGGGAGAAGCAGGCTCCCCTCTGAGCAGGGAGCCTGACACAGGGCTCCATCCCAGGAACCTGGGATCATGGCCTGAGCCAAAGGCAGACACTTAAACGACTGAACCACCCAGGCATCCGAAACTCATAATATTTTTTAAGCAAACCTTTTTAATCTACATATTGGTACTGAAAATTAAGCCTAATTTGAAGATACCCTGCAGAACCTTTAAATCAAATTTTTATGGAGTTTTAAATTACAAAGTAATGCTTTTTGCAGAAATTAAAACAATATAGACATGTGCAGAGAGCAAAATGTTAAATATTGTCTATTACACCTTTCCTAAGCCCATTTCCCAAGACCCGTTAAGTTTAGTGTATATCTTTTCTGATTTTTTCCTATGGATATTGCAATATACAAGATCAGACTGTCAAATCATACTAACACAAATCAGTAATATTACCTAGTATCAAGTTTACTAAGTATTTCAAGGATACAATCGATCATGCAACTCCAAAGAAGCAGAGATATCTAGGACATGAAAGATGGCTCCTCAAACCATGTTTTCCTATGTTGGTCATGCATCTCTGACCCAAAATAATAGATGAGGTTTCTAAGTGAGGGTCACCTCTCTCAGTGGGAGTATTTAAATTATGAACCATCTCCATTTTATACCTCCTAGTTTATGTGACATTCTTCAGAGAGCTATGCCTCATAGATCCTGAATTTATTTACTACAGATAATCCTTAGCCAGGGACATCCTGCTAAAGGCATGTCAAAGATAAGTTCCCTTTCTCCTAGCTAATATCATTGGTCTCTTTAGTCAGAGGTCCAGAAGTCACCTACCTTCTTCCCTCTCCCCCGCCCCAGGAAAGGAAGTAAATGGGTTGCAGGCCAGCTCCTTTAACTTCCCCTTACAATAAACATATATGAATATATTTAGGTTTTGGGTTCTGTATGTTAAGTGTTTTTACACTAAAATTGGATTTTAGATTGATCAATAGATAGGTAAATAGGTAGATAGACTTCTACATCATTTCTTCCCCTCAATGTATCATGGACATTTCTCCACAACAGTACATGTAGTTCCAACTCATTCATTTAAATGGCTGCATAGGAAGTACAATTTTGATATTCCATGAGTGGTATCATTTTTATAAACTAGTGAATTTCCATAAAATAAATTTCAACTGTTAGGAACTTTTAGATAGTAGTATAGACCTCAAGCGTAAATGTGGTCATTTTGGTGTAGATTATTTATTCTGGTGAGAAATACTTTGAACAAAAGTTCTGGAAATTAATATGTGAATATGACTATAGTTTTGAGTGGCTTATCTGAGCCTTGTTTAGTGAGCCTTGCTTGTGATCATGTTTGTACCAACTGTGGAGGACTGTTGCCCGCCACAGGTAAAGATGGTTTGTGGTTCCTCTAGGTGATTTCCAGATAACATTAGGGGTATAGCTAGAATGAGAGACTATCTTAAAATAAACTGCATGTTTTGAAATTGTCTGCTATAAAACACAAAAATGCCAAGGCCAGATTTCTTAGCCCAATCTTTCAATAAAGTCCAGACTCCTCCTGGTGACCCAGTAACTTCTCTTTCAGAATGGTATTTTCTGAACTGAATAAACATATATTACCAAAGTAAAGACTAGAGACTTACTAAATGTTTTCATACTGAAATTTCATTCTAATTAGCAAAAAGCTAGTATATAGCCTTGCAGGCACTCAGGAAATTAAAATATGAGATGGTATATGAAATGATAACTATTTAAAGATTGAAAATATTACCTTAAATGTTTAATATGATCTTCTATCTTACCTCCCTTTATTTTATTCATAGATACCACGTTGAATGAACAAATATTGAACTTTTATAGTTACCCTTTGTAAAAGGAGTATGGGGGGTAGGATATAGTTTGAATCGCAAAGGATTTCACATTATGAGGTAGGTTGAAAATAGAGATCTTCTAGATCATAAGATTATTTCTACGAAGCTGACTTTTATTTGAAAGCAAGCAAAACTCTATTCTTAAACTCTTAGTTCAGACTAAATATATTAAAAATCATGAATGCTATCTGCAGATTTAGAGGTGGAAATTTGAGGTTACTTTGTTCTAAAAATACTATTTATTTTTCCGGGGCAAAATATATGCTCAAAGAGTTAGCCTAACTTTCAGACTTACAGGAAGTAAAATGATAAGAAATTGGAGATGGATTTGTGAATTTTCAGATGATGAATCTATGTTGATGGTATAATTCTAAACTTTGAACTATTTAATCTTTATAACAAGATTTCACTTGGTTTCAGATGACTGGGAATAGAGTATTAGACAAAATCGATTTGGGGATCTCTGCATCGTGTTTTTTAGCTCCCCGGTTGTTGCACAGTCTCACCATGTGGGGAAAGCTCATGCTAGAAAACTGAAGAAATTAATGGGTGACTATGATCAGATTTCTTCACCAAGTTCTCAGCCTGAGAAGGTAAGTTTCCATTCACCTCTTTATTGATCTCTGCATGATCTGTGGACTGTGGGGACTGACTTTTCTCACTTAGCATGCCTTCAGGGTTCATCCATGTTGTACCATGTATCAGCACTTCCTTCCTTTTTATTGCTGAGTAATATTCCATTGTATGAATATACTGCACCCTATTTATCCATTCAGCAATTAATGAACATTGAGTTGTTTCTACTTTTTAGCTGTTAATGAATATTGCTGCTGTGAACATTTGTGTTCAAGTTTTTGTGTGAACATAGGTTTTCAGTTCTCTCGGGTGTATACCTAGGAGTGAAATTGCTGGGTCATAAGGTAACACTGTGTTTAATGTTTTGAGGAATTGCCATTACTGTTTTTCTTTTTTCTTTTTAATTAGAAAATGTTTCCAGTGGTTATTCATAAAATTATTAATCAAAACAGCAAAAGTAGATTCACAGAGCCACATATCAATAACAAAACAGGAAGGAAATGAAATATTCAAGAGACACTTTGAGAGGTTTCAAAGGAATACATAACCAGGCTAAAAATCTACAGTTAAGGTTATGGTTGCACAACAGATTTTATTCATTCCTGCATTTTTCTCAATAAGTTCTTCCTTATATTTGCCTTTCTCTTTTCCACCTTGTTGAGATTTGGCCTTGCATTCAAGAATTTTTTTCAGATCTTTGTCCAGTTTTAGCCTGGTGATAACCACCTTGCTCGAGTGAATGTCCACATGGACAGTTGTGCCATTAGCCTTCTCACATTGCAGCCGCTTGATGTAGATGACCTATTTCTTTCTAACACCTGGACAACCTTGCTGATTTATTGACATTTATAGTGTCCTCAAACCACCTGGACCTCATCATCCCTGCGGATGGGCATGTAGCAGATATTGTACTTTTCCCACAGGTCCTTGGAGAATGGGGAAGACATGATCATCCTGTGCACGTGCAAGGGGACACTGAAGTGGCATTTGGGGTTTTTGCTGCCATCTGAGGTCAGGAAGGGATTGAACTTCATGGTGACCATCTACCTGGCTCCGGGTAGGCTCAGAACTGTGGGCACAGGGCTGGAAGTCCAGACTGTTTTTCAAAATAGCTGCATATTTTACATCCCCACAAGCAATGAATGAAGTTACTAGTTTTTCCATATCCTTGTCAACACTTAATATCATCTGCCTTTTTTTATTATAGCCATCTGTGTGGGTATGAAGTATCAAAAATTTTTAAACATAAAAGTAGAGAAAATAGTATAGTGAACCTTCATATACCCATCATCCAGTTTCAACAGTTATCAACGTCTTTTTAATCTTGTTAGTGACTTTGTAAAAACAGCTTTACAGAGGTATAGTTAACATATAATAAACTGTACATACTTAAAATACACAATTTGATGGGTTTTGACAGATGTATATACCATCAAATGATCAATATAGTAAACATACATCCAGACCCCATAAAGTACCCTTTGTAATCATTCCGCCCACTGCTCCCTGCCTCATCCCCAAGCAAACACTGTTACTATAGATGAGTTTGCATTTTCTAGAGTTTTATTTAATGGAATCATATATTACGTACTCTTTCGTCAGGCTTCTTTCACGCAGCATATTCTGAGTTTCATCCATATTGTTGACTGTTTCAGTGGTTCATTCCTTTTGATCACTGCTAGTATTTCATTGTATGAATATACCACTGTTTGATTGTTCCATTTACCTGTTGATCATCATTTTGGTTTTTCCTTTCTGGGGCTATTACAAATAACACTGCTATGAACATTCATATGTCAGTCCTTGTATGGACGTATACTTTCTTTTCTTTTGGGGGCAATATCTAGGAATGGAATAACTAGATCGTACAGTAAGCGTATGTTTAACTTCCTCAGAAACTACCATTCTACAGAATTCCACATGCTCACCAACAACACTGATAATGTCATTCTTTTGATCTCAGTCATTCTAGTGAGTGCTCATACTGGTGTCTCATTGTGGTTTTAATGGACATTGACTTGATGACTAATGGTACCTTTTCATGTGTTCATTGGCCATTTGTATATATTCTTTTCTGAAGTGTCTGTTCAAATCTTTTGCCTATATTTCATCAAATATTTGTTACATTATTTTATTCTAGTTAGAATTTTTATACTATTTAAGTTGAATAGGAGCTAAATTTTCTGACTCACCAAACGAGGCTTAATTTAGACATTATTTTTAATCTCAGATTTCCAGAAAAGATAGCAGATCCTTAGTGACTCTAGACTGCTATTGGCTTATTTCTTTCTGTTAAAGGGAAGAAATGTTCTGTTCTACATGGGTTATGCAGCCTCCTGATTTCTACGTGGGGTATGCAGCCTCCTGATTTTTGGAGACAGAGTATGTCACCAAAAATATCTAAGGCGTTATCATCTTGTAGTAAGATATTTGCACGTATGCAGGATTTGAGGGAGGGGAAAGAAATAAATCAGGAATGGTGCTACCCCCACCAAAAGAATCAAACAAGCCAACAAAAAACTAGGGTATCTGCTTTATATTTCTTCTGAAACTTTTCTCTGCATCAGTCTGAGCCCCTCTCAGCTTTCACCTCCATTTCCTCCCTTAACCCTCCCACCAGTACTTTAATAGAGAACAAACCAAAAGACATTCTAGAATGCTTTTTTCACCAATCAGAAGTAACAGAAATGAAATTCAAGCCCTATACAGAAGGTACGGAACTCTGTTCCCTCATCTTCTCTCATGCCTTATACAAAAGAGTAGGTTCATCTCATAGCTGAATTTCTAATTTCCAGCATTCCCAAACCATTTTGTAAACATCCTTTTATTAAGTCTTACAGTACTCTAGTCAGGTAAGTATGTATGTTTATTTTATTTTGTTTGAGTAAACTGAGGAGTTTAAAAATTAAATTACTTCTCTATGGCTCTATTACTTCTCTTAGAAAACAATATACAAGAAACTGGTTAAATCAGAACTTTAGAAAATATATGAGCATTTTATCAGGCCACTTATCAGGGATGTATAGTCCTTATCCACACATGCCTATGTCTTACATTTTCAGCCATACAACAGAACCCTATATTCCATCTCCTTTCTGCCCTCTTCATCCCACTTCTGAGAAAGATAAAGCTACTTGGGAGTGGCCTGGGAGATATTTGACTATCCTCATGTACCTTTTTGACATACAATGTCATGGTATTTAACTTTTATGCTGAATTAGGTTTTAATTTGTTTGGGCTTCTTTGTTTTTTGGAAGCTCTCTTCAAGAGCAAAGGAAATATTCAGAATAAAATGATCTAGTAAGAATTTTCTCCTATCTTCTCTACAGAGAATCCCTTGTTGTCAACCTAATGAAGCATTCAAAGAAGACATATGACTCTTTTCAAGATGAACTTGAAGATTATATCAAAGTGCAGAAAGCCAGAGGCTTAGAGCCAAAGACTTGTTTCAGAAAGATGAGAGACAACTGTTTGGAAACCTATGGATACAGAGAAGAGCTTGATTACCGACCAAGGTATAGAATGTTTGATCAAAGACGCTCATCTGAAACTGGGCAGCCCTACCCAAGATCATGCCCTAGTTCACAAAAAGTGGAAAACCAGTTACCTCAGTGGCTACCAGCTTATGACAGCAGACTAAGACTAGACTCCCTGAGCTACTGTCAATTCACCAGGGACTGTTTCTCAGAAAAACCAGAACCCCTGAACCTTAGTCAGCGAGAGTCTAACTGTAGCTCATACAGTGTAGAATCTGGAGTTCACAAGCGCCTCTCCTCAGAAAACAGTGCCGGTGGCCATCCAGCCAGGCATAAACAGCTACATCAGAAGGGGAAAAGACACCCGGAGGAAGGCAGAGACGAACCAGAGGAGGAGCGGCCCAAGCATAAGAGAAAAAAAGGTTGCGGGGAAACAGATTTAGATAAACACAAGAACTTCCAAAGAAACAAAACACAGATGGAAACAGTCAGGGTCAGTACAGAAAAGCTTAAGAATCGAAAGGAGAAAAAAAGCCGAGATGGAGCCTCTAAGAAAGAAGAACGTAAACGTAGAAAAGAGAAAAAGGAACAAGGTAAAGAGAGGACAGAGGAGGAAATGCTTTGGGACCAGTCTATCCTTGGATTTTGAAGCTCTTGAGTTGGTTCTCCTGAGGTTAAATTGAAAAAATAGTTGAGGGGCCTGGTTTTCTGACGTTTACGTTCATGTTGGTTCTTTCCTGTGAACAGGTACTGCAACTTCTAACAACAGGCCAAGTGAACACAAAGTATTTAATACGCTTACTCTCCAACATGGAAATTACTTTTCCTCATTTTCTAAAAGCATCCTTACATTCTTATATAATGTAATTTCCCTTAATGACAGTGGCTCTGCTTTTACTCATCAAATTGCTGGGATGGTAGAAGTATTTTTCCCTTGGGAGGTCATTTATTTTAAATTGGAGTATTAATAGGCTTTGCAGAATCTATTTCTTGATTGGGTTTGTTTTAGTTTTGGGTGGGGTATTTTTATATTCATTAGTTTTCTCTATGACACAATTTAGACTGATTTTTTTTTCCTTTTTAGATCTAACTTGCAGTGTATTTTGTAGATTGGAAGGTGGAGAATGAAATACATTATAATAATAATAAGCTAAGGTTACATATAGTTTTAAAAGTTTCAAAGAGTTTTGATGCAAAATCAGTTTATATTCTGGAAATATTTATAATAAAGTGTTCTAATTTCTGCGTTTTGTTGTTCTGTGTCAGTGATCTGTTCCCATTCAACAGTGATTTTCTTTTGGAAGAGAAATAACTGAGCAGTTTGTACTTAAGAGGCAAGGTCACACTTTACAGTTGTAAAAATTCTTTACTATACCTTGTTTATTCATATTTAAACCCACTTTTTAGGATAGAACTCTATTAATGACCACAATTTTTCCAAATAGCTGAAATTGAAGAGAGAGGAATTTATAAGAAATAAACTGCTAGCAGATTATTCTTTCCTAACCAGTGTTTTCATTCTGATAATCCCCCTTTTTTATGATAAGCATATGAAGTAGTAGAGCATCAATATCTTGTAGAAAGAACTATGGCCTGGGAATCTGAATCCCAAAATTCTAGTCTCAGCTATGCCATCAAGTTGTTATGTGACTTGGGGGGAGTCACTTAACTTCATTTTCCTCATTATCTAATATGATTAGGATTGGCCTCTGAAATGCCTTGGATAATAAGATTCTGTAATATGAAAATTCTCTGCACTCACAATGTGAATGTGAGTGCTTACATATCTATTTTAATATTTTAACTTTAGGATTATTTTGCTAAAAGCGTTTTTAGTTAGTTATTCTACCAAAAGCGTTTTTAACTTATATGCTAAAAGATATATAAATAAAATATATAAATATACCTATTCCCTCCCACCCATCCTCTTGCATATAACCAGTCTCCCTACCCTTGCTGAGCTGCTGCCTTACTCAGCCCTGACCCTTCTCTGCGTCACATCACCTGGCCTCTACCGCCCTGGGCCCCACGTAGCAAAGAAGGAAGGAAGGGAGGGGAGGAGGGAGGGAGAGAGGGCAGATGACCCATTTTATTTTAAACTAATGACCACAAACCTCCAATCAATCGAGTTTCCATAGTAAGTTTCCCACTCAAAGATACCACTTTTATATTCTCCTTTCTCCTCAAATCTTTCCCTTCCTCGCGCATTCCATATAGGCCTCCTTTCTCAGCTCATGACTTCACCTCACACTCCATTGAGAAAATAGAAGCCCTCAGAAGGGGCCTTAACTCATGGCTGTTCCACCAGATTTATAAACTTCCCTCAAGAACTGTGTTCTCCATCTTCCCTCCTGTTACAACAAAGGTGTCCCTGCTCTTATTACAGACAAGTCTCCCCTCATGTGCTGGATCCTACCTCCTTTCGCCTTCTCAAGGTCTTCATCTCTCCTGCACCATGAATCTCTCCTCCTCTACTGGATTATTCCATTAGTATGCAAACATGCTTCTGTTTCCCCTCTACAAAAAACAAAAACTCCCTTGACCCCCATATCCTTTTTCAGCTACCTCCTTTCTCCTTGACATCAAAACTTGCCTACACCAGGTATCTACACTTTCTCACCTCTCATTCTCTCCTTCCCCTCTTCCATCTAATTTTCTGTCCCTACTGCTTCTCTGAAGCTATGCTTTACAGTCAAGGTCTCCAATGGCCTCGACGTTAAATCCAATGGATATTTTTTATTCGGATTCAGTTCAGCCTCTGGCAACTCCCATCTGGTTTGTCAGTCCCTCTTCCTTGAAATGCTCTTCCCTCAGCCTTCATGGCACCACATTCTCCCGATGTTCCTTACCTCCATAGCTCCTCCATCTCATGGGCTCCTTTCCTGGTTTCTCCTCCCCCCACCTACCTCTGAATGCATCATCATGTATGGTGTATCAGGGACCAGTCCTAGGCCACCACTTTGTAATCTCACATCCTAAGTGATCTTATCCAGGCCCATGGCTTTAATTTACCTGTTTGTTGTTGTAGATTACATGTTCCCAACCCCCCAGATTCGTATGTTGGAATCTAATCCCCAATGCCATGGTATATGGAGGTGCGGTCTTTAGGAGGTAATTAGGTCATGAGGAGAGAGCCTTCATGAGTGAGATTAATGCCTTTTTAAGAAGAGGCCAGAGAGCTAGCTCAGCCACCTAGCCTATGGTAATTTGTTACAGCAGCCTAAACTGTCTAAGACAGCTGACGACCTCTAAATTTCTATTTCTAGACTGAATCTTCTCCCTGAGTTCTAGACTCATATCCAACTACACTTGTTAATATTAGAAACTCAGGAGTACTTGCTTCCCTCATCACCAGTCATTCCTCCCACCTCCTCCCCGCCCAATTTCCGCATCTCTGTGAATAACAACACCAATTAAATTGTTCAACCCTTCCTCTCCTACATCATACCCATCAGCAATTCCTCCTGGTTATGTCATCAAATTCTCTCTCCTATTGTCCAGTTCTCGGCATCTTCATTGACACCATCCCGTCCCAAACCATCGTTTATCCTTGTACCAAACAGGACAAACAAGTCTAAAGAGAACTGCTACCTCCTTTCAAAAGGAGGTTTCTTCCAGCAAAACTGGAAGAACTCATCACGTGTTCCGAGTTGGTGAGTGCAAAGCTGCAACAGAGGCACTTTGGCACCCAGTGATCAGCTGCTGTTATGGTCATCTACGCCCTGAGGATTCCAGAAACACCCAGCAACTATTTCCTTCAGAAGGACAAACCTTGCCTCAAAACAAACAAAACAAAAAACCCGCTAGGTTGAGAAACCAAATCGAGCAGGGAAATAACACTAGGAGTAAGGAGAAGAGAGGTTCAAACAGGGAGCAGGGAAAGGTCCCAGAGGAAGCAAAACCCAGAAACAACTGTAACAGCAAAATATAACATCAAAGGTTCTTACCTTGGCAGGCAAGACCTGTAGGCCAATGGGAAATAGAGCAGACTTTTCTGAAGTAGGCTTAGCCCTGAGAGGCAGAGACATAACCATGTTTGGTTATTTCTTGACCCTTCACGGTAACAAAGAGGGAGCCCTGAGCTGTGAAGCTGGGAAAGGTACCCTAGGCCATTCCCTTGTCCTCAGAAATGTCCTTCCAGCAGTCAGGGTTAACACATTTCATTTAAATTTTGGAAAAGAGGAAGAGAATGTGATCTCGCCACAGGTAAGGTATTACAAGAAAAAAATGAACTGTAAACTATTTTGACAGGAAGATACCAGAAAAATGCAGACACAAAACAGATGAAAACTCTGACCTAACACTTCAGAAAGGGCTGAAATAAGACAATGATGAAAGCTTTGAGAAAAGCGCATCAACCAGAAAAATAGCTCTGGAATAAAATGGCCGGACAACTATGCAACTGAAAAAGAAACATAATTATTAATTTCAGGGACAATAAAATGTAATGCAGTAAAAAAAAAAAAAAAGGTAATTCTATTTTTTGGTCAGAAATATTCATGGAGCTCAGCTAGACATGGTTACGAAACAATGATCCCAACAGACACAGGAAAAAATTAGCAAAAGAAAAAAAGCCTTTCAGAAATAAAAAGAATACAAGAGAGTATAGACAACAGAGAAAAACGAAATAAAGGGTAAAAGGGAGAATAATGAAGATAATGCAAAAAAAATAAGGAAAATAATACAAAAGACTGGCAAGAAGGTGATAAAGGTAAAAAGTAAGCAAAGGAAACTCAAATATACTTGGAGAATCTAAAGAAGAAAACATGCAGTGAAGTAGAACAAACATTTAAAACTGTGTTTATTGAGGTATAATTTGTGTTTATTAATGTATATACATTTGCATGCAGGTGTGCATGCAAAATGTTGTGGACTTGTTTAGGCAACGCGTAGAGTGTTCTGGACTCTCAGACCCTGAGCGATAACTCCCAAGATAGTTTTGAACTTTCAGATCTAACAAACTTGATTTTGAACTCCAGTTGGACACTTACAAGCTATGTATGGTACATTCTTTGTTGGGGCAAATGGCAGCAATAATTCTCCCTCCCTGTACCACCCCTGAGGTGGTCCCTTCCCATACTGCTGGACTTGGCCATGGGACTTGGTTTGGCCAATGGGAGAATAGCAAGCTAGATTTGGAAAGTGCCCCCGTTTGCCCTCATGCTACTTTTAGAACTCAGCGACCTTGTACAAGCCCTGCTGAATCATGCGAGACTCGTGGCCATGTCTCCATCACCCAGCTGACCTTGAACTAACTCTTCCTCTTCCCACATACCAGGCACCTTGGCCTTCCAACCCCCACGGAGCCAGGCCAGCTCACAAAATTGTAAGAAATAAATGCTTGCTGTTTTAAATCATAAGTTGTTGGGTGGTTTGTGATGCAGCAAAAGCTAACTTATATACTACATGATTTTAGGTGAGTTTCTTTTTTTTTTTTAATTTTTATTGTTATGTTAATCACCATACATTGCATCATTAGTTTTGGATGTAGTGTTCCACGATTCATTGTTTGTGCATAACACCCAGTGCTCCATGCAGAACATGCCCTCTTTAATACCCATCACCAAGCTAACCCATCCCCCCACCCGCCTCCCTTCTAGAACCCTCAGTTTGTTTTTCAGAGTCCATCGTCTCTCATGGTTGGTGTCCCCCTCCAATATCTCCCCCTTCATTTTTCCCATCCTGCTATCTTCTTCTTCTTTTTTTTTCTTAACATATATTGCATTATTTGCTTCAGAGGTACAGATCTGTGATTCAACAGTCTTGCACAATTCACAGCACTCGCCAAAGCACATACCCTCCCCAATGTCTATCACCCAGCCACCCCATCCCTCCCACCCCCCCACCACTCCAGCAACCCTCAGTTTGTTTCCTGAGATTAAGAATTCCTCATATCAGTGAAGTCATATGAGACATGTCTTTCTCTGATTGACTTATTTCACTCAGCATAACACCCTCCAGTTCCATCCACGTCGTTGCAAATGGCAAGATCTCATTCCTTTTGATGGCTGCATAATATTCCATTGTGTATATATACCACATCTTCTTTATCCATTCATCTGTCGATGGACATCTTGGCTCTTTCCACAGTTTGGCTATTGTGGACATTGCTGCTATAAACATTGGGGTGCACGTACCCCTTCGGATCCTTACATTTGTATCTTTGCGGTAAATACCCAGTAGTGCAATTGCTGGATCGTATGGTAGCTCTATTTTCAACTGTTTGAGGAAACTCCATACTGTTTTCCAGAGTGGTTGCACCAACTTGCATTCCCATTAGGTGAGTTTCTTAATCTGAAGATAAGGCAAGTACCCTTGCAGGGCTATTTTGAGGATTAAATAAGAGGATATATGCGAAATGCTTGGCACAACATAAATACTCAACATAATAAAAACAACCTCCCCAGGCTGGAACGGGGACAGCCCTCAGGCTGGGGCACACTGCTTTAGTACTTTGTAAGCAGTCCTCATACCTAGAATGCCAGAGGAAAGCATGCGAAAGAACTGGAAGGATGGGGCAGCAGGGGCCATGATATGTGGGTGCATGACTCAGGTCACAACACCAATCATGGAGGAGAGGGGCTGCACTCTAGGCTTTTTCCTGCCACCCACCCCCATGCTATCTGCCCTGGAAACGACAGATGCAAGGGCACTCAGCATCTCAGCTGGCTCCTCTAGGAGCAAAAAGTATGGACCTCCATGGACAGGAAATAAACCAAAGAGAAGGACAACCCTCATAGGCAGTATGGGTATCCAAATGTGTCTTAGATTGCCTGGAGACCAGAGCCCCTAATAACAGTAGATGCTGACTGGGCCCATTTGACGTTGTTGCACATCTTATCCCCAGAGCTACCATAGAGGCAACTGCCATTGCTCCCACCATTTTACATGGAAGAAAGCTGAGACTCTGAGAATCACTCAAAGTAATTTGTCCAGGGTTACACTGGAGCCCAGCCCTGTCTCCTTCCAGGTTTGAGGTTTGAACCGTAGCCCTTTAGGGAGCTGGGATAGAATCCAGGAGGAGGTGTGGTGGGGGGTGGGTACCTGGCAGATGGGTACTGGCTGGACTTCACAGGATCTAGGGGCTTCCTGGAGGGGCCAAGAGTGAGGAAACAGGTTTGCTATAGACCGTGAATGGAAGGAGGGAGTCACCTCAGCGTGTATGAGAGAATATGCAGAGAACGTGAGGGCACAGAAGGCCCTGGAGGGCCTAGAACAGTGAGGTCATAGTCTTGGTCTGGCAGGAAAGGGGTGATGGGCTGTTTCTAGGCAAAAAAAGAGGACGTTGGACTGGGTGGTCTCAAAGGTCCCCCTCCAAATGGGGAGAATGGAGCCAAGCACCAAGAAATTTCACCCTTTATCATTAGCTGTCCATCAAAAGATGCCACAAAGTGAATAAAAATGGAAGGCAAAGAGTGGGAGATCTCACACCTGAAGAACCAGCAAAGGGCTCATGGGCAGAATACAGGGAAAATGCAAACAAGGCAGTAGGAAAATGTCCAAGAGACCTCCACCAGAACTTCACAAGAGAGAAAAATCCAAAAAGCCAGTAAATATTAGGAAAGGTACTCGGTCTCCTTGGAAACCAGGAAATGCCTGTTTTTTTGGTTTGGTTTGGTTTGGTTTGTTTTTGGTTACTCTGAATTTTATTTTAACTATTACAATTAGATACAGAATTTAAGATCTGATAATTCCAAGCATTAGAAAGAATGGGAAGCAATCAGACACTTCTGGGGGAGGATTTCAACTGGTAGAACCTCTTTCAAAGAATATTTGGTGTTACTCTGTTTGGTAAAGCTGAATATGCAATGCCATGTTACACAGAAATTCTGCTCTTAGGCAAACAGCCTCTAGAGATGCAGACTTATGGATATCAGAAGATACATCTCTGAGGATTCATGACAGCAGTGTTTAAAATGGCCCTAGACTAGAAACATTTGTAAGCCCATGAATGGATAAATGATCTGTGATAATGTATTTTTTAATAGAATGGAATACCATACAACCATGAAAAAGAACACATTGTGGTGAAGTTCAGAAGTGAGTTGAACAAAAGAAGTGCATGCTGTATAATTCCACCTATGTAAAGTTCAAACAAAAAAAACAGGGGAGCCTGGGTGGTTCAGTCGGTTAAGCATCTGCCTTCGGCTCAGGTCATGATCCTGGGGTCCTGAGATGAGCCCTGCATCAGGCTCCTCGCTCAGTGGAGAGCCCACTTCTCCCTCCCCCTCTACCCTCCTTGCCCCCACCCCCCTCCCCACTCATGCTTGCTCTCTCTCTCTCTCAACTAAATAAAATCTTTTAAAAAATAAATAAAATAATAAAAAACTAAATTACCTTATTTTGAGATGTCAGAAGAACGAGATTACCACAGAAGTCAAGCTAACGCCCCACAGTTAAGATGTGAAGGGGAAGGAGCCAGACTTCTGCGGGTGTGTGGGCAGTGTTCTATTTATTGACCTGAATGCGGTTTGGTGGACGTTTCCTTTGTGATAAATCAGTGTGCTTTATATTTCTTTTTTTTTTTAAGATCTTATTTATTTATTTATTTGACAGATAGAAAGCGAGAGAGGGAACACAAGCAGGGGCAGAGGGAGAGGGAGAAGCAGGCTTCCCGCGGGGCAGGCAGCCCGACGCGGGACTCAATCCCAGGACCCTGGGACCATGACCTGAGCCGAAGGCAGGCACTCAACGACTGAGCCACCCAGGCGCCCCTGTGCTTTATATTTCTGCATGTGTGCTATACCCTACAATTTAAGAGTGGTGGATTTTATTTAAAATTTTTCTCATGATAAACTTCAAACAAGATACAGTAATGTTGATTAGGTTGAGAGACGGATCGCATTCCAAGGTGGTGAGATTGGGTGGCCTCGGTGTTCCTGAATCACCTTAAAAACTTGAGAGGATTTGTTTCTCCTGATAGCCTGGCTCTGTAGGATAATGAGGTCTAAAACCCAACAGCCCGGGACAAAGGAAGGGGCGTGGCTTGTTGCTTCCCAGCTCCCAGGGGCCTGGCTGAGAAGTCTGAGCAAGGAGGAAGCTGGGATTCTTCTCCTGGAGCTCCGAGTGAAATCCGCCTTCTACTAGGGCTCCTTACTTCCTCTTGAGATTCTAGCCCAGTGGCCTCTGCTCTCTGGGCCCACAGGACTTCTCCTTACACGGCATCAAAGACTTGTAAGCTTGAGGAAGTGAGGGTTCCATCTGTTTATGGAAATTTCTCTCAGTAAACTAGTACATTCCAGGTAAGAGGTGAACCAAACATGTTTGTCTGTTGCTCTGTTTGGTGGCATTTGCAGTGCTAGTTGGGAGGGAAGGTGGCTGGGCCCACAGGACTTCTCCTTACACGGCATCAAAGACTTGTAAGCTTGAGGAAGTGAGGGTTCCATCTGTTTATGGAAATTTCTCTCAGTAAACTAGTACATTCCAGGTAAGAGGTGAACCAAACATGTTTGTCTGTTGCTCTGTTTGGTGGCATTTGCAGTGCTAGTTGGGAGGGAAGGTGGCTGAGGTGTGAACCCGAGGAGGTGGCGGGGGGCACCTAGTGGGCCCGCACACGGAAGTGTCAGGAGAGGTCAGGGCCTCTCTTCATGTTCATGTTCATCAGTATGTATGAAGCATCGACTTTATGTCAAACACAGTTTGATAGGGCAAGGAACTTCTATTCCAGGGTCGGAGATAGACCAAATTTCCAAGTTAAATTGTATTTAGATGCTTGCTACTCAAAGTGTAGCCTGGGTACAAGCAGCGTCAGCATCAGCTGGGGGTTTGGTAGAAATGGAGAATCTCGGGCCCCATCCAGACCAATGATTCAGAATCAGCATTTTCACAATTATCTTGAAGCACTGTGTTAGGTCATAGAAAGTGCCTTCGAGAAAAAAAAAAAGGTAAGGAAGGGGCCTAGGCTGTCCCAGGGGTTGAGGGGTCAGTCGAAACTATGAGATGACATTCCACCTAGGACTAGAAAGGAGGAGGCTTCAGAAGGAGATGAAATAGATAAGAGCTTTGTAGGCTTCAGATGGAGAAGGACAAAGTCCGTGAGGTCAGGGTGTGCCTGCTCCCCTCCAGCCTGGAGAACAGTGTGGCCCGGAGACCACCCGTCCGTGTGGACGACCAGTAGTGTCTGGGCGTTCAGGCGCCAGGGGGATCCTTCCTTCTGTGTGAGGGCAGACATCTGATGGGTTTTGAGCGAGGGAGTGACTTTAGGCAGGATGACATCATAGTTAAAGGATGCTTCTGGCTGCCAGTTTGGAAATAAGACTCAGTAAGCAGGAGCTAGGAGACTAGTTAGCGGGCGACAGGCCTGATTCAGCAGAGATGTGGTCTGGCCCCGGGCAGGAGCCGTTTGAGTGGAGAGAAGTGATCCGATTCTGGATGTCCTTTGAGTGTAGAGCAGGCGGGACCCACGGACGGTGCTGCATGAACCCTGTGAGACCAGGAAGGGAGCAGTGAGTGTCTCCTGCGGTTCTGGTCTGAGCAATGGAAGCAAGAGCAGGAGTTGAAGGAGATGAAGAGCCTGCAGGAAGAGCAAGCTCCCCAGACTTCCCACAAACTCCCCGGGAGAAGCGTGGACTGGAATCTTATGGGTCTGGGGCAAGAGCTCGATGCAGAAGGAAATGCCTTAGGGAACTTCATTTCACCTGCACGTTAGTTTGCAAATTGTTTTCTACTGTGTAGTGTAGTCATGTTTACCTTAATAGACAGCACCCCAACTAAGAAAACAAAGCCAGAGGGGCAGAGACGAGGCAGAGAAGTAGGCAGGGCTGTGACAAGCTAGCAGACTGTGGAGAAAAGTAGCAGTTGAGGTAAGGACTCAGGAAGGGCCTGAGCAGAGGTTCCGTGGCCTGAGGGAGCGTGGCTGTTACAGAGAGGCTGGAAAAAATGGGGGACAGCAGTTGTGGCTGGTACTTGGAGACTGAGGAATAGGTCCGGGCCAGCCGCAGGTGGCCTGGGGGACTTACTAAGGACTATTTTAAAAACAATAGGAAACACAAGGGGTTTGGCTGGAGGAGGCATAATCAGACTGACTTAAAAAAAAAAAAAATGACTGAAAAAATATATAATTCCTCTGGCTGCATCCTGGAGCATGACTCAAGGGTGTGTCAAAGCGGACAAAGGCTGATTTGTAGCGCAAGTGAAAGAAGATGAGGCTCAGACAGGGGAGGAAGCTGCGAGGATGGAAGGCAGGGGTTAAATTTCCAGGGGTGTTTCGGAGGTAAAACAGGCCAGACTCGATGGATCTCACCATACAGACATCTTCCGCCAACACCTGAGACCTTTTCTAAGCAGGGCGCGTTTCACTCTGCTCAGCATGCCTTCCCCCTGCTCACGTGTCTTCTCATCCACCTCCCAGGACACAGCCAGGACCTCGCTCTCCCGACCAGCACTTGTCATGGCTCTTGTGCATTGGCTCTTGTCCGCTTCCCCAGGGCAGGGAACATGTCTGTTTAGTTCACATACGTGTCCAATACCACGCATAACACCTGGCTCAGAGTGAGTGCTCAACCCGGCATGTGTCACAGCTGGGCAGAGAACAATATCACACCTCACACCACAGGGGCCACTACACATGAGGAAACAGAGGCCCTGAGGGAATAAGACAGTGATGCAAGTCAACACATGAGGAAGCAGCCAGCCCGGCTCCAGATCCACGTCTGCCCACCGTGGTGACCTGCCCAAAGGCACTCGTACCGGAGGTGAAACCCGGCCCCGGCCCGGGCCGGCGGGGCGAGTCCTCCCAGGGGATAGGCACCCTAGCTCGCACTCTGGCACCTTCCTCTCTTAGGCTAGGCGCCCTGGGCTCTTAACCGCCAGCCTGGACTAACAAATCCTTCCATCTTGAGGAAGTGACTTGAGGCCTGTCTGGAAATTATTATTTCGCTAGGATCCAGAATCGATTGAAAAACCCTACCAAACATTGAACCTCTCTTCTGGAAAATTCAGTCTCATTTTAGGTTCAATTTAAGGAAGGTTTCCCTGCTGACCAATGACGTTTTAGGACCAGACCGGCCAGACCTTCCCAAGGATGAGGGTCCCGGCCCACAGCTCTCCCTCTGGGTGGGTCCCCCACAGCCATGAGTGGGCCCAGAACGCTAGGTGTATGTACAACACTGCTGCTTTGTTGGTCAGCTAAAAACTGGGAGAAACTGAATTTGTAGGGATTTGACTTTTTTTTTTTAAATCACAGTCCACACCTGTCACAGCAAGCAACCCTCTTAAAAATGAAGTAAACCCTTTGTGCACTGAAATAGAAAATGGGTCTAAATACATTGTTTGGGAAGAAAAGCTGAGTTGAGAACCAGAATGTACCATCTGATCTTACACCTGTTGGATGAGTTTAGATAAGAGTCTGCAGGAATACAGTAGTTATCTCTGGAAAGGGAAACCAGGGAAATTTTGATTTTACAGTGTATAATTGTCACTGTGATTTGTTTGTTTGTTTGTTTGTTTGTTTGTTTTGGGGTTTTTGTGAGTTTTTTTGTTTCGTTCTTGTTTTTTTACTTTTAGCACAAACAGGTATTTATTTTGATTAAATGGAAAGACAAAAACAATAAGGTAGAATGGACACAAGTTCTCCAAATAGACCACTGGTAGCCCATTAGATGCTGCCATATCATTCCAGCATCCCACTGAGGGCATTGATCACTAACAGCCACTCTCTGTACCCAGCACCATTCCAAGCCCTTCATTTGTAATCACTCTTTAAACCTCACAACACCCATAAGGTTGGTATCAATGTTGGAGTGGTTAAGTGAGAGGCTCTGGACCCTCTCTGCCTGGGTTCAAGTCTTGGCTCTTCCACTGCCTAGCCTCGTGACCTTACATTATTTGAACTCTCTGTAACTCCGGTTTCCTCATTTGTAAAAAAGGAATCATGATGGGTCCAGATTTTACCACAATTAATAGCATTTTCCTCTTCTTTAATGCCAGCTATGAAGTTAAGACATATACGTGTGTGTATGTGTGTGTGTGTGTGTGTGTGTGTACAAGCACATAGTGTGTGTGAGACAGAATGTTTGATGACCCCTATCATTTCTCAGTGCATAAGCCAGTTCTGTTTTTATAGAATTTATGAATGATTTTAGTTTAAATTAGTTGCTTGATTTTTTTTGTTTGTTTTCTTATAAGTAACTTGATTTTTTTCATCATACAAGTAATAGTATTTTGGAAAAAAAAAAGTCATAACATACAATTAAGTAAGAAAGACTAAAATTATCCATAATCCCCAAACCTAGGGATAAATTTTACACATTAACTATATATTTCTAATGCTCAAATTTACAGTGATTTAAAACTCACTTTCTTATTATATTTTATGATTCTCAGCCTGTCAAAAATGTACACTTTCAGTATCAATGGCTACACGTTTTTAGTATATGAACATACTATAATCTCCACTAGAAATTTGAGAGCCTGATCTTTTCAATGACAAAGAACACATCTGTAGCAAAATGATACATTTAACAGAAACTTTTCCCTCCGTCTTTCCTAGCAGAGATTCAACCGTAGTCAACATAATGGAAAATCCTAAGATTTATGACTCTTTTCAACATGAACTTGAGGATTATGTTAGAAAGCAGAAAGCCAGAGGATTACAACCAGAGGTTTGCTTTAGAAAGGTGACAGAAGACTCTGCGTACAGAGAAAGGGGCCACACCGCACCCAGACCTCTAATGCTGGAGCAGGGACCCTCCTTCAGGGGGATCCATACTTTCTCCAGTTCCCACACAAGGCAGAGAACAGCGGAAAACCAGTTAGCCCCGTGGCCCAAACGTCATCACTCCAGACAGAGACTGGAACCTCTGAGCCACTGTCAGAAAACACATGGCCATTTCTCCAAGAATCTGTGGCTTCCAAGCCCAGCTGTGCAAGGAAAGACCCCTGACCCCCATGCTGCACAACGCAGGAAAGATACCAGCCGCCTCTGGGAGGAGAGTCCCACCAGAGCCTATCAGGCCAGAGATCAAGGTCCAGGCCAGGGGAGAAGGTTCAGGGGGGAGGGAAGAGGTGGACAGGACAAGGAGGATCGGGGAGAGGGGAAGACAAAGCATCGCCAGGATGGAGATTCCCATAAAGAGAACAAGAAGAAGGCCAAGGTGCAGCCAGTCAGCGCAGAGAAACCCAAACACGGAAGGAAGTGTAACCAAGACACCTCAAAGGAGGGAGGAAGGTACCAGAGAGGGAAGCAGCAGCCTGGCAAAGAAAGCACGCAGGAGAGGGACTTGGGGGATGAAGCCATCCTCGGCAGTTGTTACTGATGGTGGGGATTTGGGACCCCCCAGTATTAAATGATTTGGATATGTTGGAAAGGTTGGATTAAGTGACACTGAAGCAATTCTGTGACCACCACTTGGAAGAAAATAAAATTTGATCCCCACCTCAGGTTTATATTCAAATATAAAACACAGATGGCTTAATGATGTCAGTGTAAAAACTAAAATATGAAACTCTTAGGAGAAAATATAGGAAGATTGTTTTTAGTTTTGGAGGGTGAGTGGCCTTCCTGAATCAGACACATTATTCAGGATCCCTGAAGATGAAAAAATAATAAATGTAATTGCAGAAACATTTAAAATCTGTATAACAGAACATCTTTTTGTAAACTTTTTTAGAACAAATTAAAAGATAAGTGTTGTATATATGCATAGAACACCTCCAGAGAGATACACTGAACTGTTGGCTCTGGGGGCAAAAACCAAGTGGGTGGGGGACAGAGGTGGCAGGTAGACTAACTTTTCAGTGTTCATTTCTTTCTATTTTGAATTTGGTAGTATCTAATACCTTTTTTTTTTTAAGACTTCTTAATTTTTAAGTAATCTCTACAACCAACTTGGGGCTTGAACTCACAGCCCTGAGATCGAGTTGCCCACTCCACCCACTGAGCCAGCCAGGTACCCCAAGATCATTACCTTTTAAATAAATATCTTTTTAAAAGATTGTATTTATTTATTTGACAGAGAGAGACACAGTGAGAGAAGGAACACAAGCAGGGGGAGTGGGAGAGGAAGAAGCAGGCTTCCCACTGAGCAGGGAGCCCGATGCAGGGCTTGATCTCAGGACCCTGGGATCATGAATTTAGCTGAAGGCAGACGCCTAACGACTGAGCCACCCAGGTGCCCCTAAGCAAATATTTTTTTACAGGCAAGCAACACACTGGGAAGACACCTTTGCAACACTCTATATTAATATCTCTTGTGTCAGTTATCAAATTATTGCTTATCTCCAAACAGCTGCTTTGGCCCTCTGTGAAACTGGACCCTGGAAACTGGTCTCTTTTGCCAGCTAGCTTGATATTATTCTTAGCCAATAGAGGGCGCTGGAGGGACATTGTAAACTGGGAGCAGGAGGGACTTTTCCTGAGGTTGCTGGTTTCCTGCAGCAGCAAGCCCTTGCCTTTTTGTGTGTGATGTAGCTGCAGTCCATGCCCTGTGACAAATTTTTCGTCCCTGGCAGGCTGTGATCTGTGTGTTCCATATTCTCTCTGCAGCGGTCCAAACCTCAGTCATGTGGGGAGCCCCTCTTCCAAGTTTCTCTCTTCCATGTTCACCTCCCTCAAGGGGTCAAGGGTAGGCAAACTGCAGCCTGCAATCCAAATCCAGCCCCCTGCGTGTTTTTGTACTGCCCCCCATCTAAGAATAGTTCTTACATTTGAACCCCAACTAAGCAAAAGGTTATCCCAACAAAATGGATCCCATTCTTCTCATTAAAGAACTTTATTCCAAAGCTTATACTCACTTACTATTATATTTTTATTTATTATTTTTTAAAGATTTTATTTATTTACTTATTTGAGAGAGAGTGTGTGAATGCAAGTGGAAATTGGGGGAGGCACTGAAGAGAGGGAGAGAATCTTAAGCGGACTCCACCCCGACCCCAGAACTGCACTCAGGGCTCCATCTCACAACCCTGAGATCATGACCTGAGCCGAAACCAAGAGTCAGGCGCTTAACTGACTGAGTCACCCAGACACCCCTACTATTATATTTTTAATTTTATCAATACAAAGGTGGAGATTTGTATTCTGTATTGTTATACATAAATATTCCACAGAGCCTAAAATATTTACTACCTGGCCCTTTACAGAAAAAGTTTGCCAGTCCCCTGCCTCAGAGTCTACTTGTACCACTTTGGTAGTTAACAACATTAGTTTAAATTTTTTTATATTTAATTTTCTCTGTTTAAATTACTAGAATGGTTTGCGTTCTGATTGAGCCCCAACTGATATAGCCCTAATAGACAAATAGCATTTACCAATTAATAAGAAAATATAAACAACTCAACAGAAAAATAGGCATTTACCTATACATTTAGTTAACAAATACTAAATTCCAGTTGTTGTTCCAGGTACTGAGATAAAACAGAATGAAATACAAATGAGATACAAAGATGGAAAGAAGAAAGGAAGGCTTTGTTGATGTATAAAAGGGAGCTCATTTCTGTGCTTGGGTCATGCTGAGCAGATAACTCACCTGGATGTAGGCCTGGAAGGACTTTGAGAATCTTAGAGGTTGTGGGAGTATTCATTGTTTGCTGATTGGTACCATCCCACAGTTGTTGAACATCTGGTGTCCCCAATCCCCACCTACAAAATGCCGGTAGCTCCTTCTCCCCACCTAAATGTTGGGACAATCAACATAGGCCCCCATAAATTTACAAAATGTGCCCCCTCCCAGAGTTTCCTACTCACTCTGACAAAGGTTCCTGGAAGTTCAACTGACAGTTTAAAATCAGATCCCTGATTTCCTTTGTCCCTGATGACAACCCAGTTATGCAGGCAAGGCTGGTATCTTAACCCCATTTATCAGATGAGGAAATCAAGGCCTGGGGGCTGGAAGAACCAAGAAAGTATTCTAATCAAGATTCTCTGAGACCTGACCCACGGTTCTTTCCACCCACCTTTGTTTCCAAATGTTACTTTAAGCAATGCACAGACCATGAAATGACACAAGGAGTTTACTCCGTTCTCTTTCCCTCCACGTGCTCTGCAAGGAGAAAGTCTCCATTCAATGCAAGGAGTGAGATCCCCCCCCTCTAGGAATGCAAGGTTGGTTCAACATAAGAAAATCAATAGATCTACCACATTAATAGAACAAAGGGAAAAAAGCCTCAATCGAAGCAGAAAAAGCATTTAATGAAATCCAATACCCTTTCATGGTAAAAAATACTCAGAAAACTAACAATAGATGGTACTTCCTCAACATGATAAAATACACTTAGTAAAAACCATAGCTAACATCATATTCAATGATAGAAGACTGAAAACTTCTCTAAGATCAGCAATGAGATACAGATACCTACTCTCATCACTCCTATTCAGTATTATATTGCTAATTTTGCCAGAGCAATTAGAGAAGAAAAAGAATTAAAGGCATCCAAATTGGAAAGAAAAAACTATCTCTACTCTCAGATGGCATGATCCTATATATAGAAAAATCTCAGTCTACAAAAAAACTGCTAGAGCTAATAAAATCAGCAAAGTTGCAGGGTACAAAAGCAATACACAAAAATCAGTTGTTTCTATACCCCAGCAATGAACAATCTAAAAAGGAAAATTTTTAAACATTTCATTTAGAATAGAATTCCCCCCAAAATACCAAAGAATAAATTTAACCAAGAAGGTCAAAGATTGTACATTGAAAACTAAAAAATATTCCTGAAGGAAATTAAGGAAGATTCAAATAAATGGAAAGACATCCTGTGTTCATGGATTATAAAACTTAATACTGTTAAGATGGCAATACTATCCAGAGCAATCTACAAATTAAATGCAATCCCATCAAAATTCCAATAGGCTTTTTTGCAGAAATGGAAAAGATGATCTTCCAATTCATACTGAAAATATAAGGGGCCCTAGATACTAAAACATTTTTTTAAAGATTTTATTTATTTATTTGAGAGAGAGCACGTGAGAGAAAGAGAGAGAGAGATCAGAGCAGGGTGGAGGAGCAGAGGGAGAAGCAGACTCCCCGCTGAGCAGGGAGCCCAATGCAGGACTCAATCCTAGGATTCCGGGATCATGACCTGAGCTGAAGGCAGGCACTTAACCGACTGAGCCACCCAGCCGCCCATAAAATAACTTTTAAAAGCCACCCAGGCGCCCATAAAATAACATTTAAAAAGAAGAACAAAGTTGAACAACTCACACTTGCCAATTTCTTTTCACACTTCCTGATTTTAAAACTTATTACAAAGCTACATGTAGTAGTAAGGGGAGATAGAATCAATAGGAGATATCTATCTATCTATATATCTCAATAGGATATATACAATATATACATATATATTGTATGATTTATTATAAGGTATTAGCTTATGCAATATTGGAGGCTGAGAAGTCCCATGAAATACTGTCTGCAAGCTGGATACCCAGGAGAGCAAATCTTATTGTTTGACGGCCTAAGAGCCTGAGGGCCAGTGATGTAAATTCCAGTCCAACTGCAAAGGCCTGAGAACCAGGAGTGTGAAGGGCAAGAGAAGAGGGATGTCCCAGCTCAGGCAGACAGGCAGAGGGAGGGCAAATCTAACTTTCCTCCACCTTTTTGTTTTATTCAGGCCCTTGGTGAATTAGAGGCTACTCATCCATATTGGGAAAGGCCATCTACTTTACTCAGTACACCAATTCAAATGCTAATCTCTTCCAGAAACAACCTCACGGACTCACCCAGAAATAAAGTTTAATCAGATATCTGGGCATTTGTGGCCTAGCCAAGTTGACATAAAATTAACCATCCCATTACAGCAATCAAAACAGTGTGCTGCTGGCATAAGGACAGACATATAGATCAATGGAATAGACTTGAGAATCTAGAAATAAGCCCATACATTTATGGTCAATTGACCTTCAACAAGGGTGCAAAGACTTCAGTGGGGAAAGAAGAGTCTCTTCAATAAATGATGCCAAGACAACTTACAGAAGAATGAAGTTGGATTCCTACCTCACACCATAAGCAAAAACAAACTAAAAATGGATTAGCAACTGAAATATAAAAGCTAAAATTATAAAACTCTTAGGAGAAAACATCAAAGTAAATATTATAACCTTGGATTTATCAATGGATTCTGAGATATGACACCAAAAGCATGAACAACAAAAGAAAAATACATAAATTGAACTCAAAATTAAAAAGTTTTGTGCGTTAAAAGACATTAAAAGTGAAAAGACAACCAACAGTACAAGAGAAAATATTTGCAAATCATATATCAGAGAAGGGTCTAGTATCCAAAATATATAAAGAGTTCTTATAACTCAATAACAAAAAGGCAACCCAATTTTTAAAATGAGTAAAGAATTTGAATAGACATACAAAGAAGAGATACAAATGGCCAATAAGCACATGAAAAGAGGTCTAATATTAATCATTTGGGAAATGCAAATTAAAAACACAGTGAGATATCCCATCACAGCCATTAAGATGAGTATATTTAAAAAAAAAAAGTAACACGTGTTGGTGAGGACGTGGGAGCCCTCATACATTATTGGTAAGAATGTAAAATGGTGCAACTCCATGGAAAACAGATGGACAGTTCCTCAAAAAGTTAAACATAGAAATACCATACAACTGAGCAATTACACCCCTACATATATACCCAAAAGAACTGAAACCAAGTACTCAAATACGTATTTGTACAAGAATGTTTATAGCAGCCTTATTCACAATAGCCAAAAGTAAAAATAACCCAAATGTCCATTAATAGATGAATCTATAAACAAATTGTCTTATATACATACAACAGAATATTACTTAGTTATAAAAAGGAATGAAGTACTGATACATGCTAAAGCATGGATGAACCTCAAAAATGTCATGCTAAGTGAAGGAAGCCAGACACAAAAGGCCACATATTGTATGATTCCATTTATATGAGATGTCCAAATAGGCAAATCCACAGAGACCAGGTGAAGATTTGGGGAGGGGGGAAATAGGAGGTGACTACATAATGGGTACAGGGATTTCTTTTGGGGAGAGTAAATTGTTTTGAAGCTAGATAGAAGTAGGTGGTGGTTGCATGACAATGTGAATGTACTAAATATCACTGGATTATACACTTTAAAATGGTTAATTTTATGTTATGTGAATTTCACTCCAATTAAGAAAAAAAAAAAAAGCTCACACTAGTGTGGGTCTCCCCAGGGCTGTCTGCCCTGTGTATGCTCAGCCTCACAGTTGCTCATGGGAACAAGGAAAATATTGAGGGAGACTCTAGCCTCTGACTGGGCTGTAGGAGCAGCCCTTCCTCCCTTAGAAGTGTGTGCCCTTGAGGTCAAGGCCTGGGTCTTTTTTTTTTTTTTTAGTTAGTTTCAGAGGTAGAATTTAGTGATTCATCAGTTGCATATAACACCCAGGGCTCATCATATCATGTGCCCTCCTTAATGCCCATCCCCCAGTTACCCCATCCCCCACCCCCCTCCCTTCCAGCAACCCTCAGGTTGTTTCCTGGAGTTCAGCATCTCTTACTTACGGTTTGCCTCCCTCTCAATTTTCATCTTATCTTATTTTTCCTTCCCTTCCCCTATGGTCATCTGTTTTGTTTCTTAAATTCCACATATGAGTGAAATCATATGGTATTTGTCTTTCTCTGACTTATTTCGCTTAGCATAATACCCTCTAGTTCCATCCACATGACTGCAAATGGCAAGATTTCATATATATAGATATATAGAGATGTATATATGAAATGTGGTATATATAGATATATATCTATATATACCACCTCTTCTTTATCCATTCATCTGTTGATGGACATCTAGGCTCTTTCCATAGTTTGGCTATTGTGGACATTGCTGCTATAAACATTGGGGTGCAGGTGCCCCTTTAAATCAATATGTTTGCATCCTTTGGATAAATACCCAGTAGTGCAATTGCTGGGTCGTATGGTAGCTCTATTTTCAACTGTTTGAGGAACCTCCATACCGTTTTCCAGAGTGGCTGCACCAGCTTGCATTCCCACCAACAGTGTACGACGGTTCCCCTTTCTCCGCATCCCCCCCAACATCTGTCATTTCCTGACTTGTTAATTTTAGCCATTCTGACCGGTCGGTGTGAGGTGGTATCTCATTGAAGTTTTGATTTGGATTTCCCTAATGCCCAGCGATGTGGAGCATTTTTTTCATGTGTCTGTCGGCCATTTGGATGTCTTCTTTGCAGAAGTGTCTGCTCACCTCTTCTGAGGGCAAGTTTTGGGTCTTGGTCACTTAAGGCCCCGCGGAGCGGGAGGGCCGCTCCAAAAGAAAAGAAGTTAAAAAAAAAAGGCAGGAGGAAGAGGAGGAAGGAAGAAGGAAGAGACAAGAGTGACCAGAATTAGGGCCCAGCTCCACCCTGCATGTCTGTGGGACTTTGAGTATCCTGACTTCTCTGACCCTCAGTCGCCTCAGCCCTCACGGGGAGTCATGACCCTCCCAGGGCAGGGGGCGATCACACGCGTGCAATTGCTTGGCCCAGGACAGCGGTGTCACCTCTTCACCGGAATCAGGGGGTCCTAGCGGGCTCTTTGGAAACGCACTCAAGACCTTTGAAATGCCGGGAGGCTGAGGGCGGAGACCTTGCCAAGCTCACACCGGACTCCCCCCGCCTCCCCCGCCAGGTCCCGTCCTTCCCGTCCCTCCCCCCACAACCCACCCCAGCTGCCCCGCCCCGCCCCGCCCCCCACCCGCCGCCAGCCTGGACGGTCTCAGCAGCGGCCCGCGGGGACCAGGTGTCCCGGGCGTGCCAAGATGCAGTCGGGGCTCTGGCTCCTCCTGGCCGCGCAGCTCGCAGGTAAGACGGGGAGACTCGCGGGGCGCGCGGGGCTGGAGCGGGTGGTCTGCCCTGGATCCGGGAAGAGCCTGAGCCCTAGAGTTTAGAAAAGGCTGTCCCGCTAGGGTGCAGAGCCCAGAGGCCGGGGTTGTGGGGGTCCCCGGGAGGCGGCGCGGCAGGCACAGACCCTGAGGGTGGAAAAGAAATTCATCTCCCGAGTTCGTTACTCCAGGGATCCCTGAAGCCCCAGGACTGAGGCTACTCTCCCCCAAAAGCGTGGAGGGGAGGGAAGAGAGGAGGCGGGGGAGGGGAGGATTTGGGAAGGAAGAAAAGAGAAATGGGAAGGATACACAGAGAGGAAAGAAAAAACTGCGCTTGTCGAGGTTTCCCACAGGGATGTGCCCCCAGGAATGTTCCAGAGGCTCAGTTTGGCTTCGACGTCCCATACTTGGCCCAGGGTTCTGTCGACACATTTTTAGTACTTCCGGGGAGGTAGTGGTGGTACAATCTGCCAAACACCAGGCTACTGCCCGCTCTCGGACAGGTGTGGCAGAGGACTCCCTCGGGGTTCCCTGGCTTGTGGGAGCTATGTGGTGCGGCTCCCAGAGCCAGCTGCGTGGGAGTTGGAATGTTGCGGTCGGAAGGTAGCGGGGAGTCTCCAGTGTCCCTCTCATAAGCCCAACCAGACTGCCTCTTGGAAGAAGCCCCTCCACACCCCTAACTGCCCACTACCCTGCAGTTGATTGCTTTCTTCCCCAAAAAGCCCAAAGCTGGTCATCCTGCCAACAGTGACAAGGCCTGCCAGCCCCCTACTGTGACCCAGTGAGCTCAACCACATCTCAGATAGAAGCTAGTCCAGGCCATTCAAAACTAGTAGTTATTGCCGATCGTTTTAGAAAGAGCAGGTCCCTCTGAGTATGGAATCACTGGGAGAGGGTCAAATGAATTCCATGAGACCACATGGGTAGCAAGGCCTGGCTCTGTGTCTGGCACGGAGATGGGGCTTGGCCACGCTGGGTATTCAGCCTCCGGGGACACAAGAGAGAGACCAGGGTGTGTCGCAGCTAGCAAGCCTGCATGTCAGGACACAGGAAAGGGAACATACATACAAAGCCCAGGATCCTTTTGGGCCCCTTTACCCCTTAAGGAGTCACTTCTGGGCTTTCTTGCAAGAACTTCAGGAGTCTGCATATTTGCAGACCCACTATGTGCACAGGGGGACGGGACAGCGATCCAGGAGAGGATCACAGGTCTCCTCAATTCAGGGAGAGACTCAGAGCTCAGGTTCTGGGGTCCCAGACTTGGGTTTGAATCTGGATCCACCACGTACAGGCTTTGTGACCTTGAGCATGCCCATAACTTTCCTGAGCTTCTGTTTCCTCATGTGTAAAATGGGTGTAAAACAGGATCTGGTGAGGATTAAGTGACATAATGCATGCACCATGCTGGGCACAGTTCAGTAAAGATTGGCATCATTGTTTCTTATTATCTCCCCCAAGATGTCAATGAGCCCCCAAACAGTGAAGAAGCTCTGCTCTGCTGAAAAGGCAGGATGCTGTTTAGGGAGAAAAGAGACGGCCCAGTAGGCACGTGGGCACCAGGTACCATGTCATTCTTGGTGCACGCAGAAGCTCGGAGTGGCCTGTGAGTGGAACCAGAAAGCTTATGTTTGTGGCCCACGATGGGGCCATGAAGGCTGAGACACAAGCATCAGCAGGATTGTGACTCTAGGCCGCTGCCTCAGTAGGCCAGCTCCCCTTGGGTACACACACACACACACACACACACACACACACACACACACAACCTCTGGACTCCTGTGCCCTCTCGTGCCTCGAAGTTCCTAGGTCGCTGCCCCGGTCTATAGGATCTCCCTTTGCCCCACAGCTAAAATGGAAGGCTCGCCAGGTGAGATTCAGTGTGTTGGACTGGGCTGCGAAGGACCCATTCTGTCATCTGCTGCCTGTAACAACCCCTGGTGTGTGAGACACATAGACAATGAAGTACCCATGTACAGCGCTTTACAGTTTGCAGGGGGTTTTCTTGGACATTCGAACCCTCGCAGGCAAGCAGGACAATGGCCCCCAGCTGCCCTCCTCTTAAAGGGCAGAGACAGACTCCTTGACTTCCTGCAATCCCACTGCTGGTAGGGGGCAGAAGCTGGGTTCAAGGCCTGCTCTAGTTCTCCATGAACAATCCCCTACTTATCGATGCTTCCCATCTTGAGACTAAAATGAAATCCCAGGGCTGTTTCTGGGGTGTCTGACCTTCCCCTCGGGAATGGAGATCCAGTGACCTGTCACTTACTAGGCTAACAATTTGCAGGCTGTAGTGGCTCGTACGGCAATAGTGAGTTCCTCTTGCTTGAGCATGCTTGATCATGTCTTGCAGAAAGAGTGGCTAGCCCTCTTTTAGATTGGCCAGACCAGCCCTGGGCTCTGCCTCTGATTTGGGGCTCCTCTGGGCTGCCTGAGTCTCTGCCACCTGCTTGGAGCCTGTTGAAGGTCTGTCCATAGAGTGGCAGCAGGACAAGCTGAAAGGCAACCGGCTTTGACTTCAGGCTTTGAATCTTTGAGTTTGAATCCCAGGTCAGTTACTAGCTTGTCCCACTTGGTGGGACTTTGAACAAGTGACTTCATGCCTCAGTTTCCTCACTGGTGTCATGGGGATAAGAATCCCCAAATAAGTTTGAGGTTGGATTAAGATCATCTATACAAAGAGCCAGGCATATAAGCAAGCAATCAATAAATGGCAGCTCTCTCCCCATCCCCTCCGTAAAACCGGCCATAGGAAACACCTGATTGCAGATGGTCTCCTGGGAGGTGGGGTGCTCGAGCTCCGAGTCCGGGAGCCACCAGCAGCGTTTGCCACAGCCCCTGGCCCCTGCAACTGGGCAGGTTCTTCCATGGCTTTACTTCGATGCTTGACTCTGTGACTCTGAAGCCCCACAACTGTGGTTGGGAAAACGTGCTGATGATCTGTGTTCCTTCTGCTCCTCATAGCTCTACATGGCAGCTCAGTGCTCCAGCAGGCCCCTGGGTCCATACTGGTTCAGACCAACCAGATGGTGATAATGTCCTGTGAAGCCAAAACCTCCCCCATGAGCACACGCATCTACTGGCTGAGACGGCGCCAAGCTCCAAGCCCGCACAGTCACCACGAGTTCCTGGCCTTATGGGATTCCAAAAAAGGGATTGTGTATGGCCAAAATGTGGAGCAAGAGAAGCTAACTGTGTTTACGGATGCAGTGCGGTCCATTCTCAATCTCACAAGAGTGAAACCTGCAGACAGTGGCATCTACTTCTGCATGACCATCGGAACCCCTGAGCTGACCTTCGGGAAGGGAACTCAGCTGAGTGTGGGTAAGAATCTAGCTCAATGCTGTCGATGAGCATGGAGCACCTGCTGGGTGCTGGGTGTGTGCCAGGCACCGGAGCTGCCTCCACTCTCAGCCACCACCCCCCCCGCACAGGAGAGGGTGCCAGCTAGCATCATAGCTGGTAGGAATGGACTTACCCAGGGCCAGGCAGAGGCAAGTGTTCTATGTAGTCATTTCAGTCCCTGCTGCCATCTACCCTGGGAGGTAAGATGTTGATTCCTATTGCAGATGGGATGCTTTGAAACATTGCTGCTTCTTCCGGGGACAAGGCAGTGCTGTCCTTCAGCCACATCAGGCCTCCCTGAGGCTCTGCCTAGATTGGGCTGAGTCCTGGGGCCTGACAGTGGTCTCAGAAATTCCCACCGAGCGTGCACACCAGGAAAGAAGGTCGTCACTGCCTGGACATACCCAGTGAGAGCATTTCTAGGGCCGGAGGATGCCCTTACATTCTGAATGGGTTGGGGGGCGGGAGCTGTGGCTCATACCTACACCCAGAGGTACAGGGAGGAAGGAGACTGGACCCCAGGCCTAGCTGCAAATTTGGCTGCATATTCACTGTGTGCCTTTGCACCGGGGTCCCTCTGCTCCCTGGGCCTCAGGTTTCCCATCTGTTTCATGGGGCTGCTGTTGGCTTCCATGACCCCCTCGAACCCCGAGAAGCTGCAGTTCTGGGAGTTAAGTCAGTACACCCCATAGAAATAGATGATAAGCCACAGATGTGATTTAAAAAATTTCTAATGCCACGTTAAAAAAAAAAGTAAAAAGAAACAAGTGGAATTAATTTAAATACTGTATCTTTAACCAATTTATCAACAATACCATTTTAACTTGTAATCAATATGAAAATTATTATTGAAATATGTTGCATTCCCTTTTCATACTAAGTGTTCGAGGTGTTTCTTACACACTGCACACCTTGAGTGAGACTGGCCAGTGGCACAGAGGGCAGATGGCCACACTCTTGGACAGTGAGGAGTAAGTTCTGAGAGGTGTGAGGGAATCATGGCAGAAATTCTCGAAGGCCTGCACCTGCCTTTAGCCCCCTCCCCACGTTAGCCAACGGCCAGCCGACCCCCTGCGCTCCTCCCACTGTCCGGCTTCCCTCTCACCTGGGTTCTTCTCAGGCTGGGGGCTGATGACAAGGGGACGCCCCCTTCCCAGGAACTGGACCACTCAGCATGGGAAGATGCAGAGACAGCTGGGACAGCAGCACCATTAGGAAGAAAGAAACAGGGGTGCAGCTGTCTCATCTCACCAGCTTTGGGTCTTTAGTCAGGAGGTAGGGATGGGGGTGAGATCTCTGGGCAAGAAGCCGAGGCATCCTCAGCAAGGTGTCAACTGATTCCTATATTGAAAATTGGGCTTTGGGGGGTTTGGGGTTTTGGTTTGGTTTATTGTTTTTGTCTCTACAAGCCTCACATTTTCCCACTCATGAGATTTTGGGTAGATGATGAAATAAACAAAACTGGTTTCTAGAAGCTTCCCCTCCACCTACACCACCTACACCACCACCCACTCACTCCTCACTTTGATATTTCCAAACCCCTCATGCTGCTCAGCTCCCTGAGAAGAGCAGACCCTTCCCAAAGCATGTGCTTGCACCTCGCCAGAATTAGGGTATCCAGAGCCACGCCCCGCCCTTCCTGCCCGAGGTCAGCCCGTATTGAAGGAGGAACCTCAGGTAGTAAAGAAAGTATTAGAGAAAGACAGGGCCTTCTGGGGGCCGCTTTAACATACCACAGGCTCAAAAGTCCTGTCCTTTTCGAAGAGGAGAGAAGCATGGAGATTTGAACGGGGGGCAGGGGGAGTCAGGAGTCATCAAGGGGACCCAGCTCTGGGCAAGAAGAAATTAAAATGGAACAAGCCTCCGCACAAACCCCTCATCAGACCCAGGCACCGAGCCCAACCAAGACGCTGAAGTGCTGTAGACTGGCTCCCCTGCAGGCTTCCCACTGACCAGCCGAGAGACCTCTGTGCCTCCTCGTGTATAAAGTAAAGGGAATGGACACTGCCGGGGCCGTGAGGAGGAAAGGAGGAAACAATGCTGGGCCCCCACAGAGGGCCAGGTTCCCGCACACTCTGGGAGCACTGTAGCTAGTGTCCTTTTTCCTTTTATGCTAGTTTCTCTCAGCATTCCCATGGCCACAGGCCTTGACCTATGCCTAACTTTTTGTCAGAAAGCATTTGCACCTGAGAGAGGGTGGCGTCGTGAGAGCCTGGAATCAGGGCCTTTTGGCTCAGATCCTTGTCGTGCTGTTTAAGGCTTCCTGAACTTTAGACAAGCTATTCCAGTTCTCTGAGCCTAGGCCTCCTCAGGAATAAGATGGGGGTCCTGGTGCCTGTCCCAAAGTTGTAGGGTTCAATAAGCTCAAGCTGAAGCTGAAGTGCTTGGCTGTGCCCCTAGCACATGGTGGGACTTAGTAGGGGTCCGTTCTAGTTAGTTGATTCTTCCCAGAAACCTCATGAAGCAGGCAGAGGATGCGTGTTATCTCCACTTTCCAGAGGACACTCAGGCTGGCAAGGGTCCAAAGTGTCCGCTTTTTATGTGGAAGATGCCAGCCCCGAAATGGCCATCTCCTGCGGCCCCTCTCTGCCCCCTTGACACTAGAGTTTAAATTTATGGTGTCACCATCTTCCCTCTCCCACCGTTTTGCAGAAAGTCATTGCAGTGAAACATCTTTGCTCACCGCACAGACACAAGGGTTGGATTCAGCAGCACCCAGTGTTCACACCATTCCTAGCATCTCAAAGCCTCCGGTGCCTCCCTTGGCTCAGTGTGCTTGTCCCCTGCCCTGCTCCAACACATCAGAGTGTGACACTGGATTAGAACGAAAGAGAGGAGTGACCCGCCCAGGCATCAGGAGAGGGGCTGGGGTCGCCAGGTGGGCACTTTGCCCTGTGGGGCCTCGGGGCCAGCCCCTCACATCGTTGGTGTTCGTCTTTAAAATTAAAGGTTGAGACTAGAGGTCGTTCCAGCTCTGATAGTATATGATTTGTAAAGACACTTGAGAAGGAAAGAAAATCCCCATTGCAACCTGCATGCTACTATACATATGGGAAAGGGCACCCACCTCCTTTCCATGAGCTTCCTCCAACCATTTAGGAATTGGCAGGTTGGCTAAGGGGCTGGTCTTGTCAAGGGTTTGGGGACTCTGGCTTCCACTCAAGGTCTTCGGCCAGGGGGAGCACAGTTCGCTGGGCGTGCTATCCCCTTTAATTCTCATGACAATCCCGAGAAGGAACTGGGAGTCATCTTTATTTCAGCAGATGAGGAAATGGAGGCACAGAAAAGTGATAGGACTTGCCCCAAGTCACACAGCAATTAATCAGGGCTGCTGGGGCTCTGTTCAGGACCATGTGGTTGCAGAGCCCCTCTCTTTCCTGGACACCAAAATAACCCCCTGCCTAGGCCCTCAGTTAGGTCTGAGAATTGGGAAAACACCTAGAAAATTCTATTGCTATGTAACCTTGGAGCCCTGTAGCAGCCTAGTCATAGCGGCTTTAGTACCTGGATGGAAGACATGAGATTTTAACTTTTGTCTGGAACTCCACCCACTGTTTACATGTCTTGCTTGCTTTCTGTAGTTGATGTCCTTCCCACCACTGCCCCGCCCACCAAGAAGCCCACCCCCAAGAAGAAAGTGTGCCGGTCCCCAAACCCTGTGACCCAGAAGGGTGAGTTCTCCCAACTTCCTGGACCCTCAGAAGCACAGCAGGATGTCTTCCTTCCCTCCCTCCCTCTCTCCCCCCTCCCTCCTTCCTTCCTTCCTTTCTTCCTTCCTGCTTACCTCCCTTCCTTCCTTCTTTCCGCAAGCCCTTCCCACCTGTGGACTCTAGCCTGTTTCTCTGCCCCCCCCCCCCCCCCGCAAGCTGAGGTCAGAAGGGAAGTTGAGTATGACCACAGTGCTGCCCTCCAGCAGCTCACAGTCTAGTGGGGGACACGCTTACAAATCGTCACGGGGCAAAACCTAATGGAGGCTATGTCCACCCCCAAAACCTGCACATCAGTGTTCCTAGCGGCATTATTCATAATCGCCAAAAAAGTAGTAGCTCAGAAATCCACCAACTGATGAATAGATTACCTAAATATGGAATATCCATGCAATGGAATATTATTTGGCCATAATAAACAGTGAATTACTGATACAAGCTACGATATGGATGAACCTTGAAAATATTACACAGTGAAAGAAGCCAGACACAAAAGATCCTGTATTATGGGATCCCATTGATAAGAAATGTCCAGAATATGACATTTCATAGAGACAGAAAGTAGATGAGTGGTTGCCTAAAACGGGGGGGTTGGGAAGGAATGGGGAATGATTGTTAATGGGTACGGGATATTTTGTGGGGTGAGACAAAAACGTTCTAAAATTAGATTGTGGTGATTGATGGTTGCACAACTCTGTGAATATACCAAAAACCATCAAATTATACACTTGGAGCAGGTGAACTTTATGTGTAAAATCTATCTCCACAAAACTGTTAGCAAACAAAAATACCAAACCCAAAGGACCAAAACTTAAAAGTTTCTCAGTTTGGATGCTTACCAGAGGATCTAACACACAGTATGTGCCAATATATGTTTGTTAATGAGTGGACAAACTTGCCTCTCTGTGCTATATGCACCAGACACAGCAGCTGGAGGGCGCGCGCGCGCGCGCGCACACACACACACACACACACACACACACACACACACACACTTCACTTGAACCATCAACCCAAATGTGTTTCTGGAAAAATACTGACCCCTGTTCCCCAAAAGATACTGGTGACAAACAGAAAGCGTCATCTGCTCCTACCCACAGAACAAATAGCAGGCGAGCCACCACACTAGAGCTGCCTCGCGCTACTGGGGTTGCTTGGTCTCAAATACGTCAAGTAACAGAAAGAGCTTGAGGAGAGGCACCTAATGGGATTTCAGGGGATCAGAGCAGGAAGCTGCCCCATGGGGTCACAGTAATAAAGGAAATCAGAACCCATATGCAGAAGGGCACAGTCTTGGGGAACATGAAGGTGGAGATAAAATGACCTCATTTGGTAAAGTATCTGTGCCCCACAACTTTGCCTAAAAGATTTCAGGCAGGTTACAACAAAAAATGACACAAAAGGCAAATACACCAGGGCCACTAAGTTGAGGGTGCCGAAACTGGGTCTGTGCTGGGCTTCTAGAGAAGTAGAGAAGCAGCGAAGCCAGCTGCACCAAAGGGAATACTCCAGATAATCTGGGACCAAACCCCTGCCCCCCACGGTGATGTAAAGAAACAACCCCAGGCACCGGGCTTCAAAGCCTTCCTCCCAGTGTTAAATTCTTGAAGAAATCTCCTCTGTTCATCCTTCTGTAAGGACTGCTGAACAATAATGAATTCACTAACACTTCTAGAAGTGATGAGGACAAATGTCTTGCATCATTTCTCATATGCACCCTCAGTACAATCCCAGGGCAAAGATGCAAATCCAACATTAGTAGGTTATTAAGAATAATCAGGCTGAGTGTGAAATTGGCCAAGTCGGGGTTGGCGGAAAAGTAGGTGGAGGTTGCTTTGGGGGTGGGGGCCATGGGACAGTGTACCCTGGTGGTAAGTCAGCCAGTCTATCACTGCCTATACTGTGTGACCTTGGGCAGGTGATTCAGCCTCTCTGAACCTGTTTCCTCATCTGTAACATTGGGATGTTCGCCTGGCATGATTAAATGAGGTGCTATATATAAGGCACTCATCTTGAGGGGGGCACCCAGCTAGAGCTCACAGCTTGTCATCATGAATGAAACCACATGGCCGCCCTGGGGAAGGGCCTGCTCCCTAAGGCTTCGAGCTGTCCCTGGAGATGACATTGAGAGCAACGGTGTGGTGGCCTCTAGGCTTCAGGGGACTCCGAAACCCGAGCAAGGCAAGAAAGGCCAAGCCAGGCCATACAAGTGGCCAATATATGAAAATAGGCTGACGCTGACAAATCATCGGGGAATGGAAGTGAGGTATCATGTTAAACCCACTACACTGGCAAAAACTAAACACTTTGATAATATTGAGGGTCGGCAAGGGGCACAGCTGGTGGTTAGGAATGAAAATCAGTGCAGGCTTTTTGGAAGGCTCTTCACAGTGTCTATCACAACTTTAAACGGACATAGTTGATGGTTTGGCGGTTCCTGTTTTCAGTATTTGCCTCAGGCTGCCTCTTATATTAGGAAAAATGTACCAGGATATTCTCTGCAGTTATTTGTAAAAGTAAAACATAGGAAACAAACAAAATGCCCATCCGATGGCTGAATAATCCATGGTATGTCCAAACTGCAAATGTTACTCTGCTAGGAAAAGTGTGTGCTGAGATTTTTTTTAAAAAAGATTTTATTTGTTTATTTTAGAGAGAGGTGGGGGAGGGGCAGAGCAAGAGGGAGAGAGAGTCTCAAGCAGACTCTGCACTGAGCGTGGAGCCCGACTTGGGGCTCAGTCTCACGACCCTGAGATCACGATCTGAGCAGAAACCAAGAGTCAGACACTCAACCGACTGCACCACCCAGGCGCCCCCTGATATATTTAAGTGAAGAAAAAAATGGTTTGCCAAACAATTTGTAGAGTATAAGCCACTATATGCTTTAAAAAAACCTGTATGTGTTTGTGTAAATTATGCATGTGTAAATGCAAAGAGAAAGGTACCAAATTAACCATGGCATTTTTTTTCCTGTGAAGTAGCTAGCATGCCAAGGAGCACTCTAACCATATACTTGAATCCTTTACAAGGAAAATATATTCAGCAATCTCTTGTGTAGTTAAAATAAAAGCTTTAAAAATAAATAGTAAAAATCTCTTTACCAGGCATGAAAATTATCTCCTTTCAACATAAGTAGCTCCTGAGTTTAATTAATTTTTAAAATGATGATGCGGGACATAACATTTTCCATGTAAAATTATCTAAATGTGTTTAAAGTACCTCGAAAGATGGGCGCCTGGGTGGCTCAGTTGGTTAAGTGACTGCCTTCGGCTCAGGTCATGATCCTGGAGTCCCGGGATCAAGTCCCACATCGGGCTCCCTGCTCAGAGGGGGGTCTGCTTCTCCCTCTGACCCTCTTCCCTCTCGTGCTTTCTATCTCTCATTCTGTCTCTCAAATAAATAAATAAAATCTTAAAAATAAAAAAAAGTACCTAGAAAGAAAGAGGAGAAAAATATGCAAACAATGGTATTCTCTGGGAGGTGGGACTTCCGGTTGATTTTTCCCTCTTTGTATTTTTATGTGCATGCCTCAGATGTTCAGTAAGTGTGTCTTTTCCAGGCCCCTCCTGTGGCCCCCTCACCCTCGGCCTTCTGGTGGCCGGAGTCCTGTTTCTGCTGGTGTCCTTGGGAGTGGCCATCCACCTACACTGTAAGTTTTGCCCTCTTGGGCCATCATGATGACTCCTTTTGCTGTTGGAGGTGTCCCTGAGCATCCATCCTTCTCTAGGGAAGACGGACAGATGGCAGAAGTCTACACCTGCCCCCAGCCCATGGTAGCTGCAGAGGTGCAGGGATCAGAGACTACCCTGTCTCTAGAGTTAGACAGACCTGGGTTTGAAGCCAACCCTACTATTTGCCCATCTAGGGACCTTGGCCTCTCTGAGCATCAGCCACCCCATCCAGGAGTAACAGTGTTACCTACCTCCCAGGGTTGCTGTTTGTAAAGTCCTGCCCAGAGGGCCCAACATGGGGTGTGAGCTCAGTCAGTGAGAACTCCCATGAGCAGTAAGGATGGAAGCAGTACACAGAAGACATTGCACTGGGGTTTGGGTTATGTTCCCAGAAGCTTGAACTCCTCCTCCTCTGCGAGGCTGCTGGAAGACAGAAGATGACTGTCTCTCCCGGCCACCATGGAGATGAGATCATGTCCTGCTCTGGGCTCCCAGTCTTCATCAGAAAGGGGGGAGCTGCAGGGGAGGCCCGCACCAGCAGCCCAAGAGCCCTGGGCTCTACCCTTGGCCCTTCTGCTCACCTGTGCCACCACGAGCAAGTCACTGACCCTCTCTGGGTTTCTATAAAATAAGAGAGGGTGGCTCGCAGAGGCATGGACTAGATCAGTGACACTCTTTTAGGTCACAGACCCCTTTAAACTTGTGATAGCAGTTATAGACCCTCTCCCCAAAGAAATGTGTCATGTGCACATTTTTGCATAACATTGCCATTCACAACAGGATCCGTTTGCCCCCATTAAAGTTCAGTGGTCTGCAGACCTTTTTGATCAAGGATCTCACTAGTAAAAAGTTGTTAAATTATGAACCCCAACTGCAAATAGATCTCATTAGTAAAAAAAAAAAAGTTAAATTTTAAACTCTAACTGCAATTATGTGTATTTATTTCATATATTAAGTATGTTATCAAATGTGCTTCATAACTGAAAAGTAATAAAAGATGAGATAGACCTATAAATAGACATGCTTACACTTCCTTCCCGCATCCCGGTGGGAAAACTTGCGATTGCCCCGAATGCACACACTCTAGCTTGAGGCCACATGTCTGCACACCTCTCATTCCTGACCTGCTGCAAAGGGCAAACTGGCACATTTAAGGACACACAGACCAGAGTAGATGCACTGAGTTCGAATTCTGGCTTTACTGCTTACTAGCTGCACGACTTTGGGCAAGTTACTCCGTGCCACGCATGCTCTGTGACTCAGTTTCCCCATATGCCCAATGGAGGTACTAAGAGGAGTAGTCATAGGCTTGCTGTGAGCTTGAAGGGAGTTAAAGCACATAAAGTTGGAGCATAGCCTGGCGCCAGGGAAGTGGTCTGAGGTGCTGGCTGCCCCTGTCATCTCCCTCTTCACTCTCTGGGGCTGGGAGTCAGCGGCCCACAGCCCACACAACCCACCTCCTTGTTTTCTTCTTCCAGGCCTACAGAGGAGAGCCCGGCTTCGCCTCCTGAAACAGTAAGTGCTTGGGGCCTCGAAAAAGTGCCCGTGACGCGGCCCTGGGTGTGGTCCTGGCTTCCTTGGCCCCCACTGTTGCCACAGCCTCTACCTGCAGGGATCCCAAGCCAGACCTCGCCTACAAAAAAAATCTCAGACTGTATAAATAGATGGAGCCATAAAGTTCAGGAGGAGAGATCGACTAAACAAATGAAAATACTGGGTATTTCAAGCACGGAGAGACTTAGCTCTTAGCTCTCCTAATGATCACAATCAACTCTTGCAAGCATAGAATACAATAGGATACCCCAAACTCTTTCCCTCCCAGCATTTCATCTGACTTGGTCCTTCAAGGACATAGGAGGGTTACTGTTACAGACCAGCTGAAAGACTTGCTCAAAGCATTTGGGTTAGTAAAGAGCAGGACTGGATCGGAAGACAAGTCGGTTCACTGCTTCCTTCCCTGCTCGTGTGGGGCGTTGGGCTGCCTTGGTCCTGTCTTCCACCCTGGACCCCACCTGTGTCCCAGGAGTTGGCAAATCAAAAGGCTGAGTCACATGGACATGGGAGCTAAAAAGCCCCGGCTCTGTAGACCGCTGAGCTGCGTAAGTGCAGGCAGATACCCAGAGGCTGAGGCCCGAGAGGCCAGCGGCCAGGGCTGCTCCCAGCCTCAGGGACTGCCAGGCCTCAGCCGGGCCATGAGCAGTGTTCTTGGATTGCTTTTTCTTCCTCAAAATACCGTTCCACATCTATCTCTCTCATTAATGACAATCCCCTCCATCTAGAGGTGTTTGGAGAAAAAAGAAAGCCCATCAAGCCTCTAGATTGAAGAGGGCAAGAGGGCCTGGTGCTCAAGAGCTCGGGCTAGGGGGTTTGCATCCTGTCTGCCGCTCTTCAACCATGGGACTGTAGGCGAGTCACTTCACCCCTCTGAGCCTCTGATTCCCCTTCTGTGAAATAGGCTAACAGTACCAACCTCATGGCTCTTGTGAGGACTTATTGGGGTAATACCCATAAAGTGCTCAGCCCTGGTCCCACGGAGTCGAAGCACAAACTCATGTCACTTACGAAAAGTCAACTCTACCATCCAAACAACCAAGGAACAAAATGTACTCCTAAATACTTGAAAATTTAAACTCCAGATAAACTCTGTATTATATTCTCGACATTATTATATACATTGTATTTGTCTATATATTTGCTTGACTAGAGATAGTCACTGAAACATGCCTGCTGTCTTTTATGGGTGATTTTCAATGATAATTTTGATTGCGTACAGTTTTCACATTTTTATGTGCTGGATTTAGAAGTTATCCCCACCTAAGAGATGGTAACCTGAGTGTATTTGTCTGAGCCTAGATCTGCAGAATGTTCTGTTCAACATCTTCCCTTGGTGACCTCTAATGGAGAATGAGTCCCCATCAGGATACTGGCCCCACTCAGCCCTTCATTTTAACTTGTTCCCCAGTGATTTGATGCCAGTTTTAGGGGACCTCTGAGGATCCACTGAGGTGGGGAAGGAGCTGGGGGTGAACATGGGGAGCCGTGAGCTTGCTCACCCTCTGCTCCCAGTACTGCTGCCATCGACCACCTGTAGTTACGCTCGCCAGTGAGACATCATTTGAACAAAAGGGTTTGTGGCTAAAACAAAATTTGGAAATCCTCTCTAGTTTTGCTACCATGATCCAGGTGTGGGCGAAAGAGTCCATGGGCCTCACGGATCAGCTATTCCAAACTCAAGTTGCGACTTGTGGCAAACGCTCCCCAGCCCGAAACTGAGCCTGGAAAATCTTCCCATCAGCAAGCCACCTTCTTCTGGCCCCTTAGTGTACATTTGTGAATAGCTTCTCTTAGAAGGTACTACAGGAAATAACACTATTCAAAGCTAGAGTTCTTTGAGCTTTGTTTTTTGAGCTTCTTAAATTTTTTTTTTAATGACTAAGTTGGGCCCTAAAAACATACTAACAAAAAACTCCTGGCCCGGGGCTCCTTACTGGAAGTGCAATCCTGCATCCTCACCTGTCATTTGTCTTCGTTACAGGAAATTCATATAATTTCCCTGACAATAAGTGGTGTCTCAACTTGCTGTTGTTTTCAGGTTTTATAAATGAGCAAAAAATATGCTTTCGGGGTCCTGCTACAAAAATACGTGTGGTCAGTAATGAGCGAGATCTGGAAAAATGAGAGAGAAGAGCCACGCTCAACTCACTCCACTGTGGAAATTTCACTGGCCTGCTGAAGTTGCCTGCTTTTAACTATTGCAAGTTCTTTCTGTGGGCCTCACGCGTGGGAGCAACGTGTTAGTTGGTCATCGGGAGCCACAGCGAGAAGGCTTCAGAGCCCCCGAACACTTCCTGCAACTCGGGGGCACACTGGAGGATGCTGCCATGACACCACTTCCAGCTCCCACACTCCCCCTGGGCTGGGCTGGGACCTTTGTGTTGGCCATCCAGCCCCTGTCTCGAAAGTTGCTTTGCCCTGGTAGGGCACTGACGTGGAGTCCTGAGTCTCTCATGGGATGGCAATGGGCTGGCTCCTCCTTGGTCTTCCCAGGCTGGGGCTGACTGCCCTCACCGACAGCCCCAGAGACCAGACCCAGCTTTGAAACCAGCTTTCTGTGAAGGGCTGACCTGACTTCCATAGTGATTTCAGTCTCTGGGGATGTCCTTTTGGGGCTGGGGACTTGTGGCTTTGAGAATGGGAAGTCACTTTATCTCCTATTAGGAATTTCCCCAGCTTTCACTTCTGCCCTCCCATGGCTTGTATATTTCTCTCACTTTCTGTTCTTTTTATCAAAATGTCTTGGTTGGAAAAATAAAGTCCTTGAATAAAAGATGCAAATGGGTCCTGTGATGGAAAAGCACAAAGCCCATCTGTATGGCAAAGATGTTGATGCTCAGCTGAAAAGAAATAACAAGGATAAAACGTGCCTGTCCTCATTCGCCCCTGCAACATGCTGTCGTCCGTATGGTAGGCATAGAGAGAGTCTCGGAAGTTGGGAAGCACCCCAGGCACCCAGCGCCAGGCAGCAGGGGCCCCAGGGACTGGCCTCCTCTGGCCACCCCAAGCCACCTTCACTACACCTGTTGGGTTCTACAGAGCGGAACCCCAGGGACTCCTAGCCACAGACTGCTGACCTTGTACTAAAGAGAAGGTGAGAGGCATCAGGGTGTCTCTCTCAGCTTTGACAGGAAAAGCAAATGCAAGGGGGAACATGCTGAGCTGGAAGAGAGAGTTGAGATGAGGAACTCGTGCCTTCTGAAAAAGCCCAAGGGGATCTGATCTTAGCTCCCCACCCTGGGCTTTGGCAGTGTTAAGAGCTACTGAGCCAAAAATGAATGCAGCCTTAGGCTGCGTTAACAGAAGCACCAGGTGCAGGCCAACGGAGAACAGAGCACCACCTGCTTTTCCCAGCGGCTGGGAGGTGCCCTTGAAGAAGGGCAGTGGCAAACCAGGCTCTGCTCAGAGACCTCTGGCGGCCACAGAAAACAGGAAAGGAAGATGGCTCGAGGGGAGGAAGCATCTGAGATGCTGCCTGTGGAGTGAAAGGGGCAGAACTAGGTGTGGCAGGTGGGAGTTAGAAGGGTGTTGGTGCAGGAGATGCTCGAGAGAAGCAAATGCTCTCTGCCCATCAGCTCTGAGGACAACATGACAGGCTGCCTCCCAGGGCCCCGGGGAAGGGGGGAAGGAGCAGGGTGGCCTGAGCCAGACCCTTCTAGGTCTCACGTTTAAGGTGGGCTTCTTGCTCTGAGACATCCCATTTAGGGATAAGAGACTAAAGCCCAGGGGATGTCTGGGTGGCTCAGTCGGTTAAGTGCCTTTGGCTCAGGTCACGATCCCGGGGTCCTGGGATCCAGCCCAGGAGCCCCCACATGGGCTTTCTGCTCAGCAGGGAGTCTACTTCTCCCTCCCCCTGTCCCTCTGGCCCCCCTCCCCCTGCTCATGCTTGCTCTCTTTTTCTCTCCCTCTCTCACACACACACACTCTCTCAAACAAATAAATAAAATCTTCGAGAGAGAGAGAGAGACTAAAGCCCAGATGTGCAACCTGCCTTCCCTGCAGGCTCACACCCAGTCCACAGCAGAAGTAAGAAGGGACCTCCAGGCCCCTCTCTCCACTTTATGCTTGGCTGTTTGACAGCATCTCCCCATTGCTGTCTTTGCAATTGTGTTTAGTCGTTTGCAAATTCATACGGGGGTGAGGTTGGAGGACCAGGGCCGGGAAAAGGGGGCGGGGGGCACCTCTGTCTCTTTTCTGTGCAGCAGGTCCCTGCTACGGCTTGGTCTGCCCAGAGAGCTGGAGCAGGCTTGGCTGCCAGCAGCAGGGGCTGCGGTGAAGTCGTCTGCACCCAGCACCTGACTTTTCTTTTGCAGAAGGAACTGAGCATTTACTACTTTCTGGAGGTCCGTTATGGCAAAATATTTTTAAAAATTTTTTTTTAAATCTAGATATCTTTTGACTCACAATTCCACCTCTAGGCCATTACCTTAAAACACACACACACACACACACACATCTCAAGGTTCCATACACGAAGAAAAACACATCAAATTGGTTTTTGTCGTGCTGCTTAGTAGCCAAAAATTGGAAATTGTCCAAATGTCCATCAGGAAAAGACAAATCAATTGTGAGACGAGGGACTCGTGGCAGCGATTAGGGAATGAGTGAGACCCATCCATGCTGGCTTCAAATGATGGCCACTACACCTGCATATATTGTCACAACATCCGTATGGATTATCCTCGTTTAAAATGCAATATATGGCCACTGCTAAAATTCAAACACGATAAAAACAGGCAAAGCAAATATACGTTAAAGTCAGGATATGGTTACCCTTATTGCAGGGGTGCTCCATAGGAGGGAGTATGAAGTTTGGGAGTTGGCATGTCCTGTCGCCCATCTGGGGGCTGCTCGTATGGGTGTGTTCAGTTAGTGGAATTCACTGAGCTGTACACTCACAATATGTCAACTTTCATATGTATGTATGGAAATATAGATTATACTCCAACAAAGACATGTTTTGAACATCTAAGTACAGAGCATTGCAGAAATATGTAAAATTGGCATTAAAAGTTTCTTGTTCTCCCAGATTTTTCCTGCCTATACTCTTTTAAACAGAGAATTGAAATCTTATAAAATGTAATACGTAATACCTAAGATATAGAATATAAAAAATCGAATCTTACTATTCTGCAAATTTGATTTTTTTTCTCTAATAATATATCAGTGCCTCTGGACATATTTGTGTATGCATAGGAAAAGATCCAGAAGGATATACTCCAAGCTGTTAATGGTAGTTACTCTGGGGAGTTTCCACTTCTGCATTATACATACATGTCTGGTTTCATGAATTTTTACAACAATCATGTATGACTTTTATAATTGGGGGTAGGAAAGTTTGGGGAAAAGAAACGGCTTCTTTTTAGAAAGAGGCTCTGATCATCATAATATTAAAAAATTGGAATCCGCTTCAATAGCTGTTGATGAGAGATTTTGTTCACAAGTCACGATTTTTAAAAAATCCATGCAATGGGAATCACATGACTCGTGCAGGGGCTGCCAGACTGCAGGGCCGAAGTCTCCAGTCGTGCAAACTTGGGCAAGCCCCTGTAACATCTGTGGGCTTCAGTTCCCTTCTTTGCAGTGGGAGCAACAACTGTCTCTCTCTGCCTTGCTGTGGGGCACGGCCATAGCTGGGTTTGGGGCCAGTGCCGCTTCCCTGGGCCAGTCCCGCTTCCCTGGGCCAGTCCCCCCTCAGCGGGAAGCAAGGGTAGTGAATTCTGGGCACCAGCCTGCAGGTGTAGCACCCAGCAGCACCAGTTCAAAGGAGGAAGGGGGCTCCTACGCAACCCCCTCCCTTTCATCCTTACTCATCCCCACCCCCACCCCCGCAGTTTGTGTCTCTCTACCTGTAGGAAGTGGGCAACTTGTTTTCACAAAGTGATCCCCGGTCCTGTGTGGGCTGCAAAGCTGATCGAATCTACCACCCAGTCAAAGGGAAAGAGAGAAAGAGCCCTGTCTTCAGAGGCCTTTCCAGGTGTGGAGGACGAAAGATTTCCTCCATCACTTCTTGGGAAACCTCCTCAGATGCGTCACTGACACTCCTTGGTGACCGTGAGTCACCGGTTCCTGGAGTCCTGCGGGTTACATAACTGGGTGCCTCAGCCCAAACAGAAGGAAACCGCATCCCTCGACACCACATCTGTTTGGGATTCACAGACATAAGCCTGACCTGGGTGATTCTTGTCATGCTGAACGCCAAAGTTCTGAAAAAGGACTCTATTCCCGCGCGGTGTCATTGGCTCTCCTGGATCCTGTTTTCTCCCATTCATTGACAGCCTTTTATGTGCAAGTACCCATCTTTAGCTTAGCTTGGGCTTCTGAATTTGAACAAAAAAGTCTACATTTCTTTTCATATATATATATTTAATATTTTATTTATTTATTTGAGATAGAGAGAGAGCATGAGAGGGGGAAGAGGGAGAGGCTGGGGAAGGAGCCCGACGTGGAGCTCGATCCGAGGACCCCAGAATCATGACCTGAGCCGAAGGCAGACGCTTAACCGACTGAGCCACCCAGGCGCCCCTTTTCATATATTTTTAATTGCAGACTATCTCCCATCCTGTCCCCTTTGACAAGTGAGCTAATCACCTGCCCTCTCTCTGCAGGTAGTGCTCTTCTTCCTCAGGCTTCTCGATGCCAGTGTAAATGTATTTATTTGGGGCACCTTCTGTGTGCCCGGCTGGCCCTGTGCTGGGACTTGGGGAACCACGACAGACACAGCCCAGCCCCCCCAGATCCCTCCTTACTGGCCAGTCCCTGATCTCCTGGGGGGACCAAGGCCAGTGAGAGCCCTCCGGCCCTGTCCTGCCACCCGCATACACAGTCAGCCTTCCTGAGCCTCAAGGCCAGAATGTATATGAATAAATGAGTGAAGCAAAAAGCCCACTTACTGAGCCAGAGGAACAGCCTGCCCGAGGCACCCCCTCAGCCCTCTCTGCCGGCTCCCCAGCCCAGCCTGTCTTGGCCCCAACGCTGTGAAGACTCGACTTAGCCACACTTCTCACTGTTTGCTTTGACAGGTACAGTCAACAAACCCCTTGGAGAACATACACTCAACAAACTAGTTCTTAACCGAGCACCTATGGAGTTCTTGGCACTAACGATGCGTTCAGCAGACACTGTCCCTAACTCCATAGGCTCACAGCATCGTGGGGGACAGAGACACAGGCCCGGCACCTGTGTGACTCCAAGAGTGAGTGCCCTCGGGGCCGCACACTAGTGCCAGCCCTGGACAGACGGTAAACGGGAGACACGTAAATACCCAGATGATGTTAACACAAGCAGAAGGCATGAGTTGCTGCCTCACAAAAAGTTATGCTGTGCTGGTGGAAGAGTATGAGGCCTTTCACAGTAGATTTTGTGGAGGTCTCTGCGGTTGGGTGGGGACAAAGTTAAGAGGGGAAGATTTGAAGTGTTGGTGGGGAGGCGGAGGCCCATCTTCCCCACACAGCTCTCCCCAGCCCCCCATCAGCATCCTGTGGGCCAAAAGCTGGCTGCTTGGCTAGACCTGCTGTCTATGTCTAGCCTAGGGCGAGCGTTTGGCCCATAGGATGCTGAAGGGGCCAGACCAGGCAAAAGGGAGGCTGTTTCTCCTGTTCCTCGGCCCTCACTTCTGCCACGCCTGGGGAGCCAGAGAGGCCTAGGGAGCAGAGAGCAATGGGAGGCTCACCCAGCACAAAGGCGAGGACTGGCCTTTGTGGAAGCCCCTTCCCGGACCGCACTCAGAGCCTGCCTGGCCAGAAGCTCAGCATCCCGTCTCTCACGCCCACCTTGAGGCATTGGGGGTGAAGGCGGTGAGAAGGAAGGCTCGCTGGGGCTCAGATGGGAGGCAGTGCTTGCCTAACAGTTCTCCACATCTTAGCTGCCACGTGCGGAGCTTAGCAATGGAAGAGGGATGACACTATTGGGGTTTCATTTGTGTCACTTCAGACAGAGTGTGCCCCTGCGTGTTTGCCTCGTAAACTATTCCTGATTATTGTGCCACACAGGGCCTTTCAGGGGACAGCTGTCCCACAGTTGAGCCTGGACAGCCCCTGCTGATGTTAACTCAAAACCTCCCCACCATCTTCCCTGCCCTGCCTTTAGTATCCAAATAAATTAAGACCCTTGAGTGTGTCTGAGTGTTTAAGAGAGGATGGTTGATCCGCATGGTCTCATCCCTCCTGCCATGACCTCTACACCAAAGTTTCAACTTCAGAGAATGAGTGGTGACTCGGCCAAGGTTAAGAATACATTTTCCAGGAAAATGGAAATCTGTCATTTGCATCCAAACATCCCTGGGCAGGTGAAAATGTAAGAGTGACGGCCCTCAGTGCAGGAGAGGACATGGACAAGAGCACTCACAGGGGCTGCTGATGGTATCATGAGACACTACAGCTGTTCTCCTTTTGGAAAAACCATTTGGTAATATCTAGTAATGTCTAATATAAATCACATACTCTACCTCAGCAATCCAGGGAATTCGCCCCTATAAAATAAAAATATTATTGCAAAAGAATAAGTATACAAAGATGATTCTTTCCATTTCATTTGGGACAAATAAAAACTGGAAACAACCCCAAGCTCATCGATAGGGAATTACTAAATAAAAATGTGATCTATACATGCCCTAAAATAATATCACGCAGCCATCAAAAGAATGACTCAAGAGAATGATTTGGTGAGATTGCCAGGAAATCCCTAGGGAGGAAAAGGTGGATGCAGGGAAGAATTTAAAATATGATCCTATTTTTGTAAAGCAAGTAATCCACCTGCAGAAAACCATGTACATGTCTAAGGCTGAGGGTACATGACCGCATGAACAAGCCAATGCCACTGTAGAAGGAGACACGCTTCACCGCCAATACTGGGCATGAACACAAAGAAGCAAATGTTTCCTTGGAAAAGGAACTAGTTTTACTGAAGTAAGGAGAAATTGAAACAAAAGAATCCCTCCTTTTATTTTTTATTAATTAACTTGACTGTTAAAGTTCAATAATAACTGTCAAAGTTATAATACATTGGAAAACACCTAAGAATCAGTATTTTTATTCATTCTTGCACTCCCTAATTTCAAAAAGGATTTGGGGCAGGTGACAAAGCAACACACACAAAGGGAACAGTACAAAAGGGCAAAGCAGCAATGGAATGGGGAGTGGGGACAAATCAGCGGGCATTGGGGTGGGCACAGCACCTGTTAGCGTTCAACACGCATTTCCACTCGAGCCGATCGTTTGGTTCTACGTCAAGACTTGATGGTACTGTGTCCTTCCTCTTACTTGATGCGTTATCACCTCTTTCTATTTTTCGTTTTCCAATCACTACAGGTAATTTATTTTCTCCTCTCTATTTGCCTAACATTGCCATTCACCACCCCAGCGTCACCATGCTGCTCTGGCTGTGGGTTCGTGGTGTGACCAGCCAGGCTGCTGAGCAGGACTCTTATGTGAGAGCACGCAGTTTCCACTCGTTTAGACTTTTTTCACAGAAGTAGAATTTGTACGGTAGTTAGACATATTATCAGTTCCTACACTTAAAAAGATGTCATTTCAAGCATAGGTACAACAAGGTTATCTATTTCCTCCAGCATGACCCTATGCATCACTTTGTTTGTTATTTAATTAATTTATTGAAAAGCATGAGAACAATACTTCCTTCTCCTCCCCAAACTCTTGGTTTTTAATTTTTTCCTCAAGGTCCCAGTACTTGGCTGGCTTCTCAAAGTGTCGGAATCCCAGAAGCTGATCTTCAGTTTTTACTGTGACCCACTCCCGCCGCCCTGCCCAGGGAGGGGGGGGGTGCAATCTTCCCACAAGCTTTGTTCTTGATCACCCAGGTTTTGAATTCTGGATTCCTGCTTCCTCACGGTGATGTCCTGTGTTTCCCATCCTTAGGTCGTAGCAGAGGGAAAAATTGCAGAGATGGAGGAATGTGACTCACCCATCTTTTTGGAATCAAGAAGGTTTTCTTTCTCAAAGGCAAGAGCCTCTTCCTCCCAATAGGCTTATCAGCTACTAGATACATACCAGCCAATTTATAATTACTGATTCCAGTAAGTAAAATAAAGTGATATGAGAATAGACCCCATTAGACTAGTTGGAGTGCACGACACCAGCGACATTCACATACAAGGGGAAAGAATGGATTATATAATAAAGGTGCTGAGATCACTGGTTAGCTATTTGGAAAAAAATTAAGTTTTCGCCCTTCACATCTTACATGGAAAGAAAGTCCAGGTGTCTTAAATAAGTGAATATTTTTAAAAATATACTGAAAGCGAGAAACCAGGAGGTCAGTAATTGAATGAATAATAAACTCTAATAAAAATTAAATATGAACTTGTTTCTAATACAGATTGGAGTTGTTTAAACAACAAATTTTTAAAAGGAATACATTTTTAAAAAAGGCATTAGCCCAGATAGATTATCCCAAATATAATATTTCAGATAGATGAGAGTGCTGATAAATGGTGCCACCATTGCCAAGGGCAATTTGGTAACAGGTATCAAAAGCCTTAGAGTTGTGTATATTTTTTGACCCAGCAAATCCACTTCTATCAATCTATCATGAAAAGGTTACTATGATTAGAGTAGGGTTATACTATTATATATTGATCATGACCTGAGCCGAAGTCATGAGTTGGACGCTTAACTGACTGAGCCACCCAGGCGCCCCCAAAACTTTTTTAAAATAGTAATTCCTTTCTTGTCATTATACATTCTCCTCATACTTTTTTTTTCAAACCTGAAATTGCTTTATAGTTTTGTCTGACTATACATGTAACACACAGATGCAAGTAATCTACATGCATGGACAAGAAGGTAAAAGTCACCTGTGACCTGCCATGGAACATCACAGGCTATTCATCTCCAGCTGCTCTGGGGGTTTCACTCTGAGTCCAGGGCCCTTCGAAAGGCATCTTACCTTCAGAGGAGAGCTCATCCAGAGCATCTCCCGCAGCTGCAAAATCTCCTTTGAGATGAGAAAAATTATCATCAAATAACAAGCGATAAACATAAATTTAAATTTCCAAACTATAAATGAGACGATCTACCTTGTACATCTATTTTAAAAAGTTGTCCTGGGTCTGACCACGCACGCGCACACGTATGCACACGTTTCTACTTGTTTCCAGAGAAGGGTAGACCACTCCAATCTCACTAAAAGTTTTAAGTGACCAGATGACCCATATCTTCACACATTGTTTATTGACATTTGCCCTCACTTGCCAGCCACCATCTCTATTTATCAAACGCTTGTTATGTGCTTGGTAGTCTATGGTTTTACCTGCATCCTCTCAGTTAACCCCTTATGCACGCATACACTCTTGCCATTGTACAAGCAGGATGCTAAGCCTAAGCATCATCAAGCCACCAGGCTATAAAGCAAAGGGCAGAGATAGGACTCTCCTGACAACCACCACCCAGTGACACCCAGTGAGATGTCCTGTGCCCGCACCCCAACCTGTGGGGACAAAAGAAAGAGCAATTTCATCTTAGGTCCTGCAGAAGCTTGCCTAGTCTTATCACCATATGAAAGCCCAGAGTTCATGATTGCTACATAATAGCCATCCTTTTGGGCTCTTTCTCTACTCTGGTTGTGGCCGAAGCAGCAGCAAACTGCAATTGAAATGAAAAATTCTTCGCAACTGGTAAAATCTGATCCTTTAGAATTTAGATCTCTATGGTGGGAAAAGAACTTAGTCTAATTGAGCTCCCAAAATAATACTTGGAGGCCCTCAGTGACAGCCCTGCCAAATGCTCGTCCTCCCCACATTTAAATTCATAAAACTCACATTCTCTAATTCTACCACAAAGTGTTTTTCTCAAAGTCCCAGTGAGCTTCCAAGAACCCTTCTAGAGCAAGTCTACTCAATGGCTTACACATGACCACAGTTTCAAATCATTCGTGCACCAAAATGAGCTTTCTGCTGCCACAAAATTCACATGGACGTCCACGTGTGACCTTTTCCATGGCCAGTTCCCAATTGTCACTCCCTCTCTTTCTAGCCCACTCAAGGAAAGCTACCTCAATACAAGTAAGCAAGTGATGCTATATGTTATGGGAATAGCCTTGAACTCGCTCCGCTGATTTTAAGGAAGTGGGTATTTCTAATTGCTACACTTCACACCCAGCAGTGACAAAGTAAGGTACCCACACAGAGAAGGTTAAGAAGGTAAGCTGGGGTTCTTTCCAGGTGACAGGGCCCAGGCAATGTCTCTCTTCCTGGGTCATCTGCTTTCTCAGAATGTCTGTTGGTGCCCCTGGCCCAGAACCAATGCCGCTTTTAATGGTATCATTACGATCAGTGGTTCCTGTTTCCTCTTCATTTACAAACCCACAGTTATCGCACAGATTCTCAGAATATTTCATTGTTTGCAAGAAAGTCACTATTCTAGAACTGCTCCTTGTTTTGTTTTGTTTTGTTTTGTTTTGTTTATTGGAAGGAGCAATTTGGCTTTATAACTCCATCACCCTGCCCCACAACTTGGGGAGGTGTCGCTGGCTAACCAAGGGGACAGCCTTCATTCCCATGGCCCAGATGGACTCCTCTGACAACAAGGGGCAGAGCTAAGAAGACAACATGGGCCCTCGTGTTGCCTGCACAGCGCTCCGCCACAAGACCACACTTCCTTTCAGTCTTTCAAGGGCACATCAATATAACATAAATGAGACTTTCTAAAAAACCACCTAAAAATGCAGGTGTCTGAGTCGGCTTGGTCTACAGATTTATCAAAGCCTGGAGGAGCTGTCTTGGATGTTTTCCTCCAACAACTCCAGCCGTCGGTATCCACACATCCAGGTACGTGCTCCCATTCTTGACTGAATTGTGCCTGGTGTCCCTTCCTTGAGGACAGGGCTGCACTGTTCTCCATGGTGTGTCTTTGGGGGTAGCTGGCACGCACGTGCTAAGTCACCCAGCCTGACAGAGTCAGGGAACAGGCGATAAAGGGCAGGGGTGAATGGGCTGGAGGCAAGCCGCTAGGAAGGGAGTGGCCTTTTCTGGGAAGCTTCTGCCCCTCTGGTTACGGTCTGCTGACCATGCACACTTGGAGGTGGCAGGCGAGAGTGGGTCACAGCGCTTTTCTTCTCCTGCGTTGCTTCTGCATGAATTTTGTTGGTTTCCTCCTAGAGGTGTTTGGCCCCCGGGGAATCAACTAATAGGAGGCCGAGTCGGCTGGAGCCCAGGCTGCCAGGGCTAGGGTCTCTCTCAGAGCCTCGGGACATCCACCTGGCACAGGGCTCTTCCCACTTGGGACGTGCTGAGTGACACCTGCCAGGGCAGTGGTTCTCTGAGTCTGGTGTGATCACAACAACCGCAAGCCAGCCACAAGCCTCTGTTTTTGCGTGCCTGGGGTTTGCTGCGACGGTTACAGAAGCCGGGGCTGCGCTTCCAATGGGGTCAGATTGAAATGCGCAAAGAATTCTGAATGTGGGCCTTTTTCCCAAAGGAGTTAAAGGGAATAGACCAAGGAGGGGCGGGAGAGGAGCTGATGTGAGTGATCGCCCCCCAGCAAGCAGGGGGAGTCAGGCAGAACTGCTATCACCCCAGGTCCCGCCTGCACACCTGCCCTTTTATGTGGGGATGCTATGTAGGGCAGCCCCTCTCTGCTTCAGCAGTGCCCCCCACCCCACCCCTACCCCACTGCTTGGGCCTGAAAGAACAAGTTCATTTACAAACACAGACGCAGTGTCATCCCTGCTTCTCGGCCTGCCCACAGCTGCCAGAGGCACCGTGGAGGGTCAACACTGATGGGGCCCAAAGAAACTACTCAGACTTTGGAAACCCAGTCTGGAGATTAATCCTCAGGAAATATGACTCTCAGTGTTATCAGCACTGTTCAATAATATTATTTATGTATTTAAGAAATATCGAAAGCAACCTAAATGATTGAGAGTAAGAGGCAATTTTAATAAACTGTGGTCCATTTACTTGGTAGACGATATTTCAAAGCTCAGAAATGGAGGTCATAAAGATTTTGTAAGAGACTCAGAATGTTTATGCAAATAATCAAGGAAAAACAGGACCTAACGTTGCATTTGCAGGAAGTAAGGTCAACACAAGGCTCAGGAAAGAAGCACAAGAAAGCACATTTGAGTGTGCTCTGGAGAGACTAGAATTTTCTTGTCATCCTCTGTGGCAGGCTCTGCTCCCTCCTTTGCTCCTGCCTCCAACCGCAGGCCTCAGGCCTCCGTCTCTCTTCCCTGGGCCCCTTCTTCAGGCCCCCAGGAGGGAACGTTGGGGGTAGGGATGGGGTCATTTTCTCTTCCCATTTGCTCACTCAGTGGCAAGTTCACTCCTCATTCACTTACTTGCTCCTAGACCTTGGGCCAGTGGCTTCTTGCCCCCAGGCCTCAGTCCCCATGTCTACACACTGGAGAAACAGTCGCGCGCGCGCGCGCGCGCGCACACACACACACACACACACACACACACACACACACAGGAAAAGGTTCCTCCCCCTCTTTCTGCCTGGACCCCCAGGGCTCCCTCTCAGCCTTCCTCCCAGATCATTCCCCCATCCATCCAGAAGACCCCCCTGGGCTTCTCAGTCGCCACTCCTCACACTCGGCCGTTCTTGCTCTGTTTTCCCTGCGATCTCTGTCCCACCACGCTGTCAACCTCAGAGAGCACATGTGTCTCTTGAGCATCGCTTGCCCCTCCGCCTGGCACAATACATATTAAATAAATGAGCAAATAAACATTGTGTCTAAAATGAAAACAAATCAGGGACTTGGTCCTTATCCCCAAAGAGCTTTAAGAGTGGTTGTGGGAAAAGGACAAATATTGTATGATTCCCCTTATGCAAGGCTCCTAGAGTAGGCAAATCCACGGAGACAGAAGGCAGAGTGGTGGATGCCAGGAGGAGGCAGGTGGGGGTAAGGAGGAGCTGGTGTTTAATGGGGACAGAGTTTCAGTTGGGGAAGATGAAAAAGTTCTGGAGACGGATGGTGGTGAGTGTGGCATGGCATTTTTAATGTACTTACTGCCACCCAGTTGGACACTTAAAAATGGTTAAAATGGTTAACTCAGGGTTATATCTATTTTGCCACAATTAAAGATTTTTTAAAAATAATTATGGAGAAAGAAATAAACATAATGAACTATTGGAGAATGACAAGACAATATCTGAATAAATGGCACAGACAGTATCAGGCAAGGAGTGACACACAGAGCTCAGTCCAGCCCCTAGAAAGAAAAACGTCCAGCCCTGAGGGCTGTGTGGGGGGCGGAATACAGTTTTGCACTGAGCATCACTCCCCCAGAAGGGGAGTGAGTTATTTTTAAGCCTTCTATTTGTAAAAGTAATAAAACTGTGGTACTATATGTTACAGAAATTTAGACAGTAGCAAAGAGCAGGGAAAGGAATCTTGATGCATTTTCTTCTAATGTTTTTTAGATATCCTTACATAGTTGTAATCACGTGGAATGTATGTCTTTATAAAGTCTACTCTAAGCATTTTTCTTGTTCCTACATAGTTTTCATAATTCTAATACTTTGAAAACTTTAATGTCTAAAATTGCTTTGAGTGGATTATCATACTTAATCTGTTACTTCTAAACATTTCAATTGTTTCCAACATTTAACATCTCTATTTATACCCTATTGTACTGAATCAAAAATTATATCTACTGGACAAATGTTCCAGACTGGAATTACTGAGCACATGGGTATAAACATTTTATAGCTTTAAGTGTTTTCCAGGCCACCAGCATGTACCAGTTTCACCCCACTTTCACCCACAACATGTATCACCTTTTTTTTTCCTGCCGGGTTATAGGTGGGAAATATTTTTTCAGCATTGTATGATAATTTTGTATTGGAAGATTACTACATTTTTTTAAAGACTTTCTTTTTTAGAGCAGTTTTAAGTTCACAGCAATATTGAAAGGAAGGTACAGGGATTTCCCATACACCTCCTGCCCCCACAAGTGCACAGCTCTCCATGATCAACATCCCCACCAGAGTGCTACATTTGTTACAACAAATGAACCTCCACTGGCACGCCATTATCACTCAGAGTCCATAGTTCAGATTCGGGTTCACTCTTGGTGTACATACTATGGGTTTGGACAAACGTGTGATGACATGTCTCCATCATTACAGCATCATACAGAGTAGTTTGCTGCCCTCAGATCCTCTGTACTCCTCCTGTTCATCCCTTCCTGCGCCCTAACCCCTGGCAACCATTACTCTTTACCATCTCCATAGTTTCGCTTTTTTTGAATGTTCCATAATTGGAATCAGGCAGTATGTGGCCTTTTCAGATGGGCTTCTTTCACTTAGTAATGTGCATTTAAGATTCTTGCATGCTTTTCCATGGCTTGATAGCTCATTTCTTTTTAGTGCTGAATTATATTGCATTGCCCTCAAAAACCACAGCTTATTGATCCGTTCACCTACTGAAAGACATCTTGGTTGCCTCCAACTTCTGGCAAAGCTACCATAAATATCTATGATAGCTTTTGTGTAGACATAAGTTTTCAACTTCTTTGGGTAAATACCAAGGCGTGAGAGTGTGTTTAGCTTTGGAAGAAACCGTCAAATTGTCTTCCAAAGTGGCCATGCCATCTTGCGTTCCCACCAGGATTGCTCAAGAGTTCCTCTGTTCCACATCTTCATCAGCATTTGGTGTTGTCGGTGTTTTGGATTTTGGCCATTCTAGTTGGTCTGAAGTGGTGTCTCGTTTTAATATGTCCCTGATGACATATGATGTGGAGTGTTGTTTCTTAGGCTTCCTTGTTCTTTGGTGAGGTGTTAGCTAAGATTTGGGCCCATTTTTTAATTGAGTCACTTGTTTTCTTATTGTTGAATTTTAAGAGTGCTTTGTAACAGCCTTTTCTCATATATGTCTTTTGCAAATATTTTCTCCCGGATTGTGGCTTGTCTAATCACTCTCTTGACATTGTCTTAGCTGAGCTGAAGTGTTTGATCATAATGAAGTCCAGATTATTAATTATTTCTTTCATGGGTCAAGCCTTGGAAGAATATAGCCTTTTAAAACTCGGTTTCCCAAGTGGAACACCTTTCCTTGTAGTACACAGACCTGCCTGCTGTGTTATAGAGCTCAAGTAGAGAGCTTATGCTGTGAACAGGGCAGGAACTCAAAACCCTGGATCGGGTACCTGGTTCATCGCCTGTGCCTGGGGATGAATCAGGGCAGGCTGCTCGGAAGCAGTTATCTAAGCCCAGGGCCACACTCCGTGGCTGCTGGGGAGAGGCTCCTCACCAAGGCCATGGCAGACATGGCCAAGGCTCCATCAGCCCTTCAAAGTGAGAAAGGAGCGGGGCTGGAAAAGGCAAAAGGATAAAGCAAGCAGGACAGGACGGAGCTAAGGAATTAAGCAGTGGGAAGGCAAGAGTGCAGCCAGGGGGGCGAGTGAGGCTCTGCCAGGAGGACCCCCCGCTTTGGAGAGGACTGCTTGCTGTGGGACCTCCCCCCACTGTGGCAGGGTCTTGCTAAAAGTGAAACTGTAATTTTCCAAGGGTTCTGAAAGGGTTTGCCCTGGGAGGGAAGATGTTCCACTTGAGGGTCCACACTGGCTTAAAAACAATCCCTCCACCTGCTTTCCGTGACGAAGGCTCTGCTGCAGCGGCCCCATCACGTCCAGCATCACAGCCTGGGCCTGGGCATGAAGGACCCTTGTGTCTTAACTCAGGTGCACCCGCCAGGCGAGACTCCATCTGCTTCCTCACACAAGACAAACAAGAATAATAAAGCTCCTCCGTGCTGAGGGCTGTGAGAGGTGCGTTCCTTTCTTGCTTACTTTCCCGAGAGGCTAACAGGGTGGATGGTAGTAACTAACCCCTTTAACAGGTTAGGAAACTGAGGCCCAGAGGGGCTCAGCAGCATGATCGAAGTCACACAGTGGTTACTAAATCGGAGAGCTAGGTTTCAACCCCGGGGCAGCCTGACTCCAATGCCTTACCTACTCCCCACACTTGCCAGACATCCCAGAGCTCTTCCTCTAGACTTGGAGGAACAGCGAGCCCAATGAGTCTGGGGAAACACGTGGGGAAAAAGTGATAAAAAGTCTGAGTTTTTGGATTATTTGAGAAAAAAAAAAGTTAAGCTGGCCCTTTCAAATCAGGTAAACCCAGCCCTACCAAATGGTTCAGGGGGAGAGGTGAGGCCAGAGGGGGTGAATCCGGAGCCCTAGAGACAGCACGGCTCATTGCTTAGGGCAAAGGCCGGTGTCCAGCAGAGCTGGGCTGCCTATGTGACCCCAGGCAAGCGACCCTGGCTATTGTTTCTCCCAGTGTTGTTGAGCTATAATTGATATACAACATTATATTAATTTCAGGTGTACAACATAGTGATTTGATATTTGTATATATTATGAAATGATCAGCATGACAAGTCTAGGTAACATCCATCATCTCACATAATTTTATTTTCTTGTGATGAGAACTTTTAAGATCTCTTCTCTTAGCAACTTTCAAGCATACAATAAAGTATTGTTAATTATAGCTGCCATGTTGTACATTATAATCCCCAGAACTTATTTATCAACTGGAAGTTTGTGCCTTTTGATATATGGGTTTGTACCTTTTGAGAATAAATAGAAAGAATACCTCCAACCCATTTCTTTTTTTTTAAGATGTTTTTTATTTATTTTGACAGAGAGAGAGACACACAGTGAGAGAAGGAAGGGGGAGTGGGAGAGGGACAAACAGGCTTCCCGCGGAGCAGGGAGCCCGATGCGGGGCTCAATCCCAGGACCCTGGGATCATGACCTGAGCCGAAGGTAGACGCTTAACGACCAAGCCACCCGGGTGCCCCATCTCCAACCCATTTCACCCACCTCATACAGTATTTGTCTTTGTCCATTCGACTTACTTCACTTAGCCTAATGCCTTCAAGGTCCATCCATGTTGTCACAAGTGGCAAGATTTCCTTCTTTTAAATGGCTGAATACTTCACTGTGATATAGATATATCTCCACCCACCCATTGACACTTAAGTTGTTTCCATATCTTGGCTATTTTAAACAATGCTGCATTGAACATGGGGATGCAGATATCATTTCAAGATAGTGATTTAATTTCCTTTGGTATAAAACTATGGAAAGAGCCAAGATGTCCGTCAACAGATGAATGGATAAAGGAGATGTGGTGTATATATACAATGGAATATTATGCAGCCATCAAAAAACCGAAATCTTGCCATTTGCAATGATGCGGATGGAACTGGAGGGTATTATGCTAAGCGAAATAAGTCAATCAGAGAAAAACATGTATCATATGATCTCACTGATATGAGGAATTCTTCATCTCAGGAAACAAACTGAGGGTTGCTGGAGTGGTGGGGGGTGGGAGGGATGGGGTGGCTGGGTGGTAGACATCGGGGAGGGTATGTGCTATGGTGAGCACTGTGAATTGTGTAAGACTGATGAATCACAGACCTCTACCTCTGAAACAAATAATACATTATATGATAAAGAAAAAAAAGACGATAGTAGGAAGGGAAAAATGAAGGATGAGAAATTGGAGGGGGAGACAAACCATGAGAGACTATGGACTCTGAGAAACAAACTGAGGGTTCTAGAGGGGAGGGGCGTGGGGGATGGGTTAGCCTGGTGATGGGTATTAAAGAGGGCATGTATTGCATGGAGCACTGGGTGTTATACACAAACAATGAATCGTGGAACACTACATCAAAAACTAATGATGTAATGTATGGTGATTAACATAATAAAATTTGTTTAAAAAGAAAAAAATAATTTCCTTTGGTATATATATATACACATATATATATATACCTGGAAGTATATACTAAATATATATGTATATATATATATACCAAATATACATATACACCCATAAGTGGAATTGCTGGATCATATGGTAGTTCCATTTTAAATTTTTTGAGGAATCATTATATTGTTATCCATAATGGCTTCACCAATTTACATTCCCACCAACAGTGCACAAGGGTTCCCCTTGCTCCACATCTTCATTAGCATTTTTATCTTTTGTCTTTTTGATGATCACCATTCTAACAAATGTGGGGTGATATTTCATTTTTGATTTGCATTTCCCTAATGATTAGTGATGTTGAGTACCCTTTCTTGTGACTCTTGGCCATCTGAATGTCTTCTTTGGGAAAATGGCTATTCAGTTTCTCTGCCCATTTTTAAATAGGATTGTTTGGGTCTTTTTTACTATTGAGTTGTGTGAGTTTTTTATATTTTTGGAAATTAGTCCCTTCTCAGATAGATGATTTGCCTGGCTATTTTTGAATAGCCTGAAGTTTACCCTGTGGCGGCAAAGACTGTTTCATTAACTTGGAAATTCTAGTACTTTAAACAGTGGCTTGAACACAGCAGACACTCATTACATGATTAGTCTATTAACCTTCCAAAGAGGACAGAAGTTTTAAATATTTTGTTTTGAATTATTAAATATTTCAAATATAAAGAAAAGTAATGAAAGTCATACATAGATGCCCAGATACCCACTGTCAGATTTCGCCAAATTTTCTTCAGTTCTTTATTTCAAGATATAAAATGTTAATACTTACTTCACCCCATTCCACCCTCCACTACCACTCACCGCCAAAGCAATCCACATCCCGAGTTTGTGAGTTCCATCTGGCCCCAAACTTATCACAACACATTTATTATATAAGTATGTATTTATAAATAATGATAATAAGAAATAATAAGAGCATTATTTTGCATGTGATTTTATGTTTTATAAATGACGTCAGATTGTATGTACACTTTAGAAATTTGCTTCTTTCATTGAATGGCACATTTTTGAGATTCATCTGTGTTGATACCTGTGGATCTAGTTCACTCACTTTGTTATTTAACTTATCACCATTTATTTATCCATTCCTTTATTATTTGATATTTAACTTTATTCCAATTTTTATTATTACAAGTTTCCAGTTTCTACTCTTTGTTACCTCCATGAACATTCTTATACTTCAAAGTTTCTCTGAGTGATGAACCTGAAAGTGCAGGTGCTGGGGTCGGAGAGGGAGGGTGAGTTGGAGGAAATGGTCAGTAGCTTCATTTCTGCTAGATATTGACGAATTGTCTCCAAAGTGGATGTACCAATTTACAGTCCCATCAACACTGCGTAAGAGCTCTTTGGCCCTCTCCTCATGCTTGATATGATTAGTCTTGTTAATTTTTGCTAATCTGGGTATAAAATGATATTAGTTGTTTTAATTTGCATTTCCCTTATTCACTTAAGGTTTAGGGTCTTTTATATGGATAATGGTTGATGCATGTCCTTTGTTCATTTTTAATTGAGTCACATGTCTTTTTCTTTTTAATTTGTAATAGTCTTATATATTATGGATCATGATACTCTGTTGCTTCTGTGCACTGCAAATATTTTCTCTTAATCTGAGATCTGTCCTTGAACTTTGTACTTACTAGTTTTTGTCCCACATTCTTTTTTTAAATTTTAATGTGGTAATATATTGTCAGACATTTATGGTTTGTGTTTTTATGTCTTGATCAACATATCTTGCCCTTATCCTATGTCATAAAAATATTTTTCTTCAAAAAGTTTTAAAGCATTTATTTTCACATTTAGCCTCCACTGCATCTGGAATGTATTTTTGCAAATGATTGGAGATAGGGGTCAAATTTTATATTTTTCCCAAGGAAAGCCAATGGTCACAGCACCATGACTAAATCTTTTACCCATTGATGCAGCCACCCCCAACATTTTCATATATATTTCTTCTGGGCCTTCTACTCTCTTCTATCAGTTTATTACTATTAAAATTACTACAGTTTGTAAATCCTGAAATTTGGAAAAACGGGTTCTCCCCTTACCCTTCAGTGAAATTATCTTAGCTTTTTGTGCTCCTTTAGACTTCCACATGAATGTTTATAGTCAGTCTGTTAAGAATAGTTGAGATTAGAGTACACAGACTCTGTATGTTAACTGGGGAACACTGACATCTTGAAGTTGTGTCTTCGTGTCTAATATGGTGTATCTCGGAGAGGACATTTCTGTCAGAACAAGCTCACTGACATCTGGGACAGACTGGCTTGTCTTCCAGCCTGAGATGACAAGACCAACCCACCTCACAACTCAGTTGGGAGAAATTTTAAAAGCATGAAGGATGTCTCGGGGCACCTGGGTGGCTCAGTTGGTTCAGCGTCTGCCTTCGGCTCAGGTCATGATCCTGGGGTCCCGGGATCCAGCCCCACATCAGGCTCCTTGCTCAGCGGGAGCCTGCTTCTCCCTCTGCCCCTCCTCCTCTGTGCTCTCTTTCTTTCTCTCTCTCTGACAAATTAATAAATAAAACCTTTAAAATTTTTTTTAAAAAAGAAAGCATGAGGATGTCTCTTGCACGTACACACACCCTTATACACTTGATCCCAAATGTCAGGGAACTAAACTGCAGGTCACACACTACTGAAATTCACCTTGACTAACCACGGGATGAAACCCACGGTGATACCGGAGACGGAGGGGTAAAACCCTCACCCTACTCTCCCAAATGAGATGAACTTTCTTACTTTGGGGGCATAATCACAATAAGTGATTCAGTGTGTGTGATTTCCTCCTTTTGAGGAGAATTCAGAAGAAACAGAAACTGTCTTTTCTGGCTTCGGGTCCTAAATTGAGGGTGAATCCTCTTGTTTCCCTAGGCTTGTGGAGTGCTACAATCCTGGCTTCTTCCATGGAAGGTGACACAACATGGAACTGGTTAACTGAGTCACAGAGTAAATCATCCATCATCCTTGATGGACTCTGAGAAACAAACTGAGGGTTCTAGAGGGGAGAGGGATGGGGGATGGGTTAGCCTGGTGATGGGTATTAAAGAGGGCACGTTCTGCGTGGAGCACTGGGTGTTATGCACAAACAATGAATCATGGAACACTACATCAAAAACTAATGATGTAATGTATGGTGATTAACATAATAAAAAATTTAAAAAAAACTTTTTAATCCAAAAAAAGCATGTAATAAACATTGTAGAATAAATCCTAAAAAAAAAAAAAAATCATCCGTCATCCTTAGCAAGTACCTCACAGCTTGTTGCCCATTGGGGCATGTATTGAGCCCTCCTGTCCTTTGCAGGGCCTCGAAGGGAAGGCGTTTCAGTAATCCCCGTCTTATGATGCTTACCTGCAAAGTACAGCCATGCTGTGACCTCACCAAAGCTGCTTGGCCCCAGGGTTCCCAAGAATCTGGGGCAAGAAGTGCAGGTCCATATGAGTGGATCTTTCACATTTTCACCAGATTCCCTCCCCCTCCCATCAGGGTGTTCCAACACCCCACACCCTCCCCAACTCCGAGGCAACTCTAGCTCTGCCCTGGTGAGCTGTGACCCCTCTCCTCATGACCTACAGAGTGTCCACCTTTAATAAATTTGCCGAGAGTCCTAGAGGATGGGGAAAAGGGCAGCACTGGAATTGGAAAGCGCTTGGGGACATTGTTGCTCCTGCATCTCTGGCCCCGGGATCTCTGGCCCCGGGATCACCTGGGGTATGGTTCACTCACTTCAGATGAGCAGCCCAAGTGCTGAGGTTAGAGAAAGTTGCTTCTGTCATGTGACCTCCTGAGGAAAAGCACTTTTAATCTCCTTTCATTGTTTTGAAGTTTAATAAAAATCTTATCAATACGATTTTGTCAGAAAAACTAATAGTTTGCTACTCGTAACTAATAATTGTTTCCCAAATCCACCATCACCACATCGGTTGGCATAATAATTTTCTGTGCATTCATACACACGCACACACACACATGCACACACGTAATTTTTATATAAAAGAATCATAATGTATATATTGTTCTGCAACTCATTTTTCACTTAATAGATGTTAGAATTTGTTTTATTCCAGAACATATGAATGTATAGACTTACTTTTAACTGTTACATGGTATTCCTTTAGGTCAGTGAACCGTAATCTAAATTCCCACTGCCCCATTGATGAACAGTGGGTTTTCTCCAAAAATTCACTCTATAGGCAGGGCTTCATGAACGTTTTTATAACTGCCTCATTGTGTACAGCTGTGAGGAAGCACATTTTGCTGCACACATAGCCAGTCACAATGTTGCTCAGGCATATGCTGGAAAAACATTGAGAAGTAGTTATTTATATGGATGGCACAGGGCAACAAATAAAAAGAGTTACAAATACGATAGATATTAATCTAACCACACCAATAATCACTTTCAATGGGAATGGTCTGAATACACCAACTAAAAGATCATCAGGATATAAAAAACAAGATCCAACCATATATTGTCTACAAGAAGCCTAAAGGTAAAGTTTCAGATGGGTTGCAAAAGGATGGGAGAAGTTGTATCATGCTAATGCTTATCAAAAGAAAGCTGTTTCTTTTATAGATATATTAATTTCAGATAGGGCAGACTTTAGAACAAGAAAAAGTATCAGGATTAAAAAGGGACATTACGTAATGTTAAAGAGTTCTGTTCTCTGAGAAGACTTAGCAATCCAACATGCATGCACCTAACAACAGAGTGTCAGAATCTCTGAGACAAAAACTGGCCTGACTGCAAAGAGAAAGAGACAAATCCACCATTACTGTTGGGTATTTCAAATCCTTCTCTAAGCAATTGATAGGTCCAGCAGACAGAAAATCAGTAATGAGTTAATTGACATGAATAGTACTATTAACAAACTTGATTTAGTTGACATTCATAGAATACCCCATCAAACAACAGCAAAATACAAATTTTTCCCAAGCTCACACAGAATATTTCCCAAAACAGACCACATTCTGAGCCATAATACACATCTTAACAAATTTAGAAGAATAGAAATAATACAAAGTATGGTCTCAGATTACAATGAAATTAAGCTAGAAATCAGTAACAGAAAAATATCTGGAAAATCCCTAAATATTTGGAGATTAAACAACAAACTTCTTAATAACACGTGGGTCAAAGAGTAACTCTCAAAAGAAATTTAAAAATATTTTTGAACTAAGTGAAAATGAAAACACAACTTACCAAAATGTGTGGGATGCAGCAAAAGTGGTGCTTTGAGGGAAATTTACAGCATTAAATGCCTGCATTAAAAAGGAAGGAAGATCTAAAATCAATAACCTAAGCTTCCACCTTAAGAAATGAGAGAAAGAAGAGCAATTTAAGCCTGAAACAAGCAGAAAAAGAGAAAAATGAGAGCAGAAATCAATGAAATGGAAAACAGGGAAACAATAGAGAAAAATCAATAAAGGTAAAGCTGGTCCTTAGGAAAGACCAATAAAATTGATAAATTGCTCACCAGGCTAACCAAGAAAGAAAGGGAGAAAACACTAATACTAATATCAGAAATGAAAGAAGGGTGATCTCTACCGATCACATGGACCATGAAAGGACACTGAAGGTATACCATAAATGGATGGGGCTACTCGTATATGACAGACTGGGCCATTCCTCATCTGGTTAGTCCTGGAAAAAAGCAAAAGACTCCAGCTTCCTACACCTTACTTTCCCCTCCATCTCCATCAAACTCCCTTTATCTTAGGAACAATGAAACAGGAATCTATCAATACCAGGAAAATCATGTAATCTCACTGAAAATCACTTTCCCCCATATTTCAGCCAATTACCCTTAGAACTTACCACTCTTAAAAATGTTTTTAAAGCAACACACACACACACACACACACACACCTCGATTCTATAAGCTTGAGGCACCACAGTTCCCCTACCTGCTTTGTGTGTCACACTGAAAGTTCTGTTCAGGACCAGGGGCAGCAGAGTAAAAAGGAAAATTCATGGTATCTGGTTTGATGGGGTGGATTTTTTTCTTCTTCAATAGGTGTTTTGCAGGAGAATAAACATAAGCATAATTCCTAGGATGTAAGACTTGGAAGAGAGTAACCTCCTCACATTACAAGTCAGAAAACAGAAATACAAAAGGATAAGAACAAACAACCCACATACGACAAAGAAAATTCAACGATCATCAGACCTGCAGGGGAAAAAAGGCAACTTCAATAAAAATCAAAGCAAATTTTTTAGAAGTATCCCATTTCTTATCTCAAAAATAAAACTGTCCTGCTTTTGGTTTTGTTAATTTGACACCTGCTATGGACCAGAGTTCAGTGAAGCAAGCACTCCCATGTGGCAGCCAATCGTGTGCATTTGTCAAGTCCTTAGGAGGCCAGTTTGGCTTTCAACGTCATTTCCCTCCAAAAATCCAGACCAAGAAAATAATTTTTTCATTTTTTAAAGACTTTATTTATTCATTTGAGAGACAGAGAGAACAAGCGGTGGGGAGGGGCAGAGGGAGAGAGAATCTCAAGCAGACTCCACACTGAGCAGGAAGCCTGACTTGGGGCTCCATCCGAGGACCCTGAGATCATGACCTGAGCTGAAGGCAGATGCTCCACCAACTGAGCCACCCAGGTGTCCCAGGAAAATAATTTAAAAGCCAAAAAAAGGTATATATGCCAATTTGTTTATTTGTTTGTCCTCATACACTTCATAACATCACTTTAAAATATGGAAATAAAGATGAGTAAGTCCTGGGGATGTACTGTACAGCATGGTGAATATAATCAACAATACTGTTGTATGTTTGAAAGTTGGTAAGAGTAAGGGGTGCCTGGGTGGCTCAGTCGTTAAGCGTCTGCCTTCAGCTCAGGTCATAACCCCAGGGTCTTGGGATGGAGCCCCGCATCAGGTTCCCTGCTCGGTGGAAAGCCTGTTTCTCCCTCTCCCACTCCCCCCTGCTTGTGTTCCTGCTCTTGCTATCTCTCTCTCTCTGACAAATAAATAAATAAAATCTTTTTTTTTTTAAAAGAAAGTTGCTAAGATTAAATCTTAAATGTTCTCAACTCACATACAGAGGCAAAAAAAATGTAACTATGTGAGCTGATGGATGTGTTAACTCTTCTTATTGTGAAATCATTTCACAATACATACATATATCAAATCAAATCATCATATTGTACACCTTAAACTTACACAATGTTACATGTCAGTTATGTCTCAATAAAACTGGAAAACATTTTAATAAATAAGTAAAATATGTAAAGCACAACTGTTAGAAATATAAAAAGGAAATGGTAAATCCACATAGTTTGAAAACTTACAGTTCTTTCAGAAATTAGCAGATCAAATAGATAAAAATAAAGGACATAGTAGGTATGGATAATGTATTTTACTAAGCTTGATCTAACATATAGAATTTTGTACTCAATCATTCATTCAACACTATGCTTAAAGTAATTTACAAAATCAATCACCAATCAAAAGCTCAAAAAATTCCAGAAAATTTAAATATGGGCCACATTCTCAGACCGCAGGACAATAAAATTAAAAATAAATCTATCCACTTAAAAAATTGTTAACCCCTTTTAAGAACTCTCGGGGTAATTAAGAAATAAAAATTGAAATTACACACTATTTAAAAAAATAATTAAAAAAAGAAATTACATGCTATTTAGAAATCACTGTATCATAATGAAAAAGTAGACACAACCTAAATGTCCAACTAATGGGGGATTAATTGGACAAAATATGAGCAGACTATTATGCGGATATCAGGTGAGATTCATGACAAACATGTTATAAAAGAAATGTATATGACATAAGAATTTTTAAAAGCAGGCTGGAAACCTGAATAGAAAATACGATGACAGTGTTAGAAAAAAAATTTAAAAATACATCTTAGACTTAGTATAGACTTAGAACAAAAAAGGACAAAAAAAAATACAAAAAAAAAAAAAAAACCCAACCTATTGAGAGTGACTATAGTTCCATATTGGCACCATCGGTGATTATTTTTCCTTTTCTTTTCTATTTGATATCTTCCAAAATATTTTTAGCCTAAAAAAGAAGGCAAAACTTTGTACTGATTGTATACATTTGAGGCAGAGAGAGATTTAGGGATCTGCCGAGCCACAAATTCAGTGCAGCCGCACCCCCACCCCACCCCCCACACACAGGGCATCCCCTGCCCCCCTGGGTCTAATCAGCTCTGGATCCATGTGAATAATCAAAGACGAGGATTCCTGTCACCAAAAGAAATAGACTGGGCCTAGTGACTTCTTAGTGGCTGACAGCATGACGGATTTTGACCTAGGGGCTCTGGTTCCAAGCACCGCCTTCCAAGTAAACTAAAACCAAACGCGCAATGAAATCGGTGAAAAGGCCAAAGGAACCTCCCACCTTAGGGCTCCGAGGCTTTCCCTCTCCCTGCAACCGCCGCCGGGACCCATCTTCGCCCAGCGACCTCCGCGTCCCGCGCGGGAGGCCGGGGACCGGATGCTCCACCTGCCCCCAGGACTCTCCCAGCGCCCCCCCCGCCCCCGCCCACTGACCCCATCCGCTTCCTGCCCTGTGCTGCCCTCCTCCTACTCTTCCCCCCAACCCCCGGTCCAGGGCCCCTCTCGGGGCTGCAGGTCCGAAGGAGCGAGCGAGAGGATCCCCGCCCGCGGCCCCTCCGCGCCTCGGCCGAGGGGTCCCCGCTAGGGGACCCCCGGGGAGCGACCAGGTTAGTCCTCCGACCCGGCCTCCCGGCTCCTGGAACGGCCCAGGATCTTCAGCCGATCCCTTTTCAGGATGGAGAATTGGGAGAAATCCTAGCCTGGCCCAAAGAAGAGGGGTGCTCCAATTGGGGATTCCCCCCGCACTGGTGAAGCGTTGACATTCTAGCTATTTCCAGGGACGAGCCATTGCACAGATGGCTTAAGACTAAAGGTAGCTATTGAAGCATTGGGGGCGATTAAGAGTCTACCCCAGGTATCTCCCCGCCCAATATTGGGCCAGAAATTCCATCTTTAGTCATTTGATCCCCTGTAAAAAGGCAAATCCCGCCCTCCACCCCACCCCACTTCCCAGTAGTAATCCCGGTCACCAAAGAAAAGTAGGGCTCGAAGGAGCCCGTAAGAGGACTTGGGAGTCGGGGTGGTGATCCTGGGAAAGGCAGGGGCGGGGCATACAGGGGCTAGGTGGCGAGGTTCAACTGGCCTGGGCACCGCGTGGCTGCGCGGGAGCTTGCGCCCGCTTCAGTTTTGCTTGTGATCCAGCGCCTATTGAATTCAGATTACCTCCCTCTGTCCACCCAATCAACCCCCAACAGGGTCAAAACTAGAGCAACATCGCCCCCTGCTGGACCCAGTGACCGTGAGCTTTCATCCAAGGTGGGCGAGGGGCGGGCCTCGTGGCGAGTGAGTGGAGGCCTTCCTTAGTGACTTGTAGTAAAATGCTCACCCTCCTGGAACTTCTATAACATAAATGGGTTCGATTGGGTCTTCTTGAGTTCACTCCCAACTCTAGATTCTAGATCCCTCCTCTCTCCTTCCCCTGCCAGAGGCCCTGAGGCACTCATTCCTCTTTCCACTCCCACCTCGTGGTCCTGTCCAGCCTACTCTGGCACCTCAGTTTCTGCCTCTGTGTTGCATTGAGCTCTGTGCCCTTCCGGGGCAGGGGCATAAGGCCAGGACCTGACCTTTTTTTTTTTTTTTTTAATTCAATTAATTAACATGTAGTGATTTATTAGTTTCAGAGGTAGAGTTCAGTGATTCATCAGTGGCATAGAACACCCAGTGCTCATTATATCAAGTGCCCTCCTTAATATCCATCACCCAGTTCTCCCATCCCCCACCTACTTCCCCTCCAGCAACCCTGTTTGTTTCCTACAGTTAAGAGTCTCTTATGGTTGGTCTCCCTCTCTGATTTTGTCTTATTTTATTTTCCCTCCCTTCCCCTATGATCCTCTGTTTTGTTTCTTAAATTCCACACATGAGTGAGATCATATGATACTTGTCTTTCTCTGATTGCCTTATTTCACTTAGCATAATACCCTCTGGTTCCATCCATGTCATTGTAAATGGCAAGATTTCATTTTTTGATGCTGAGTAGTATTCCATCGTACATATATACTACATCTTCTTTATCCGTTCATCTGTCCATGGACATCTGGCCTCTTTTCGTAGTTTGGCTATTGTGGACATTGCTGCTATAAACATTGGGGTGCAGGTGCCCCTTCAGATCACTACATTTGTATCCTTTGGGTAAATACCTAGTAGTGCAATTGCTGGGTTGTAGGGTAGCCCTATTTTTAACTTTTTGAGGAACCTCTATACTGTTTTCCAGAGTGACTGCACCAACTTGCATTCCCACCAGCAATGTAGGAGGGTTCCTCTTTCTCCGCATCTGCACCAACATTTGTTGTTTCCTGACTTGTTAATCTTAACCATTCTGATCAGTGTGAGATGGTATCTCATTGTGGTTTTGATTTGTATTTCCCTGATGATAAGTGATGTTTAGCATTTTTTCAATTGTCTGTTGGCCATTTGTATGTCTTCTTTGGAGAAATGTCTGCTCATGTCTTCTGCCCATTTCTTGACTGGATTGTTTGTTTTTTGGGTGTGGAGGTTTATAAGTTCTTTATAGATCTTGGGTACTAACCTTTAACTGATAAGACGTTTGCAAATATTTTCTCCCATTCTGTCGGTTGTCTGTTGGTTTGGTCGACTGTTTCCTTTGTTGTACAAAAGCATTTTATCTTGATGAAGTCCCAATAGTTCATTTTTGCTTTTGTTTCCCTTGCCTTTGGAGATGTGTCTAGCAAGACGTTGCTGCGGCCGAGGTCACAGAGGTTGCTGCCTGTGTTCTCCTCAAGGATTGTGATGGATTCCTGTCTCACATTTAAGTCTTTCATCCATTTTGAGTTTATTTTTGTGTATGCTGTAAGAAAACGGGGCCTTGACTTTCTTTAGGGGCCACTGTTTTTGGGGTAAGAGTGGGAAATGTGCTGGCTGCCCTATTAAGGTCCTTGCCATGCACAGAAAAATGAATTCTGTGGGAAATGGTGGGAGGGCTTCAGGCTCTGATTCAACCAGGGTGGATATTTTAGACTTCTGACAAGCTAGCCCAGAAAATGATGCAGAATGAGCAACTGAGAAGAGAAGAAGGTTTGCAGTCCTTACAATGACCCCACCTCCTCTCCATCATCAACTCTGCCTCAGAGGACCTGGCTGGTGCGGGTGCCCAAAACACACTGCGCCGCTTCTAGCCACCCTGCCTTTGCAACAGTATGTGCCTTCAGCCTGGCTCCCAAGCTCTACACTTGGCCTCCTTTAAGACTGGGTTAAGGCACAGCTGTGCGCATAGCCCTGGTCGCCCTCCCCCAGCCTCCCTCCGCCCCCCCCAAGGGTGGTGACTTCGGCTGGGCTCCTGTCCTTGCTGCACCCACCACATCCTGGCACCCCCATCTGGCGTCACGTGTTTCCTTGCCTGTCCCCACTGCTGGCGTGTCTCTCAGCACGGGGACCCGCAGAACTCGAAAAGGTCCCCTGAAACAGGACACCAACTGCACACCCCACCCATACCCCAGCTCCATGTAGCTCCTCTGCACCGCACTAGTACCTGGGGGGCCATAGAAACATTGTCCCCAGTCCAAGGGAGAAGCTGGCCATGGGGCAGAGGGGGGTCCTATTTCAGGGCTCCGCCTCTGGGCACATGTAGGAACATTCCTGATGGACAGTTCACCTCAGTGTCTGAGGTATGGAGAGGAGCTCATTTCTCTCATCCCTACTGGACTGAGAAGGTGCAGACCATCCTGAGAAGCCCTCTAACCCCCTCCATTCCGCCCCCACAACAGACGGAGTGGGGAGAAGCTGGAGGACTGGAGGAGGAGGGGGCGAGGGCAAAGCCCTGGGGTTTCTCGGTCTTTGCTCCCCTTCCCAAGCTCGCCTTTTCCGCCTCCCCTCTCCGTGCTCGCAACTCCCTCCTCCCGCTGCCGGAGGAGAAAACGCTTCTAAATGGGTCAGGTGCCGCACGACCAGTGGGAGCCTTTGCCGCCTGCGCTCTGGCGTTGGTGGGGAGCTGTGGAAACAATCGCCCTCCTCTCGCGCCATGTTTCCATTGCGGCGCCCCCCCCCCCCCCCCCCCCCCGCTTCCACGACTCACCGCCCAGGTACCTGAAGAGAACCGCTAAGATCCCCTCAGAAAGTTGCACCGGGGGGGGGCTTCCCGCCGGCAAGGTCACAGTGTAGAGAACGTGGGAGTGAAAGCTTTATGGTTGAGTTGAGGTGACTTCATGGATCCTCAGCCAGCGCCCAAAGAAAGACTGAACCATCTTGTGTAGAAAGAAAAATTTCCACTGACGTTTTGCTCCCTGCTCCTCTCTCTGCCCCTCACCCTGCTTGCGCGCTCTCTCTCGTTCTCTCTCTCAAATAAATAAATAAACAAACAAATAAATAAATAAATAAAATCTTTAAAAAAAATAAAGTTTCTATTTTGGATACACTGTATCAAGACAACAAATTGTGGAGAGAGAGAAAGAGAAAGAAAGAAAGAACAAAGAAAGAAGAAAGAAAAAGAAAGAAAGAAAGAAAGAAGGAAAGAAAAAGAAAGAAAGGAAAGAAAAAGAAAGAGAGAAAGAAAGAGAGGGAGGGAGGGAAGAAGGAAGGAGAAATGAGCCTTTTTATAGGTTTATTTTGTGACTGAGTATTTTTTGCCAGAGCCTTAACTGAGTACAGCAGGAGCCAGGACAGCCCAGAAACAAAAAGAGGAGCTAAAGTCTCAGATATTGTGGAAATTAGTACTGGACAATTGGTGAGAAATGAATCAGGTTCTCTAAGCACCAACAAAATGACATTCAGAGTGACAGAATTGAAAAGACTGACAAAACTAAGAATTATAAAGTATGTGGGTAAATGGAAACTCGTGCACAGCTGGTGTGAGGATAAAGTGGTACCATCACTTTGGAGAAAAATGTGCCCAGTAGCTATGGAGGTTGAGGAGAAGCTCATGTTCCAAGTTAGTCACGGCTCTCAAGGTCAATATCCTCTTGAAGTTCTTCTTCTTCCAAGTTGACACCCTAGGGAAAATCTTGTACATAGACTGTAGGAAATATTTACCAGGATGTTCACTGTAGCGTTGTTGATAAGAGCAAAGACTAGAAACAGCCTAAAGATCCATTAACAAAGGAATGGATAAACAGTGGCAGTTCTCATCATATCTTATTGCTCTTGTATCACCCCCAAATACGAAAGACTATGTACTCCTTCACTCATTGTTTTTCAAAGTTTTTACTGTGGTAAAATACATATAACATAACATCTACCATCTTAACCACTTCTAAGTGTAGAGTTCAGTGGTATTAAGTACATTCACATTGTTGTACAAACATCACCACCATCCATCTCCAGAACTCTTATTTTGCAAAACTGAAACTCTGCATCTATTAAATAATAACTCTCCATCCCCCAGGCCCTCAGCTCCTGGCAACTACCAATCTACTTTCTGTCTTATGAATTCTAGTACTCGATGTACCTCATGTGGTGGCGTCATACAGTACTTGTCTTTTTGTGACTGGCTTATTTCACTCAAAATAAGTTTCTCAGGGTTCATCCCTGTCGTAGTATAGGTCAAAATTTCCTTCCTTCCTTTTTTAAATTTGAATAATATTCCATTGTGTGGATATACCACATTTGCTTATCCTTTCACCTGTGGCGGGAGGGACACTTGGGTTGCTTCCACAGTGTGGCTATGGTGAATAACGCTGCTATGAACATAGGTGTGCTCCTTTATTCAGTTTTAACTTGACATCAAGCATTTTTCATCATAAATAGTTGTAAAATATATAGTTTCCAATGTGTTGTAAATATTGATGTTTTAAGATAAAAGCTTTACATCACTCTTTTTTAATTGTTTCTGATAGAATGTAAATAAATAATATATCAATTTTATTTCAGCCATCACGTTTTTTCCTTTAAAATTTTTTATTGTTATGTTAATCACCATACATTACATCATTAGTTTTTGATGTAGTGTTCCATGATTCATTGTTTGCGTATAACACCCAGTGCTCTACGCAGAACATGCCCTCTTTAATACCCATCACCGGGCTAATCCATCCCCCCACCCCCCTCCCCTCTAGAACCCTCAGTTTGTTTCTCAGAGTCCATCGTCTCTCATGGTTCGTCTCCCCCTCTGACTTACTCCCCTTCATTCTTCCCCTCCTGCTATCTTCTTTTTTTTTTTTCTTAAATATGTTGCATTATTTGTCTCAGAGGTACAGATCTGTGATTCAACAGTCTTGCACAATTCACAGCGCTCACCATAGCACATACGCTCCCCAGTGTCTATCCCCCAGCCACCCCATCCCTCCCACCCCACCCCCACTCCAGCAACCCTCAGTTTGTTTCCTGAGATTAAGAATTCCTCATATCAGTGAGGTCATATGATACATGTCTTTCTCTGATTGACTTATTTCACTCAGCATAACACCCTCCAGTTCCATCCACGTCATTGCAAATGGCAAGATCTCATTCCTTTTGAAGCCATCACCTGTTTTTAAAAGCAAGAATAAGGGGGTGCTTGGGTGGCTCAGTTGTTAAGCGTCTGCCTTCGGCTCAGGTCATGATCCCAGGGTCCTGGGATCGAGCTTCTCCCTCTCCCACTCCCCCTGCTTGTGTTCCCTCTCTTGCTGTGTCTCTCTCTAAAAAAAAGATTAAAATAAATAAATAAATAAAAGCAAGAATAAGTTCTTTAACTTTTGGAAATTTTTCATCATTCCTTTTTCCTCTCTAACTTAGAATTCTATCCATCTTCCTGCCTAGAAGTTTATTCTAATGTAATATGTTTTTATGCTTGAAGACCTTTTATTGATCATACTTCTCTGCCAGAAAAACATATAAATTGTAATTTTAATTTCCTGTAACCATGAATTTTTTAAGTATAAAAAATTTATTTAGATTATGCCATCATTACTGCTATGAGTAGTGTCGATGGTTTAAAGATAATATAAATTATGAACATTGAAAATTAAGGGTTAGGGGCACCTGGGTGGCTCAGTCATTAAGCGTCTGCCTTCAGCTCAGGTCATGATCCCAGGGTCCTGGAATCGAGCCCCGCATCAGGCTCCTTGCTCCGCAGGAAGCCTGCTTCTCCCTCTCCCACTCCCCCTGCTTGGGTTTCCTCTCGCTGTCTCTCTCTCTGTGTCAAATAAATAAAATCTTTAAAAAAAAATTAAGGGTTAAACATAAAAAGTAGCCTAGTGATAGTGGACTATAGTTGCAAGATGTTACCATTGGGGAGATACCGGGTAGAGTATATGAGATCTCTGTATTATTTCTTATAACTGCAGTATCAACCTATAATTATCTCAAAATAAGAATTTTTATAAAAAAATAACTTTGAGGAAAAATTCAGCTCTTAAAGAGATGGATAGGGCACAGTTAATGAACTTATTGCTAAAAAAGACAGGGTACAACACCAATTACTTTCGTACTTTTTTTTCATACAATATAAGCACTGAGAAATCTTGTCCCTATAAATTAATAGTTGGTTTTGTTATAGCAGAGTCACTACATCTTTTAACTCCCCCCCCCAAAATTTATTTATTTATTTATTTTTGCAAAACAAAACCATGATAGTGAGCTACCATCAGAAGTTCATCTTAATGATCTATTAGATGCTGTATTAGTTCCTAGGGCAGCTATAACAAAGTACCACAAACTAGGCGGCTCAACAAGAGAAATGTATTGTCTCACAGTCTGAGAAGTCTGAGGCAAGGCGCTGAGTCAGTTCCCTCTGAGGGCTGTGAGGAAGAATCTGCGCCGTCCCTCTCCCCTAGCTTCTGGCGGGTTGCTAGCCATCTTTGGGTTGCTTGGCTTGTAGAAGCATCACCCTGATCTCTGCCTTTATTTTCACATGGCATTCTCCCAGGGTATGTGTTTGTGTCCAAATTTCCCCTTTTTATAAGGATACCAGTTATACTGGATTACGATCCACCCTAATGACCTCATTTTAACTTGACTTTACCTCCGGTAAAACCCAATCTCCAAATAAGGTTACTTTCTGAGGTATTGGGGGTTAGGACTTCAACATATGATTTTCAGGGGGACACACACAATCCAATCCATAACAGTTGCCAACTCTAGTAGGTCTTCTTTCAGTTGTGTTGAAAGCAAAGACTTGGGAACCACTGACCTGTAAGTGGATTGACTACCATCTTTAGAATTATTCACTTCTCAGTTTCTGGAAGCGGACTCAAATAGGCTTTACCAATGTCTATTCGGCAGTTATGAACTGTACCATTCTTGCCTCACCTAGAAGCAATTGCCTTCACTGATGAACTTAGAAGGGGTTGGGGGAAATAGAAATATTTTTAATTTCAACACAAATTTGCCTAAACAATATTTTAATTTAATGTTTTCATTTTATCATAGTCTTTAAACTGTTTTCATCAAAACAAATTTGGAGCTAAGGTTTTACCTCATTTGATTCATTGCAAACAAAAATGCTGCCAACTAATCTCATTGGCAAAGTCAGTCTTCAATGTCAAACCAATTAGCAAATCAGATCTTGTGTTAAAAAAGAAAGTGTTTCCTTTTGCAATGCTGATGAATATGCTAGGAATGAGCACACATCCCATAATAACTGTCTGGCTTCTGCATTCTAGCTCTACGGAGAGAGGTGAGTAAAGTGATGAGGGCCAGGAGTTGGCCATAAGGTGGTCCAGCTCCAGTATTTCTCTCAGACAACCTCTTTGCCAGGATCTTGGGAACTTTCCTCAGGAGAAATGCTTATTCACAACTAAGGGAATGGACATGAAATGAAAAATATCTGGGTGTTTCCCTTTGATTGTTGCCCCAGAGAGTGTTGCACCTCCTGGGCATTGCACCAAATTAACGAAAAGGAGGGTAGCAGGTCTAAAGCAAGAGAAGAGCGATTATGAAAGAGGAGGCGGGGAAAGAGAATCAGCACGAAGACTAGACACAGACATTTGCTCCTGGGCAGATCCGTCTTAGGAAAGAGAACAAATGGGAGTTGAAGTTCTGGGAAATGAGCCCCTTAAAATAACGTGTATCCCCAAAGACAGCCAGACTCCTTGTTCCCCCAGGGTATGAATACTCTGGTTTGAGGATCACTGAACTGTGGAATATTCACAAGATAAGACTACTCTACAGCCTTTAAAATAAATGAACTAAATCTATATGTATCAACACAACTCAAAGACATACAGTATGACAATGTTTCTATATATTGAAACATTCTCCAGAAAAAGTGGGTGTGGCACAATTGGGTGGAATTGACAGGTATTTGTCATGGAGATAAAGCAAGGCCTTGTTAACTCTAGAACTCAAGGGCCTTTCTAGACCCAAACAAGCTAACTCCTTCCAAGGAGATGGTATTGTCTCTACAGTCTAGGATTGGCAAGAGGAGGCAGCAGGCCCTTGATTCCAAGTTGCCCCTGTAGTCAGTGTCTTAGGAGCCACAGGTCAGAGCCCTGATGAATCTCATACCACTGCCCTGCCGGGTTATGTGTTCCGGAATGCCTTCAATTCGTGTAAATTAAGATTACTTTATTTCCATGTTTTAAGAACAAACACCTCGAGAGAAACAAAGACTTGCTTAAATTTGGCACAGAAACTGGTTATTCTCTCTTTTTTTTTAAGATTTTATTTATTTGAGAGAGCGAGAATGAGAGATGGAGAGAGAGCACATGAGAGGGGGGAGCGTCAGAGGGAGAAGCAGACTCCCTGCTGAGCAGGGAGCCCGATGCAGGACTTGATCCTGGGACTCCAGGATCTTGACCCGAGCCGAAGGCAGTCGCTTAACCAACTGAGCCACCCAGGCGCCCCCGAAACTGGTTACTCTCTTACCTTATCTCTCTCTGGATGTTTTTAAAAATAAGGGACTTGCTTGACAGAATGCAGGAGTTCCCATGCCTTTATGCCCTCCCATGTGAGTGCCGCAGCTTGGGGCATGCGAGCTCACCTGGCAGTAAGGAGCAGGCCCTGCCCAGCCCTCTGCACACCTGGCCCTACTGCAAGCAAGCATCCCCAGAATTTTCACAAATTGCATCTGCTCTCCCACCTGCTGCAAGGCGGATGTCGTTGTGGTTGCAATGAGAATCCACCACATTCTGTAAAAAATATCACTGGGGTCACAAAGCCTCCTTGGTAGGTTTCACATGTCTTGGCATCCCCCCGCCCCACGCACCCTCTATCATGCTCTGTACAAAGGGGCTGCCTCCCCCATGGCTGACACTTCTCTTAGCTGCAAGGCTGGAAGGCCTCCAAGCCAGCTGCAGCTCTCTTTCAGCAGACCAAGATGGCCAGCCTGGACTTGACTGTTTCCTTGTCACCCTCAGTCATGTGGGTTAAGGGACAGCACTGTGTCTATACAGCCAGGGACACACACGCGCATGCATACATCTACATGCTATATGCTGTGAGTCACAGTTATAACTATCATTACAAAGGGTTTTCCTTCCCCAGCCTCCCTCATCTTCCATTTGAAAATGTAACATGTACTGAGCAAGTCCTCAATGATACAGATATATTGTATCTACTACAGCCCACTTAAATGTCCATTAACAGGGAAATTAAATTATGGAACACCCATAGAAAATGCACCCATTTAGAAGAATGAGGTAGATCTACATGTGTTGATATGAAAAGCTTTCCTTCTTCTACTATTAGCTAAAAAAGGGAGGTTGCAAAAAATGCATGTGTAGTACAACCCCATGTGTCTAAAATGACATATTAGGGGTACCTGGGTGGCTCAGTTGGTTGAGTGCCCAACTCTTGATTTCAGTTCGGGTCATGATCTCAGGGTCGTGAGATGAAGCCCCACCTCAGGCTCCACACTCAGCAGGGAGTCTGCTGGAGATTCTCTCTCTCTCTCTCCCTCTCTAAATAAATAAATAAATAAATAAATAAAATGATGTATAAACATCTGTTTATGCACAGACCATAGCTGAGGGACACACTCAACTGTCACAGTGGTTTTCTCTGGAGAATGGATGACAATGAGGAAAACTAAGGCAAGGAATTTTCCCTGTTTTTGTATTTTTTTTTGTTTTTGTATTATTTGAAGTTTTTCAAGAAAATATAACTCTTGTAATTTTAAAGACACTTTAAAAACATTTCTAAATATATAAATGCTAAATATTCCCCTCTTGCACTGTTGGTGGGAATGCAAACTGGTACAGCCACTGTGGGAAACAGTATGGAGTTTCCTCAAAAAGTTAAAAGTAGAACTACCCTATGATCCCATAATCAAACTACCGGGTATTTACCAAAAAAATTACAAAAACAAAGGCACCTGGGTGGTTCAGTCAGTTGAGCTCTGACTTTTGATTTCCCCCGCTCAGGTCATGGTCTTGGGTCCTGGGATCGAGCCCCAAGTTGGGCTCCAAGCTCAATGGGGAGTTTGCTTGGGATTCTCTCTCTCCTCCCTCAGTTCCTACCCCTGCTCCTGCTCTTTCTCTCAAATAAATAAATAATATATTTTTTAAAAAATACAGGGGCGCCTGGGTAGCTCAGTTGGTTGAGTGACCCACTCTTGATTTCAGTTCAGGTCATGGTCTCAGGGTTGTGAGATCATGCCCTGTGTCAGGCTCCACACTCAGTGGGGAGTCTGCTTGAGATTCTCTTTCTCCTTCTCCCTCTGCCCCTCCCTCCACTCATGCATGCGCGCTCTCTCTCTCTCTCTAAAATAAATAAATCTTTATAAAAAAACCAGGAAAACACTAATTCAAAGGGATACATGCACCCCTATGTTTACAGAAGCATTATTAACAATAACCAAATTATGGAAGCAGCCCAACTGTCCACCGATAAAGAAGATGTGGTATATTTATACATGTATTATTAGTAGCCATAAAAAGGAATGAAATCTTACCATTTGTAACGACATGAATGGAGCTAGAGAGTATAATGCTGAGGGAAATAAGTCAGTCAGAGAAAGAAAAACACCATATGATTTTACTCATGTGGAATTTAAGAAACAAAACAAATAAGCAAAGGAAAAAAGAGAGAGAGAGAGAGACAAACCAAGAAACAGACTCTTAACTATAAAGAATACACTGGTGGTTACCAGAGGGGAGGTGAAACAGGTGATGGGGATGAAGGAGGGCACTTGTGATGAGCCCTGGGTGATGGATGGATGTGTTGAATCACTATACTGTCCACCTGAAACTAATACAACGCTGTACGTTAACCACACTGGAATTAAAATAAAATAAAATATGTTAAATGTTCCACATAGGGGTAAGCACCTTGGATGATTTGAGAAGGGGAGGGAGCACACATTGAAATAAAAGAAATAGTAATATTTTTTTATAAAGCCCCATCCAACACAACATTTAAGTTCTACAAACACAGCTCAGCCCAAGCTATGATATGACACGGTGGGGAGGGGTGTCTGCAACACAGTCCTCACCAGGCAAAACCCACAGATGGGGCAGACACATGGAACAGATAATGCCACGTGGCTTGACTCTATCAAGTAGCAACAGTGTGAGGTGTATTCATTACGGGATTCAAAGTGGGAAGGGTCGGGCACCCTGAAGAAAGGAGAGGTGGGTATTCACTGAGGCTGGAAGGTTTCAGGATAGCAATAGGCAAGAAGGAAGGGGGCATGATGTGCCGGAGCCTGAGAGGGAAAACTGCCTCCACCCAGGCATTCACCCAGGCTTCACACGTGTCCCTGCCAAGCGCCTAAAGCCAAGGATACAGAGGAATGAGGTCCACGTCCTACAGCACTGGAGCTGGGGCCAGGGCTTAAACAGAATGGTATTTCAGTCAAAGGGAACAGCAAAGGCAAGGAGTCCAGAGTTTAGACAACATCAATTTCAGTGAGAATGCGGGGCCAGGGGACTGGGCAGAGGCTGGGAGGAGCCAGCACCCAGAGGCTCTGAGCCAAGCCATGTTTCAGCTTCCATCCAATCCTACAAGTCAAAGGAGGCTGCAAGAGTGACAGTCAGGTCCCCTTTATGAGAATCATGATCATGGCAGGGTGGCTGAAGGTGTGGCCAAGAGAGGGACTCATGTGGAGGCTGTTGTAGTGGCCCCAAGATAAAATGTTGAGGCTGTACGGTGATGTTTAGCAGTGGGGAGGAATCTCCAAGGGTGTGGTCAGCAGAGGACCTCCAGTCCCACACAAGGCAGGTGGCTGCTGCCCCCTGGTATTCCCCCTCCTGCTGAATACCCAGACTACCCTGCCTGAGACATGTGCAAGTCACCAATGCCTCTCCCTCCCCAAGCTTCAGTGCCCATCTCGCTAGAGCCATTCTGAGTGACTACAAAGGATGTGGACACCCTGCTTTCCTGCTTACTCTCACCTTCTTTACCTCTTGTAATCTCTCTTTACTCTCTGTCTCTGCCGTCCCAAGAAAGCCTTTTCCAAAGGTCATTTGCGAGCCTTTTTCTTCATCCTCAAGCCCGCAGCTCTTAACCGTCCCCAGCTGCCCTGCAAGCCCCTTTGACGCCCAGATCATGGATCCCAGCCTCCTCCCTGGGCTGGAAGGTGGCAACCGCGAAAAAGAGGGCGACTCTCCTCTGAGGGGCTTCGGGTGACATCACATCCTCCGAGCGCGAAATGTGGCTCCTCGGGCCGGCCGAAGGGCGCAACTTCCTCCCCTCAGCGTCCCACGGCTCCAGCACCTGTCCGCACGCGTCGCGCAGGGCGGAGCGCGCCATGGCCTCTCGGGTGACCGCCCTGCTCCTGCCTCTGGCCCTGCTGCTCTGTGAGTTTGCGACCCTCGGGGAGGGCGGGGGGCGGGGCAGACGAGGAGCGCGGGGCTCCGGTCTCAGCCTCGATGCCTGCCGCCCGCAGATGCCGCCGCGGCCAGCGGGCCAAGACAGTTCCGCATGTCGCCGCCGATGGTGGTCGCACAGCTGGGCAAGAAGGTGGAGCTGCAGTGCGAGGTGCTGCTGCCCATCGCGGCGCCAGGCTGTTCCTGGCTCTACCAGAAGAATGAACCTGCCTCCAGCCCTGTCTTCCTCATGTACCTCTCCCAAAGCCGGTTCAAGTTGGCGGAAGGGCTGGACTCCAAACAGATCTCGGGCACGAGGACGGCTGACACCCTCTACAGCCTCACCCTGCAGCGCTTCCGCAAGGAGGACGAAGGCTACTATTTCTGCTCTGTCCTGAGCAACTCCATGCTGTACTTCAGCCCCTTCGTGCCGGTCTTCCTGCCAGGTCCTTGGTGTGGGACTTAGGGCTCACCTCTGAACCCGTTTTTCTCACACGGGCGCCCCGCTTTTGAGCCTCTTAGCGCCCTTGGGGGTGGGGGGCTACTTAATACTGCTTCACAGACAAGGAAACTGAGGCTAAGATGCGGCTGGGTCGGGACTGAAGATGGCTTCTTAGGTCCGGCGGATCTAGGCTCGAGTTCGGGGGCTTGTCTGCTCCTGGGCAGTTACTTAAATTCTGTGAGCCTGCGTTTGCTTGTCACTACAATGCGGCTATCAACATAAGCCCGCAAGCTTGCAGGTTGCGCCCTGAAGAGAGGGTGGGCGACGGGGAGCGGGCTCCTGCGTTCCGGTCCGAAGCGCCTGGTGCGCTTGGCCAGGCCCGGGACCCAGCAGGCGGCGGCGCGCGCCGCGAAGGGGTGAGCGCGAATCGTGGAGGTCCCCAATCCATCTCCCCTCCCTGAGCGCAGAGGTCGGCGCGGGCGAAGGAGGCGTCCCGTTGGGCAAAGGCGTGCGAAGCCAGTGGGGAGGGTTAGCGTCGATGTCCCCTGCCCGACTCCAACCACAATTTGTTTCTCCCGCAGTCAAGCCCACCCCTACGCCGGCGCCGCGACCACCCACGCGGGCGCCCACCAACGCGTCTCAGCCCGTGTCTCTGCGCCCGGGGATCTGCCGGCCTGCGGCGGGCAGCGCAGGTGAGACGGGCGCAGGGGTCCCGGGACTGGGACCCGCCAGGGGCGGTGCGGACCGCGGGGAGAGCCCCTGCCGGGCTCAGCCCTGATCCTGGAGGTAGAGCCGAAAGCTGTCCAAATGGTGGGGAAACCGAGACCCGACGCGAGGGACAGCCCCAGCTGGTGGTGTGGGTTGGAGGATCCCTGACCAGCTCCTAAACGTCGGCGTCTTCAGTATCTTCAGTGGAAAAAAGTGGGCTGGACTTCGCCTGTGAAATCTACATCTGGGCACCTCTGGCCGGGACCTGCGCCGTCCTTCTCCTGTCACTGGTCATCACCGTCATCTGCAACCACAGTAAGTTCTAGGGGCGCATGGAGTGGGGCGAAACAGTTTGGCCCACTTCCTCCTCGGGCGCTGCTTGCTCCAGGCAGCCCTTGCCAGGAGATAGGATGGAGATTTCTGGGACCTGAGCTGCCCTGTGGGGTCAGGCGCAGCCCATTTCTTTCCTGGAGACAGAACTTGAGAAACCACTTTCCACTCCTCTTTCCACTCTCTGGGACATTTTTTAGGAAGACAGAGCCCTTATCCCAGGAGCGGCAGCAGAATTGTGTTCCCTTGGCGAAGGCAAAGGCTGCAGGGAGTGCAGTTTCTGGCTTATTACAAACACCAGCAGGAGAGGGTGTGCCCCTGTGGCCCTGGGACACTAGTGCCCAGGAAGACTGGGTCAAAACCGTGACCGGCTGAGATTTACCCTGGGCCACCTCCCAATGAACCCCCTATTACTTTGGGTCCCACTGTGGGTGACTGTACTAACCCATCTTAACCCACATTTCTATTTGCAATGCTTTTAGAACTGATGAGAAGAGGGCTGGAGAAGCAGCTCTTAACCTGGCTCTCAAGAGTTATTAATCCTAAAGAAACAGGAGAAGGGAAGGAGGAAATCTATCTGGGGACTATTGGTGGTGGGAGGCAGTCACTTTACTCCTTCTTTTTCTTATTCAGGGAACCGAAGACGGGTCTGCAAATGTCCCAGGTGAGTCTTTTATAACCCCTGGGCCTGTTAACCCTGGGCAACCCTATGCACAGGTCCTAGCTTCCCAAGCTGCAGTTGGCAGGAACTTTTCCCAGAGAGGCCATGGCAGTAGAATTCTGGGGGCAGGGAGTCAGCATAGTTCCTGAGCAAAGAGAGGCACAAGGCTGGGAAGGTGAGGAAATGGAAGCACAGTTTGGGCTGATGGGGAGAGCAGTGTGACTTCCGTAAATCTCAATTTTCTCTGGCCTAGCACCAAAAATCCCATCTGAAGGATTCCTCCCATTGGTCCTAGCTCCTCAAAAGACCTGAGGTCTCTTTATCTGGATGAATCCAACTGGCTTTTGTTGTTTTCTTAAGAAAACTCTTTTTTTTCCTATTTCCTTGTTGTAGATTTTTGAGACACTAGTGTTTTGAGAGCCAATTCTTTATCAGGGAACCAAAAAAAACAATTGCCTAGGCTCCTAATTTCCCCGTGCCATTGTAGTGCCTTGATTTACCACCAAGGACTAGAATGTTAGAAAAGGGACCCAGAGGCATGAGCAGTTAGCTATCTGGCAGCCCAAGTGACTCCCTGATCCAATTCCAGCCCATGATCATTCTGAGATGATCAGGAAAAAAACAAAAACGAAGACCAGTGCCTGGAAGAGAAGTCTCGATCTCCTCTGTCCTTTGAACTTAGGCTGAGACAGCCTGTGCTAACATCTAACTAGCCCTACTCTAGCCGGGCACCGCAATGGGGGTTACACTCAGGATCTCTCTTCTCCACACAGCAACCCCATGTGATACCATCGCCCCATCTCACAGATTAGCGGCTCAGATCAGGAAATCTACCCAAGAGGGCAGAGACCTGATGACTCTCAGATTATCAAAATAATACACCATTTAATAAAAGCCTACAGAGTACCAGTTCCTTTATATATATATATTTCTTTTTTAAATATCAAGTTTTATAACAATCTTTCAAGTAGTTACCACCACCACCATTTTTTCAGATGAGGAAATTGAGGATTGGGACATTTAGTGACTTGTCTAAGGCCACACTGACTGCAAATATCAGAACTGAAACTTCTATCCCAGCTCAGGCTCCTTGCTGCTTGGGGGATGGGGATGTTTAAGGATAACCAGCTCCTTTCAGTAGATGAGAATATTTCAAATTTTATACCTAGGGTTTGCATTTCACACTCCTTGGTATTTCTCTGCAGGAATCCAATTTCAATATCTCATATAGCATTATTATTTTTTAAAATATATATATTTTAAAAGATTTTACTTATTTATTTGACAGAGAGAGACAGTGAGAAAGGGAATACAAGCAGGGGGAGGGGCAGAAGGAGAAGCAGACTCCCCGCTGAGCAGGGAGCCGGATGCGGGGACTTGATCCCAGGACCCCGGGATCATGACCTGAGCCGAAGGCAGACGCTTAACCGACTGAGCCACCCAGGCGCCCCAAAATACATATCATTTTTAACAATGGAAATGTAATGAATTTCCAGTGCCTGTATTATAAACGGTATAACAAGGGGATAAAGACCCTTTAAAAACAAAGAAAGATTTTTAGCATTTGCAAGTACTTGGGGTGCAGTTGGGAGACTCTGGAGGAGAATCATCCCTTATCTATCGTCTCTGAAAATTCTCATTCTGAAATGAACAGAGAGGGGCGCCTGGGTGGCTCAGTTGGCTAAGCGACTGCCTTCGGCTCAGGTCATGATCCTGGAGTCCCGGGATCGAGTCCCACATCGGGCTTCCTGCTCAGCGGGGAGTCTGCTTCTCCCTCTGACCCTCTTCCCTCTCGTGCTTTCTATCTCTCATTCTCTCTCTCTCTCAAATAAATAAATAAAATCTTTAAAAAAAAAAAGAGTTTGAAATGAACAGAGAGCAAAACCCTAGAATACAAAGCTATACAGAGTAAACACATCTGAGGGATCCACATGCCTGAGTTAACATACTCAGTGATGACTGAGGGCAGCTCAGCTTCCGGAGAGGTTTGGAGGACTGTGTGCACAGACATGACACTGATGATGAATCAGCCCATTTAGGAGGTGCTAGCCCAGTCCTGAATTAACACACATTTTTAGTGGGACATCAAACTTTGGTCATCTGTGTGAGATAAAGTAGCTCTGCTTGGCTGAAGGTGGTGGTTTGCTCACATCCTCCCCGGGGCCAAGAATCAGCTCAACTGATGACTTTGGTTATCAGCCTCCTTCTCTCACTTCCATGGGTGCCCTGACAAAGGCTCCCAGAAGCTAGACTAACTGGGTTCAGATCCTGGCTCCATCACCTCCTAGTTATGTGACCTCGGGCAAGTTCTCTAATCTCTCTTTCCCAGTGCCCCCCACCCTCAGGTTGCTGTGACAGCAAGATGGCAAATGTAAGGCACTTGACAGAGTTGCTGACATCATTCAGCCAGTCCCACGCTGGCGTTTCAGGGACAAGTTCACAGACCCTGCAGGGGCTGGGAGGCTGGGGCGGGCGGAGAGACATGGATGGATACAGTACCACGCTGTGGGGGCTCTTGCTGCAATCATGGTCGGTCATCTGCCTCTCTTTCAGGCCCATGGTCAGACTGGGAGGCAAGCCCAGCCCTTCAGAGAAATACGTCTAACATGGAGATGGGCCCTGTATGACAGCCACTACAAGACCAAACAGAACTCTTTCTATGAGAACAGCAACAGTCCTTCCTTCCTTATATATCCATTCTCACTATTATTTGAGGGGTGGAGTGGGGTGGAAAGGGTGACTTTTTCTTTATGTGTTTTGCTTAGTTGAGACGAAACAAAACTGTACCTCTACAGGACACCACAAGGGTTACAATACCACTGTGTGCACACACTGGGGTAAAGGGTGGGCAGGCCAGAGCTACTGTGAGCCATGTTCTCAGAATCTGGTGGTTAGAGCTGGGGGCGGAGGTGGGGTGGGGGGGTGTTCAGCATGACTCGGTCCAAACCTCTTCAGTTGACATCCAGGGATGGGGAGCAGCTTGATGAGAGGCACAGCGAGTCTCAGGGCTCTTCCTCCAACCATTCAGGTCTTGCTTCTGGAGGCGTCTGTCTCAGCGTGGGGTGCTGTGTCTCAAACCGTTAAGGGCACAGTGATTTCTTGAGCAGCAGTGATAGACCCATGACTGCGCCTGCAGCCCCAAGGAGGTTATAAAATAAGAGAACTTCTGCCTTTCACAGAGTTCTGTAATGTCGTTGAGTAATATCAGACTTCTTTATAATGAAATGGGAAACTAAAAAAAAAAGAAATGAAATGGGGAACTACATGGGGTAGGAAGTCTCAAAGTGGAAGGGATAAACTGAAGTCTGGAAAATGAAAAACTCAGTCTCTAAAGACAATCTCTGGGAAATCCCCAAGCGGAGGCAAAATTGCTCTCCCAGCCCCTACAGTGCAGAGGGGCCCATGAAAGAGGAGTGACACCCCCCCCCTTTGACAAGTATGATCTGAGCATCAGTACAGTTGAACAGAAGTCCCCTTGCGCCTCTAAACTTGCGATACCATATCTGATGGTGCTCCTGGAACATGAGGGACTTCTGACAGTGTGGGAAGGCAGGATTGTTACAGAGCTGCCAGCACTGGCCCTGGCCTCCCCTCGACTGGCAGATGTGGGGCTGCGACAGAACGGACTCTGGTGAGGAGGCGGAGAGCCAAACCTGCTTCCCGACACGCGCCTTTCCTCTCGTACGGAGTTGAACAAGCCACGAGCGCTCACTGGCAGAAAAAACTCAGATGGGGAAGTAAGAATCACCCATTATTCTTTACCTCAGGTGTAATCCATTCTTAATATTGTGGTGTACATTCTTCCGGATTTTCTCTGCATATTTGTGAGGTATATACTTCCAATTTTTAAAAATGGGATTGTGTTCTGCTTTTCATAAATGGCTTTAATAAACAAACATTGATGGCATCCTTTTTCACGACAAAATAGCACGCCAATATCGATTGTGCCCACTCTTATTTAACTATCACTCAGCATTTAATTCTCCAGTTTCCAGTTTTTCACTACTCTAATACCACTGCCAAAACTCCACACACGTCTTTGTGTCTTTAGGATAAAACCCTAAAAGTAAAGATATTGGGTCAGTCCCCACTTTCACTGTGGACTCCCCATTTTCCCATCAGTTTAAACTGATTAGCCTCTTCTGGCATCACCTTGTCTTTTGTTTTTTTTTTTGTGGCAACAGGTGAGCTGATACTCCTCTTGTAATAAATCGTAAAATCTTCACTCTTGTTGAGGTAAAAGATACATACCGAAAAGTGCCCAAATCCTTGGTGTACAGCCGCTCCAAGACATCATCAAGCGAACTCACTCACACAGCCACCACCAGGCCCACAGAGAACCTTCCCTGCCCTCCTGAAACTGCTTTTGCAACCTTAATTTTTAAAACCAAGTCACTTTTAAAGAACAGATACCAAGAGGAAAAAGTGCCTCAAGTGTGAAAAAGCAGAAGTGAAAACTAAGTTCCCATGAGACAAAGTCTTTCCCCTTGTCCCCTTCCTCCCCAAACCAATCCGGTGACCAGAACCTGGAGCCACTCCAGGAACTGAGACGCAGCTCCGGGTAGGCTCCAGGCTCTGAGGCTACCTGTGGGAGTTGTGCCCTGGGCTCCCTGGAAAGGGGGACAAGGAACAGCCAGTCTCCTCTTGGGAGACACTTGAGGAAATGGCTGTGGAGGGCCCGTCTCAAAGAACCTAGGCCAGGGTGAAGACAGGAAAAGGGCTTTTCCTCTTTAACTTGCAGCACAGGTGATGAGTTGGGAAGCCACCCTGGGGAGGATCGGAGAGGGTCCAAAACTTACTGATTTTCCCATACCCCCTAAAAAGTTTCACTTACCGTAACTAAAATGGTAAACACTATTTTGGAGATTAAAAGTATCAACATGGCGGCGGGGGGGGGGGGGCGCCGCACCTGGGTGGCTCAGTCCATTGGGCGTTCCAACTCTTGATCTCAGCTCAGGGTCGTGAGTTCAAGCCCTGCGCTGGGCTCCACACTGAGGGTAGAGGCTACTTAAAAAATCAGGGGGCGCCTAGTTGTCTCAGGTTAAGCGTCTGCCTTCAGCTCAGGTCATGATCCCGGGGTCCTGGGATCAAGCCCCACCTGCTGAGCAGGGAGCCTGCTTCTCCCTCTCCCTGCCACTCCCCCTACTTGTGCTCTCTCTGTGTCAAATAAATAAATAAAATCTTTAAAAAAAAATCAGTATAGGAAAAGGTACTCATTAGAGTTGGCCCTCAGGACCAGGGAGAAAATAAAAAAACAAGCTGCAGGCCGAGGCCGAAAGCATGCTAAAGGTGGCTGTGAATTTAGGCTCAGGGCTTGCTAGTGACCACGAACATCCAACTGTTCTTTCTGCACACATAGAAGGAGCACCTGACGATTCAAAGCTGGCAGCCTCAGGTCCAAGTCATATTTCACTTGCCAGCTTCTAGCCTGAAGCATTGGTTCTACAAATTTCCCCATGTGGAAGATGCCCACGACACATTTTTTGAACCCTGAAAAGCAGGAAGTAGAGAAATAACTTCTCTATTATGCAGTTAACTTGGGGGTTCATTGAATAAATATTCATTCAACAAAAACCATATTCCATTTGTGGAAGAAAGAACTTTATCATTTGTTTCTCCAGTTGTGAAACTGCCCTTCAGAGAACCCATCCTGCATTTGAACATCCCCCATGACTTTTCAACCAGTGGGGCAGGGAGAAGTCTCTTTTTCACCAGCAAGAAGCCACCCCTCCGTCCTGCCCTGGGCTGTGCGCAAACTTCTACCCCCCTTCACCCACCCCACCCCCCATATTGTGACCAGGGGCAGGCAACACTTACTCTGCTCTTGAAGCAGGCTTGAGCTATGTTTCTCCACCAAAGGAACTGACGGAGGCCACAACTGCCCTAGATTAAGTGCAGAGTTCTGAAAGCAGCTTCCTGGCTCTGCTACTCACCCTGTGTTGTCTAGCAAGTGACTTAAGGTCTCAAAACCTCAGTTTCCCCGCTTGTAAAATGGGGGTAATTATAGTCCCTACCTCAAAGGGTTGTTGGGAAGAATATATGAGTTTCTGTGTATTTTTAAGTGCCTCGAAGAGCTCCTGGAACACAGTACCAAAATGTATACTGAAAACAACGTACTGGGCGCCTGGGTGGCTCAGATGGTTAAGCGTCTGCCTTCGACTCAGGTCATGAGGGGTCCTGGGATCGAGGCCCGTATTGGGCTCCCTGCTGGGTGGGGGGCCTGCTCCTCCCTCTCCTTCTGTCTGCTGCTCCCCCTGCTTGTACTCTCTCGCGCACGCTTGTAAAAAATAAAAAATCTTAAAAAAAAAAAAAAGTACCGCATTTTTTCCAAAACCAGCATAGCATCTATTGCACTCCAAATGCAGCCACCTCTGATTCTCCCAATTTCTATTCTCAAAAAGGGTAACCATTTCTGACAGAACATATTAACGTATGTAACACAGGGATCTCGGCATCCCAGTGCTAAGGAGGACAACCCTTCATACACATCTCACCTCGAGAGAGCTCAGTCCCAGGTACACACAGCCTTTGTTCTGTCATTGAAGCTCCCTTCAGCCTCACATGCTGAGGGCCACCCCTCAGATCCCCCCACCCCCTGCTGCGAGAGAGCTCTACCATCCTCAGAGCAACTGGATAAGGCTGGCAGAGTAGAAAAAGCATGTGCCCTACTGTTTGTCCTCTCAGCACCTACTGAAGTCCCCATCCCTTTGCACAACCTCACTTCTGCATGCCAGTTCCTAATTCCCCTTTTCCGCTCTCCCTTAGGTGGTTGTGAACTGTGGGTGTCATTTGTTCTTATGTTTCAGTGACTTAAATAATAGCTACCCGTTATTTAGCACTCACCATGGGCCTGGGTGCCTCATTTGGGCTTCATCAGAACTCTGAAGTAGGAACGATTACCATTCTTCTTTACAGATGAGAAAACTAAGGCATCAGAAGTTTTGAACGTTTGCCCAAGATCACACCAGAGCCTGGTGGTGGGATCAAGATATGAACTCAGGTCCAATCCTACAGCCCAAATGCCTAGCTGCTCTGCTCTCCTGAATATCATCTGCTTTTCTCTTTAACTGAAGTGTAGTGGACACACAACAGTACGACGGAGTGATTCGACAGCTGTGTACGTTATGCTGTGCCACCACAAGTGTTAAGGACCCAAAACCACTTTTTTACACCTATGCAGGCCAAGGTAGAAAACAAAGGTCACCACCTGCTCTGAAATCAAACAAATGAGATCCTCTCTGAAGTCAGGGTGAGGGCCCTGCTTTTAACGCGAATACCACGAGGGGCCAAGAAATGCAGCTCAAGGAGATGGTTCCGTGACAGCTAACTCTCCCTCTGTCTCCTTTCTCAGAGCAGGTGGAAGGCTGCAACTGCTTGGTACCAACAGCTTAATTCCTTTACACGAACGAAATTTCATCTGTTCCTGGCTCCAAGGCACCGGCAAGTGTACCAGAGACTGCAGGTTGCTTTCAAACAACCGGTCACCCTTTCTTCCTTACCAGCAGACCCCTCGTGGTGCTAGAGGTGACGCCGTGCCCAGACATTTCCCAGGCTTCCCTGCACCAACTGTGGCTAGGAAGTCATTGGATGGAGCTTCCAGGAAAGACCCGTTCAAAGGGGCTAACTCAACTGGAAGCTGCTGCTTCTCCCACTCCCTTCCTCCTCCTTCCTGCCTGGAGCACTATTACAAAGAGGTGAGACTGAGGCCACCCATGAAGGCTGTGGAGAATGACAGGAGCTGGGGCCCTTGACGGCATGAAGCCAGCCTACAAACCCTAGGCTGCCTACTCCTCACGGGCAGGCAGTGAAGTCAAAGGACATATGCCCAGAGTTCCTCATCTACTTCTCAAAGCTTTCAGGACTATTTAATAATTTCCTGTGAAATTCCTCTTTGGGGCTGATTAGCTCGCTGATCTAAAACAACTAAAAGCAACATGGTCTTATGAATGAAAGGAAACCTGAAACGCATTTCTAACCTGTTCAGAAGGGGAGAAAGCTCCCAAAATGATTAGTCTTGAACACTGACAAATAACAAGCTTCCTCTTAAATAACTTTTCTTTTAGAGAGGAAACGACATCAAAGCCCTTTACTTGCATGGTGGCTGGCCCTTGCACAGTGGCTGAATGCAGTCCTCAAATGGAGTTAAAAAGATCCATTCCTGACTAGAAATTAGCAGAAAATCACACAACCCACATAGTGTAGAGACCAACAGGAGAGTGTGAAGTTAGAAATTCACCCTTCTAGGGGTGTCTGGGTGGCTCAGTCGGTTAAGCGTCTGCCTTCAGCTCAGGTCATGACCCCAGGGTCCCGGGATCAAGTCCCGCATCAGGCTCCCTACTCAGTCAGGAGTCTGCTTCCCCCTCTTGCCAACCACTTGTGCTCTCGTGTGCTCTCTCTCAAATAAAATCTTTAAAAAAAGAAAAGAAAAAAATTCACCCTTCTAGAAAATGTAGACAACAGAGAGACTTGGGAATATATTTTAGAACACCAGAGCAAGGAAGCCCATCATTTAAGAGACCCCCACCTTACTGCTTCTCTGACTTACAGAAGGGTTTGGAGCACTGACATTTTATGACAAAAACATCTCTTTGCTAGATTTTCATTATATTTCTCACTCATACATTATCTTGGTCCTGAGACCCAAGTCTGTCTATTCACAATACTACACAGGACCTAAAATACTCAAATTTCACTTTAATTACCTACTGTACTGGCCTCCCCTGCTCTAACCTCACCCCCTCCCCAACCACTTCTCATGCTACTGTAGCCAGAGTGGGCCTTAAAAATACACAATTTATTGCATGTCTCCCTTCTCTTCTCTCCCATCATCCTCTGGTAGTTAGGGTCACTGGTGGGAACTAACCTCCCTACAAGGGCCTTGGTGCTTGGTGCTCTACTTTTCTTTATCTGCAAGCAGTCCCTAAGCTCTAGGACACCAAGTACCGTTTTCTCTCAGTGCCTGGCACTTAAAAAAAAATCCCATGTTGAATGACTGAAGGTGCCATACCATGGTATGTTAAATGTTTTCTGCATTTAACATACACACATCTGTTTGAGTTATTAAATGAAAGGATTCTAAGTAATTAGCACAAAGCACTTTGATCTTCCCAAGGAAACTCAAAATTCTCTGACAACACAGCTCTTGCTTAGACAATACTTAATAATGTTTAGGTATATCTGTTAGCATAGAAGACTCAGGAATGTAGGAAACTCTCCACAACAAGGAAAGGTTTTTGGATTCTTTTTTTTTTTTTAAGAATGAATAAAATACTTTCTATCATACATATCTTGACAGAGATTTCGAAGTAGCTTTGTGAATGGATCATTCTACCATTGTCCCTTAATGCAAGGTTTTTTTTAAAGATTTTATTTATTTATTTGAGAGAGAGAGAATGAGAGACAGAGAACATGAGAGGGAAGAGGGTCAGAGAGAGAAGCAGACTCCCCACTGAGCAGGGAGCCCGACGTGGGACTCGATCCCGGGACTCCAGGATCATGACCTGAGCCGAAGGCAGTCGCTTAACCAACTGAGCCACCCAGGCGCCCGCAAGGTTTTTTAAACTGTGGATCTCGATGACCCGTTAGCAGGTCATAAAATTAATTTAAGAGTCTTGATGAACATTAACAAATAAATTAAAAATATCAGTGTTGGGCGCCTGGGTGGCTCAGACGGTTAAGCCTCTGCCTTCGGCTCAGGTCATGATCCCAGGGTCCTGGGATGGGGTCCCAGCAGGGAGCCTGCTTCTCCCTCTGCCTCCCTCTCTCTCTTATGAATAGATAAAATCTTAAAAAATATATCAGCATTATGACACATTAGAAGCATTCGTTTTGTAAAACATGTTTCAGAACTATAAATCTTGTGTATACAGGGTTATGAGATTTTCTTACTGGGTGCCAGAAAACAAAGTCAGGTGGGTCCTCTGTGAAGTGACATTTCTGTTTGCTAGGATACTATCACCAAACCTCTACCAGGGGGTGGAGGGCACTGAGCTACTGTTCGGTCTAAAGGTGCATTTTCAGTCTTTATCTTGCCATTACAAAAATCCATTATTTTTCATCTTTGGTGATCATCCTTGCCCATTTTGGTGGGAAGGGGATGGGAAATGTATTTTGCTATGCTGCAAATACAGCACCCCCTTCAAATGCCTGGATGCTTAAAGAAATGCACTGGTTTTTAAAATCACAGTACTAAAACAAGAGTTCAAAGCACACTAAATTTAACTTTTCTTGATGACTCAGGACTTAGTCATCAAGGGTAAATTTTGTTTGGTAGACGTGATCCCCACCTGTCATTGAAGAGAGAGGATACTTCAAAAAAGAGGGAGCATCCAAGAGGCCCCTTGTAAGGGAAGCCAGTTTTCTCACAAGTGTGCAGATTCGGATTCGGCAGGTCTGGGCTGAGGCCTGAGATTCTGCATTTCCCACAAGCTCTCAGGTGATGCTGCTGCTGCTAGAGATCACATGTTGAGTCCTAGAGAGCCCCAAATGCTGCAGGGATGGGTGGGGAGATCTTTGGCCAGGGCTGCCAGGCCTCACCTGGACCACCTGGGCCACTGGCTCCAAATGCAGCTGGGTGGGGCCCACACTTGTTCTCAAGTAGGAAACATTTCTAAATCTCAGATAAGAATAAGTCTAAAAAAAATATACAAAAGCAGCACGAATAGATTCTTGGGTCTCCACCACGTTAGCTTGTCACTAAATAGAACAGACAGCTTAGCCCGGTTTTCTCCCTGGCAACGCCGACCGTACATGCCCCACTCCACCAGCAGCCCGTGAGTGGCTCCAGGGCTTCTCTTCCCAGTCATACATTATCACCCCAGCCAGAGGGTCCCAACCATCCACAGGACGCAGCATGCCCAGGGTGCAGGAGCCTGTAAACACGAATGCAATCTCCTCCTAGAAACTGGGGATGGTGCCCAGCCACCTCCTCTTCCACTGCTGGTGGCACAGAAACAGGACAGGATGGAGACAAAGCTATTTTCTTAAATTCTTTACACTCAGACCCTTAGCAAACACAGGCAGCAATGTTCTCTTCTTACAACTGACACCTCCATACTCCCTCCCTCATGCCTCTGTGACCTATCACATTTATACAGACTGGTTCCACAAAACTCTTTTTAAATGTGCATTTCTTTAATTTTTAAAAATATACACAGGAGAAGCCATGTGTTTTACATAGGAATACACACATTAACAAAGCATTTGTTATAGTTTTCCAAAACTCTATTATATCAGTCTGAAATTTATAAATTAGGTATATCAGAACTTTTTAAGTCAAAATGAAATCCCTGAAACTACTGGATATGGTGGACTTTGTCCAAAATCAAATGAACAGAGAATATGAATATGGTTTGTGTTAAATAAGGTTTATTGTTAGCTTTATTGCCTATAGTCTATAAGATGCAACTTTATTGTGCCTTTGCAAACAGGATACATTTCTTAAAAAACTGATCAAAATTTTCCATACATATAGCTCTATATGATAGATTACAGTGCAACACTATTCTTGTTACATAATTCTAGAAATACTATAGAACCCAAGAGCACAGCGTAAGCAAAAGAAATACAATCCTGAGCCATCTGAACAAGATGATTTGATGAATCCTTTTAGTGTAGTTTAGAAAACACGGAGGAGGAAAAAAAAAATACATGCACGCTGCAGTCGTGAGCAAAATACATTAAATGCCTGTTCCTTGCTGGACACAGGTGCGGGGGGGAACGGTGAGTCTCGGACACATGCACACTCACTCACACTCCCATTTTCTTCTCCTGCTTCCCTCCCATCCCCGCTACATTCATTCCCACCCCTTCCCAAAAGAAAAGATCAGGCACTAAGTCCTAGTGAACCCCACATCTGCCTTGCTGGAGAACGTGAAGTGACTGCTAAAATAAGAGTGTAAATCCTCACCCACACACAACACGAAACAAAGCTTGTGCTGTCAGCCAATTCCAGCTGCTGTTGCCTCTTTGGAAGTAAACGAAGCATATGCTCACTACAGTTTAGCACTGTAGACGGAAATGTATTGAAAACAAATCTTTGTTTTCTCTATCTCTTGAAGTAAAATCAACAGTGGAAAACTCACCCTAAAACTAATTGCCTCATCTGCTATTAAAATACATTTGTCATTCTATTTTTGGTATCTACTCAATTATAGTTCAATAAGAACAGTTCATGAAGTTTGTACCTGCTTATGGTAAACACTATTGTACCACATAAAACCCACCACAGCTGGACAGGCTTATGGAGCACCAAATCTTCTATGTATGTGTTCCTTGCCAACATTCCCTCAAGACCACAGCATTCTAGTGTTACCAAAAATAATGTACGTAGAGTTAAGTAATGAAAGGTATTTGGTTTGTGTCTTCACCTTACACATCCTAGTGATGAAATTAACCAAACCATGCCTTCCCTGAAAATAACCTGAGTCTGCTGACTAAGCAAACTGACCAGCTTGACTGTCAGTCCACTAATCAGAAGTTGAGCTGGAAAACCAGAGGGCTAATGTCTACCAGCAGCTTGTCTTGTGCGAATAACCAAGAGTCCTTGGTTTTTGCAATATCTGTTGTCCCAAAGGCTGAACCACTGAGGTGGAAATAACTCACAGCATAAAGAATACTGAACAAACTACATACCTGTGGGACTACCTGGAGAGAAAAAGGATCCTCATTCCCCACATAATTTGGTGTGGGTTTTAGTGTCTGTGTATACATCAGCTGCTACAGAAAAATCAAAAGATTAACTTCATACCTTTCTTATTTTCAATTAAATGCTCATACACTCACAAAATACTCACACACCCTATGAATATGAGGTGGCTCTTCTCTTCAACATTTTTTAAAATCAAGAGGCACCAATACCCGTTCATTTTTGTATTAGAAGTTTCACATAATCACCACCAAAATAACAGAAATGGTATTTGTGATGATCACACTACGGAGAAAAAAGATTGAAAGACAAACTTAGCCACTGTACTTCAGATTGTACTTGAAAGCACAGACGCTCTGGCTAAATCAGAATCTAAGGTTCTAGTAAGGTTTTATTGGTTTAGCATAGTCCCATGGCCTTTGTCCATGACTGATGAATGGAATGGTTCCTAAGGAAATTGAGGAAACCACTCTGAAACTCTGTTTGCAATGTATATTATTATAATGAGTCTGACTCTAAAAAAACCTTGGCTCTATCATGACCAGAGCGTGACAAAGAGCATCCTCCTGTGCTGCTGACATAGCAGCTGACATACACAGCCTCAGCGATAAGGTCCTGACACCACTGCTGAAGGTGTTTCTAGAGTCGAAAGGACAACATGTTGTATTTCAGCATCTTTGGTTAAGGTCTGGCCTTTTCAAATCCACCTCTCCTTCACATTTAGTCACCAATGTTTTAAGTCCATGCAGTTAGTTAAAGGTCACAAGACATAATTTTCATGTTAAATTGTCAAATCAAGAGTGTCAAATTTCTGGCCCTACCTGCCCAGTAGGACTACAAGGACCTTACATAGGAAACTGTAAAATCAAATGCTTCAGTTACAAGCATGCTCTTTTTAAAGTTTCATGAGCTGCACAGAAAACTGTCAACAGGATTCCCAACACTGGGAGAGGGACAAAGCAGAGTTCTGGCTTGTGTCCTTAAAAGTGGCCTGAGACGACTATGTGAACTGTCTGGCCCCCAAAATATTTACCACCGGCCTCTTGAGCGACATCTACATTGTACAAATCTCATGTGAAGCCTGAACGTTTTTTAAGTGTTTGAGGTGAAAAGGTGAGACTAAGTTGTGAGTAAAGCTAAATTTGGCCTAGTGAGAAAAAAAGTAAAAAACAAAAACAAAAACAAAAACCATACTCTGGATTCTAACTCAAAGGGAAATATAGGTCATAAACCAGGTTTACATCCTCAGCCAGAGTTGCCTGGAATTCTCTACCCTCTCTTACGGAGTCCAAGGAGTTTCTCTCTGCTCTTTGCCTTCACTGCTTTAGTGGAGAGAGGGGAAACTTTAGGGAGAGTTTCAACAGGAAAGCAGAAACACAGGGATAAAGTCCCGGTGGGGCCAACAAGACAGAGGTCGTCGGACAGAGCAAACACTCTGAGCAGGCCAGCCGCCATTCCTGGCTAACCCACCCGGCACACAGTAGCGCTCAGAGGAAGCCTGACCACACACAGCAGTCAAGCAGAGCTTTCCTGCAGTACCCCCTTCCTTTGAGACAAAATCCCTGCTCTCCCAGATAAACATTTCAGGACAAACCATGCGGGCTGGTATACGACTGCACATGCCGACACTCTCTAGGGAACTCAGCACCAAACCTGTTTTCTCCCTCCCTGCAAAAGAAACCAATCTGCAGTTTAAAATGCAAAGTGTCACGGTCCTCTTTCCTTCTGTATTTTCTTTTTTCTTTGTTTTCTTATCAAAGTTTTCCTATAGTGATGTTCAGTTCCATGTCAGACGAAATAAAGTTGCAAAATATTTGGTGATTTCCATGTAACATTCTTCTCATAATGAAGTGACTTAACGGGTGTAAGTCAGAAGTATGTCCACAGAATCCTTTCCATGTAGTTCGTTCATCATACAGAGAAAGACTCTTACACATGGCTATTTCTGGACAGTGCATTAAATGAAGATACCTCACAAGAGAAAAGATCATCATCTGTATCCATTAGAGTAATATACAGATTCACAGCCAATGAGATGATACACTTTGCAGAAGAGAGGCATTGAACAGTATACTATTCAAATACAAAAACAGCAATAAACATATTCTGCACTACAGAAAATATGCTAACTTCTAACTTTAAGGATTTAAAGTAACGAGTCTGGTAACTGCATATTAGGACTGGAACATGCTTCTTCCCTTCCAGATACACAATGTTTGATGCTGGTGCACATATATACACACACAAACAACACTGTGTCTGCAATGATATACAAATGAAACAGACAGCCAAGTCCTGAAGGCAGATTTCAGAGAATAGGGCTACCAAGACCAAGAGAGCAAATATTAACTTAAGAACACCTCTAACTTCAGAATTTCATTTTATTGAACACACTTTTAAAACAAGCACCTCTTGGCAATAAAAGCAAAGAAACAATAGTACTCCTTCCACTCCGTTCTAGTGGAAGACTTCTCACACCAACCTGCTAAATTCATGATGGAATTTGAAACAGGCAGCCCGCTGGGGCTACAAGCAGAGCTCAAATGCACATCTGCTGACTTCACGGTGAGAGCTGGAGCAGAGGAAAACATCAAAAAGCAAATTGGGAATCTATCACAGCTTTCTTCCTTAAGCAAAAAAAATGCAAATTAGTTTTATAACCACAATTCAGTTTTTCAAACTTTTTCTGAAGAATTTTCATTTAATTATGTATACATAACAGGAAGTAAAACTTTTTCACAAACATTCTCAAACCTTACAGTTATCAAGAAATGACAAAAGTAAAAGCAGGAGATATATTAAACACATGGCAGGGAGGTTGATTTCTGTTTCTGCTCTTAAAAAGTAAAAAAATCACCATATAATTAAGTACAAAAACCTGCATTGAATGACAACTGCTGGTGTATTTACTTGATCAAAAATGAAGACCAAGAATATAATAAAGCCCTATGATAATATTCATCTGGAGCACTCCCCTCAGTGTGTGTACACTAAAATGTTGGCAAAGTTTCTGGAACATTAGCTTATATAAACACGGGAGTCCTCAGTTAGCTGCATTAAATGGAACGGTTCTCTTCTGAAATGCGCCACAATTCAGTTTCACTTACAAATTGCAAATTAAAGTTATTTCTTCAGAAAAATATCTGTTTGGCATCTCCTGGACTTTGTTCCATTGGACAATATGGACATTTTAATCTAAAGACAAAAAAGAAAATACTGAATCAAGGAACAAGATCAGTACCAAGCATTCAATTTTCATCTACAGAATGTCTCTAACAACTACACACACACACACACAATCTGTATTTTGTTTTGAGGGTTAACTGTGCTTTCTCTTAATATAACAGCCAAGCTCTGAAGGGTCAGAAGTAAACACCAATCAAGCCAGACACTAAAATGAAGGCTCCTCTTCTGTAGAAATTAGTGAAAACTGTTTCGTAAACAAGACAAAGACAACGGTTTTGAAAACTGCTTTTGCGGTTTTAAAAGTCAATCCAATTCTTCTCCTCCAAAGTTTAGGTTTTTCCTGTCTTTAAACAAGTTTCAAATGTACTGGTCACAGAATGCAGTGACGTGCGGCAAACGTGACACGAGGTGCGGAGCCTAGAAGAGCTGCACAGAGCGGCAAGCTCGAGGCACCTGGAAGGCAGCAGCACCAGCAGGGTTGCTGCATGGGCTGGGAAGGGCACAAGAAGCTTCAGTACATGCCAGGACCTTCTTTCAAAAGAAAGACTTTACCATAACGGGTCTGAAATGAACTCCAATGAAAAATGTTCTAACTGCCTAAACTAGAAATAGCCTTTTGAGCCTTTTTTTTTTTTTTTAATAAGGTGGGCCCATTATGGGTATAAAACTTATAAATGTATATATTCTTTGAATTAGCAATTCCAATTCTACAATTTACATATCACATGTAGATAAAATAATTCACTTTATAACAACAAAAGTTAAAGGTTCATTGATAAGGAACCGGTTAAATAAATTACCACATTTCCATACGGTAGAATACTCTGCAGCTTTAAAAACGAATGAGGGCTCTCTCTGTAGCATATAAAAGACCTCCAAGATATATCATTAAGTAAAAAAAGCAAAGCTTAGAACATATATAGTTTGTTACATTTCGTGTAAAGGCAGGGCACAATGACAATGTACTGCCTACCCCAAAAGTTAAGATTAAAGAACATGCATATAAATCTAATCACCAAATTTATGAATAAAAAGACTGACAAAAAAATCAGATACCACCCCCCCCCACTAAGTTCCAAAAGAAAAATGTTTTTACCAACGTTTAAAAAGTCAGACACTTACTTGCTACCATTAAACATTTTATTCAGGGCATCTCTTGATATAATATGACCACAGACCAATTTCATGGGTGGGTTGTTATCTGTTGTTTGCTGACGAAGAATGGGACAGGCAAATATAGAGTGATACCAGCACTTTTTACCAAGGTCCACTTCAATCTTAAAAACAGTAAAAAGGCTCAAGTTATATTTCAGAAAACCATCTACAATGTTAATATGCACTGGGCAGCAAAAACATTTATCAGTCTACTCATCTGAATTTAACTTTTTACAGCACTCTTACCCCAAAGATGGGTAGTCTTAGGGATCCAAGTGTTACTTCATAATTCTAGTTAACCTTCAAAATTATTTACAACACTACTTTTCAAACCGAATTCTGATGTTTGAGGAGTCAAAGGGAAGGCAATTCTCTAGAAGTCAAACACTCTTGAAAATTTGTCAGGATATACCCTAAGGGCAAAACTCACCAGAAACTCTGTTTTGTAGCTCACTTAGGTGGGTGATAAAATTCAGTGTAATAATTATTTTAAAGGCAGACTAAACAAGGTTTACTTTTGTGCAAGCTTCAGATCTGAGTTTCCCACGTTTTGTGTGTTAACAGTCCAGAGAAACCACCTGAAACAAGGACTTGACACTCAAGCTCAGCAAGACCTTCCACAATCTGTACGTCAGAGCCCATGGCAGGTGTCTCGATTATTTTTCTTCAGAGTGAACAAAACAAACAAAAGCTATGAAATCACCAAACACAGTGATTGGCACATGACAGTGGCTCCACAGACGTCAGCTGTTTTCTTTCCATCTAAAATGGTTTAATCAATATAAAGTCTATTACCCAGACTCTTTCAAGAACGTTGACAAAGTGTAACAGAATAATCCTGAGAATAAACGGCCAGATCATCACCTCCCATTGCTTTACTACCGTGACACGCAGGCTTTTCAAGCAGATTCAGATTTCAGTATGCTCTATGCTAGTGCCAAATGTCACAGATGCTCCTAACACAGCTCGGAAACTGCCAGACTCTTGCAGGCACCTGCCTCGGCAAAGCAAGTGAGGGCTCAAGTTCTTTTCCCGTGTTCAAATGAGCAGCAATGAAGCAGGGCAGCTGCCTGTATCTTGACCACACCCAGCACTGGCAGTGCACCTGTGTCTTTAATCAAAACAGATCTCCGAGGAGAAGCTGGGGCAACCAACTGATAGTTACCAGCTGGAAGTAACTGCAGAGAAACCTGTGCACAGGTGTGGCAAAAAAGAAGTGAAACTCCAAATGCATATTTAGCCTTTTAGGATCTCAACAGGAACCACGACAGGAATGGTAATTCTAGTCAGAGTTTTAGTGCCTGCTCTGGCACTAAGTGAGAGATCCAGTGGAAACTCTCATATAATGACCTTTGTCACTCCATGTCATGACTACTAGGGCAGCAAAACTGGAGTACCTACTATGTGTCCCATGTTATTCTAAGCATGCCAATGTTATCTCTAGCCTTTAATAGTCCCATAAAGAGAAGGATGGTCCCCATTTTAGATCTGGACCAACTACTGCTTAGAGAAGCAGTAGAGCTGGCAAGTGATGGGAGCTAATGTTTAAAATCATGGTCTGTTCCATGACAGCATTGGACACAGCACCGGAAGGCCACTGATGACTGCAGGTGTCCCAGGGACAACCTTTATTTTAAAAGCTATGTGCTATTTTAATAAGTACAAATCATAATCTCATAAATATCAATGCTTAAGACAAAACTAAATTTAACCAACTGACTCACTGCTTTTATATTTTAAAAGAATCATGGTGTAAAGTGGTTTGTCAACTACACTGCAGAACACAACGCATGCTAAGTGTATACCTCCCACACACCTGTGATGTCTTCCTTCATGAGTTTGCACTGCCACTCTAAGTCAAAATTTTATTTTTCTAAGTCAAAAAAAAAACAAAAACAAAAACAAAAAAACTCCAGTGCTTCCAAAATGTACTAGCTTCCCACTTCTATTATTTAATGATGTCTACACATAACATAAAAGAATCCCGGCTGAACGGCTATAATAATGTTCTCTGGTTAAAAGGCAAAAGGTTAAAAGGCAAAACAGGCATTTTAAACCCTTAACATCCATGTCCTCCTAACGGCAGGAAAAAATGAACAACCAATAGAAAGTGGAACTCACGGGTAATTCATCTTTCTGGTTCCAAACTCCAGTGCACTGCCTCTGTTCAATCACAGCTTTGATATTAATTAAAGCTGGCAGCGCCACACAACCTGCTGAGAAACTGGGGGAGCAGAAGAAGAAATGTCAGTGCCAGGCCAGGTGGCAGACAGCCTGGTCCTAGGAAATGTCAATTCCTCCAGGCTCCAGGTGCCGAGGGCCCTGGCCATTGGACAGGGCACAAAGCCCTCTGCTTTGCTGAATTAACACCCCAAAAAAGCTTTACATTTTACAAAACCACCAGATTCAACAGGCTCTGCTTATCAGTCATGAATGACACTCTGAAACAGTTTGCATATAGACCAGGACAGCCCTGCCCAGGGCAGAAGTGCTCATTTCTCAGATCTGGAAGTGCTGACAGTCAACGCTCAGCTGAGTCCCTCTTCAGGACTATCCTCACTTGAAGCAAGTCACCTGACCAGGGTCACATGTGATGGATTGCTCTGTGTGAGGACACAGAAGCCCAGTTCTGTTGCCCCAATTTGGGACAATTCCACAGGCCCATCAGAGCTCCAGAGCTCCTCAGGGAGGGGCTGAGGTCTTTGATAAGACACTGCAGTCCAACTTACCCTCTGCCTAATCTTGCTTTCATTTCTCCACCAGGGCTGATCCTAAAGAACTTCCTGCATGTCAATCTCCACCCTTTCACAATCTGTTCCCCCAGAGAACCTGACCTGCAGCCTGGTCATGCCTTAGAGTTAACTGGACCAGTGTCTCCTATGCTCAGGTGGAACACCCTATGGAACACAGACGGTACCTTATTCATTTTTGTAGCCCACACAATGCCTGGTACATAGCAGGGATTCAAAACACTTGAGGAATTAAAGAGAGAGCTAAAGGTCATTTTCTTAAAACAGGTTCATAAACTTCTTGGCTTCAGAACCCACTTACATGCTTAGATATTAAGAATCTCAAAAGACATTTGTTTTTGTGGGTTATAGCTATCATTATTATACTAGAAATTAAAACTGAAAAATTTTTTAAAGTTATCAATTTAAAATAATATATTACATGTTACAAGTAACATTCTTACCCCAAAAAAAACCTCTATATTTTCCAAACCAAAAATAAATTTGTGAGAAGACTGGCACTCTTTACATTTTTAACAAATCTCTCTAATGCCTAGCTTGATAGAAAACAGATGGATTCTTATATCTTCTTCTGCAATCTGTTCTGTTAATTGAAGTAAATGGGGGAAAAAATCTAGCTTTAAACAGATATGTGGTAATTTAACTGCCTTTTCAGATAATTGTGATATTCCCCTTTAATGCCACACCAAAACTCAACAAGGGATAGTTTCTTTTTTTTTAAGATTTTATTTATTCATTCGAGACAGAGATACAGAGAGAGGGAAAGAGAGAGATCACGAGCAGGGGGAGAGGCAGAGGGAGAAGCAGGCTCCCTGCTGAGCCAAAAGCCAGACGTGGGGCTCGATCCCAGAACCCTGGGATCACGACCCGAGTCGAAGGCAGACACTTAACCATCTGAGCCACCGAGGCGCCCCAAGGGATAGTTTCTTAAGGTTAGTTGCAAAGTGAAATCTGAATCCTTATCATTGAATCTTTTTGTACGCTACTACATTAAAATCCAACTGTCTCATACTGTGAATGAATCTTCTACTCACGTATGATTTTGTAAGATCACAGCGAATTAAGATCTTCTAAGTGTTAATACATTTCATTATACAATATCAAAGAACTCAAACTCATTAATATCACCAATCTCATCAGAAAAGTACTGGGAAGCTGTTAAGCCCACAGTGGCAGGTAAAAGTTTCCCCAAATTTCTATTTTAGCTTAAACTCATGAATTTAAAATATACAAAAAGACAGCTGCTTTCCTTGACATGACTCACTTCATACATGTGAAAAAACATCTGCCAAAAACCTAAGTGTAATTAATTGGTTTTTGAGACAAGCATGATACTTTGGCTTGACGCTGAACTGCTTTATGAGAACTTCCTACTTTTCACAAAGAATATTAAAAAGATGTGTACTTAAAGGTCAGGATGTAATAAAACTAATAATTTTTAAAGAACAGTCTGAAGTGAAGCTAGTGTGTCTTAAACTGCAAGTGGGTGGTGGAGTACAGCGTGTGAGGAATACAGCGAGTCCTTCCGGAGTCTGGGACCACCGCACTGATCTGTGCTAAGGCTCGAGCAGTTTAATCCACTATTATGTCTGCACCATCTGCGCAAATATCAACACAGTGGAAAAGGTTCTCAGGGACACCCAGAGGTTCACGGGTCACACTGTTCTAAAACTGTCTCACTGCCAATTGTGATGATCTCTTGAAATACCAACTGTACCGTCCCTCAGAAAGACAAACGTTGTCTTCAGGTTTGACAATGAGAACTACACAAGAAATTAAGAAAAAACAAAACAAAGCAGCACATATTTCAATAGCACAACCAATCTCCATACCTGACGCTGAGAGGGGACTCCACCGAGAGCCCCAGGAGAGCACAGGCATCCCTCGTAAAGATGTCACAGATGTCAGCCCACTGGTTTGCATCAAGTAGGTGAACATACGGCGAGTTCTCTATCCCTTGTCTCAGGTACACAAGGCTTCCCATCAAAACCTGAATGTCTATGCAAAAACAGCAGCAATTTGTAAGTGTGAATGATCACACCCGAAATAGGTGCTGAGAAAGGCAAAAATTCCCCCAACTGACATAGCCTAAATTATTAACAATGTCTCTTAAAATTCTCGTCCTTAAGCTTGGTTTCTCCCTTCAACCTAAATTAGAGAAATGGCAGAGAGAAAGGGGAAGAAAAGGAAAGCATTAAATATGAACCTCAAGTTATTTTTATACACAGCATCGTCTAACTACCACTGTCTAGAGCAGTAAAGATGACATCATAAATGAGGCCATCACAGACTGCTGGCCGCAGAACTGGCCAGAACACTGGTACCCCCACACTGGCGCTCAGTGTCACTGCTGTCACCCTGGTGCGCCCTCAGACACTGTGTGGGGGCAGTATCAGCAGCACTGGGGGTGGCCTTGCTCTTTCATCCTAGAGGCTTCAATGTTTTACTTTTGTTCTAGGTCCAGGCAGACCTTTGCCTAAGTGATTATCATCTACAATTCTTTCAGTTCATTAGCAAATATGTATTACATCTCCTTAAGATAAACTCAAATCCCAGTGGTGGCTTTAGGTCTGTTTCAAATATCAAAAACATTCAGGGCGCCTGGGTGGCTCAGCTGGTTAAGTGTCTGACCGTGGATTTCAGCTCAGGTCTTGATCTCAGGGTCGTGAGTTCAAGCCCCATGTTGGGCTCCACGGCCAAACAAAGAGAAAAACAAGTATCAAAAACATTTGACTCCAGACTCACCTTTCTGATGATTTAGGGCAAATGGCTGAAAATTTTTAGCATATTGTAATGCCTCTCGCTGATTCGTAGTTCCACCCATTAATAAGCTAATAAAATACAGTCTGTGTAGTTTAAATTCCAAGGAGCTGTTCTGGGCTATGAGCATTTCTCGGTTTGATACTGCCCATCTAAAGAAAAAGCGGAAAAGATTTTAATGCAATTAAGAGCATATTCGAATGTCAAAAAGTCTTTGAAACCTAGCAATACGATAAAAGGGTTTGGTCTGCCATCTTGTGGAAATCAGTGGTAACATCAACTCCCTGACCCAGAGACTTGTACAGAAAATAAACAGAACTACACCCAAAGAGGCACTTCAGCCAGTGAAAGGAAGAAAAAAATATTAAGTCAGATGACAGTTACATATTTAGTAAGGTTTTACACCAAGACAAAATTGACTCTGATGAGTCACATGATATTTTTGGAACTATACAAGCCCACACTTTGAAGCAGGTGTCAGCCAAGAGATCCACTACTCTTTCCCCGTTAAACTGGCATATTTATAAATGAATCACAAGATTCTGAATGGGAACCATCTATTTTTAGACTTCTGTTGGGTGCAACATTTTGTGCTACACACTCTGAGATTAAAAACAGCAAACACCGGTATTTGCCTCAAGGTGCTTTCAGTCCAATCAGGCAGATAAAACTACATATATATGTGCCAAAATGATTCGTACAAACAGTGCTAATGAGAGAAAGAACAATGTTCATTTTTGAGTGATCCAAAGTACAGGGACTCAGGCCTCTACAGTACAGTCAGGATAACCAATCTTGAGCCGGGACTACCACTTCAGGTGGGTGCTAGAGCAGAAACATACACCAAGCCAGTTGTTAAAATCAACTTTGCAATCAAGTGGTAAGGAAGCATATTAAGATGTAGAAGCTGTTACTATCATATTCTCCTTTAATCTGACCTTTAGTTTGACAAATAGTCCCCTCCTAACCCATTTCACCAAGGACCACTGGAACCTGAACTGGGTATGAATATAAACCTGGAGTAGCTCTACAAACTACAAAAGTAAAACGTCTCAGGTTATTCATAAGGGATTGGCTGACTGGGATTAGACCTCAGAGAACTGTACTTTTACAGGATCCTACCCTAAGGGTTGCACACGCACATGAATATTCTAATCAACTTGTGGATGCATCCAAATCTTAAGAGTCCAATCATGAAGCTTCTCTGACCTAAAAATAAATGATTGTTAAAAATATTAATCACCTGAACTTTGGAAATATTTATTTAAATGTAAGTAAGCCTTGAATCGTTGCCTGGCACTAACACAAATGCAGTCAAGCTGCAACACCAAGGGATAAATCCCGCTGACACAAACAAGGTACTTTTGGCAGCAATCTTTCATGAATGCCCAACCAACCATCAGTACCAAAAGTATTGTGCTTTTGGCAATCTCTAAGTTTGTCAGGCGCCTTCTTGATTTCCAGTTCCAAAGAGTACATTTATTTTTTTAATTTAATTCCAGTACAGTTAATATACAGTGTTATATAAGTTTGTGTACAATATGATTCAACAATCCCATACATCACCTGGTGCTCATCACTACAAGAGTATTCCTCAATCCCCATCACCTATTTAGCCCATCCTCCCACCCCACCTCCCCTCTGGTGACCATCAGTTTGTTCTCTTTAGTTAAGAGTCTGTTTTTTGGTTTGTTTGGGGTTTTTTTTTTTAATGTTTTTTATTAAAGATTTTATTTATGTATTTATTTTGACAGAGACACAGCGAGAGAGGGAACACAAGCAGGGGGAGTGGGAGAGGGAGAAGCAGGCTTCCCGCTGAGCAAGGAGCCGGGAGCCGGGACCATGACCTGAGCCGAAGGCAGACGCTTAAGGACTGAGCCACCCAGCCGCCCGTTTTTTGGTTTATCTCTCTCTTTTCCTTTGCCTGTTTTCTTAAATTCCACACGAGTGAAAACACATGGTATGTCTTTCTCTGACTGACTTACTTCACTTAGCATTATACCCTCTAGCTCCATCCATGCCATTGCAAATGGCAAGATTTCATTCATTCTTTTTTTATGGCTGGATAATATTCCACGATGAATCTACACCACATCTTCTTCATCCATTCATCTATGGACCAAGGAGTACATTTAAATCAGGTTACTTACCAAAGTTTATCCTGCTCCCTCACACACATAAGAGCATGAGTATGTTTTCCTACTAACAAGTAAGGAGAGGCAGCAAGCTTTTTCTTTTTTCTGTTTCTGATATGAGGTACATGTGTAAAAGTTTGTAGAGTCAAAGAAGGGACCTAACAGAGAGTAACTACAAATTTCAATAAACAATGAAAGCCAGCAGAGAAAGGGCAAAGTCCTTAAGTAGGCAATTCACAAAGGAAGAAAATCTATTTCATCTTCCCAGATGTTCAGGATATAATACTACAGGGGGGAAAAGTTGTGATATGTAGGAAAATTAACTATGACCCCAAAGAAGTTGGACTGCACACATTATTTACCAACTGCTCTGGCACGGGCTAGGACAATCCAGGACAGGGCACCAACTATCAGAGCAGCACCAGGAGGCTAGAAACAACGGAAGGACACACCACGGAGTAGTAGCTAACTAGCTAACCACTAGCAGGCAGTCCAGAGGACAGTGATTTAACACATACTCCATGCTGTCCAATGTTTTCTAAATGTTCTATAATGAACATATATTACTTTTATAGTTAAGAAGGTAATAACTTTTTAAGCAAATGCAAAAGTAAACAAAATTTCTTAACTTCCTTTTTTTACCAGAACTTACAGGCTAATTGCAAATTACATTTCCTAAAAGTAATTCAAGCCATGAATTATGAATTTAAGCTCTGCAAACTCTAAATATATGTAACCCATTTAACTTGGAGAGGTATTTACTTAGACAACATAGTTCCTAATTTACCACTTATTTTTACCCACCTTCAAATTTAGCTATAAACAAGGCTACAAAATAATCAGAAAAAACTAACATTGCTAGTTCCTGACCTCCGCCCCCACCATGAGATCTTTAGGAAAGTAAATAGATATTCCATTACAAAAAGGAGTTGGAGTATGGGGAGAATGCAAAATCCAAATTCACAGAATATAAGTTATCATGTGTTTCTAAAATCGTATTTCTTGACATTCTATCCTTAAACAATGTATTATCTTCATATATTAAGATATATCAATGTATCAATGTATATCTTCATATATTAAGCCTAAATCTCACAAAGCAAGGGATTAGATTAACCATTTCTAAGCTTCTCCCTTTCTGGAAAAATGTCATCTGGTAAACTAAGGATCTCTGCCCCCAAACATGTAAGTAACATTTAAGGACTAAGATAAAAACCTTACCCTATGGTACCTCTCCCTCATACTCCAAGACTCTACCCCCAGGTACCCACATTTGTATTTTCCTGACCCCAATTCCTCGGCCATCGCTAACTGGCCAGGTAAACATTGGTTTTAAAGTCACGCTCTTGTGTTGTCTCCTATAAGCGAGTTCATCTATCCTTTATATCCTTCATGATCACTTTACAATCCCGTATCTTTTGTTAAGTTCTTGATGGTTGCCTTCCTTGACAATCATCGTAACACCTGCCTTAACTAATCTTTGGAGCCTGGGCACAAATTTCACAGCAGCATCTTTAGCCACACTAGCAGCCTCCCCAGAGAGCTCAACATTAGTCAATTCATGATGACTTCTGAATTGATGAAACCATCTCTGACTGGCAATAAAGTTCTTCACTCTCCTTGTGATCACTGTTTTCTTTCATGGAGGCAACTAACTTCAACACAACCTGAATGTCAGCCAAACTGATGGAGGTTTTTTTTTCCTTAAACAATCTTCAATCTGAACTAGTAGTAAATGCTCCATTTAAACCATAGGCAGCTTTCTGTTCCTCGTGCAATTTAAATTAAAAGATGTCAAAGTGCCTCTACTTTGGTTTTTATATTCATTGGGCTTTTTCAGTATGCCTTATATCATAACTTCATATAGGCCTACGTCTCATCCTAGCTTCCCCCTGCCATTGTCATTTTTCAAATCTTTCTAATCACATTTAATTTCACTTCTAGCAATTCATCTTTGTTGACTAAACTCCTCTTTCAACTACCCATTTCTGTAATATGCTGTGGGTTCACCTCTAGGAGATGAGCAGGCAAGACAACTACACACTTGCTGTCTGAGGGTAACAGATGCTCAGTGACCAACCACTGACAGACCTGGAAGAAAGTGATGTGGTTGGCTGTGATCATGATGCACATCTGTTATTCATGTAGTGATTTGTGGACCGAAGAGCTGGGAGGACACTTTGTAGTTTATGCAGTTACTTACAGTTAATATACTGTGGTACCTGAAATCTGAACCTTGTTGTTGGGGGGAACCTCAAATGTGGTAACTGAAGTCCAAGCATACCGAAATTGTACAGAGAAGACAGCCCATAGGCTCAATAGAGAAGGCAGAGAGGGGAGGAAAGAGCATCTTGCAGAGAGGGGAGAAAGAGCATCTCACAGGGAGAAGGTTATTCTGTGGCTACCAGGAAGGCCCAGAGCGGCACAACGGCACAACTGAGACAGATGCAACATTTGAGGAACTGAGCAAGTCCATGTGTCTAGGGCACAACTCTTAAAGAACCAGAAAGAAAACTAGAGTAGTTTTCTTTTTCTCACCAAGATCCCTGTCCCTCCGTTTTTCTTTTCTGAGAGGAAGAGAGCTCGGATGGAAAACCAAGAGGTTTATGCCAGGAGGGGAAGTTATGCAACACAGGGGTGGGTGTCGAGGGAGAAAGCAATGGTTGGCCAACAGGATGAACTAGAGGCGTTTGTCATGTGGTGTGAAGAATCAAAGGAGGAAAATAGCCATGCTGAGAATAGAATGGAGATAGCGGTGCAGGCCAAGAAAAACACACAAACATATTCAGATAACGTGATCTAGCAACTTCCATTACCATCGAGTGATGTGTCCAGGTGAATTAAAATTAGTCTAGATAGAAGACCTGTTTGCTCTATGACATTAGAAGCCATGAACCTACCTCCCAATGTAGGTGCTGGTTAATTTTTGCAGAAGTACAATCAGAAAGTGAGCAGCTGAGAACAGAGTTGAAAATCTCAAGGCCCACGCTCAATTACCACATATTCTACAGCTTTCCTAAATAATCTCTCCATCCACAGAACTCTAGATGTCCTTTACCTGAACTTCTCACATGGCTCAACTCATAATCTGTTTGATAGGACAGTTTCTGGTCTTTTATATGGCAGGAACTCTGTCTTGCTCATCTCGGCACACCCCCTTACTTTGAAGGGGGACTACTGATAAAGAGTACAGATTACTAGAGCCAACTACGCATGGACTTCAATCTTAGCTCTGCAGTGTGAATTTGGGCAATCTGTTACTCAATTCTCTAAGATCTGTTTCCTTACTGTAACATGGTGGTACCTCAAAGGGTTGGGGGCAGCAAATGAGGGGCTAATTAAAGCACTGAGCATAGAGACAGGCACAGATACTCGATAATAAGGTTCTTAATTTGTATTTACTGAATGAATGAACTCTAACCGTTCTTCAGAGTCATCATTTTTATTAAGAAAATTATACTTAAAAGACAAGAGTTATTTGGGCACTTCCATATAGTATTCAGTGCCGTTTTGATGTTTACAGCACCAACAGTGTGGGAATACGATGATACGCATGTATCATTTAATCCTCTTCAAAAAAATTGTCAAGTTTTATTTATTTGACAGAAAGAGAGAACGCACACACAAGCAAGGGGGAGGGCAGGCAGATGGAGGGGGAGAAGCAGACTCTCCGCTGAGAAGGGACCCCAATGCGGGGACTAGATCCCAGGACCCTGGGATCACGACCTGAGCTGAACGCAGACGCTTAACCAATGGAGCAACCCAGGTGTCCCAAAATTTGTCACACTGACTATTTGGGTATTTGATTCGCTGAGCAGGAATAAAGGGTAGGAGGCGGTCATAGCCTTGATTAACCTGGTAATAACCAAATCCAAATACTACAAAGCACAGGAAACTACAAAAGCATGAAATATAATTGGCCCCCAAAACTTAACTATTTAGCAACAGAAGACACATAAAAAACTAGTGAAAGGGGCACCTGGGTGGCTCAGTCGTTGTGCATCTGCCTTCTGTTGGGGTCATGATCCCAGGGTCCTGGGATCGAGCCCTGCATCGGGAAGCCTGCTTCTCCCTCTCCCCCCTAACTTGTGTTCCCTTCTCTCGCTGTGTCTCTCTCTGTCAAACAAATAAATAAAAAATCTTAAAAAAAAAAAAAAAACTAGTGGAAATCTTAAGGAGTGCTGTATTCTGAGTAATGGCATTTCCAGCAGAAAACTTTCAATTTTTAATTTTTAAAAGAAAACAACTAGCATGATACTACAACCAACAAGCTAGCTGAACATTCAATTAAATTATAATTTCACTTTTTTTAAAAGATTTTTTATTTACTTATTTGACAGAAAGAGACACAACGAGAGAGGAAACACAAGCAGGGGGAGTGGCAGACGGAGAAGCAGGCCTCCTGCTGAGTGAGGAGCCAGATGCGGGGCCCGATCCCAGGACCCTGGGATCATGACCTGAACCGAAGGCAGACGCTCAACGACTGAGCAGCCACCCAGGCGCCCGTTTTGTTTTGTTTTTAAATTCTGCTCCCAAATCTCCAATGTGGGCCATGAGAGCACCATCAGCTTTAGAACTATTCCTTGTTTAAAGGAACACTGTAGGATGTAGGGAAACCGCCCCCCCCCCCCACCAAGGCACCAGGTAAGGTCACTGATGTCACAATTATCTCTGTTCACTGCCACTGTATTCTCTGATAAAGAGATCTTTTGTGCCTCTTCCGTAAAAAGACTTCAAAACAATACTACTGACTTAGGTGACTAAGTTAGAAGCAACCCACATCCACACAATTATCCCACAAAGCATTAAGCATTAATTATCCTAACTGCCAGGCCTCTGAAAAGACTTGGCACATTGTTAGCTCCATATTTAGAATTTCCATGTTATTCCAGAAATAATTAAAACAAGATCCCACCTCCACAGTTAGCTGTTGTCCTGCAGGAACCTAGCTGACAGCCCCATCTATTTACCCCTCTCCGCTCATCATTTTGCCGACCTGGGTTGGTGCCTATTTCTGGTAATAATGAAATAAAAATACCTCTTGCCAATTCCCACAGACACTCCACTACACCTTTCACCGCATTTTTAAAGGCTTACAAATATATTCTTTTCTGGTCTCCTTTACGGGCATATTCTTGGTGGGTAAAAGCTGAAATTCTGAGAAATTGATGACATTTCTTTACTCCACAGGTGTGGACTTGGCTGAATGTTACTGGTGACCAAGTCAAGTGCTTAAAAAATTCAGAGAATGGCAAAAATGACAAAAATCAAAGTCACCCAAAAGGGTTAGAGTCCTATATCTTTGCTTTAGAGACCATGGCTAACATTTCATTTCTGAGATATTTTCAAATGGCAGTTTCTCAGATAATCCATGGATTGAGTCCATCCCTGGGACTACAAACATTTTACTCACCTCAGAACTGGTGTGAATCTTTGTCCTTCTTACATGCTATTTTAAAAAAACCACAAACTACAGTATTACACATTTGGATCTACTTAAGAAAACAACACACACATTTCTAGCTTGAGCCTCTGAGTAATGCAGGGTCTGGTAAGAGTGCCCAACAGCTACACGTGGCAAGTGGCCACCATACTGGACAACACAGTTCTACAGATTAGTGATTTTTTTTTTTTTTTTAAAAAGCGCTTAAATATGGGGCGCCTGGGTGGCTCAGTCAGTTAAGTATCTGACTCTTGGTATCGGCTCAGGTCACAATCTCAGGGCCATGGGATCGAGCCCCACGTCAGGCTCTGCGCTGGGTGCAGAGTCGGCTTGGGATTCTGTTTCCCTTCCCCCCACTCACGCTCTCTCTAAAATAAAATAAGTAAATCTTAAAAAAAAAAAAGTACTTAAATATGACATGCTTTATTTACTGCTAATTTCCTACAACAAACCCCAAAAGATTTTTCAACCTAAATCAATCTAAATAAGAGATCAGCATTTTACAAACATAAACTCCAGAGTTTTTCCTCTTGGTTCCCATTCCTGGCCTAGTTCAGCTCCTTATTCTTTTAAACACTTAATCTCAGGGACAGTTAGTTTCAATTTTGCCCTTCTTTTTAAGAAGATTCCCAATTCTTCTATAGTCATGGTTCACCCACTCGTTTCCAATATCCTCAAGTACTTGGTGAGGATATACTGAACTCTTCCTCCTGAAGAATACCTATTGTGTTGAAACTGCATATAAACTTTTGCTAGCAACAAACATAAAACAGATAACAGAAAATGATATTACCACCCTAAGTATTTCTTCCCTTTTGGCCTTTATAGTCCACTGAGCTATCTTTTGTATCGTTTCCACCAGGTACCTCTTTCCATTTTCGATTAGCTTCTTTTTAATAGAGTAGCTCCTTCACCACCACACTTAGTACATGGGCACAGTGAGTTAAAAATGTATGCCTTCACTTACCTCTTCTGCCTTTTCAGAATTAAGAACCACCCTGAACAAAACAAAACGAACAAAAATAAAAACAAAAACTCAAACTCTGGGGAAAAAAAATCCAACTTGTTCAAACTTTGATTCCTTTTCTCCAATGGTATATCTATCAGAGCCTTCTTTCTTCTGTGGCTCTATGTGGCTATTAAAAAAAAAATGCCTGAGTCAGCAAGACTGCCCACCTATAAGAAGCCAAAACTAAAAACAAAACAGACACCAGAAACTGCTTAATCATTGTCACCCCCATTTCCAGTGGTAGCCAAGGCTCTCTGATCAAGTGCTACAGCTTGCTCCCTTCATTTTCATTTTCTAAAACCTTTCTCCATGTATAAACTGTTTTCTTCACTGATACTACAATTTCTCTAAGTCTGGCAAGCAATTTCTTCTCCTTAGAGCCACTGTTCACACCACAAAGAGACCACAATGGCAAGCTCATCCCACACCCCACCCCTCTGTGGTTTTTATTTCTAGCCCCACCTAATCACTAGGCTTGGAGATGGGAGTCCTCTCATTTTTCAACAGCCTGTCTGATACTGTTCATGGCCTAATCTAAAATCCTTCTGTGGTCTAAACTAACAAAATCTTTCTCTTTCTTCTGTGAAAAATTCTTTTAACTTCACTCTCTCTCTTTCTCATAACCATTCAGTCACTTTCTGTTCCCTCATAGCATTCTACTGAGGCTTTCCAAAGAGAACTGCAAATTCTTCTAAAGGAGTGCTAGGAGGCCCCTGGGCCTGCTTCTCAGTGTTGAAAAACCAGGTTTCCAAGTCTGCAAAGTTCTAAGTCAGATCCTAGGCTGTGGCAAATCCACCAAGGTAACACTACTCTTTGAAACACCTTTAGGAAGGCAACCAACTGGCTTCTCCTGAAGACAGCACTTTCAAAATGTCAATAACTGGCACATACCTACAAGGACAGTTTCTATTCTTCTAGTATTTCTCCATCTCTTTGTATTAAATTACTATTAATCTCTCGTTGAACTAGTTACTTTTGGCTTTACTTCTATCTACCAAATGAAGGAGGGGGGTCATGTCTGTTCAAAGTTCTCCTTCAAACTATTCCATCATTTACTGAAGTATGCAATAAGCTATCTAAGGAAGTACCATGCTAGGTGCCAAGAAGAACTTAAAAAATAGATAAAGCAATCTGGATGAGAAGCAAAATCTGTACACACACTCAGAAATATAAGGGGCAGGAACAAAAGAGTAGGCTGTGTCCTAACTAGAGCTGCGTATATAATTAGCTGTTCTGCCACTTCTCTCTGCCTTAGCACCATTCTTTTCTGCCTTCTTTCCACTGTCTACTACTTGTAAATGATAGTTAATGCTCTCCAAAGTTCCTTCCGTGGTTTCTATCCATACTAATTTTTGTGGTTGGCCTCTGCCTCCTCAACTGCTCAGGCTGCCTGGAGGATTGATGCAGCCCCTCATGGGGGTTCCAAGACACAGCCTCCCAGCATGTGCAACTAGAAGGTGCCACACAACCGAAAGATACTCTCTGCCTTGTATCCGAACCAGATTTCTCCAAACTGATGTCCCCTATTTTTCAACTTTTGCTACAAGCTGAATGAAGTGAATTCTCTGTACCTTGCACATTAAGGATGCTGAGGAAATACCTGCTTTGTATCTACCAGTAATAGGTAAGAACTGGAAAAGTTTGAGTTGCTGTAACAGACATTTCTATTAAGCTATCATTTCCAAACTTCGGTTCTATAGAACTCCAGTTTTGTGGGTTTTAGTGTTTTGGGGGGATGGGGACAAGAACAAGGATTCTTTGGTCAAATATGCATGGGAAACAAGAGTCTGGCAAAGTTAAATGAGCTTCTTTACTGATGGCCCCTGGAATGTGCTAAGGTCTCTTGGAGAAGAGTATTCGGGGGACATCATGTGAAGCGTTTTCATGTGACCTTTTGACTCCATACCCTTTTCTTCCACAAAGCACTTCCAGGCCTTGATCCCTCCTCTATAAAATGAGTACTTATTTCATAGGGTTATAATGAGGATTTAATAAGTGAATACATGTAAAATGCTGAGAACAATGATAGGTATATAAAAAGCACTCAAGAAGAGTTAACTATAATTGCCGCTACATTCCCCTATGCTGATACTATTTAACATGCCAATATTCCCAGAAGAGTGAAGATTTGAAAAATTTTTTACTTTGTAGTAATTTCCACTGTTACTACCAAGTGGACAGAATGAGCCCTCCCTTTGCCTGAGAGGCACTGGTTGAGACTCCAAATAACAGAAAACATTTATAGAAAAAATTGATATATATGATATAGTTATCAGTAAAAAACAGATCTTACAGAAAAAGCACAAAGTGAAAAGGGTGTTATAAATTTTCTTCATTCCAAAAGGAAAAAGCCTTCAGTACTTTGAGAGCTGAGGTGGTCTAAATGCTCAGCATGGTCTCTGGCACACAGTAAGCACTCAATAGAAGTTGGATGAGAAGCCTGAGAAATTAATGGATAAATGACTATTACCTTGAACAGCTCAAATACTATTTCCAAATCACTATAAAACAACTGGGAAACCCATACACTTCTCTATTTAGGTTCCCTCACTCTTCTCTACAGATGTTTAATCATATAGGTGAAATATGAAAGGAGACACAAGAGTGGTTGCTATATTCTGTTTAAGAGTTATTAGTGGTACTTGGCAGAATTTAATCTCCCAAGTGTGTCAAAATCTAACATTTGCTTAAAAAAAAAATCAAAAACTATAAAGGTAATGTGCGCCATATACAGTGGTACTATTTGATGTCTTTTAAAGATACAGTACCTACCTGCCTCATATTTATAATTTATACAGGAATTTATCATTTGTAAACTTACACAGGAATCTATCTCTACATGTTCATCTGAGCTAGTTTCAGAACTTTGAAAATTTTTTAAAAACTGATAAATGATCAGGAAAAAAAACTAAGCTATGAAGAATTAAACTGGTTAATGGAAGAAAAAATTGGTGCATTTTATAAAAATCAACAAGAATCTTCCCAACTATTTTTTTTCCTGAAAACAATGATCTCAATTTTAAAGTACCAGAATTCGATGGCTAGAACCTCACACCTGCTCGATAGAGAAACACACTGTTTCTATCATCCAGTTTCTTCCCTTTATTTTATGAGCTTTTCTTTCTTTCTTTTTAAAACCTGGTAATCCTCACATTAAAAAATTCTAGGACAGGGGTCGGCAAATTATGGCCAATGTCCAAATATGGCTTCCTGCCCATACTGTACACCAGATGGCCAAGATGGTTTTTTTGTTTGTCTGGTTTTTTTTACATTTTTAAAGGGCTATAAAATAAATCAAAGAAGAATATTCGACAGAGATGTTATGTGGCTAGCAAAACCTAAAATATTTACTCTGACCCTTTACAAAAAACTTTGCTGATCCTGCTCTAGGGTATTATTTATTACAGCTTACTCAGTAATTCAAGATAATTTATATCAATGATAGTTCACAGTGAATCATTACATTTTACGGTGGCAATTAGCACAGAACTCCTTCGTAACAATATTTGGGGTCTTCATGCCTACCATTTAGTTCCAATAACCAGCTAAGTTGTTTTTTTAGAATGCTAGCACAGAACCCCGCACAGTATGGAAGTTCAAGTATCAAACTCAGACCACGTGAACGACAGTACTTCAGTTATAATGCTAGTCTAAAGTAGTGGAATAGCCTGGATACAGGAAACCCTTTTTCTCTCTTGAGAATTCAGATCAACTGATAAGCAAAGAAAGCTCAAACCATTTTATCCTCTTTGTACATCCCCCATTCTTACTTAAAAGGAAAATAATTCTTCCTTGCTTTCTCTGAAGTCTACCCCAGGCGAGAGGTACAGATGTGTGTGTGTGTGTGTGTGTGTGTGTGTATCAAAATCTCAAATGTGTTTTCTAATTAGGTTTCCTTGTAGAGAGTTCTCCCCAAGTATTCAAAAGAAAACAAACACAGAAACTTACTCCAGAGCAGGTCTCAGAACTCTGACTTTTAATGCTTCTAATATTCGATTTAACTCCACAAATGGTTCTTTCTGACTTGGGTCTACAGAAAGACCAGATTCCTGAAAAAAACAGAATTAACTTTTGTTAGCAATAATAAGGTAAAGAGATATGGTAAAAACATATTCCAAATTATAAAATATGGGTCAATCCATTAAAAATAATTTCTAACATGTACTTCTATGGTACAGACTGATGACTGAGCCCTACTACCATTCTTTCTAATAGTAGTAGAATCCCTGTGTATTCCACACAGAGCCGAGTACATAACTCTATGGAATAAAGCTGGATATGACTTTGTGAGGTGTAAATTCTGGCCAGTGAAACAGAAACATGCACTCTTCGCCCCTTTCTGGAGTACCGAAGGGTGTAGCTAGAGTTCTGACTGCTACCCTGGGCCATCAGAACAAGGACACCTTGGAAAGAGCAGAGCTGCAAGGAAGCCAGGTCCCGAAAAGCCTCCCGGAGCATAGCTACTGTATCTGCTGGGGATGGCTTACCACCTCCCATTTCTGTGCAAGAGAAATAAACCTCATTTTTTTTTTTTTTAAAGCACTGGTATTTTGGGTCTTTGTTACTTATAAATAAGCTTAAACCTAACTGACATAACTCCCTTTAGGAAATTTATACAGACACACACAAAATTCCCAAAAGGTACAGAGAAAGACCTGAGTTACTGTTTTTCTGGATTGTTTAAAATAGAAGGGGTGCCTGGCTGGTCAGTCAGTACAGCATGCAACTCTTGATCTTGAGGTTGTGAGTTCGAGACCCACCTGGGGTGCAGAGATTACTTAAAAATAAAATCTTTTAAAAAATAAAAAAATAAAATAGAAAAGGCTTAGATTAGAGATCTGGTTTACAGACTGGCTTTAAACTATTTAATCTTTATAGTCCTTCATTTTTCCCTAAACAGAAAACTCAATAGCACATGGTGGCTTAGAATAGAGTTTGAAGACCTCAATTTGGGACTGAATCCTAGTTTCTTCAGTAAGGAACTTGTATGGCCTTGGGCAAACCACTTCTCCAGACCTCAGCTTCCTTATCTATAGAATGGAAGCAATTTCTAGCAATTTCTATCTCACAGGATTGCAGTGAGGAATAAAGGCAGGGGTTGGCTTGTGGACTCAACACATGGCAGCTGCCACCATTATGACTAGGTGATACTGGTGGACTATTCTGAGATCCCCAAGCTTATGTTTACTAGCCATAAAAGACAAAAGCTGCTCACCTGAAGTAAATTATAGCTTAAAACTCATCTGATAAACAAAATGCTACAAGCTGGGCCAGATTCTTCTCTGCTATCCTACCTTCCCTATTAAAAGAGGAAGTGGAGAAAGTAGTATCACTTTTGACCCCTTGGTTGATGACCTGGGACCAATGTGATGCGGCAGGGATAAGGAAAAAACAATTCAAATAAGAAGTTCTCGAACTGTAGTTTTCACCAATTAAAAAAAAAAAAAAAAAAGACCTCCTAGTACAATGAGGTCAGCCCTGATACTTAAAATATTAAAAATTTCTCTACAGCCAGCAGAAGATTCAAAGATCCCAAGGAGCCCCCTCAGTTCTGTTGCATGTCCTCACACACCGGCACGCTGTTACCTGGCAGAGCTCTTCAGCTACATCCAGCATTCCTTGTCGAAAGAAGTGCTCCACCATCACCTCATTGAGCAGCCTCTGACTGTCTGCCTGCCAGCAGCCATCTATTCCCACACTGCTAATGTCAGAATCAAAATTCTGAAAAAAGAAAACAGATCAGGAATTCACTAGGATAGATCACTTTATAGGATTTTCACCCCACCTAACAGAAAGAGTGCCCTTCATTTCGCTCAAATATCCACAGTAAGGACCCAATTCAAGTCATCTGCAGCCTATGAAAGTTGTTTTTCCACTGCTCCGTTCTAAAACTTGTCACTCTCGTTGATTATTGCTAGAAGAGTAAATGAGTACATTTTCAGAGGGTTTTTTGGGAAAATATGTTTAATCATTTCAAATAAATTTATTTCTACACAATATAGCAATATTTTCAGGTGTACAGTGCTACCTAGAAAAACATATTCAAGGCAGCACTGTCTAAATGGAAAAGAGAGAAAACGCATATGCCCAACACAGAATTAAATAATCATGGCACAGCCCAACAACTGCTGTGCCAAGGTAGGGGATGGGGGTGGGAGAATGGCCAGATAATTAAGAATGCAGGCTCTGAGGCCAATCTACCTGGGTTTGAATCCTGGTTCTCTTACTAGCTGTGTGATCTTGGCCAAATCAGTCAAGGTCTTTGAGCCTTAGCTTCCTTATCTTAAGTGGAGAAAATAACAGCACCTTCCTATGATGGGCTGCATCTTCCTAAAATTCCCATGTTGAAGTCCTAATTCCCAGTACCTCATTAAATTAAGATAAGATGTCATTATGGTGGGCCCTAATCCAACAGGACTGGTATCCTTATAAAAAGAGGAAATTAGGACACAGGTTAAGTACAGAGGAAAGACCCATGTGTTAGGGACTGAATGTCTGTATGTGTCCACTCCCCCACCCCTCCCAAATTCCTACACTGAAGCCCTAACCACCAATGTGGCTGTATTTGGAGATGGTCTGCGAGGAGGAGATAAAGGTTAAATGAAGTCATAAAGGTGGGGCCCTAATCCAATAGCACTGGTGCTCTTATAAGACAAGGGAAAAACACCAGCATGTTCTCTCTCTCTCCACCCTGTGAGGACACAGTGAGAAGGCAGTCATCTATAAGCCAGGAAGGAGGTCGTCTGCCCTCAATAGGAAATGAGTTGGCCAGCACCTTGATCTTGCACTTCCCAATCTCCAGAACTGTAAGAAAAATAAGTTTCTATTGTTTAAACAACCTAGTCTACGGTATTTTGTCTTGGCAGCTCAAACAGACGAAGACCCCATGTGAAGATCCCAGGAGAAGGTGGCTATCTACCAGTCAAGAAGACAGGCCTCAGCGGAAACCAACCCTGCCAGCACTTGATCTTGAACTTCTAGTCTCCAGAGCTGTGGAAAAATAAAGGTCTGTTTAAGCCACCCAGTCTGTGGCATTTTGTTATAGCAGCCCTAGCAAATTAATATACTCCTTTATTGGTTAAATGAAATGGTAGTTGCTACTATTCTAATATTACTATTCATAATGAAAAAGTGATGTTCATCACTATGTACCTACTAATATGGAAAAATGGCCATGACACCTTAAGTGAAAAAAGCAAGTTTTACAAAATTATGACCCCATTTTTGTTTTTTAAAAAAGGAATACTTGCAATGCTTAGGAAAAAAATCCAAAAGAATATAAGTATTAGCAGAGATTATCACTGGAGATTACCACTCTCCACACAAAGAGCAAATATCCCTTTTATGATAAACTAAAAGATTTTCTTAAAACACACGTTAAGAGTTCCAGTTCTGGGTAAGATTTACATGTAAGCACATTCCACCCTGTCTATCCCACTGAATGCAGTTATAAAATCAGCACAGAGTGAAGGCAGCAGCCATTTGAGGACACTAAAAAGTGATTCTAGATCTTCCTCCACTTATGATGGGTTAAATCCTGATAAACATAACGTAAACTGAAAATGAATTTAGTACACCTAACCTACCAAACGTCATAGCTTAGCCTAGCCTATCTTACACATGCTCAGATGCTTCCATTAGCCTACAGTTGGGTAAAATCATCAAACACAAAGCCCACTTTATAACGAAGTATTGACTATCTCATGTAATTTACTCAGTACTGTAATGAAAGTGAAAACCAGAATGGTGATACGATTCTAAGTGTACTGGTCATTCACCCTCGTGATCGTGTGGCTGATGGGGAGCTGCAGCTCAGTGCTGCTGCCCAGCATTCACAAGAGTAACGTACTGCATGGTGCTGCCAGCCCTGGAAAAGATAAAAATTCAAAAGTCCAAGTACAGTTTCTACCAGATGCATATCGCTTTCACACCATCATAAAGTAAAAAAAAAATTATAAGTCAAATCATCCTAAGTCAGGGACCATCGACAGTAGTAAGTGGAATGGGAAGAGGGTCACAGAACTAGTGGTGAGTTTACTACTTTTTTCCCTCCAATACCTCTCAGCCTGGATGCAACACAGCCAAAACACAGAACTAGGCATGATGTGGACATCATAACCAGAATGTGGACACAGCGTTCCAGGGGAAGCCCTCTAGTTCCGGCATGAGAAACAGGAATGGGTTTCTCCTATCACCCAGAAAGGAAGAGAAAAAAGCACATGTTTTTTCCCTCCATTTTCTCGCACCTCTAGCTCAAGGCAGTCTGACGGTACATTAGTTTTCTATTGCAACTTAAATCAACAAAATTTTATTATCTCACAGCTTGACAGATCAGAAGTCCAATAGGCTCACACCATTTCTCTGCTCCAGGTCCCATAAAGCTGAAATCAAGGTGTCAGTGACCTAGGCTCTTATCTGGGAGAATACAAGATGAATCTCCTTCCAGGCTCGTTCAGGTTGTTGCAGAATAAAGTTCCATGAAGTTTTAAGACCATGCAGTTTTAGGTCCTTGTTTCCTAACTGGCTGTAGGGGTTGTTCTCAGCTTCTAGAAGCCACTCACATTCCCTGGCTCATGGCCCCCTCTATCTTCAAAAGCCAACAAAAGACGTGACATCCCTCACACTCTGAATCTGCTTTTTCTCTTTCTACCAACCTCTATGGCTTTTAAGGGCTCCTGTAAATTATACCAGGCTCACCTAGATAATCTCCCTATTTTAAGGTCGACTGCTTAGTAACCTTAATTATACCTGTGAAGTCCCTTCAAGGCAGTACCTAGATAAATGTTTGAATAACCAGGGATCAAGAATCTTGGGAGGATATATTTAGAATCCTGCCTACTACAGCAGGCAACCTAAAACTCTGGCAGAGGGGGTCCTTTCTCTCCAATCAGAGGAGCTGTGGTCCCAAGAAGGGGCAAAAACCTCTACTGCATCTTTGCTTTCTGTCCTTCCACCACCTAGCCCCAGATACAGGCACAGTCATAGTAAGTGTACAGAGGAGTAGGGTAAAACAAAGCCCCAGTTTTCTGGCCAAATGACCAAAAATGTGGCCCCAGAGAACTATATAGTCCCAGTGAGATCATAGAGAGGGAAGAATTCAGAAAAGCGACCCCTTAAAATTAAAGTTGTTTATGAACTCCTGGGCTCACTCTCCAGTTGCACATGCATGGGCTGAACCTAAGCAACATACCAGACTTTAAAAACTGAACTAGGGGACAGAACTAGATTCCAGGTCCCAGAATGGCCACTGGTTGGCACACAAATAAGACATATCTGGATAGCTCTGACACTGAAACCACAACTCAGAGAAGACTGATCAGAACTTGTAGCCTGAACTCAACCAGGCTGACTGTCTGCTAAAACAGAAATATCAACATTCTCCATAGAATTTAAACAAGACCCAGAGTCTTGTAACATAATACAGTTGACCCTTGAACAATCTGGGTTTGAACTGCACAGATCCACTTATACATGAATTTTTTTCTGATAAATACACCACAGTGCTGTATATGTATTTTCTCTTCCTTACGATTTTCTTAATAACATTTTCTTTTCTCTAGCTTAAATTATAAGAATATAGTATATTACACATATACAAAATATGTGTTTATCAACTGTTCATGTTATCAGTAAGGCTCACACCCAACAGTAAGTTATCAGTAGTTAAGTTTGGGGGGAGTCAAAAGTTGTATGTAGATTTTCAATGTGCAGGATGCTGTTCCAGGGTCAACTGTATTAAAAATGTCCAGGATACAATCCAAAATCATCTGGCATACAACGAACTAAGAAAATCTAAACTCACATCGGAATAGATGGTTCAACAGACATCAATGCCAAGATGACAGATACTAAAGTCACCAAACACTTTAAAGTTATAAAACTGCTTTATAAAGGAAGAGCAAACACTTTCGAAAAAAAGACAGAAAGTCTTAGCAAAGAAACAGAAGACACAGTAATCAAAATAACTCACTGAATGGATTCAATATCAGAATGGAGGTGACAACAGAAAAAGTCAGTGAATATCAACAGAAATTATCTAATCTAAACAATAAAAAAGACTGGAAAAAATGAACAGAGCCTCAGAGACCTGTGGGACAAGACATCTAATATGCATGTCATCCGAGTACCAGAAGAAGAGAGAGTAATGGAGAAAAAATATTTCCCAAACTTAGCAAAAGACATAAATCTAGATTCAAGACGCTCAGCAAACTCGAAAGAGGATAAACTCAAAGAAATCCAAACCCAGACACCTTACAATCAAATGGCTGAAAACTAAAGACAAAGAAAAAAATCTTCAAAGTGCCTAGAGAAAAGTGATGCATTGCTTACAGAATTCTCCACAGAAACCACGGTGACTAGAAAGAAGTCACTCAACATTTTTCAAGTACTAAAAGAAAAGAATGATCATCCCAGAATTTTATGTTAAGTAAAAATATCCTGTACAAATGAAGATGAAATAAAAACATTCTCAGATGAAAGAAAGCTGAATTTGTTGCCAGAAGACCTGCTCTAAAAGAACTGTTGTAAATTCTTCAGATAGAAAGGAAATGATACCAGAAGTAAATTCTGAACATCAAGAATGAAGAAAGAACAAGTCTACCTTGTGGTCTAAAAGCTTTCCCTAACCAGATACCACCTCACACCTGTCAGAATGGCTAATATTAACAACACAAGAAACAAAAGGTGTTGGCGAGGATGCAGAGAAACGGGGACCCTCTTAACACTGCTGGTGGGAATGCAAACTGGTACGGCTACTCTGGAGAACCATTTGGAGATTTCTTAAGAAGTTAAAAATAGAACTACCCTACAACCCAGCAATTGCACTACTAGGTATTTACCCAAAGGATACAAAAATACAGATTCAAAGGGGTATATGCACCCTGATGTGTACAACAGTGTTATCAACAATAGCCAAACTATGGAGAGAGCCCAAGTGTGCCTGTTGAATAGATAAAGAAGATGTGGTATATATACATAATGAAATATTACTCAGCCACCAAAAAGAATGAAATCTTGCCATCTTCAACAACATGATGGAGCTAGAGTGTATTGTGCCTAGTGAAATAAGTCAGAAAAAGACAAATACCATCTGATCTCACTCATATGTGGACTTTAAGAAAGAAAACAGATGAACATACGGGAAGGGGGAAAAGAAAAAAAAGGAGATAGGGAAACAAGCCATAAGTGACTTTTTTTTTTAAGATTTTATTTATTTATTTGAGAAAGAATGAGAGCACGAGAGGGAAGAGGGTCAGAGGGAGAAGCAGACTCCCCGTTGAGCAGGGAGCCCAATGCGGGACTCGATCCCAGGACTCCAGGATCATGATCTGAGCCAAAGGCAGCCACTTAACCAACTGAGCCACCCAGGCGCCCATAAGTGACTCTTAATGACAGAGAACAGAGTGAGGGTTGATGGAAGGAGGTGAGGAGGGATGGGCTAGATAGGTGATGGGTATTAAAGAGGGCACTTACGATGAGCACTGGGTATCATATGTAAGTGATGAATCACTGAGTTCTACTCCAGAAATCAACAGTGCACTACATGTTAACTAATAAAATTTAAATAAATAAAATAAAATAAAATAAAAAATAAAAGCTTTCCCTAATGAATTTTACTTTCACTCCCTAAATCTTACATAGGCATTACCAAATAAACCTCTTGCATTTTTTTAAGCACATAAATTTAATTAGACAAGATCATTTAGATTTAACTGAAATTACAATCCTAGGCAATCGCTGCTTAACTCAGACCAAGAAACACAGGATTACTTTATAGCACATACAAGAACAGGCAGAAACTGCTAAGCACCCACCATTTACAATTACCACAATGCAGGAGAGTTCTCCTCTCCAACATTGAGCACATTTTTCTTTAAAGAGCTATCTACCCTTATTTTGGATGTCAATCCAATAGCCTAAAACAAAACACATACATTAAGACTCAGAATTACTTAGACAAAAACCAAAAATGAACAAGAAAAATTACCGTCAGAATCTTAAATTTTATTTACTTGCTTTTTATAGACCTCTTTCTTGGTCTAGTACTTAACCTAAAGAATACTAATAATACCAAGTACCTAAATGCTAAAGCAATAGCTACCATACAAATACTAAATAGGCTGTCCCTAGCACTGAAGAAAAAGCCACAACTGCTTGCATAAGGCTAATTTCAAATCAGACTATCAGATTCTGCCTGTTGAGAGATGACTTTATAACAGTTCACCAATGCTTTTGAGTAGATTATTGTATCTCTATGCCGTCTATGACCACTAGAATGCTGGAAATGGAGATGGTGCTACTCTGTTCCTCTTCCAGACTAGAGCAGAGGCCATACGGATGATGATGTCATAGACAGTCTCGTATTTTCTGCCCCAGACAAATGGCCATTCAAATGAATAAAGGAATGGCTATCTGAAGATGACACAATTTATAACAAACTCCAGCATCTGCCTGTATTTCTCTCAATGTCTAAGTGTACCCTATAAGCAAGAATCATTGAGACGACATAAGAAAGATTCCTCACTGATCTAGCGACCTCATTCAATCCAAACATAGCCTTCAGATTTCTACTTATTCATTTAATAATTATACTCCAATTCCATCAAGCCCCAACAAATTTATAAGGTTCCTGTTCTGCAGGAAAGAAATGAAACAACTTTGGAAGACACATCGGTCATCTCAAAGGACAGAGCATGTTAAAAGAGACTATTTTATTTGGCAGTATAAAGTCCAAATTTTAATAGCTACCATCAGATAATAACTGCTCAAGAAAAGAATTCCTTCAAATCTTTCCTTAATATACATTAAAAAGTTAATTTTGATCATCTGAAAATGTTAAAACCTAAGAGTTTAATATTTAAACAAATTTAAACAATTTTACTATGCTCCTCACGTACCTTTATTTCCATAAGGTATACCCTAGTCACTGCTATACGGGTAAGGAAAAAAATCAAACACGCTTACGCTCAGGATATCTTTACTACATTCAAATTCTAATTCGATAGTCTTGGAAAATATAACTAAACATGAATAAGCAATGCATTAGATGAAATTTTCTGATCTCCCTTCTACCATTCTGACTTTCCAGTTTAAACTATCAAGGCAGAAAAATAAACTACTTTCACAGCTTATTTTCTGCTCACATGTAGTAAAAATTAAAGTTAAAATTGTAACTTGAGGAAATGCAGGATAGTGTTACTCCTTTTGTTACAACTGTATGTTCTTTCTGTTGCATCAGTGCTAGGATCAGTTCCAGCTTCTGTTGCTAGGTGACCAAACTCGTTTGCATGGCTGCAGGAAATCAGTAGCATTGCAAACAAGCCAAGAAGTGGCTAATAAAAAGAAATATCTATTATTAGTACTTCTGTTTTACTGTACTTTGTCCTTTTACATTTTTCAAGAAAAAACTTGAAACGATGTTCTTAAATGTGAAAGCAGAATTCAAACAAGAATCAAAAACAAAAAAGCACACATTCAAGGGTGTGTCTGCCTGGCAAGGATGTTATAGCTTAGAAATGATACATTAATTCATACACTATCTCATGTATGTACTTTCAGTGCCATTCATATTTTTGATGATTTTAAGTTTAAAAATCTGGAAGCTGAGGGATACCTGGGTGGCTCAGCTGGTTAAGCATCTGACTCTTGTTTTCGGCTCAGGTCATGATCTCAGAGTCATGAGATCAAGCCCCGCAACTGTCTGTGCTCAGTGTGGAGTCTACTTGAGATTCTCTGCGTCTCCCATCTCCCCCGCCCACGTGCCTGCTCTTTCTCAAATAAACTATTAAAACCTTTTTTAAAAAAAATACAAAGAGGGGTGCCCGGGTGGCTCAGTTGTTAAGCATCTGCCTTCGGCTCAGGTCATGATCCCAGGGTCCTGGGATCGAGCCCCACATCGGGCTCCCTGCTTGGCAGGAAGCCTGCTTCTCCCTCTCCCACTCCCCCTGCTTGTATTCCCTCTCTCGCCGTGTCTCTCTCTGTCAAATAAAATTAAAAATATATATATATATATAAATAAATAAAATCTGGAAACTGAGACAGAGAAGGAGTAAATAACTTTAATAAAACTATGAAATCTAAACAGATCATCCTATCTCCTTGGCCACATCATGGACATGCTTACAAACTGGTTAGACTTTGAGGACTGGTTTTGATTGTTCACCATTCAAAACCAATACATTTCTGAAATACAGTTTATGAAATTATATATTTTTTTAAAGTAGGCTCCATGCCCAGCATGGTGCCCAAATCCATGACCCTGAGATCAAGACCAGACCTAAGATCGACCAAGCCACAGAGGCACCCCTGAAATTATAATTATTGAGCAGACAATGGTAACAATACATGAAAAAACTCAGTAATTATTTTAATTCTTAAGTGTCAATTCTTTAATACTGTTAATAATTAAAAAAAAAAAAACTCCCCCACCTACTTTTTAAGAAAAATTGGTGTATGAACCTAACAGTGTGCTATTGTTATACCTAGCAGGAATCAATTTCTCTTCTAAGCATACAATTAATCTGGTTTACCAGTGAGGGACAGAGGTAGACCACAAAGGATACTTAACAGGGAATTAAGAAGACCTGGATTCTGGTTCCACTCAGTCTGGGAAAAGATATCTACTTTACATACATACTTTACATACATCCAAAAGAGGTGTGTGTTTTTTTTAATTCCTCCCAATATGAGAACAAAACAATCAAAATTCCTCCCAAACAATAAAGACAAACAACCTAATTGAAAAAAAGTGGACAAAAGATGAGCAAGAAATTCACAAAAGGGAGAAATTCTGGTAGTCAAAAACATGAAAAGATGCTCAACCCCAAAGATGATGGAAATGCAAATTTATACAACTAGATAAATTAATCAGATGGATGTGAAATATTCAGAAAACTTCAAGTCTGATAATACCAAGTGTAGGTGAGAAACAGAACTGTTGTTTAGTACATGTTTGGTAGGACGGTAATTTAGTATAAGCCCTTCAGGGAAAAATTTAGCAAACCTAGTAAAGTTGATGATGAGGCATATGGTCTCAGATGAAATAATCCATATTTGGGCATATACCAGCCAGCGGTGCCTTGCAAACTATGGTTGGAAAATAAATTCAGTAGTGTGTCATAATCAGCATTTGTAGATGCATTTCTAGATGGAGATGCTACCTTCTTAAACGTTCCATTCTGTCCTCTGTATGATATTCATACTTCTATTTTGGTCTTCAAAGTTAAGAGAGAGGCAGGTTGTGCCAGATCAAGGAAGGAGCGGGGGAGGGGGGGCATACTGGTAAGTTCTTTATAAACAAAGGGGAGAGTAACATGACATGGTCAGAGATATGCCAAACTCCAGCACTGGGCTTTTAAAATCCTTAAAATGCTCCCTGATCTAACCATCTGTCACATTTGCATCCCTACCCCTCACAATTATTTTACATACCTTTCTGCTCTGGTCAATCTGCTTTCCCAACTGCCTCCTTATCTGAACAGATGACAGAAATTTGAGGAACTATTTTACTAATTTCCCAAAGATGGCACAGACCTCTAACCACTCTAGATGCATAAGAGAGAAATTCATACATACAAAGGATGCCCAAGGGCACTCACCAGGAGTTAATTCTCTCAAGGAACTCCAGTTAAGGAAGTTTTTTCAAAGTCTTAAAATCTTAGTATTTACCCAGTTCCTCCATCTGCTTTCTAGTTCTTTGATCAAAGTTTTCACATCTGTATCTGTGGACAATAATCCCTATCTTACAAAGTGTTGGTAAAGACTAACTAAATAAGGTACACCAAAATATCTACCAGGCCCTTATCCCACAGAAAGCCTTCAATACAACAGTAGCTGAATTGGAGAACCAGGCCTTGCCACCAAATCTTCTGATTCTACACTGAAAAGTGTCTTCATTTTAGAAAAGATAAATAAAAACAAAAAACACATTAACACAGGCATTAATAACAAATTCATTAATTTAAAAATCACTTGAATACAATTACACACTGCATTAGGTGGCACAACTTAATGGGTGTAAGGTCCCTATTCCCTCTCAACCCAACCTGACTTGGATGCTAGATTAAGCAAGCTATTTCATCTTCTAGCCTCAGGCAAAAGTGGGTCCATAACCCCTCCAGGCCCAATGGGATTCTTTGATCCTGCATCTTAATATGACACCTGATTGCAAAGGTTTAGGCTTTCTTCTGTGGACTAGACTATAATGCAAACAATTATCATTATCAACTAAAGAATGTAGTTTCATTCTGCTCAGAGCAGAAGAAGAACAAGATAGGCCCAGAGCTTAGAGCTAATGATGTTGTGTAACAGATGGCAAAAAAAAACAGAACTTAACTCATCTTCTCTTTTGAGAATGATCTTCAGACTGAAAAAGACAAAACCAATGTTGTTTCATGGAAACTGGAGCCTGATATGAGTGAAGAGACCCAGAGAGCATCTAGCTGCTGGTATGAGTCAGGACTCCTGGTCCCTCCTTTGCCCAAACAAGCTGGGTCTGAAGACAGGCTCAGGTAACCAGGGCTAGGTAAGACGGTAGCTGAACCTCAAAAGATGTCCCCTTCCCCACCTCTTGCTCTATTTCTCTCTAAAGAAGAATTTTGTTTCCCACAACAGACCACATTCTTTCAGGGGCTACTAATCACTTCTAGGTGCACATATTCCCAGCCCTTCTTTCCATAAGAGCTCTAATGAGAAAGATCCTAGGAGAGGGCTCTGAGGTACCCACCCTGGAGCAAGCAACTGTGGCCAAGCCTGGGTAGGTCAGATCCATCCTCAGACCATGCAACTGTGGCCAAACCCAACAAGGTATTGAGAATGTAGCTGCTCCTAGTCCAAATCACATAATTTAAAAAGAAACGCCTTCCATCTTGACTACAAAGATAGGAGATTTTTATTAAATGCCTTGCAAAAGTTTAGACACATAGTCTACTGCATTTTCTTGGATTACTCACTAGTAGTTCAGGGAGAAGAGTTAGTTTGACATGTCTTATTTTATTTTTAGGGAATACGTTCCTGGCTTTTTTTCATTGTTGTCTTTTTTATAACTTTGTTAACCATTCCTTTTCAGTAATTCTAAAAATTCAATACTCAAAATATATTATCAAATTGTCTGTCTGTATTTCAGAACTCAACTTAGCTCTTTTTCTTAATCAGAGTGTATTTTCTATTTCTAGTCATTTTCATTTCCTTTCTCCTTCATTAACAATAACATCTCTCTACTATATAAAGATTTATCTATTACATAATAACAGAACTTTAGAGCTAGTACATACCTGATCTCACCCACTCTATATCTCAGCTACTATTTAAGGCCAAATCCAACACCTTTTCTCCCATTGGTATCTTTTTCTCCTCTCATACCCCAGTCATACCTACATAAAAGGAAGTTCCAGATGGCTCACCCAGAACTATCTTAAATATTCTATATTTTGCTTTTTATGGCATTACTCCATTTTTTAACACAGTCAGCATTTTAACTCACCCATGTAGATGCTCCGTCTACTGGCAGATCAGCTTAGGCTGATGCTTTTTAGAAACTATTTTTAACCCTTATTTCCCCCCTTAAAACACTACCAGCCCTTCAATGGCCCAATTTCCTTGTGGAGCACTCATGAGTGAGATCTTTTTCCAAATCCTGATTCACCACTTCCAAGCTGTACACCTGGGATATGTTACTTAATATCTGAATCTTAAAATGGGAACAATGTTCCTATACCACTGAATATAAATATATGTACAGCGCCCAGCTCAATAGCTGGAACATGGTCAACACTCAATACATGACAGCTATTATCTTCCTACTCCGGACTTCTCCTTAGTCTAATTTCATCCTATTTAATGAGGGGAAGCAAATCCTCAACTGCTTATATCATTCACTCCTTTTTTCCCTAATCTCCTTGAATCAAATCCTTAGGCCTTCCATCAACCCTATTCCTGATAATGCAGCCACTCCAATAGTCAGTCCCAGAGCGTCTTTCACAGGAGTCCAGCATTTCTGTTGTTTAGCCTCTTCCTCAGTCCTACAGAAAACTATACCTCTGCTGTTTGAAATCTTAACTGTTCTTCCAAGTCAAATTTTTTTAAAGATTTTATTTATTTATTCATTTATTTATTTATTTAGAGCATGCATGTGAGCAGGGGGAGGGGAAAAGGGGGAGAGAGAGAGAGAAGCAGATTCTACAATGAGCATGACCCCGAGGATCACAACCTGAGCCTAAAGGGAGCCAGACACTTAACCAACTGAGCCACCCAGGCAACCCCCCCAAGTCAAATTTAAGATACCAACTCCACAAAACTTAGATTAAATAAGAGCACAATGATCTTCCCTTTACTTTACAGTAAACAGAGTGCATCCCATGCAAATTTATCTTATTTTGCCTCAGAATTTTCCCAGCTCTTTCATGTGTACAAGCAGCACTCTTACATGACCGAACTAGACCATACTCTTCTAAAGAACATGGACTATGTAATTTGCTTTCAACTATCCCACAACAGTGTCTAAATTCAGACAATTTAAAATCTTAGCACTATTAATTTTAACATAAACACACACACATATCTAAAGCAGTAATGGTTTTATTGACTTTTCGTACTTAGGAAGTAAACTCAAAAAAAGTCAAAAGACTTAAACACTGAAGTAAAAGCCCTGAGCAGGAGAGAATTCTAGATGTTCTTAAAATGGGAGAGGAAATTAAAAATAGGCCAACACATTGTTTTTACTAAAAATAATTTGCCACAGAACCCAATAGCTGATATTATTTAAATAGTGATCATACTATGATATGAAAAGAGTCAACTTAACATTAAGGCAGAAATCTTCAATAATTTTTTTATGTTCACAAAATTAAAAGCCAGAAAGTGCCTTGGCTAACACCACAAACATTTTTTACGCTTACATTAAATGATGACTAAAGAACTTTAAAACAAGCATTAAAACATTAAAGGAAAAAAAATCATTAAGCATGTCAAAAATTTACTAATGTTCCTCACTCAAAACCAGCCTGCTCATAAAGGAGTCACCAGCTTCTTTGTCTTCCTCTTGGCAGGGTGGAAACATGTGTCCATAACAAGGTGCTCACAGGCTGCTGGACAGCATTCCGGTTTATTACTCAAGTCTGTCTGCGGTACATAAAGGCCTGTACCACAATGGCTTCAGCTTCATCCTGTTTGCTCACCGTCAGCCCATAGGAGTCCACCCAACCTTATTACAATGGGTGGCCCTGGAAGCTTGTACAAATTTACCAGGTCCAAACTACAAGTCAGTGGAGTCCTATACAACAACAGCCTACACAAAATTCCTCAAGGATGTGAGAAGCACAGCGTCTAGGTAGTTCTAGTGTAGGTAACTTCCTGTTACAGCTCAGGCCAAACAGATGCTCCCACCTCAAAAAAGAGGGAGGGAGAAAATGCACTGAAAGATGGTCGAGAACTGGGTTAAAAGATCCAGGCTTTCTTCTGTGCCCCAGGACCATAATTCAACAAACACTTAACAGTATCAACTTAACAATGGAGTTTCATAGGATGGATCAGAAAAATCTGGAATCCAGGTCACCTAGAACCTAAACTACTTTCACAGCAACATAAAACCACACAAAAAATTCTTTTACTTGAAAAAGCCCTTATAACTTACATGACAAAAATGTCCTCCAAAGAGAAATGAGTAAATTAAAACATATAATCAGGAACATTCACTTCAAACACATCCGCACCAAAAAAGCCACAATATACATTAGTCACTATGCATTCCCTTGGTATCCATTCTCAAAAAAGGGATTCTTTTGTTTCTAGCACCAAATACACTTAAATGCTTTGTCTCAAAGATTAACCAAAATATTTGACAACAATTATGAGTATCTGTAAAGACTTGCTAGATCAGGAAGACATGCTCTGCAAGTCACCATTAGCTAGGGGGACAAGAGTAAAAAGAAGGTTCTAATAATTTGACAGGACAACAGGCACAATCTAGGAAATGGGGACACACAGTCACCCTATCAGTGGTAGAATACAAAGCTGGTCAATTACTGGCCCAAATACTCTAGATCCTAGTGGCCAGCAGTCCACACACTTGAGATATGGCTGCTGAGGCCATCCTCACCTATCTTGAATCTGGGATCTCTTCTCAGATACTTTCTCTTGATTGGCTGCTATGAAAACTTCAGCTCTTCCCACTATCATGGCATCTTCTGGTCTTGCTGTCCCCACCCTCTGTCGTAACTACAAGCAACCTGGTGGTCAAGCAGATGCCTCCTGTTACCTCCAAGGGCTTGAACCATTAGAATCAATAGATTGCCTTGGTCATTGTCAGCCACCAAAACCCGAAGCTTCCTAAATACCACCTAGAGAACCTGAAGGTCCCTCACTCACAGTGATTTAAGATCCTCTCTAAAGTGCCCCACCACCATTCCAGTGAGCCCTTAAGTTAGTACATACCAGCTGAAGATTTCCAATGCCATAGTCCCCCAAAAATCTGATGCCAAAGCCATTTCCAAAGCTTGTTCACTCTCGGAGTCACCAAACAGGCATCACAACCTCAAAGGTATTTCAGAGAATACTGCCTTCCCAGCCTTTGCTAGCAAATGCTATCACTAATCCAAATATCGTGTTGCTGCTGCCAAGACTACTTCTCAGGCCTCTTTTGCCAAGTTGAAACCCTCAGCACTATGGGAGTGGTGAAAGCTCTCTGAAAGGTCACTAACACTTCTGTAAACCACAGCTACCCAAACAATCCTTTGAGCCCCTGCCACACACTGTCCAGTCACACTGTACCTACCAGTTAGCAATATCTCCTTAGAAGCAGACAGTTCCGCCTTAGACTGCCTGGAGTCTAGCCCTTCAAGACTACTGCTCTACAGGATAATTTCTAACAGGTAGGTTAACCCATGAGTTAGACAAAGTCACCCTCTGGATTCCATGAGTTTCTATCTACATCATAGCTACTAGCTCTCCTACATTCAGACTAAGCAACTCATAGGACTGGTTTTTTCAACAAAGGGCCCTCCCAAAAGTTCTTCCTATCTTCCCACAAGTTTGTGTCAAAAAAAAATCCATAAACAGTTACAAATTCCCCAATGGCTGATGTAGTCAGAGGTATCACACAGAGGCCCTATCTCTTAGGCCCCACTATGAACTCCAAAGGCAAAACTGGCCCAGTGCTAAAAATAACCGCTTATAAGTAAACCACTAAGTCAAAGATTCAAGAGATGTCACCGGAATAATCACCCAATAGAAGTGGACTGCAACCAACCCACTCACTCACACAGTAAGCAACACTGGAGAAAAGCGACTAGCATGCACACAGGAAGACAACAGTTAGGATGATGCAGGGGAGACAGACGCAAGGGTATTATCCTAATCACCCCGTAAGAGAGACAGAGTCACTACTAGGGAACTATTCAGGAAGTAGGAAGTTACTTCTGTAAACACACTCCCTCACAGGAGTTAAAATTTCTTTGGAAGTTCACTCATCATGATACCAGGAACTGTAGTCATATAAGCAAATGTTTTTATTTTTGTTTTTTTAAATATCAACAGCAAACTTTAAGAATAACATAGTAAAACCAAATCTAAAAAAGTTAATAAAAGCCAGGATGAAAGGAATAGCATAAAAGAATTGAAGAAAGCAAATGTTATCAAAGCAGTGATAGGAGATGAAGGATGATGTTAAAAAATCCCAGACACTTCGTTCAACACCATACCTTATCAATGGCTTTTCCAACCCGAGAAACACTGCTGTGGATGTCTTTGTGGTCTGAGGCCAATTTTTGAACAGTGTCCTTTATTCTCTTACAGCACTGTGTCAAAACAAGTGAAAGTGTCCCTGATAATTCAGCATCTTGGCCTATAAAAAAGAGAGAGAGAAAGAAAGAAAGAAAAGATTGGTTACTCACAAAAGCAAATCCAAAGATGGCAAATTTCAAATAGGCCCTTTAGAACATGAAAGTTGGAAGAAAAGTGAAGAAAAACAAATATCTGCTTTGAAACAGATGGTCACATTCATAGATAACATTTTTCAAGTGAATGCTAAGAAAGTTATCTTAATTTATTTTTTGGAATAAATAAGAAAACTTTACTATGAAATAAGCCACTTTTGTAATTACTAAAATAGCACAGACTGTGAATGATACTGCCAAGGCATTTTTCAGAAAATATGGCTAACTGAATAAACTCATATATTCAATCCACTTAAAGTAAACTGTTCAAGTTATTCTCAAAACATTTTCATTGTTACTCAATTACCTAAAAGAGATATTTAGTCTAAATGCTTTATAATCTATATAAAGAAAATAGGAAAAAAAAAACCCAACAAACTTCTTTGGAGACCATGATGAAAAGAGTGAACATAGCAGAAAAAGTTAATATCCCCATCTATAAGGCACAGTGAGCCATTCTTATCAGGGTTCCCACCACCCTAACTGATAGGAGTGGCTCATTATGCCTAAACTGTACAATGAGGTTTAAGCCGAATTCCTGCTTTCCTTCTCAGAGTCTGGAATTTTGGTATGTGCTATGCAGAGGGTGCCTGTATGACCAGTCCCCAATGAACACCCTGAGCACTATGTCTCTAATGAGCTTCCCTGGTAGACAACACTTCACACTTGTTACAATCTGATGCTGGAGGAATTAAATGTGTCCTGCTTTGTGTGACACTCCACTGAGACAGGACTCTTGGAAATTTTCTCCTGGTTTCCTCTGGACTTTGCCCCATGAGCCTCTTTCCCTTGGCCGATTTTGCTTTGTGTCCTTTTTGCTGTAACAAATCTTAGCCATGAGTGTGACTACAGGCTAATTCCTGTGTGTCCTCCTAGTGATAACTGGAACCTAAAGGTGGTCTTGGGGACCTTGATACACATGCTAAATCAACTCAAAGTTGCTACAGTTTATATCATCTTTCCCAGTGCTATCTCCTCAGGAAAAAGGGAGGAGGAGAAGATGGGAGGAAAAGCAAACATTTATCAATTACCTCATACATCTATATATCCCCACCTGTGAGCAACAGGCCTGGCTTCTGAACTACTCACTATGATATAGCAGTGGTTCTTAAACTTAAATTTACATCAGAATCACCTGAAGGTCTAGTTAAAACAAAGGAGTTGGACCTCCACCCCCTGTATCTAATTCAAGAGGTCTGGGATGGGGCTAAAGATTCTGAACAATAACAACCCCAAAAGTACAACAGCCCTAGGATGTTCATTCATTCAACAAATATTTATTGAGCAAGATACCTTCTGGTAAGCAAGATAAACAACACAATAAGTCAATTATATATAGTATGACAAAAGAGGATATATTCTACTGGGGGAGAAAAAGCAGAGTAAAAGAGATGGAGAGTGTATGTGAGCTGAACAATTACAATCTTAAACAGAATGGATGTGACAGGCCTCACTGAGAAAGTGGTATCTCAGCAAAGACTTGAAAGAAATGAGGGAACCAGCCATGGGGCTACTGTGGGGATGAAGGGTAGCAGAATTTGCCACCCCAAAATATGCTTCTTTGGCATAAGGATTATTTTGAGCATGTTACTGTGAGAAACAGCAGATACAGGAAATGTTCTAAAAACAGAGTAGAAGTCACCCTTTTGTAAGGGAAATTTACATTTGTGAGGGAAATCTCCATTAGTAAGAGTGTCTTTCTCTCTACACCAGGAAGAGAAGAATGGCTCTAAATCATATGAAACTTATCAGTGAAAAAGGTTCAGACTTATATCTGCACAACAAACCTTACTTTTGTTTACTGTGCTTTTCCCGATAAACTGGCCTCCCCACACCTTTCTTTCATCTTTAGCTGAAGATGGTACTTAAGCCTGAACTCTAAACCACCTCTTTGAGTTACTCACTTTTCTTTGGGAACCTCCCTTGTATAATACCTTATGTATATAAGGTATACATGTTAATAAACTGTTTTTCTCTTGTTAATCTGCCTTTTATTACAGGGGCCTCAGCCAAGAACTCACAAGGCTAAAGAAAAATTATTTCTCCTCCCCTTCAGGGGAAAGCATTCCAGGCTGAGAGGACAAAAGCCCTTACAGAAATATACCAAGATTATTTAAGGAACAGCAAAAAAGCCAGGGTGGCTAAAGTAGATGTCTGGCAAAGAAAAACAGGAGGAGAAAAAGTTTAAGAGATAATGGGGGTCCTGATCTTGCAGGGCCTTTTTGGCACTATGAAGACTTTAGCTTTTATTTTGCGTGAAAGGGTATCCACTGCAAGGTTTTGAGCAGAGCAGGTACATAAACTAACATATTTTAGTATGGTCATTCTAGAGCTCAAGACAGAATTACAAGAACAGAAGCAGGAAGAGAAGTTAGGAGGCTGTGGCAGCAATCCAGATAAGAGGGCAGTGGCTCAGCCCAGGGTTTTAGATGTGGAGGTGGTGAGAAGTGGTTGGATTCTGGATATATTCGGAGGGTAAAGCCAATAGGATTTCCTGACTGAATATGAGGCAAGAAAAGGACTCACAGATGACTCCAAACGTTTTAGCTTAAGTCAACCGGAAAGATGGAGTTGTCTTCAATTAGAATGATAAAAATTAAAAGCTGAGCAGGTATGAGAGGAAGGAAGAGAGAAAGAGTTCAGTTTTGGGTTTGTTAAATTTGATAGGTGAGTAATTACCCCAGTGCACATGTGGAGTGAGTTAGATTTATAAACCTGGAGTTCAAGAGCAAACATGGGGATGGATCTACAAATTTGTGAGCCACTGGCATGTAGATGATACTTAAAGCCATGAGGTTAGGGGTGCCTGGGTGGCTCAGTCAGTTGAGCGTCCAACTCTTGGCTTCAGCCTTGATCTTACAGGTCCTGGGATCAAGGCCCATGTTGGGCTTTGCACTCAATGGGGAGTCTGCTTGAGATTCTCTCTCCCTCTCCCTTTGCCCCCCTCCCTGCACTCTCTTGTACTCTCTCTCTAAAATAAATAAAACTTTAAAAAAAATAATAAAGCCATGAGGCTAAATGAAATCATCAAAAGAGTCAGTACAGACAAAAAGAAGTGATAAAAGATGGAAGTCCTGCAAACTCCAAGTTTATGAGACCAACATGAAGTAGAACTGGGAAAGGAGACTAACAGACGACTGAAAACACTGTGATGTAGGAGGAAAATCAAGCATGGTGCTGGGGAAGCCAAGTAAAGACAACGTGTCAAGGAGGAAGAAGTAACTAACTGTTAAATACTCTGCTATGTCAAGTAAGATACAGACTGAGAACTGACCACTAGATTTACAATGTGGAAATTATCAGTGACCATGACAAAAGAGTTTCTCTAAAGTTTCAAGAAAAGAAATCTAAAAGTTTGTAGGGACTGTGAAGAGGGAATTTAAGTCTAGTTCAGTGACAACCACTGAGAGAAGTAAAAAGATAAGCAAACAGAAGATAGTGCCCATAAGATACCCATTCCAATATGATGTAACCAAAATAAAAACTGCCCTCTTCTCTAGATACAATTGCACAAAGTGTGTATCAGGTGCTTCCAACTTCTAATAACATAATTTAGGCTAAGAGAAGACTTGCTAATTCAGGAAAATTTCAAAATCTGTCTAAAAGGTATTCCATACCCTGAGCCAAATGAATCTAACTGCTTCAGTAGCTCTACTCTGGCCATTTCTGTATCTAAACCTTACCTAACCTCAGTACCTTCATCTCCTCTCTGAACCTCTCTGCTCATAGATTTACTCAGTCTTCTCAATTCCTAATGAATTCTGTTCTCTCCACCATTCCTCTAGCACTGAATTGTATCCCACTCAACAATTTTGTGTATAATTCATCACCAGTCTCAACTAGATATGTAAGTCCTGAGGCAAGATAGGTTCTTATTGTAAACTACATATTCCAGTCTTATCACATGCCTTGCACAGTTTCATGCACTATTAATATAAGTATTTGGATTCATGGTAAATAAAGCAAGGAAAGAACAGTTAAAAAGAATGCCATATTCAACAAGTGGTGCTGGAATAAGCAGATATCCACATGCAAAAGAATCATACCATATACAAAAATTAACTCAAAATGGAATGAACAAATGTAAGAGCCAAAACTATCAAATTCTTAGAAGAACAAGGGTGTATTCTCGACCCTGTATTGGACAATGGTTTCTTAGGTATGATATCAAATGCACAAGTAACAAAAATAAAATAGGTAGAGAGATAGATAGGTAGATAGATGGATAACTCCTTCACTCATTCAATTGGACTTTATCAAAAAAACTCTGTGCTTCAAATACTACCAAGAAATTGAAAAGACAATCCAAAGAATGACAAAAACTGTTTGCAACTCATATGTCAAATAAGGGTCTAGTATCCAGAATGTACAAAGAACTGTTACAACCCAACAACACAACCCCATTTAAAAATGGGCAGGGGCGCCAGGGTGGCTCAGTCGGTTAAGTGTCCCACTCTTGATTTTGGCGCAGGTCATGATCTCAGGGTCCTGGGATCAAGCCCCATGTTGGGCTCTGCGCTCAGCACAGAAGTCCATCTCCCTCTGCTCTTCCCTCTGCTCTTCCCCCTGCTCGCTCTCTCAAATAAATATCTTAAAAAAATAAAAATGGACAAAGAATTTGAATAGACATTTTTTCCCCAAAGAGGATAAAACAAATAACCAAACACAGGACAAGATGTTCAACATCATTAGTCAAAAGAGAAAAAAATGCAAATCAAAACTACGAGGAGAAACTACTTCACACCCACTGGGATAGCTCTAATGAAAAAGATGGACAACAAAAAGAGTTGGGGAGGATATGGAGAATTTAGAACCCTCACACATTGCTGGTGGGATGTAAAATGGTGCAGTGGCTGAAGGAAACAATTTGACAGTTCCTCAGAAAGCTAAAGAGAATAACCATATGACACAGAAATTCCACTGCTAGATACATACCTGAGAGAAATGAAAATACGTCCACACACAAATGTTCACAGAAGCATTATTCATAATAGCCAAAAAGTTGAAACAATCCAAATGTCCAAATGATGACTGGATAAATGTGGCATAGCCATATAACGGAATATTATTCAGCCATGAAAAGAAATGAAGCACTGACACATGCTACAACATAGACAAACCTTAAAAAAACTGTGTTGACTGAAATAAGCCAGTTACAAAAGGCCATATATTGTATGATTCATTTATATGAAATCTCCAAATCCATAGACAGAAGTAGATTCATGGGGGTCAGAGGCTGGCGAAGGGTAGAATGGAGAGTGACTGTTAGTAAGTATGAGGTGAATCATAATCACCAGCTTTTAGAGTATTCAGAGATGTGCAACCATAACCATTATCTAATCCTAGAACATTTTCATCACTCCCAAAGAAACCTCATACTCATGTATATGAAAGTGTTTACTTTGTTGTCTACTGACTGTAGAAACAAACATGCTAGAATGGATAGAACTTATGGCTTGCATTTTTAAGATTTTTAAAATTGAGAAATAGTTCACATACCATAGAAGTCACCCTTTTAAAGGGTGATTAAACAAAAGGTTAAAGAACAAAAAAGTGGACACCAAGCTGGAGGACAGAGGTCATCTGGAATTTACCAACTGAACTTCCACACCCCAACCTTAAAATTCACTGATATTTTCAAATCTCAGCAACTTAAATGTCTTAAGTTTGGCGCTGCTATCATTTCTTTTTCCTTTACCATCTATAAGACCCTACACTTTTTGGTTTTCAAGTTTATAAAGGACAGATACTAGTAGTATGAGGTCAATTAATTAACGCTCAGAATTCTCAGTACACCCCAAGGAAAAATAATTTCTACAATGTATTCGGAAGTGTAAGAAAAGTATAATGGAATAATCTGAAAGAGAACCCTGGGAAAGCCCTGTTCAAAGAGAAAGATTCCACTAATGCATTTTCAAATGGGTTTAGTGGAAAGCGGCCAAAGGTAAAAACAGGTTTAGAAATCACTGTAATAATCAAACTGAGACCAAATCTCTAAGTCCTAAAGGGAGAGTTCTAATGTTCTTCTGATTTCTCTGTCTGAAAACAAAACCTGCTTCTAGAAGAACATTTCTGTGAAAGAAATCTAAATGGATTCAGTTCTTAGAAATAAAGCTGGGGAATTACTAATAGCCATCTTTACCATAACTAAACTAGATGTGAGGTAAATGTCAGAATCCCAGTTGGCCACTGTGGTGATCACTTTTTACCCAGGATGAAGTCCTGTGCCAACTGTGTCTTTTTTCTTTCTTTCTTTCTTTTCTTCTTCTTTTTTTTTTTTTTTTAAGAGGGAGAGAGAGCAAAAAAGAGTGCAGGGGGGTGGGGAGAGAATCCCAAACAGGCTCCATGCCCAGCATGGAGCCCAACACAGGGCTGGATCTCACAACCCTGAGATCATGACTGAGATCATGACCTGAGTTGAAATTAAGAGTCTGAGTCACCCAGGTGCCGCCAACTGTGTCTTTCAATGCAATAACCTCCCTGAACTCCTGGCCCATACATAAGCATGAAAGAAACAGTTCTTAGGCAGTGTTCATCACTTACAGTGACCAGATGTACTTTTCTTTTCTTTAAAGATTATTTACTGATTTATTTATTTAAGAGTGAGAAGGCATGAGTGAGAGAGAGCACAAGCCAGGGGAAGAGGCAGAGGGAGTGGGAGAGGGAGAAGCAGACTCCCTGCTGAGCAGGGAGCCCAATGGGGACTCAATCCCAGGACCCTGGGATCATGACCTGAGTCAAAGGCAAACACTTAATCGACTGAGCCACCCAGGTGCCCCAAAGATTGTTGTGTTTTGTTTTGTTTTTTAAGAGTAGTTTTAGGTTTACAACAAAATTGTGTGAGGTACAGAGATTCCCCATATACCTGAGAAAGTGATATCTCAGCAAAGACTTGAAAGAAATGAGGGAACCAGCCATGGGGCTACTGTGGGGATGAAGGGTAGCAGAATTTGCCACCCCAAAATATGCTTCTTTGGCATAAGGATTATTTTGAGCATGTTACTGTGAGAAACAGCAGATACAGGAAAAGTTCTAAAAACAGAGAAGTCACCCTTTTGTAAGGGAAATTACATTTATGAGGGAAATCTCCATTAGTAAGAGTGTCTCTCTCTCTCTACACCAGGAAGAGAAGAATGGCTCTAAATCATATGAAACTTATCAGTGAAAAAGTTTCAGACTTATATCTGCACAACAAACCTTACTTTTGTTTACTATGCTTTTCCCGATAAACTGGCCTCCCCACCCCATTATCAGTATCACCCACCAGAATGGTACATTTTTTCTTTTTTTTAAACCAAGGATGAACCTACACTGACACATCATTATCACCCAAAGTCCATAGTTACCTGAGGGTTCACCCTTGGTGTTGCACCCATAGATTCTGACAAATGTATAACAGCATATATCCATCGCTATAGTACCATAGAGAGTATTTTCACTGCCCTAAAAAGCCTCTGTGCTTTGCCTATTCATCTTTCTCCTCCACCCCACCCCTGGCAACCACTGATCCTTTTGTCTCCAGTTTTGCCTTCCTCAGAATGCTGGATAGTTGGAATCATATAGCATGTAGCATTTTCAGATTGGCTTCTTTCATCTGAGTTAACTCCTAAACCATTTTTTAGAGAGCCCAGCTAAGACCTCAAGCTCTGCCCTTGGGCTTCACTGCCTAGCCATTTCAGGATTTATGTCCATTAGTTTCAAAGAAACAATAAATTGTTTGTTTCCATACCATCCTGTACTTCTCTATCAGAGTCTCACACTTCACTGTAAATATCTGTGTATCACCCTCATGAAATTACTTGAAGATAGGAAATATGATTGTTTAATCTTCGGTGTTTAGCTTCACGCCCAGGGTGGGGCTTGAATTCACGACCCCCAGATCGAGAGTCACATGCTCTACTGACTGAGCCAGCCAAGGGCCCCTAGTAAATTACATGTTCTTCTTTTCAAGCCCAGCACTGGAGACTCTGGCACTGCCAACACACTGAACCAATACCCTCTGAACTGCCAGCAGTTTCACACTCCAGCAGCTCACTGACCTTCTACTCCCTTCCAGGGTATTTAGTGAGTACTATGCAAAGCACTATGGCCTAAATTTTCCAAATACCAAATAAATAACACACGTGCACACGCACACACACACACTAAGGTCCAAATAAAACACACTCATTGAACAGAGTCCCCCCAGTTGTAAGTTCCTTCCCTTTTCCAAGTACTGACCATTCCCTCGCCTCAAAAATTTTAAATATGTAGGTAAAAACTTGGGAAAAAAATTAACAGGTTTGTGTTTTGAGCCACAGTTTCTGTGTTTGTAAAAGAAAACTATGCTAAGGTGTGTCAAAAAAATGAAATACATTTCAACTTTCATACATAACGTGTTCCTGTAAAATTATACCCCAAGTCAGAATGTAGCAAGGTAGAACAAACTTACACAATAAAAGGGGTGCCCAATTCCCACACAGGGAAAAATTACAAAATTCCTAATTATACCTTGGTTTTATAAATAACATTTCAATACAGTTCTATCATTTATTTGTTCAATTATTTTCCTTCATAATCACATGGCTTAAAAAAACCATATGTCCAATTATGGGACAAGATTTACTTATCATTTTGGCTCATCTAACACAATCAAGACAAAGAAATTAAGACTGAAAACTATATTCCCAACCCTACTCAGTGTTCGCATTTGCAATTTTGTTTGCCACTTATATTTAGGATATCAGAAGGGAAGAAACCCCTCAAATAACTGTACACACTATTAAAGAAAGATAATATTGCTCAAACTAAACAGCTAGTTGGCAGGCAGCACTATAATGGTTTAGCTTGATATATCTGCTCATGGACAGATAATCAAAAGTTCTAATCTGGCCTGTAAAAGGCAGTTTAAAGGTGTCAATTACACCATGAAGTACATGCTGCCTAAGAGTCAAACACATGAGAGATGAGAACCCCTATAATTAAGAGCACTCTATAAAAAATGGTGAGGCACAACACAGAAAGGTGATTACTATGATGATTATTATTCAGATGTCCAAAATGGCTGAAAACACCACCACCTAGGACTAGAATATTTTGGTAGAAGCAAATAGTAGCATTCCCCAGAAATCACTAAGACCTGACTTAACAATCTTATGAATATGACGGAGACAGAAAACATTTTAAATATCCAATATGTGTAAATATTACACATATTGCATTTGAGCTCTTTTGCATTATTAAAAGTTAACTCCGCTTCATAAAATGGACAGAGATTTTAAATTTGGAATTAAGTGGAAAACAAAATGGCACACAAGTTTTGATGTGAAGGCAAAAAAATCCATTTCGTAAACATCCTAACTATACCTAAATGAAAACCGGGACCACAAAGAGCTATATTCCAGAATTCATTCTAGATTAATTCCTAAAAAAAAAGTTAAAATAGAAAAAGTCAAAAGAAGGCTGTAAGGGGAAAAAAATTCTACATTATCCCACTCCTTTTAAGGGGGGGAGGGGTAGAGGGAGAGAGAGAATCTTAAGCAGGCTCCCTGCTCCCCCCACCACCCCCCGACACCAGACACAGGGATTGATCTCACCACGCTGAGATCAGGACCTGAGCTGAAATCAAGAGTTGGGACACTTAACCAACTGAGCCACCCTGGCTCCCTCATACTGCTCTTATTTTTTTAAAGTCTTAATATCTTAAACAAAATGATACTAGACAAAGACAAAACGGGGAAAAAAGACTAAAGTCAAAAGGAAGGTAGAACCATGACACTCAGAGTCAATTTACTGAGTGCCGAATGCCTCTGTCAGCAGTGTTCAGGGTACAGATCAAGTATTCTAGACAGATTAAGAAATTTAGGATGGGAATAAAAGGAGACAAAGAATAAAAGGGTCTAAGATTGATTCTAAAGAAGTCACTGGCAAGGTGAACATGGAAAAGATCGCAAAATATTAAAATAGAAAAACCTGAAACTTGAAAAGGTTCGTATTAAAAAAATAATAATAAAAGGACTGTTTCATAATGTGAGTAACAAACTAAATCGTGGCCTATTGGCGTTTGGGGCTTCTGATCAGCTACCTCAGCACCTAGAACACAGCAGCCGCTCAACACTCAGAGGAAGAAAAACGCACAACGAGAACACACTCATTTTTTTTCTACGGGCAGTACACACTGAAAACAAAACAAACTCTTTTCAGTATATTAATAGGTGGCAAATCTACAAAGCACAGTATTTTTGGGGTCAACCCCTGACCTTCCAGAACAGAACACAGATTCAGATAGGTGTGTTCTGATCCAGTGCACCAAATCACAGCCTGGTGTGCTGCAAAACCAACCATAAGGGGGAAAAAGAAAAAAGAAAAAAAAAAGAAAGTTTATATTTAAAAGCTAAATTACATGGTATAGACTAATAGTGCGCCTAGAGCAGAGAGCTAGACCAAAATGACTAGCAAAGGGAAGAAAGAGAAGGCTTCAAAAATACATGATGAGGCAAGAACTGAGGGAGATGAAGAAGAAAAGAGGACACAAAGCACCAGTTTTCAAATGTCTGCTAGACAGTCCTACTTGGAGAGCCTAGTCATTCCCTTCAAATTCTAAATAGAGAATTAATCTCTAGCTATCTCCTTCTATACCTCTGAAATGAATGGCTGAAACAGATAAGGTTTCTTGTAGTCTTTAAATGTAAATTTCATACTTAAAAATCAAACTCAAATTTCTATCTCATAAACTTATTTTCTTCCTGGTTCCATAACTGTCTTACCTGTCACTCATGCTCAAACCTTAGATTAAGCTTTGATTTTTCTGACCCTTCTCTCCCATCCTGCCAGACTACATCCACACAACAAGTCCTGGTAATTCCTTCCCTCAGGAGATGCCATGCATGGGTCCCTGTACATCTCTACCACCACTACCCAAAGACAGGTCCCTCTTTCATCAGGTCTAAGTTGACACTTAACTAGTCCTCTTGCCTCTAGCCAAACTGCACTCCCAACTCCAATCAACGTAAATGTTGCTAACTGGTCTCAATATAATGTCCCTGTCCAGTCCCTGTTCAAAATGTACTCCCCATCCAAGTCATTCAACATTTTCCCAGTCTACTTTTTCCCTGGTATGTGTGACTCTATAAACCCTGATTCTGATTTAATTTTAATTCTTCTATTTCTCCCTGCTCTGGTCCTTCCCTGTTCCCAGAATGCCTCTTGTTCTCTCACTCCTCTGTACCTTTGTTCTTGCCAACCACCACTTCTGGTGCCCCATCCTATCTTCCTACTGTCCACATTCAATCTCTGTTACTGAAACTTGACAGGTTAGAGGACTCTGTCTCAAATCCCACCCCTTCTTGCCTGTACTACTCAGTCAGCATTGGCCTATGTACATGGCCTTGCATTACTGGGCACAGTTGGTTAAAAACACACCAGTGTCATCTCCCTAACTAGACAGAAAGTTCTTAGAGCATGAGAACGATTGCTTGCCCTTTGTTAACTCCAAGATTTAGCCCAGTTCTTCATTTAATTGGCAATTAATAACTATTGACCAGGTGCTCTGAAGTTCAATTGAAATAACCCACACACATAGCCAGCAGTTCTTTCTAAGGGCTTTTTCTCTCTCTTTCTCTGATCTGCTAGTATTTATACCAACCAGAAGTACTGCTATTTATACTGTGTCATGGCCATGGTTTTTTCCCCTCTCAAATGTAAAAGTCTGGTCTCATTATCCAAGTTATAAAGTTCCTTGAAGACTGCATCTTACACCTTTTGAATATTCCTTATGGAATATTCAGTTAGGCAGACTACTGGGCACAGAATGGTAGCTAACATACACCAGTATAAAAGATACCTAATAGTCAAAGTGTCTCCATAGTGCTTAACACTGCTTAAAGGCACAGACCTTAAAAAAAATAAAAACAAAAAAGGCAGACATTAAAAATAACAAATATACCTTGTTTTCAGATTTTAAAGCCAGTTTACATCTACTACCTATTTAATTCTCCTAACTCTGTGATATAAGTTACCGGTTTATTGAAGAGGAAATAGGTTAAGCAAGATTAGAGAACCAGTAAAGTGGCAGAGCAAGGACTCAAACTCAGATCTCCTAAGCTCAAGGACAAAATTTTGTGGTCTACTCTCCAAGTGGCAGACTCATCTTATCTCCCTAACTAGCCTCCAAGTTCCTGGAGGTCCAAAGCCATATATAATGTTTCTTTTAAGTCACTCCTTATCTCCTCCTGAATACCTTCATATAATCAATAATGAGATATTAAATCTAGATGGATCCCACAGATACAGCAAACTCATCAAAGATAACACACAGCCAGACGATATACCTCAAAATGAGAAGAAAGTATTCAGGCTCAATCTTAAGTGTTATAGACTTCGCAGTATAGCCTTATGGACTCTGAGAACAATGTTCTCTAAGAACCATTCTGAGCTGAGCCACAAATCACCGAACCCAAATAAGGTGAAAGTATATTTCTAAAAGTCTCAAGTCCTGCTGGAGATTCTAGTCTCTGTTCTTTGAGGGATTAGACTACACCTAATCTAAGAGGAAGGCCAGACATTTCTACCATTCTTCTACAAACTCTTGAAGCTTTCAAAAAAATGCCAAGTTTAGAGAGCATCACATCCCTGGTATCTATCAACTTCTAGGGATTACACGGAGCACCATGGGGCTCCAATACATAGCTCAGGACTAGAGCCTTCTATAATTCTCCCCTATACCGCATTTTGGGGTTATTTTCAAAGATTTTACCGATGAAAAAGCAGGGACCCAAATAAAAACAAATCAGTTTTAAGGTCCTAAGTGAATAGTTTACCAAAACACCATTTTCACTATCCTAATGACTCAGAGACAAAGATATGGAAAGAATGGAAATTTCTAGTATCGTATCACAGAAGTGTTGGCAAGTTTCTCCCTTACCAATGTTATTATCCAGAATTAGAAACTACTTAAAAGATAAAATAACCTTAGTAAAATGATTTTACTATGCCAAGCATACAAGCAATTTCAAGTAAGTTCCCAAAGGTAACATGAACCAAATTCTTTTTTTTTTTTTTTTAGTCTACAAATTAAGTTGCACCAGCAACTCAGTATTTGAATTGTATGAACATTATATTTCGGAGGGAAGGCAAAAACTAAGAAATAAAGGTTGGGCTAGTCAAGAAAACACCTCAAAGAACACTGTTATTGGTGTAACTGGCAGCTGCTCAACTATAACAGACATCTATCACTTTCATCTGGGTACAAGTTTTCCTTTCTAGAACTCTTTCTTCTCTATGATCACATGGCTGTACATCTCCTGACATGGTAGTCCCAAGGTAGCCAATGGACTCCATGCCCTGGCCCCAGTTATTGATTCAGAGAGAGGGTTAGACCTGAACCAAGACAGCATGGAATACTCCCTGGTAATTTTATGTTTGAAAATGAAGAAAAAAAAGGCATGTTCCTGTCTTTGGGATCACTAGCAATATAAGAATGATATGAACTCCACTGACCATCTTTACCTCCATGTGGAGAAAGCTCCTCTGAGAATGAAGCCAACCATGGAAACCACAGTTGAGGGAGGAAGAGAAAAAGATCAATCCTTATGACATCCTCTCTGCTTCTGGAGCCAGCTGGCTTTAACCTCAGCCTATTTAGTTATGAGTCAACAAAGTCCATTTTAATTAAAACTATTCTGCCACCTGCAATCAAAAGAATCCTGAACAGATTCTAGTCTGAATGAATAAGGTGCCAAATAAAGAATTATCTCCTAAAAGAACCTGGAAAGGAATGGCTGACAAAATTAAATCAGCTTCCAAACCTTAACTGGAAATGCCCACATTAACCTATTATTCTCACCGTCTAAAACAGCCCAAGTAGCTTGCTAACTGGTCTATTCTTCTCTTAGAGTATGTGAACAATGACTACTGTTATCCACCCAAACTTTTCTGGCCTACTTACCTGCTACTTTCCAGACTAGATGTTAAAAGTAGGTATCAAATTTTATCCAATTAAAAATTTAAAGTCCTTCCTCTTTCTAAAACTAATGGTGTACTATACAGCGGCTAATGTAATAAATAAATAAATAAATAAATAAATAAATAAATAAAATCCTTTTCTCTCCCAATAGTGTCTTGTTAATATTTAGCAAAAAGTTTCATTGACGACTGAGAGACCAGATACTGTAGCCTACTTCAAGTACACCAAACAAAAAGGCTGAATAAGCAAACCACTTGTCTACCAAACCCTGATCCTTTAATATTCATTCAACATAATACATTCAACCCTGGGAGGCTCTGAAAAGCACAGGGATTTATATGTATAAATAAGCATACTTTTCAGTAAGTATATATAATATATACAACTCAAATTCTAGAATGAAGAGTTATCCATACCATATGACCCTGAATCTCTGTTTTCTGTCTACTGATAAAAACCATACCACAGAAATTAGTTTAAAACATGGCCACAGTTTGCTTTCTCTTCCATGCTTAATTGCCTATTTACCTTCTCATTTGTTACCTTCAAGTTTTAAAAACTGGAAGCAGTTCTGCAACCAGTAACTAAATTCTCTTTGGTTCACCAAAGAAAGAAAGACGGAGGATTATGCTTTAAATGAGTTTTAACTACTGGAGTCAGACCACATACGCGCACAAAAAAAGGAGTTTTAGAAGCTAATATACGTGTTGACCACTTCTACAAATTGTCTTTACCAACTTGTAAATTGCAATAATACTAAGCCTAAATCACAGTAAGTAGAACTACATGTCCAATGCCTCAAAGTAAAAATGAATAGTGACAAATTATTATTTCCCTGATTTTTCTTAAAAATTTTTCTGGAAGCTAGCATCTTTGTGAAGTGGGCAACTAGGTGGCCCACAAATAAGAGTAGGAGGGAGACTTCTTACTGGGTATCCTTTTTTTATCATTTGAATTTATACCATATGAACAAATTATCTACTCAAAACAAATAAAATTTAAATTTAGAAAATTCATTTTAAAAAAAGTCAGAGAATCATTTTCAGAAACTATAATACAACTCCCTATAATAGCCTAAAAATATTTTTTTAAAGTAGGCTCCATACCAAGCATGGGCATTGAACTCACCATCCTGAGATCAAGACCTGAGCTTGATCAAGAGTTGGACACTTAACTGACTGAACCACCCAGGTGCCCCTAGCCTATAAATAACTTTTAAACAAACTGCATACCCTTGACTCTTAACAAAGATTGTAACTTTCCCAGTACACGTCAAACATGTCATAAATGCTACCCTACTATTTCAGTCCATTTACCAAATGTGAAATTAGAATATCAGCAATACTTGATATATAGTTCTTTTCTGTTCTTCCACCAAAGAAGTGCTAATGGGAAACAAAAGATATTCGCCAATAGAGGGAAAAAAAAAAGCTAAAAAGCATATAAACAACCACAAGTCAAATCACCAACATTTATCCATACTATCTGCCTGTTAATTGAGGGCTGTCCAAAGTGTGGTTCCCACACCACTGATATGAATAGTGATTTTAGCTGTATGTGAAATAATATTTTAATAGTTATGAATGTGCTTTTAATAGTTTATTATATCTGATACACCAAACCTATGATTTCACAAATATCAGTGCCTACAGTGCCTTTCACTTCCACTTAAGAGAAACCATGAATCCATCTGAAAAATAAGAGTGCACATTTGTTAGTGAAGTTTGAGAAGCACTAGCGCATTACCCAAATTAGATCAAGGGCACACTAGGAATGATCACCAAACAGCATCAACCATACAGAAAATTAGACCAAACTTCATGTGCACAGAGAAACTCACTGAAAAGCTGGTACAACTAAATGACAGTGCTCTCCTCTTTCCCAAGAGGAGGAAATTAAGTGAACCTGAAATTTAATCAAAGTAACTAAGGGTAAGACTCAGAGTTTGGTACAATCCTTGAACTTCTGGCAAATTAAGCTTAAAAATGGTAGACACTGGGGAGAGTATGTGCTATGGTGAGTGCCGTGAATTGTGTAAGACTGTTGAATCACAGTCCTGTACCTCTGAAACAAATAATACATTATATGCTAAAAAAAAAAAGAAGATAGTAGGAAGGGAAAAATGAAGGGAGGGGATCGGAGGGGGAGATGAACCATGAGAGACTATGGACTCTGAAAAACAAACTGAGGGTTCTAGAGGGGAAGGAGGTGAGGGGATGGTTTAGCCTGGTGATGGGTATTAAGGAGGGCACGTTCTACATGGAGCACTGGGTGTTATACGCAAACAATTAATCATGGAACACTACATCAAAAACTAATGATGTAATGTATGGTGATTAACATAATAAAATTAAAAAAAAAGGTATTCCTTTCCCAGCCCAAACACCTCAGCACAGACCTTTCATTTGCTGTGAACAGTCATCTCTAATCCCTTTTACCTCAGATACCTCACTCAGCAGGCTCTGGATCACTCTCCCATCCATCATCCAACCTACCACCCTAAGGTTTCCCAGGCAGTTCTTGGACCTAAAGAAAGCCTTTCAGTCAGTCTCCAGAAGACGAATGAATCAGACTTCAACAGAACTTCTTTTTAGTATTCTCTGTGATTCTTTACTGCCCCTTCACTCTTCTGTTACCATTATGCTGCCCCTCAACCACCAAAACTCCATGGCCGGCTGTGACCTAGTCAAAGCCCGCACATATCAATCGGGGCCCCTTCGGTCAGAGCCTTCTACACTGAAAGTACTCCTCTGCCTTAGGCCTCACGCCCATTAAAAAAATAAATTAACTTTAAAAAAAGATTTTCCTTTTCCCAGGCTGGAATTGGTTAGAGGTGGATTAAATGGCAAAGTACCAACTAATCCACCAGGTGTAAGTGACCATCCACATCACCTTTATTCTCCCAAAGGTATGTGAATTAAGAAAAATGCATTTTAAATGAAATAACTAGGTAAAGTTTATATGAAAGAATTTCAGGCTATACAGAGGCAATTTAGAGCCAATGAAAGAAATGTTAGGGCTCACTACAGGACTACTTCCAAGCCAGCTGCCAGGCTAGCCCCCTTTGGGCAGTTTTACAATCTGGAATAAAAGTGGTGAGAGTGGATATGGGTTGTCAATGGGCTTACTAATCTTCATTTACGTATGATGTTTCCACCACAAACTATTCTAACTGTCCTCATTTAGTATAACTGTTCGCTCACTTTAGAACAAAGATATTTAAACATAAGAAAATGTGAATCATCCTCAAAAACTGAACTGATCCCCTGACCCTAGCTAAAAAGACACTTCTGAATCAGGCAGTTACTCACCATCAGTATGATGCCATGTTGGGGGATCTATACGGTTCCCAAGATTCTACTTTATTCACATCACATTCTTACAAGAATATTACCACAAATAGCCCCAGAGAATGAGATCCAAAGCCCTGACAGATGGTCTCAGTTGGAGCCCCTCTCTCAAGTCACAGGAGCCCACAAGATCAACTGCCCAAACAAGTACATTCAAACTTGAAAATGGAGTTCCAAACTCAGACTTCAGTAGACATAACTTTAGGAAGGGTATATTTAAGATACAAATGTAATACCCACCACATCACTGGCAGAGAACATTAGAAATTATCTGCTTTGAAAATTACCATAACCAAGATACCAAAGCATGATGTTTGCTTCCACACATAAGAATACCATTAGAAAAAAGAGTTTACTTTGGAAACTAGACCTGGCACTTGCGGTATTTATTTTTCTTTCATGTTTCATAACTGCCTTTAGTCACTTAATCCTATTATTAAAGAATTAAAGAAAATCAAAGAAATACCAACATCAAACTGCAATTTGATAGACAAGAAGATAAAAAATAGGAGGCTGAGAAAGGAACACATGCAATTCACCAAGTCAGACCATTTGAATAGCATGGCATTATCTGTGGCTAATACCCTCACACCATATATTCCTTGCAAAGTTCCCCAATACCAAGCAAAAAGAATTTGTCTAAAGCAAACGTGCTTCAGCAATTTCTGGCAATTATTTTATCCATCTGAGATGGGCCCCAAATTCCCTAAAACAAGGTTTGCAATCACACTTCCCCCATCAACTAATACCCCCCCTCTCTTATAGGAAGGTATTTTACTTTCCATCTTCTCTCTCAAATTTTGCCTACCCAACCCCTCAATCTCTGACCTGGTCCCTAAAAAGGAAATGCTCCTTCCACCTCTCCAAGTCTAGACCCTTCACTCATTCTTTCCCTTTCAGCCTTGAACAAGACATAGATTTCCTGGAACGGATGGGCAGGGGGGCAGGCAGACAGAGACAGAGGGACACAGACACACACACCTCCCACCCTTGTACTTAAACAGCCTTGGGCCTCCTTACACTTCAGTTTGCATATTTTTCTTAATCCCCACTAATCTAGTTTATTTTAACTCTATGAAGCTGCAAGCAGACGGTCACTGACTCCCAACAGCCAAATACCAGCTGACCAACTTCTCTTTTTTCTAAGCTCCTGCCTTTTCTGTTTCTGCTGGCTCCTCCATGGGCCTCCACTCTCCAAGAGGAGTTCAAGGTGTGGTTAGACCCTACAGTCTTTCTTCCCTGCAGCCTACATCATCTCCTTCACTCTCCTCAGTAGAAATGATACTAGGAAACCATCTGAGACCTTACTTTTCCCAATTCTAACTGCATCTTTAGCCAACAGTGCACATAAGCCCTTGGCTCTGTCTTCATCAGCCCTTCAGCTTTATCCCACATATCGAAAAACCAAATTCACCAGAGCCTTCCCAGGATTCCCACCCAACTCCACCTCCACTTCCCCTTCACAAGCAGCCATCTGGGTCTGTTTATTTTTCCATATTAATATTCTAACTCCTTTTCCCATATGGTTGCAGGCTTGCTTCTTCCCCGGAGTTCAAAAGTGACTGCCATGTTCAGAATAAGATGTTTTAAGACTCCCTTATCACGGGCTAGCAGTTACTCCCCACTGAAAGGAGTCTGGAAAGAAAGGTGGAGGAGGGGAGAAGCTCAGATGGCGCCACTGCCTTCACCTCACCTGCCCAAGTATCCGCATTTCACCTCAACTACCAAACTTTCCTTTCCATAAACTGCTGTTCAGCCTAGGGATTGAGAAGACTCCCTCAAACTCTTGAATGAATCCATTAAATAAAGTCCTTTCTTTCTTGACCGGAAGGAATCACCACTATGAATATATCAGTCTAAGGATACCAGACCTTAACCTGTTATTAAAAAAACAAAACCAAGACCCCTCCCAACCAGCTTCCACAAGTTAACTTCAGCAAAGTATCTGCCCCCAGGTCCCAGGGCAAAAATGAAATAATCTAGGTAAAACACCTACTACAGAAAAGCTGTCTTCTGAAAGGAAAACAAGTAAAAACTTGGCCAGGTAAGGCAAGTAACTATTTGTGCCACAATTTGCGTCAGGAAAGTTGCCTGTTCTTCCTCAGGCTGCACTAGGAGAGCTGAACAATTTGAGCTCGTTTCCTAGGAATCGTCTGTGCTGCTGCGGCGTTGAAGAGCTGCTTCCACACAGCAGGCAAATCGTGAAGTTGCAGCAGCGGCTGTTCTGCTAACCCACAGCTAAGAATAACACTCGACTTTCTAATTTAAAAAAAAGAACAGAAAGAAGAAAAAAGAAAGACAGACTTGGAAAGTAAGTCCCCGGAACAAGGATCTGGGGCAGGAGAGGAAGAAGGGGCTTCCTGCACTGACCCTCTTATCACCCAGACCCTCGGTCCAACGCAATCAGCGCACTTTCAGCCCGCAGGGACCAGAAAGCACGGGGTCGGGCGGGGGCGAGGGGCGCCCACCCCGGGACGGCGACAGTTTGCAGGTGCCACAGACCGGCCCCCACACAGGTTTAACCCGGCTGGAACCCGTGGTTCCGGGCTGGGTTTCCGGGTGGATCGCGCTCACTCTTAAATGACAACGAAGTCGGGGCAGGTTCGAGGCAAATCGCGAGGAATAAAAGTCACAGGGGGCTGGGGTGGGTGGGGGAGGCGCGGGGACACCCCTCCTGGCCCGCCGTGGCCCAACGGGCCGGGCCCTGCACCACGCGCCCACCCGGGCCGCCCTACCGTGGCTCTGCAGGATCTCGTGCTTGAGGCCGCCCGTATAGTCGATGAGCTCCTCCAGGCCGCGCTCGCACAGCTGCCCGTAGCCCGAGAACTTGTGCAGCACCTTCTCCAGCTCGCGCTCCACCGTCACGCACTGATCCATCCCGGAGGCGGCGGCGGCGGCGGCGCTCGACTCCCTGGCGCCCGGGTGTCCGCAGCCGTTCGGCCCGGGCCCGGCCGAGGCCGCGTCCTGCTCCTCGTCCCCCAGGCGGGCGGCGCGGGCGGCTGAGGCGGCCGAGACAGCGGGCGCGCTAGCCGCGGCGCCGGGGGAGCCCCGCGCAGCCCGTGCCCGCCTGCCCCATGGCCCCCCGGCCCCCGGATACTCGCTGCCGCTCCCGCTCGCTCTCCCCACCCGGTCCCGCGCCCCTGGTCCTCACTCGCCGCGTTCGGCTGCCCGCGGCGGCGCCGCCGATTGTTTTTGTTTTCACGGGAACCGACCGATGACCTGGTTCTCCCGGGCGGCACCAAGCGCCGCCGACCCGAGGGGGGGGCAGCCACCCCAGCCAGGGAAAGAGGCGGCGCGGGCCGTACCAAGCGCACCCTCGAGGGGGAGCAGCCTGGCGAACGCGGGCGGAGGAACGCGACGAGCGTCCGCTCGCGCCGCCGCTCTAAAGGTGTGGGCAGTACCACGCGGGAAGCGTGCAAGACAGAGGACGAGGGTGGAGCAAGAACCCAATTGGTCCGAGGAGCTGAATAGGGAACTTCGGAGACAGCCTCGGCGCTCGAGAGAGCGCTACAACTACGCTCCCCGTAAACAAGAGGGTGGAAACCGTCCCTAACCACTCCGCCCAGAAACGGGGAAAAAGAACCAATGGGCGCGGGGAATACGTAAGGAACAAACGTTCTCCAATCCCTGACCGAGGCGTAAACCTTCAGCCAATGGGAGTCTAGGGGCCAAACCAATAGTCTCGCTGTTGGAGGGGGTGACTTAGAGTGCATAGTGGGAAGCAAGTTATTTCTGGGAAGCCATGAGGGAAAACAAGGCAGAGACTAAAAGGTCTGTTTTCTATAGGAGTTCGCCCTGGTCATAATTTATGTCATCTCCCCATTACTCCTAGGGCTACTGTCATTCCGAAGTTTTGGAAGACGGACTTGCCGCCCCGGACGAAAAACCAAGCCCGGCGGGGCGGGGCGGGTAGTGCGGCCGGCGGAGGTCGCTGACGAGAATTCCTGGCGGGGGCGATGCTGGAGGGGGGAGAGGAGGGCTGCTCGGTAGCCGCGCAGGGGCCGGCGCGGGGAACAGCCCCGCGCGGCGGTCGGTGCTGCTGGGACGTTGGTGCCGCGAGGAGGTCACACTCCCCACCCTCCGCGGGGCTCAGCTCCTTGGCTCCGGGGCTCGGAACCACTCTCGACAGGTAGCTCCTCTCTGCGCCGTGTGCGGGTAGCATCAAGCAATGGAAAGCCGCGTGGGAGAGCGGCACAGCCTACCCCCTGCTTTCGGGCGCCTTACTCCATTGATACTTGAGTTACCGCCTTTGCGTAAATTCTTCCCGGACTGCCGTGGTGCCTCCAACCTTGGCCCGTATCCCCTTGTTCACTAAGCTTCAGTTGCGCTGTTAGCTTTCCTCCAAAAGCCACATTAGTAATTGCCTCACGGCCTCTGCACTTAGCTTTTTTTCGTTGGCCTGGAAAACCCGTTCACCTTTCTCATCCTAAAGTTCTCAGCTCACTTGCCCCCTCAGAGGGCCCTCCCCTGACCACACTGAGTTTCCACCTTCCCGCACTCCTCCAGTGTTGTGTCATATTTATTATAATATCAACCGTATCACCAGTTTTCTTATTTTCACACCATTTATTAAAAGCTGAAGTGATCTGGTTCATTTATTCGTTACTTTTCAGCCTGCACCTCTTCAGTAAACCTCCATAAAGGCAAGCCTTTGTCTAAATCTCTGCCCAAGAACGGTGCCTGGCAACATAGTAGGCAATTTTTTTTAATTAAGGCGAAATCTTTTTGAGTCCCAATTTCCCTTTTTGTAATTTGGAAATAATTGCAATTAATATTTCATTGGCTTCTTGGGAAATTAAGTGAGATAATATGTGTAAACACTCATAGTAAGCAGGGAATAGTCGTATGACAAATGCTGGTCGTTGGTATTGTCTGTTCCCGTAAGTAAATCTGAGATGGCAGCCTAAAATAGAATCACGTTGGTCTAGTCCCCAATCCTTTCATTCAGGTGATTCTCAAGGGCTGCCCTCGCTGTTGCTGTTATAAATCTCCTTTCTCCTCCCCACCTAACCCATTTTCCTTTCTCCTCTTTCTTGGCAGATGGCCCTGATTGCTTTTTCACTGAGAAGATAAAAAAAAAAAAAATCCAGCTCCTGCATCCTCTGTATTTCTGTCCGTACCATCCATTTTGTGTACCTAAAGGAACAAGAGTCTTTTCTCCCTTCTAAGTTGCCAACCCTTGGCTTGCTGGCTTCATCTCACCTCCCTCCAGACGTCTTCCCCTCCTTTGTACTAGGTCCTTCATTTCTGCTTTCAGACTGAATGGGACTGACCTACCTGGGGAATTGGGGGGGAGATGATCTTTATTTATCCTTCTCAAGCTGTTTCCCTTTTCCTCTCAGTCCCTTCATGGCCAAACTGCCCAGACAAATTCATGACACTTTTTCCTCCCTGATCTCCTTGATAAGCTCATTCTTTTCTCAGTCTTTTTTTTTCCTTGACCTCACTGCCACACAAGAAAATTCTGACTCACTTTCACCTATAAAATTCTCCCTTGACATTGTCCTAGTATGGTTCAGTCACCCCTTCTCCCTTGCTGGCTCTTCTTTCTCATTTAGCCCTCTATGTGAGTGGGCATTTGCCCCAGGTTTTATCCTCAATACCTGCTGTCCTGAGATAGCACTTTACAATCCGCCCCTCTCCAGCCTTGATCTGCCTCATAAGCTCTACATTCTCTCCAACCAGTAAGACATTATCATCCAGAGACTGACTACCTCTAGTCAACATGTCAAAAAAAGTTCACATTTCCTTTCAAAATTGACTTTCCTCCCTTTGACTCCTCTATTTTTGTCAGCATTACCTTAACTCCCAGCTACAGCTGCCACTTCTCCATCCTTGTCTTTTTTAAGATTTTGTTTTTGAGTAATCTCTACACCCAACATGGGGCTCGAACTCACAACCCTAAGATCAAGAGTCACATGCTCCACCAACTAAAGCCAGATGCCCCTCCATCCTCACTTTAACTTATCTATAGGACTCTCAAAACCCTTTATCAAATTCCTCGACTCTACTAACTTGTTTCCATTGCCACCCATCTACATCCTTCCCAAGATCCCTTTGCTAATTCAACTGCCTTCATTCACCCCAGAATCATTGGTGTTCCCCTGGATTTTGTCCTCATCAGTATCCCTAGGGATGCAGATTATCTTGTCCCTTTTTCATTCATCCTCCACATGAAGTCAGACATCAAGTTAACTGCTGAGTATGACTTCCTAATGTCCTAATGAGGCTTTTTAACTTCTACATCCTCATCATCAGTACCTTGAGATATTTCCAAGATTACATAATTGTTTCTCTTACTCCTACAGTGCCACCAAATGAATCTTCATTCCCCTCAAAAGGTTGTTATAGTTAAATGAGATAATCCATCTAAAGCACTCAACATAATGCCTGACACATGTAAGAGCTATTATTATCTACTGATCAGAAATAATCATACAAATATCAAATCATGTTGTACACCTGAAACTAATATGTTATGTATCAGTTATACCTCAATTAAGAAAAAGAACTAATTACTCCCCATTACTGACAGCTTCAAATCATAATTCTCAGCTGCATGGTCTGCCCAGTGTAGCAACCCATCATAATCCCCCATCCAAACACTGGACATGTTCACATTTTCAGGGTGAAGTGAGCACAGTTCATCTATGCTTTTTCCTCTCCTGGAATGCCTTTCTTTGTCCAAAGCCATTCAAATCCTCCCCTTTCTTCAAGTAACAAGACAAGTCCTACTTTTTCGATACCTTCTAGATCTTGGCCTGCATTCTCCAATATGGTAAGTCACCAACTCTACATAGCTTTTTAAATTAAATAAAATTAAAAATTGAAATCCTCAGTTGTACAGACCACATTTCAAGTACTCATTAACCACATGTGGCTAGTGGCTACTATCCTAATCCATCACTGTAGAAAGTTATATTGAATAGTGCTGATCTAGACCATGACCACAGTACAGTTACCAGCCATTCCTTGACCTGCTATACGACTTCTCTGGGTTAAGTCATTTAATTTCTAAGTGCATAGTGCTCTTTTCTTCTTGGTTAACTTTTCCAATTTGCTTACTCAATTAGATTGTTAGCTCCTAGGTTGGGGCTGACTGTTCTTTTTCTCTCACGTGATTTAATCAGAATAGAAAAAGTGCTTTAGGTATTTGTTAAAGGAAAGAGCATAATAAGAGAAGAGACTTCAGGGCACCTGGCTGGCTCAGCCATTAGGACGTGGGATCTCAGGTTTGTGAGTTTGAGCCTCATGTTGAGTTTAGAGATTACTTAAAATCTTATAAAAGAGAGAGAGAGAGAAGAGGTTTAGAATTTAACTGAGGAAAGAAAAATAGTACTTGTAAGGGCAGAGATCTTTATGTTCCCTCTTTAGTTTGTATTGGCCCTTCCTATCCAGTGCGTAATTGCTTTAAGCCCATACCTTGGTTTCTTAAGAGGAGGGTCTCTAGAAGCAAGAGGGAAAAAAATCAGTTTTCAGAACAACTGCAAATTATTTTTCTGTGGTTGCATTTTCACCATACAACAAAAAATTCACGCACGAACACAAACACAAACAAAACCCTACGCCAGTATCAAATGGACTCCTGCCCCCATACTCTGTTCAATCTGGAGAACCTCTCAGTTTGCAATCATTCTGGACTTTGCTCTGGTCCTTCCCTTAACTTTAAATTTGATTCTCTGTAACATTTAACTAATATTAATCCAAAGGAAAGAGGAAACCCTTTGTCTTCTGACTAAATTACATATTCATCATAAGGAAATTAGAAAAAAACAGGACATAAATAATAATTTCATGAAATCCCAGAAGCAGAAAAAAAATGAGTTTTAACATTTGGGGTGAATTTCCAGAGTTTTTCCTGTGTATACACATATACCCATATGTGCATTTTCATAAAAGATAGCTCTTTTTATATACATTTTGTAAACTGCCTTTGTTGTCCACTTAACAACTTTTCTCTAACAACAACAAAAAAGTCTTTAGAACTGCTTTTTTTTTTTTTAAGTAATCTCTACACCCAAGTGTGGGGCTCGAACTCCAACCCCAACATCAAGAGTCACACGCTCTTCTTTTTTTTTTTTTTAAGATTTTATTTATTTATTTATTTGAGAGAGAGAGAGAAACAGCATGAGAGGGGAGAGGGTCAGAGGGAGAAGCAGGCTCCCCACTGAGCCGGGAGCCCGATGTGGGACTTGATCCCAGGACTCCGGGATCGTGGCCTGAGCTGAAGGCAGTCGTTTAACCAGCTGAGCCACCCAGGCACCCAAGAGTCACATGCTTTTCTGACTGAGCCAGCCAGGCACCCCTAGAACTGCTTTTGACATCTTTTGAAATGCTTAATAGCTGTTGCACATTACTAGAACTTAGCACTCACCCTTATTCAACATATCTCATATTTATACTTTTCACTTTCATTTATTCTTAGAAATCTGAAATTACACAGTGGCAAGATAGGAAAAGTCAAAATTTCATCTTTCAGATTTGAGAATCTATTTTTAAAAACTTTAAAAATGTACTTTTATGCAAAATACACTTTTGATAAGGGTAAGAAAGACTTTATTAAAAAAGACCTTGTAGAAAAGAGCTTATTAATTTACTGACTGTTCTAGCTCACAGCTAATATAAAAGTAAGAGTAAACTGACAAAATGTGTAATGACATACTGAATTACAAAATATATTCCTCCTCATCACTTAAAGTCAGTTTTCATCATTTTCAAACAAACAAACAAAAATCTCCATACTTTTCTGGAAATTGTTACTAAGACCAGTTTAACAAATGAGTAAAAGTACAACTACAAGCAAAAAATATTGTCGTGAATGTTTTCCACTTCATTTATGTCTCCTGTGTGGTTTGGGCAGACTGCCACTTAAATGCGGATTTTTAAGTGGCAAGCAAGCTACTCCTGTATAGATTTCTATGAGGATGGTATGCAGACATTGCCCTCATATATGGTACCCAACCTGTAGGGAAGTATTTATACCTTTTGGACCTGTCCCCCACCTCCCCAGGTTATATTGACCCAAATCTTTTCCTTTCTGGATTCTGGGGTGTCTTTCTATACTTTATTTCCTGCTCACTCTTTTGTGTGCTTTACTAGGTATAGCAAGAAGTGTACTAACACTGAAGTAATTCATTCAACCCCTCCCAACCTAAGTTTCCTTATCTATAAAATGAGAAGCTTGAAATAAATGACCTTTTAGGTCCTTCCAGTTTTAAAATTATAGAGATGCCAATGTTTATTAAGCAATACGTGAGGTATGATACAACCAAACAGGAATGAACAGATGCACCCTCTCTGCTTTTGAAAGCTTTGCATCTGAATCATTATTTCCTCGTGGAAATGTGGTGTTGTTTTGGTTTGGGTTTTTTTTTTTTTTTTTTTGCTTCATTTATCCCTAATTATAATAATAGCTACCTACCATTTATTGAGTGCTGACAATATGCCAGGCACTTTGCTTTAAATGTGTGATTATCCAAAGCAACCTTTTGAAGTATATATTACTATAGTTGTCCCCATTTTACAGATGAAGAAACTGAGGTATGGAGGGGTTAAGTAATTTCTCCAATATTATACAAATAAGACACGGTCGAGCTGGAATTTGAATTTGAATCTGACTCTATAACCAACAAGCCACTGTACCTCAAAAAGGCAAAATTATGCTTTGTGATTATTTGTTAAGCACAGGATTTCTACTACAATGGAGGGATATTTACCCTAGGTAGTGTGGTTTGATATCAGGAGCTCAGGGCTAAGATTCACAAAAATTCTAACACTTCTACTTACCGGCTTTTCAACCTCAGGCAAGAACCTTAACCAAACAGCCTTTATTTTTTTTCAAATAACAATATCTGCTCCACCTACCTTGCAACATTGTTGAGAGTAATATGTACATATATATTTATAAAGTAACATGGATATACTTTGTATAGTAAATCTATATATTTAATTATAAATATATGAGCATTGTGTATATACATTATATATGTAAAGTGCTCTGTAAACCATTAAGCCCTATAAAAACTTAGGGTACTGTTATTTCCTATTATGTATGCATTTGATTCATCTGTTTATGGATCTTTCTGTGCATCTGTTCAGTGCAGAGTCTAGGTTGTAAATTGCTAAAATACAAGATTTGTGACTTCTGACAACCTGGGGAAATTCCACGTAGTAAACTAAGCTAATATTTAAAAAATGGTCTTTTAAGGAGACTTCCAGTTCAACTAACATGAAGTAATCCCATTCCTTTAGGTTGTCCCCAAAAAGCCCTAGACATAGTACAGAAAACAAGCATAGTAATATTTTGGAAGGTAGAAAGAAGTTGGGCTACATAGGAATCTGAAGACTTGAATGACACAATGATAAGTTTCCAGGTTTCCTTATTTCCTCTCATATCTCAGGGCAATGCAAAATCCTCCAACCCAGTACTACAAACAGGCACAGACAATAAAAACTCCAAGAAAAGTCTGTTTTCCCTACCCAAAGGATGGAAAAAAGAATGGCCTAACAATGGAAAGCTTATTGGCAATTCTGTCCTACTCCAGCCAAATACAGAAAACTGCACCCTCTAATCACAGCATAGTTTCAGCAGAGCTGAGCAAGGAGTTAATTTCCCATTCAACCTTCCCTAATCCATGGACATGAGAGGTAGCATTCCAATTCCCCTGCAGGATGGTTTTGGCAGGTCTGGAGTAGGGAGCTGACCTTCCATCTTCTACCTGGCAAAAGCAGGTGGTGCTCCAATTCCCCCAGCAGGTGGTATCAGCAGATTAAGAGGTGAGCTGAGTTTATACCCCTACTCAGATGCAACAAGACAGAGGGAGTTGGTGCCCCACTTTCACTGTGAAGTTGGTGGAGTAAGGGGGGAGCGGAACTTCCACCCCACCCAATTGCAGCAAGGCAGTGTGAATCAGTGCTCCACTTTTGCTAAGGTGGTATTGGCAGGGCTCAGAGAGAAGTTAAACATAAACACCCAGCAGCCCATGTCTCAACAGGAGACTTCCTGCTTTAAAAATAAATAAATGATTGATCAGTTGATTGATTGATTAAATAGGATCCAGAGCTTCATAATCTAATATCTAAAATATCCAAGATAGAAAAAATATTCATCCAAGAACCAAGAAAATCACAACATGAATGAGAAAAGACAATCAACAGATGCCAATAATGAGATGAATCAAATGTTGGAATTGTCTGATAATTATGTTAAAGCAGCTATCATAAAAATACTTCAATTATTTACAAATACTCTTGAAACAAATTGAAAATAAATATTTCAGCAAAGAAATAGAAATTACCAAAAAAACTAGATGGAAATTATAGAACTGAAAAATACATAAGTAAAATAAAAAACTTACCATAAGACTCAATAACAGAGTGAAGATAATAGATGATAGAACCAGTGAACTCGAGGAACAGACCAATGGAACTTACTCAAATTGAACAACTGGAGAAAATTGTCTGGAATAAAATGAATGGTATCTCAGAGACTATGGGATATTAAAAAAAAAAGTAACAATCATACCATTGTAGGAGTTAACAATCATATCACTGGAGGAGAATGAGAAAACTGAAGAAATATTCAAAGAAATAATAGCTGAAAACTTCCCTAACTTGGCAAAAGACATACACCTGCAAATTCAAGAAGTTAAATTGCAAAAAAGACAAGCCCAAAGGAATCCACTCCAAAACATACAGCAATTAAATTTCCGAAAACTAACCACAAAGAAAATATTTTGGAAGCAGCCAATGAGAAATGACATTACTTATAGGGGAACACCAATATGAATCACCTAATGTCTTGTGGAGGCCAGAAGGAAGTGGCACAATATTCTTCAAGTATTAAAAGGACTGTCAACCAAGAATCCTATGCCCAGTGAAATATTCTTCAGTGATAAAAGGGAAGTCGAGAAATTCTCAGATGAAGGAAAGCTAAGAGAATTTGTCACACCAAAAATAATTTTTTTAAGTGGACTCCACACCCAGCTTTTTTTAAATGGGCTCCATGGGGCTTGAACTCATAAACCCCTGAGTCAAGACTTGAACTGAGATCAAGAGTTGGACACTTAACCAACTGAGCCACACAGGTGCCCCAAGCATATTTTCTAAACAGAAAATGATTTAAAAAAAAAAAAAGAAACTTGGAACATCAGGAAGAAAGAACACAATAAACAAAAATATTGGTATATACAAGAGACTCTTTTTCTTCTTGAGTTTTATAAATTTCTAAAATGATAGTTGAAGCAAAAATTGTAACACTATATTCTAAATGTATGTAAATATTTAAGACAATTATACTATAAACAGGGAGGGCAAAGACATAAAGGGAGTTAAGGTTTCTATACTTGAACTGGTAAAATAATGATACCAGTAGACTGTGATATGTATACATAGTGTAATACCTAGAGCAACCACTAAAAAAACTATACAACAGGTAAAATTAAAAAGTACTACAGATAAGGGGGAAGTGGGGAGTTATTGTTTCAAGTGGTACAGCACCTGTGTTTGAGATGAAAGATTGTAGAAGTGGATAGTGATGATGTTTGCACAGCATTGTGAATGTACTTAATGCTCCTGAATTATACACCTAGAAATGTTTTAAAATGGTAAATTTTATGTTATGCTTATTTTACCAAAATGGAAAAAATAGGTAAATTAAAAAAACATAGAAATGGTAATCGATTTTGCAATATGTAAGTCTATCAAATCAACACATCATACACCTTAAACTTACACAGTGTTATATGTCAACTAAATCTCAATAAAGTTGAGGGGAAACACTATAGATAAAATAGAATTTTCAAAATAGAATTTTCAAAAATGTTCAGATAACTCACAGGATGGCAGGAAAAAAGAAACTACAGATGGAAAACAAAGTACACACAGAAAATAAATAAAATGGCACACTTAAGTTGTAACATATCAATAATTACATTAAATGTTAACAGCCTAAGTACACCAATTAAAAGATAAAATTGGCAGAATGGATTTAAAAACATGACCTAATTATACGATGGCTACAATAAGTTCATTTCAAATATAATGATATAGGCAATGAAAGGGATTTAAAAAGAAATGTCATGCAAACATTAATCAAAGGAAAACATGAGTGGCTGGTATTATATTAATATTGCATATAGAAGACTTAAGAGCAAAGAAAATTATCAAAGATAGAGATGGCCACATTGTGATAAAAGGGTCAATCCACCAAGATGGCATGGCAATTCAAAATAGGTATGCACCAGACAACAGAGCTACGAACAAAAACTGAAAGAACTAGAATAGACAAATTCACAATAATAGTTGGAGACTTCAACACCCCTCTCTCAAAAACTGATGGAACAATTAGCCAGAAAATCAGCAAGGATATAAAAAGAGCTCAATGCCAACAACCAGCAGGATCTGGTCAACATTTATAGAATACTTCACCCAATAACAGCAAAATACACATGTTTATCAAGTGCTCATGGACATGTACAAGATAGATCATTTCCTGAGCCATAAAACAATTCTCACTCAAAAGAAACAAAATCATACTGAGTATGTTGTCCAAGCACAATGGAATCAAACTAGAAATACATAACAGAAAGATAATAGGAAAATCTCCAAACAGTTGGAATTAAATACCACATTTCACATTTCTAAATAATGGATGAGTCAAAGAGAAAGTCTCACCTCAGGGGACTCACAAAAAACAGACTCAAAGCAAGGAAGAAAGAATACAATAAACAAAAATGCAAAACAGACTCAAAGCAAGCAGAGTAAAGAAATAATAAATATAAAAGCAGACAGCAATAAAATTGAAAATAGGAAAACAATAGAGAAAAACTATAAAAGAAAATTAACCTCTAGCAAAATTGACAAAGAATAAAAGAAGCCACTAATTAGAAATACCAGAAATGAAACAGGGAATATCACTACAGACCCTGCAGACATCAAAAAGATAACAAGGAAGTACTACTACGATTCTATACATATAAATTCAACAACTTAGATGAAATGAGCTAGTTCCTCAAAAAACACCCAACTACTACAACTTGCTCAATGAAATAGATTATTTGAAAGGTCCTAGGGCTATTAAGGAAATTGAATTCATAATTTTGAAACTCTCAAAAAAATCTCTAGACTCACATAGTTTCACTGGAGAATTCTGCCAAATCTTTCAAGAGTAATTAACACCAACGCTATACAATCTCTTCCATTTTAAAATATGAGAGAATACTTTCCAATTCATTCTCTGAAGCTAGTCTTACCCTGACACCAAAACCACATAGTGACAGTAAGCCAAAAGAAAACTATGGGCCAATATCTCTCATGAACTTAGTTGCAAAAATAAAGAATCATAAATTGATTCCAGCAATATTATAAAAAGATTTATATATCATAGTGTAGAGGGGTTTTCTCAGGAATACAAGGCTGGTTCAATGTTCAAAAGTCAACTAATGTAATCGACCATATCAACAGGCTAAAGAAAAATCATATGATCATATCAATTGTTGCAGAAAAGGCATTTGATAACATCCAACATCCATTCATGATTAAAAGCCTCCGTAAGCTAGGAACTCATCAACTTGTTATAGAATATCTACAAAAACCTACAGTTAACATCATAACTACTGGTGCCAGGCTAAATGTTTTTCCCTACAATGTCCTAGAATGTCTACTCTCACCACCTAGTGAAGTGGCCAGAAGTTTTAACCAGTTCAGTAAAGCAAGAAAAAGAAAAAGCATGCCTACAGATTGGAAAGGAGGAAATAATACTGTTGCTATTTGCCAATGACATCAGTGCCTATGTAGAAAATTCCAAAGAATCTATACATACACACACACACACACACACACACACACACAATCCCAGAATTTAATAAATGAGTTCAGCAAGATCACAAGATACAAGATTAACACACAAAAACCAATTGTGTTTTTTATGTTAACAACATTAGTTGAGGAAACTGAAATTAAAAACACAATGTCTGGGGCACCTGGGTGGCTCAGTCATTAAGCGTCTGCCTTCGGCTCAGGTCATGGTCCCAGGGTCCTGCGATCGAGCCCCACATTGGGCTGCCTGCTTAGCGGGAAGCCTGCTTCTCCCTCTCCCACTCCCCAGCTTGTGTTCCTGCTCTTGCTGTGTCTCTGTCAAATAAATAAATAAAAAAGCTTTAAAAACAATGTCATTTATAATTGCTCCAAAGAAAAATGCATAGGTATAAATCTTATGAAACATATACAGGATCTGTATTCTGAACATCACAAAATACTGATGAAAGAAAGAATACCTAAATGAATGGATAAATACACTCTTCATGAATTGGAAGACTCAGTATAGTAAAGATGTCAATTGTCCCCAAAATGATTGCTATAGATTTAATGCAATTCTGATCAAAATCTCAGCAAGGTCTTTTGTAACATAAGCAATTTTACTGTAAAATTTATATGTAAAGGTGCAGTAACTCTAATAACTAAAACAACTTTGAAAAAGAAGAATAAAATAGGAGGAATCACTCTATCCAGTTAGAATCTCAATATATAGTGACAGTGGTCAAGACTGTATGGTATTGGCCCACGGATATACACATAGATCAACGGAATAGAATAGAGAACCCAGAAATAGGCTGACACAAATATGCCCAAGTGATTTTAAAAAAGGTGCAAAAGAAATCAATAGAGGAAGGATAGCCTTTTCAGGAAATAGGGTCATAAAATGATTGGGCATTCATGGGGAAAAAAAACCTTTACATAAGTCTCGCACTTTTTATAAAAATTATCTCAAAATAGATTACTGATTTAGATGTCAAACAGGTAAAGTAAAATGTAAAATTTAAAAAATAGGCAAAAATTGGGGCACCTGGCTGGCTCAGTCAGTTAAGCATCTGCCTTTGGCTCAGGTCATGATCCCCGGGTCCTGGGGAGTCCCACATCGGGCTCTCTGCTCAGCAGGAGCCTGCTTCTCCCTCTCCCTGCCACTCTCCCTCTTGTACTGACTCTCTCTCTCTGACAAATAAATAAATAAAATCTTAAAAAAAAAAACTTTAATACAATAAAAGGCAAAAATCACTGGGACTTAGCGCTAAGCAAAGAATTTTTAGATTTGACACCAAAAGCACAGTCCATAAAATGAAAAATTACTAAGTTGAACCTCATCAAAATGGAGAACTTTTGCTCTCTGAAAGATCCTGTAAAGAGAATGAAAAAGACAAACTATAGACAGAGAAATTTGCAAACTGTAAATCTGCCAAAGGAGTTGTATCTAGACTATATAAAGAACTTTCAAAACTCAACAATAGTGGCTCAGTCGTTAAGTATCTGCCTTTGGCTCAGGTCATGGTTCCAGGGTTCTGGGATCAAGCCTGGCATCGGGCTCCCTGCTGGGCGGGAAGCCTGCTTCTCCCTCTCCCACTCCCCCTGCTTGTGTTCCCTCTCTCGCTGTGTCTCTATCTGTCAAATAAGGAAATAAAATCTTAAAAAATAAAAAAAAACTCAACAGTAAAAAACCAAACAATCCAATCAGACAAAAGCAAAGGATGTGAACATACTTATCACTGAAGATAGTATGCAGATGGCAAATAAGCCCATAAAAAGTTGCCCAACAAACATTAGCAATTAGCAAACTAAGAATTTAAACAACAATGAGGTATCACTACACAACCTCTCTGGATGGCTACAATAAAATATAGTGATATACCAAACACAGGTAGGGATGCAGAGAAACTGGATCACTCATACAGTGCTGGTGGGGATGTAAAAAGATAATAGCCATTTTGGAGGAGAGTTTGGCAATCTCATACAAAACTACATGTGCATTTGCCATATAACCCAAAAATTGCACTTTTGAGCATTTATCTCAGAGAAATGAGAACTTATGTTCACACAAAAACCTGTACACAAATGCTCACAGACATTTTATTTGTAATAGCCCCAGACAAGGAACAACACCAATGTCTTTCAACAGGTGACTGGTTAAAAAAAAACTGTGGTACAATTATACCAGAGAGTACTACTCAGCAATGAAAAGGAATGAACTATTAATACACAGTGCCCTGAATGAATCTTAGGGGAATTATACTGAGTGGAAGAAAAAAGCCTGTCTCAAAACTTTCCTTTTATATCACATTCTTGAATAATGAAATTATAGAGACGGAGAACAGATTGAAGGTTGCCAGGGATTGGGGTTAGTAGGAGGAACAGCCTGGCTGTGGCTGCAAAAGAGTAACATGAGGGATCTTCTTGATGGAACTCTTCTGTATCTTGATTGTGGTGGCCATACAATTCTACATATGTAATAAAATTGCACTGAAGTTTGTGTGAACACACAAGTGCATGGTGAAACTGGTGAAAACTGAATAAATTCAATGGATTGCACCAATGTTAATTTTCTGGTTGCAATACTGCACTATGCAGGATCTCTGCATGTGAAACTACAGTTATCTCAAAAAAGTTTTTTTTTAAGATTTATTTATTCATTTGAAAGAGAGAGAATGAGAGAGAGAGAGAGGCCACATGAGGGGGGGAGGGTCAGAGGGAGAAGCAGACTCCCTGCTCAGCAGGGAGCCCGATGTGGGACTCGATCCAGGGACTCCAGGATCATGACCTGAGCTGAAGGCAGTCGCTTAACCAACTGAGCCACCCAGGTGCCCTCAAAAACGTTTTTTAATTGGCCTTTTGAGGATAATTATGATAATGAAGGGGGAAAGACAACCACACCTTTTATGTCCATAATTATTATATCTACAGCCACTTCTCTTTGTTTTTAGGGTTACCCAGTTCACTTTTTTAGTGATTAATTCTGAGTTATGTTTAATCCCCCTTTTTCTCTCCTCTCCATTTTTCCTGTCAAATAATCAATAGGTTATTTGGATCTGATGCAAGATTATTTAGAGTTACATTTCAGTATAGAGACTTGTGGTTCTCAAACCTATGACTGATCTTGCTCATCATCCCAAAGGCAAAGAAAGCATTATGGATGTTGGGTACTCTCTGGTAGACAGCACATGGGAAGTGTGTAAAGAGTGTGCTTTTGTTGCTACAAAAGACAAATGCCTCCATTACTAATCCTCTAAATCAGTTTGTATGTTGAAATGAGTGGGGAGATTTTTTCGCTCAACTCATTCTAAGCTGCCTTTGCCCTTGGTTGAGAATCAGGCATTATTCTTTTCTAAAAAGAGTTGTGGCTTATTAGAATTCAGAGAACATAGTGTTTACCAATAGAAATAAAGGTCAGAATATGAAGAAGACCACATAATTGATTACAAACATTTGAAAAGAATAGTAGCATATGTCCTTGGCAAGTACAGTGTTGTTTTGTGCTCCCATACCTTAGCATATGCTATTCCATCTGTCTGGAATGCCTTCTTTCCATGTTTCAAATTTTGCTTAGGTGTCTTGTGAATCCTTCAGACCCCTTTATCCTACAGATATAATCATTCCCTATGCTGTACTATTTCTATAAAGAGTGCATAATTCTATTATAGTATATAAGATGGAAAGAAGCAGTACAATATAGTGATTAAGAACTTAAACTCTAAAAAAAAAAAATTTGAACTCTGACACCAAACTGAGTTTGAATCCCAGCTCCACTAGCTGTGTGACAGTGAGCAAGTTATTTAACCTCTTGGTTGACTCAATTTCCTCATCTATAAAATGGCAAGAGTAGTAATACTTCATAGATTTATTGTAAGGATTAAATTAATATATGTAAAATGCTTAGAAAAGTACCTGGCATATAATAAGCGCTATTATTTTTGTTTTTTTTCACTTAATTAGACCATAAGCTACTTGAGGGCAGTATAAATTATCTATTGCTGTATTCAAATTATTACAAAACTTAGTGACTAAAACAACAAACATTATCTCATGGTTTATGTGGGTCAGGAATCCAGGAACACTTGGTTGGGTCCTCTGGTTAAGGGTTTCTTACAAGGCTGCAATCAAGGTATTACCTAGACTGGTCGTTATCTGAAGGCTCAACTAGAGAAGGATCACATGGTTGCTGCCAGGATTAAATTCCTCATGGATTGTTGGATTGAGGCCTCAGTTCCTCAGAGGCCACCCTCAGTTTCTTGCCACTGGGCCTCTCCATAGGGGTAGCTCACAGGGCAACTGGTTTCATTGAATGAACAAGTGGGAGAGGTTGAGTAGGACAGAAGTCACCCTATTTTTATAACCTGATCTCAGAAGTGACATCCCTCACCTTTCCTGCGTTCTGTTTGTTAGAAATGAGTCACTAGGTCCAACCCACATTCAAGGTGAAGGGATTACACAAGAGCAAGAATAGAAGGAGGCAGGATCATTAGGAGCCATGTTAGAGGCTGCCTCCCAATTATTCCCATTCCTCCCACATGCAAAATATGCTCATTGCCTCCCAAAGTTCCCAAAAGTCTCATCCCAGTATAGGCAGGGACTATATCTTATTCATATTTGTAACTACAGCCACTTTTTTTTTTTTTTTACTGATTTGATCAAAAGAAAAAAGGTAATATTCTTCTTTGTAATGAAAGAAGAGAATCTCATGTCACTAAAACTTAAGCTATATGGATAAAATTCTATAAATAAAAATGTAATAAAGAACAAGATTTTGGGGGGCGCCTGGGTGACTCAGTTGGTTAAGCATCTGACTCTTGATTTTGGTTCAGGTCATGATCTCATGGATCATGAGACTGAGCCCTGCATCGGGCTCCATGCTCAGTAGGGCTTCTTCTTGAGATTCTCTCTCTCTCTCTCCCTCTCCCTTTGCCCCTTGCTCCTGACTCGTCTCTCTCTTTCTCTTTCAAATAAATAAATAAATCTTAAGAAAAAGAGAGAGAAAGATTTCTCTTAGCTATTATTTTGAATGCCCTGAAATTTTTGGAGAATTTAATCACTACACAGATTTTAAGCATTCATCATTTTATTTCATTTCCATGTTTGGTTTGAGTGTGAAGATATTTCAAGAAATCAGAAAGCAAAACCTAATCTTGCATCTTAAATTTCTATAAGTTCATCCATATATTGTTTATCTTCTCTGTTTACAGTTGGATTCATGATAGCAAAGAATGTCAATATTTTCAACTCCTTTTTCCAAATCAATTCCTGATCATGGATGTCCAATAAAGTACAACAAACTAAAACACATCATTGCATTGAAATAGAACTTTTCTCATCCACCCTTATCTAGGGCATTGCCCCAATCTCTAACTGTAGTTGCATTCACCTGTGATATGGAAGGAACACAGTAGGTATATGCCATACCAAGTGACTCTTTGTCTTTATCCCTCTTCTCATCATGCACATCTTTCTGAGGCATAAGCAAAAGCCACAGAACCAACTGCTTCGCCCTGGAGCCTCTCCTTCGACCCTCAGCAGCCTGTTGGAGCAGGACATTGAGAGAAGGGACAGGAGAAGGGGATTTTTTTATGAAGAGCTGGATTCAATGCCATGAGGAAAACTGAAGGAATTGAACCTGGAGGCAACAAAGTGTATGTTTTGATGGCAAAATAATTAAAATCTACTTTTCTTGTTCCCAGTCCATTGGGCCAGAAAACATATTTTTCTCTCTAAAAACTATGGGATTTTAACTTAAGTTTTTAGAGTTAAATTATCTAACATTTTCAAATTACTTCATCAATACCGCTAAAGATCCTGGTACCCTGTTCTTATTTATTCCTGCCCCCAGCAAGTTATTAAAAAAAAAAAAAAAAACCTGTAAGGATCTTTAGGATACTGGTGTTATTTTTCATGAGAAACTATGAAGGATATTATTCACAAAAAAATCAAACAATGTATTATAGAAAAAAATAGTTCTGTCCATGGACCACCAGTCTCCTGACATAGCGCTTCTAGGGATCTCCTTACTTACTAAATCCAGTAACCTTTCTTGTGCGGCTCACTACTGACCTGTTTATTCTCAGAACTACTTCCTAGCATGAACTTTCAGTTCTAATCTAAATCAGTCTCTTCCTTTCCTCTGTTCACACTATTGTTGCTCCTGTCCCCATCCCCCTGCTAATCTAATGCCCTTCTCTCAATCCCCTGAAGTCATCCTATGCCTTAGAGCCCAGATGATTTTTCCTCAAAGCCTCCCCACATCATGAGAGCTGTCCTGGATCTCCCTTCTGTGGATTTCTCTCTCTCTCTCTCTTTTTTTAAGATTTTATTTATTTATTTGACAGAGAGAAATAGCAAGAGCAGGAACACAAGCAAGGGGAGTAGGAGAGGGAGAAGCAGGCTTCCCACCGAGCAGGGACCCCGATGTGGGGCTCGATCCCAGGACCCTGGAATCATGACCTGAGCTGAAGGCAGAAGCTTAATGACTGAGCCACCCAGGTGCCCCTGTGGATTTCTCTTATAGACAGAATTTTCAGTGCTTAATTTGTTTCCTAATCAAATTCCCTCTTTTTAGTTATCATATAACCTTTTCATGAGTGAGTGTCTATCCGAAAGCTATAGCCTCGGGATATTTGTTTTGCAATTTTAGACCTTTGGAGATTAATGGGTTATGAAGTGTCAGTTATTCCTACAGATGCTGTACAATGATACCAAATGGTAGTAAACAGTGCTGCATATTCTTGAAATTGAAAGGTACAGGAGGGGCGCCTGGGTGGCTCAGTCGTTAAGCGTCTCAGCTCTGGTCATGATCCCAGAGTCCTGGGATCGAGCCCCGCATAGGGCTCCCTGCTTTTCAGGAAGCCTACTTCTCCCTCTCCCATTCCCCCTGCTTGTGTTCCCTCTCTTGCTGTGTCTCTCTCTGTCAAATAAATAAATAAAATCTGAAAAAAAAAAAAAAAGGTACAGGAGCCGAAGAATGTGTTTTTCCCTAATTAAATAGTGGGTTTCTGCATGACCTTATATCAAACTCAGACTTTCAAATCAGAGTGCCTAAATAAACTAAAAAACTTGCAATTGCACAGTCACCTAAAGGCGATATATCTTTAGAGCATCATACTAAAAAATGTGTGTGTGTGTGTGTGTGCATGCACATGCATCTGTATGTTTGTATTCTATGACATATGGATTCCTTTCCTTATGGTTTCTTAATTATTTCTAAACCTCTTTAATTTTCAAATTTTCCTGAATATTGACTAAAACTAAGTCCTTTTGTGGTCACTTTGTCAAGTTTGCTACTTTTTCTGGCAAGAATTTTATGCAGCTACCCCTGAGGCTCAGAAGTAAACATCTACATGCTTCTGAACTAAATGTACTAAGAGTGACAGGGTTTTTTACCCTTCCTTGGGTGGCTTCTCACATAATTTTCCAATCTCTCTTACTTTGCTCTCCATCCATTGCTCCATATAAAATACACAAAATACACAAAACACTTTTATAGTCAGCAGCCAAAATTGCTTGTCTATTCTCCACCAAACAGAAGGTAGTACTAAGCCGCTTATGAAAAACCATCTTAATTTCACCCTCTCCCATGGCCATCTCAGGCAAGGAGGCAGTTTGGCAATTTTTATTTACAGACCTAAGTTACGAATTTAACAACTTTTGCCAGTTTCCCCTGGAAAATTATAGTGTGTGTGTGTGTGTGTGTGTGTGTGTCTGTCTTGGTTCAGTAGTTTGCTTCATCTTAAATTTAAAGTGATAGTCTGCCTTTCAGGGGAAGAGAAAAATAGTTGGTTTTATCACACTCTATGACAAAATTGTAGGTTTCTTTCTTTTTTTTAAAGATTTTATTTATTTATTTGAGAGAGAGAGAATGAGGGATGGAGAGCACAAGGGGGAGGAGGGTCAGAGGGAGAGGCAGACTCCCCGCTGAGCAGGGAGCCCGATGTGGGACTCGATCCTGGGACTCCAGGATCATGACCTGAGCCGAAGGCAGTCGCTTAACCAACTGAGCTACCCAGGCGCCCCCTGTGGGTTTCTTTTTAATTTTCTCTTTCCTGAACCTCTCCCAACTTAGCACAAGTGTTTAAGTAGTACAGTAGTACTGAATTAATATTCTGTTCATAATACAAAAATTGTAATATGTCAGGGTATTGACTATTACAGAAAGTTCTAGGGGCACCTGGCTGGCTCAGTTGGTGGAGCATGCAACTCGATCTCAGGGCTGTAAGTTTAAGCTCCACGTTGGGCATAGAGATTACTTAAAAAATAAAGTCTTCTAAAAAAAAGTTTTTAGGTGTCTTCCCCTATATTAATTACCATTAATATTAACCATAATTTTATAAGTTTCATTTGCTAGAAATGAAATTTTTAACTTTAAGACTAATGTATAATTAGCAATTTGACAAATTACATTTTAAATATCTGATAATGAGGGTTTAAGACAGTGAAACGCCTTAATTTCTTAACACATTGCCCTATACACACACAAAAAGAGAAGAAGGCTCTCTCAAACAATCCATGTTCTTGCTATGATCTGAGCCCCGGTTCTTTCTTTAGAATTAATGGAGTGCCTAAAAATAAAAATTAATTAATGGACTGCCTAAAATCCATGACTCAACATACTATAGAAGTGATAAAGCATTGATCCAACAACTCCCAAGAATGAAAACTCTAACAATTTCCTAGGCTGGTCTTCCTCTCTCAATATCCAGCCCTCTGGACCCAGAATTAGTTGAGAGAAAATGTCATGATAGAGTTGTTATATTAGTTTTCTACTGCTACATAACAAATTATCCCAAAGTTTAGCAGCTTAAAACAACAAACATTAATTATCTCACATAGTTTCTGAGGTTTAGAAATCCAAGAGTGGCTTACCTGGGTGGTTCTGGCTCAGCATCTGAATATATATATATTCATAGAATATATATAATATATGTAGAATTGCAATATATACATAGAATTGCAAACAAGTAGGGCTCCTGAGTGGCTCAGTCAGTTAAGCATCTTGCCCTCACCTCAGGTCATGTTCCCCTGGTCCTGAGATTGAGGCCCGCATCTCATCTCAGGCTCCCTGCTCAGTGGGGAGCCTGCTTCTCCCTCTCCTGGCTGTGCTCTCTCTCGCTATCTCTGTCTCTCTCATTTGAGAGCACAAGCAGGGGGAGAGGCAAAGGGAGAGGGAGAAGCAGACTCCCCGCTGGCTGGGAGCACGACATGGGGTTCAATTCCAGGACCTGGAAATTATGACCTGAGCCAAAGGGAGACACTTAACCTTATGAGCCACCCAGGAGCCCCTCAAATAAATAGATAAAATCTTAAAAAAAAGAAAGAATTGCAAACAAGTAAGCACACATGAATGTTAACTCAATTAGAATATATTGTGTGTTTCATTATCATTTCAATTGATTTCTGATCTTTTTAAATTGAAGTATAATTAGCATACAATGTTGTATTAGTTTTGGGTATACAACATATTGATTCAACAATTCTATACATTCTTCAGTGCTCACCATGATAAGTGTAGTTACCATCTGTCACTACACATTATTACAATATTATTAACTATACTCCCTTGGCTGTACTTTTCATCTCTGTGACTTATTTATTTTATAACTGGAAGTTTGTACCTCTTTATCTGTCTCACCCACCCCCCACCTACTTCCCTTCTGGCAAACACCAGTTTGCATTAAAGAGTTTGTTTTTGTTTGTTCAGTTCTGTTTTTTAGATTCCACATATAAGTTAAATCTTATGGAATTTGGCTTTCTCTGACTTATTTCACTTAGTATAATACCTTCTAGGTCTATCCATGTTGTCACAAATGGCAAGATCTCATTCTTTTTTTATGGCTGAGTAATACTCTAATGTATATATATTCCACATCTTCTTTATCCATTCATCTATCAATGGACACTTGGGTTGCTTCCATATCTTGACTATTGTAAAGAATGCTGCAATAAGGGGCACCTGGGTGGCTCAGTCATTAAGCGTCTGCCTTCAGCTCAGGTCATGATCCCAGGGTCCTGGGATCGAGCCCCACATTGGGCTCCCTGCTCTGCGGGAAGTCTGCTTCTCCCTCTCCCACTCCCCCTGCTTGTGTTCCCTCTCTCACTGTGTCCCTTTCTGTCGAATAAATAAATAAAATCTTAAAAAAAAAGAATGCTACAATAAACATAGGGGGTACATATATCTTTTTGAATTAATTTTTTTTTATTTTCTTTGGGTAAATACCCAGTAGTGGAATTACTAGATTGTATAGTATTTCTATTTTTAATTTTTTGAGGAACCTACATACTGTTTTCTCCAGATCCTTCCCAACACTTGTTATTTCTTGTCTTTTTGATACTAGCCATTCTGAGAGGTGTGAGGTGATATCTCATTGTGGTTTTGATTTGCTTTTCCCTAATCATTAATGATGTCCCACATCTTTTGATGTGTCATGTGTATGTTGTATGTATATCATCATCTGTATGTCTTCTTTGGAAAAATATCTATTCAGGTCCTCTGCCCGTTTTTTAAATCAGATTGTTTGGGGATTTTTGGTGTTGAGTTGTATAACTTCTATGTTTTGCTTAACTTGACTTTATTGCATACCTCTATGTCTTGTCAATTAGATATATTAGATATATAATACCCAATATATTGGGTATTAACCCTTTATCAGATATATCATTTGCAAATATCATAACTAAGTTAACCTATTAACTAGGTTGCCTTTTTGTTTTGTTTAAGGAAATGTCATATGTAAGGGAGTCAGGAAGCCCTGAAGGGGGAGCTTTCACCCATGTACACCTTAACAAGATTTCCTCAATCTTCACAGAGCAATGTAGCAAATAATAAACAAAAAAATTAAAAGATCAGTCATAAATCATGGAAAGATTAAGCAGAGAGCCATTAAAAAGAAATTGACCATCTATTATAGAAAAATGAAGATGATGTATTTCAAAGGGCAAGAAACAGGGAATCCAAAGTTTGGGATTCTAGCCCAGTTCTCTTGGTTGTTTGGCTTTAGGCAAAACATTTACTTCTCTATGACTTTGTTTCTTCATCTATAAGTTGAAGAGGTTGGAAAATCATGGTATCTGCGATCTCTTTCTAAAATGATGTGGCTCTGTGCATCTAAGTTCTAATCAGCAAGACATAGAGGTACGCAATAAAGTAAAGTCAAGCAAAATTCACAATTTAAGGAAATAATTGAAGAAAAATTTTGAAGCAAAACCAAAACTTAATATACAGGTAAAATTTAAGTTGTCTCTAAGAATAATCCTCGAAGAAAGACTCCCACCACTCTCCATTGCTAGTCAAGGAAATATGAAAGAATAATCCAAAATAAATGAAACCATAAACAAAAGCATAATTGTAATTAAAGAGATTAAATCTGCATTTTCAAAAGATTATGATAATAAAGTTAATAAATTTAGAGTAGATTTGAATGATACAATGAATAAAATGTAACTGATATAAAATCTGTAAATGTACTTCCTTTCAAATGAAAAAATTCAAATGAATCTTTTATAAGAACTACACAATAAGCATAAATAGCCTCACTCTATAAATGACTTTATATAATTTCAAATTTTTAAACTACTCAACCATAAGGAAAATGGTAAAACATTATTTTTAAAAAGATTCAGAGAGGAAACACAGAATATAATAATGGAATTTTTAATTAGCTTTATTTGAGGTATAGTTAAAATATAATAAATGACACATAAAGTGTACACTTTGATAAGTTTTGACATAAATATATACCCATGAAACCATCACCACAATGCACACAATGAGCACAGTCATCATCTGTGGAGAAGAACACCTACACCTGCAAAAGGTTCCTTGTGCCCCTTGATAATCTCTCCCTCCTATACTGCCCTGTCTTCTGCCCATCTACATGATCTACTTTCTGCTATTGTAAATTACTTGGCATATTCTAGAGCTTTATGTAGATGGAATTATATAGTATGTACTCTTTTTTGTCTGGCCTCTTGGCATAATTATTTTGAGATTCATTCATGTTATAGCATATATGAATACTTCATCCATTTTTTTATTGCTCAGTAGTGTTCCATTATATGGATATACCATAATTTGATTATCCATTCACCCATTGATGAACATTTGGGTCAGTTCTAGTTTGACACTAATACAAATGAGGCTGATATGAATATTTTTGTAAAAATTATTGTATGGACATATACTTTAATTTCTCTTGGGTAAATACCTAGAAATAGAATGGACTGGTTATACAGTAAGTATATAAGTGTATGCTTATGTATAAGTATTTAAGTGTATGCTTAAATTTTAAGCAAGTGCCAAACTGTTTTTCAAAGTGGTCATACCATTTTTCACTCCTATCTCCACATCCTTCCTCCACATCCTTCCCAACACTTGGTGTGAACAGTTTTCTAAATTTAAGACATTCTAATTGGGGTATAGCAGTATCTCCCTGTGGTTTTTAATTTGCATTTCCTTAATGGCTAATGATTTTGAGCATCTTTTCATATGCTTATTTGCCATCTGTGGATCTTTGGTGGGGAAGTGTCTTCTTTTGTCCATTTCTATGACAGATTGTCAGATTTTTTTAAAGACTATGTATTTATGTGAGAGAGAGAGCACAAGTGGGAGGGGGAGAGGGAGAAGCAGACTCCCTGCTGAGTAGGGAGCCCAATGTGGGACTGGATCCCAAGACCCCAAGATCATGACCAGAGCCAAAGGCAGATGCTTAACCAACTGAGCCATCCAGGCACTCCTCACATTGTCAGATTTTTTAAAAAAACTTTAATGGTTTTGAGAGTATTTATATATCCTAGACCCAAGTCCCTAGCAATTGTAGTGTCTATCTCATTTCTTTCTTATCTCTCAGGGATATCTCCCTCTCCCTCCGCCTGCCACTCCCCCTACTTGTGAGTCTCTCTCTCTGTAGGTCTCTGTGTCAAATAAATGAATTAAATCTTAAAAAAAAGGTGATAACTTAGTATGAAAAATATAACTACAAATTAACTGATTAAAATGCAAGTAAACCACCAGCCCAACTAATTTTTTTAAAGATTTTATTTATTTATTCATGAGAGAGAGAGAGAGGCAGAGGCAGAGGCAGAGGGAGAAGCAGGCTCCCTACAGAGCAAGGAGCCCAATGTGTGACTCGATCCCAGGGCCCCAGGATTATGACCTGAGCCAAAGGCAGATGCTTAACCAACTGAGCCACCCAGGCACCCCAGCCCAATTACTTTTTAAAAGGCACAGAAAGTACATAAATTAAGAAGACCCAAATGAGAAAGAAGATATTGCACTCATAAATATATATAAGGAAATGATGTAGCCAAAATATTACTTAATAGTTATCATTGGGGGATGGGATTTATTTATCTCTTTCTCTGTCGGGTGAGTGTGTATTTTACATTTTCTGCAAAGAACATATGCTACTTTGTAATAGAAGCAGAATTTGGGAAAAAATTATGCAACCAAATTTAGAAAACTTAAAGTAAGAAGGAAAGAAAGAAAGAAAGAAATGTATCCAGTTGATTGACAAAAGGAAGAATTGGAGTGGCCAATAAAGGAGTGAAGAGATGTTCAACCTCACTAGTAATCAGAAGAGCACAAAATAAAACAATGTAAGACCATTTTACATCTTTGAGTTTGCATGTGTTGGCAAGGATGTGAAACCCAAGAATTCTCATATTCTGCTAGCGATAGCGTAAACTGGTAATGCTATACCTCGATTCTCTAGGAAACAGGCTCTGAGACAGAAATCTGTGTAAGGGGTTATTGGGGAGCGTGCTTGGGAACAACTCTTGTAAAGACGGAGAAAAGTAGCATCCAGCAGAAGAAGAAGTTGAACCGCTATACAATTGCAAAAGAGGCCTCAGCTAAAACCACTGGGGATTCTGGGAGCTAGAATGGCCCTAAGGCAAGGGGGCCAGGACTTTGTATCTTTGCATGGACCAGTTATTAGATATGCGCTATCCCTGAAGAGGAAACATAATCCTGGGTGAGGTGGCCCCTTTCAGTCAAGGATAATTTCTAGAGAGAGACTCAACTATGAGCCCTTAGCATGAAACAGTAGCTGAGGCCATGAGCACCCTGGTCCTCCCGGGGTTCTGGGTAGAACCCCACAGCGTCCACAATAGGTACTGTTCCCAGGTATGTCCACACCCTAATCCTTGGAACCTGTGAAAATATTGCTTTATGTGGTAAAAGGGAATTTGAAGATGTGATTAATTTAAGGATTTCGAGATAGGGAGATTATACCAGATTATCTGAACAAGCCCTATGTAATCATGAGGGTCCTTATAAGAAGAGGCCAGAGACCATCATTATTTTGACCCCAAAACCAGACAAAGACCTCATCAAAAAGGAGAATTACAGACCAATATCCCTGATGAACACGGATGCCAAAATTCTCACCAAAATACTAGCCAATAGGATCCAACAGTACATTAAAAGGATTATTCACCACGACCAAGTGGGATTTATTCCTGGGCTACAAGTTTGTTCAACATCTGCAAATCAATCAATGTCATAACAATACATTAATAAAAGAAAGAACAAGAACCATATGATCCTCTCAATAGATGCAGAAAAGGCATTTGACAAAGTACAGCATCCTTTCCCGATCAAAACGCTTCAGAGTGTAGGGATAGAGGGTACATACCTCAATATCATAAAAACCGTCTATGAAAAACCCACAGCGAATATCATTCTCAATGGGGAAAAGCTGAGAGCTTTCCCGCTAAGGTCAGGAACGCGGCAGGGATGTCCACTATCACCACTGCTATTCAACATAGTACTAGAAGTTCTAGCCACAGCAATCAGACAACAAAAAGAAATCAAAGGCAACCGAGCGGCAAAGAAGAAGTCAAACCCTCACTCTTTGCAGATGATATGATACTTTATGTGGAAAACCCAGAAGACTCCACCCCAAAACTGCTAGAACTCATAAAGGAATTCAGTAGAGTGGCAGGATATAAAATCAATGCACAGAAATCAGTGGCGTTCCTATACACCAACAACAAGACAGAAGAAAGAGAAATTAAGGAGTCGATCCCATTTACAACTGCACTCAAAACTGTAAGATACCTAGGAATAAATCTGACCAAAGAGGCAAAGACTCTGTACTCAGAAAACTATAAAATACTCATGAAAGAAATTGAGGAAGACACAAAGAAATGGAAAAACGTTCCATGCTCATGGCTTGGAAGAACAAATATTGTGAAGATGTCAATGCTACCTAGAGCAATCTACACATTCAATGCAATCCCCATCAAAATACCATCCACTTTTTTCAAGAAAATGGAACAGATAATCCTAAAATTTGTATGGAACCAGAAAAGACCCTGAATAGCCAGAGGAATGTTGAAAAAGAAAAGCAAAGCTGGTGGCATCACAATTCTGGACAATTCTCTATCACAAAGCTGTAATCATCAAGACAGTATGGTACTGGCATAAAAACAGACACATAGATCAGTGGAACATAATCGAGAGGCCAGAAATGGACCCTCAACTCTATGGTCAGCTAATCTTCAACAAAGCAGGAAAGAATGTCCAATGGAAAAAAGACAGTCTCTTCAACAAATGGTGTTGGGAAAATTGGACAGCCACATGCAGAAGAATGAAGCTGGACCATTTCCTTACAACACACACAAAAATAGACTCAAAATGGTTGAAAGACCTAAATGTGAGACAGGAGTCCATCAAAATCCTAAAGGAGAACACAGGCAGCAACCTCTTCGACCTCAGCCGCAGCAACTTCTTCCTAGAAACATCACCAAAGGCAAGGGAAGCAAGGGCAAAAATGAACTATTGGGACTTCATCAAGATAAAAAGCTTTTGGAAACAGTCAACAAAACCAAAAGACAACTGACAGAATGGGAGAAGATATTTGCAAATGACATATCAGATAAAGGGCTAGTATCCAAAATCTATAAAGAACTTATCAAACTCAACACCCAAAGAACAAATAATCCAATCAAGAAATGGGCAGAAGACATGAACAGACATTTTTCCAAAGAAGACATCCAAATGGCCAACAGACATGAAAAAGTGCTCAACATCGCTCGGCATCAGGGAAATCCAAATCAAAACCTCAATGAGATACCACCTCACACCTGTCAGAAAGGCTAAAATTAACAAGTCAGGAAACGACAGATGTTGGCAGGAATGCGGAGAAAGGGGAACCCTCCTACACTGTTGGTGGGAATGCAAGCTGGTGCAGCCACTCTGGAAAACAGTATGGAGGTTCCTCAAAAAGTTGAAATAGAGCTACCGTATGACCCAGAAACTGCACTACTGGATATTTATCCCAAAGATACAAATGTAGGGATATGTGCACCCCGATGTTTATAACAGCAATGTCCACAATAGCCAAACTATGGAAAAAGCCAAGATGTCCATTGACAGATGAATGTTTAAAGAAGATGTGGTAGATATATACAATGGAATATTATGCAGCCATCAAAAGGAATGAACTCTTGCCATTTGCAACAACGTGGATGGAACAGGAGGGTATTATGCTGAGCGAAATAAGTCAATCAGAGAAAGACATGTATCATATGATCTCACTGACATGAGGAATTCTTAATCTCAGGAAACAAACTGAGGGTTACTGGAGTGGTGGGGGGTGGGAGGGATGGGGTGGCTGGGTGATAGACATTGGGGAGGGTATATGCTATGGTGAGTGCTGTGAATTGTGTAAGACTGTTGAATCACAGTCCTGTACCTCTGAAACAAATAAAACATTATATGTTAAAAAAAAAAAAAGATTGGCAGAGCAAGATGGCAGAGGAGTAGGAGACCTGGTTTTCGTCTGGTCTCAGGAAATCAGCTGAATAGGGATCAAACCATTCTGAACACCTACAAACTCAACAGGAGATCGAAGAAAAGAATAGCAACAACTCTCTGAACAGAAAAGCGACCAATTACTGGAAGGTAGGACGTGTGGAGAAGTGAATCCGAGGCTATATTTGGGAGGATAGATGGCGGGGGAGGAGGGCCTCCATCGGCCGCTTTTGGCAAGTGATAGAGCCGCAGAGCACAAAATCGGAACTTTTAGAAGTCGGCTCCACTGACGGACGTCACTCCAGTGGCTAAGCGGGGGGTGGAACGCTCGCAGGACAGTGTGGTCTCAGGACCCTCAGGGTCACAAAAAGACTGGGGGTGCCTGAGTGCAGCAGAGCTCCCAGGTATCGGAGCGGGGAAGCCAGCTGCAGAGACGGAGCCGAGGCGCGGGCTCTCAGCTTGGGGTTGCCATAAACTGTGATAGGCGACACAGTTGGGTCCCTGCTCCTCCAGCAGGGACCCAACAAGCGGCAGATCCGGGGAGACTCCCCTTCCTCCCCTGGGAGGAGTGGCGCGGGAGCATACCACAGGGATCTGCTGGGTTTGGAGACTCCACACGGGGTCGGGTGCCAGAGATAGAAACACTTGGTCCCAGGCAGGGTGAGCACGGAGTGTGGCCGGAGACCGGGAAGATGGGAGTGACTGACTGCTTTTCTCTGGGGGCTCATTGAGGAGCAGGGCCCCGAGTTCTTGGCTCCTCCGGGTGGAGATTGGGAGGCCGCCATTTTCACTCTCATCCTCCAAGGCTGTACTGAGTGCCTGCAGGGAACAAAAGCTCCTGAGAGCAAACCCGAGCAGATTGCTTAGCCCGGACAGACAAGGGCGGGGCACTTCCGCCTCCGGCAAAGACATTTGGGAACCACGGCAACAGGCCCCTCCCCCAGAAGATCAGCACGAACAGCCAGCCAAGAGCAAGTTTACCGATCAAGGAGAACGGCCGAACTCCAGTGCTACGGGAATATGTACATAGAATTCATGGCTTTTTTACCATGATTCGTTCGTTTTTCAAAGTTAATTTTTTAACTGTTTTTTTCATTTTTCTTTTTCCCTTTTTCAACCAACATCTTATCAATCCCTTTTTAAAAAAAATTTTATTTTTCATTTTTAGAGTCATATTCTATCCCTTCATAGTAGTTACCCTTATTTTTGGCATATATATATAAGTTGTACTCTCTTTAAAATTTTGAGATACAGTTTCTTCTAACAGATCAAAATATACCCTAAATCACTAGTGTATGGCTTTGTTCTAGTCTCCTGCCTGATCACATTCTCTCCCTTTTTTTTAAAATCATCTTTCTTTTTTAAACAACTTCTTATCAATTCCTTTTATAAAATCTTTTATAATTTTCATCTTTACAATCATCTTCCATCCCTTCATTGTATCAACCCTTATTTTGTACATATATAAGTCTTTCTTTAAAATTTTAGGAGGCACTTTCTTCTAACAGACCAAAATACACCCAAAATCTAGTGTGTGGCATTGATCTATGCACTAGCCTGATCATATTTGATCATATTCTGTTTTTTTTAAAGGTTTTATTTATTTGAGAGAGAATGAGAGATAGAGAGCACGAGAGGGAAGAGGGCCAGAGGGAGAAGCAGACTCCCTACTGAGCAGGGAGCCCGATGTGGAACTCGATCCCGGGACTACTCCAGGATCATGACCTGAGCCGAAGGCAGTCACTTAACCAACTGAGCCACCCAGGCGCCCCTGTTTTTGTTTGTTTTTATCTTTTTCTTTTTTTTTCCTCTTTCTTTTTTCTTTCTTTCCCTTTCCTTTCCCCTGGTTTCAGGTCTTTTCTGATTTGTTTAGAGTATATTTGCTGGGGACGTTGTTAACCTGTTCTCTCATTCATCTATTCTCCTCTGGACATTGTTAACCTGTTCTCTCATTCATCTATTCTCCTCTGGACAAAATGACAAGACGAAAAAAATCACCTCAGCAAAAAGAACAAGAGGTAGTACCGTCTGCCAGGGACCTACTCAATACGGACATTAGTACAATGTCGGACCTAGAGTTCAGAATCATGATTTTAAAGATACTAGCTGGGCTTGAAAAAAGCATGGAAGTTATTAGAGACATCCTTCCTGGAGAAATAAAAGAACTAAAATCTAACCAAATCGAAATCAAAAAGGCTATTAATGAGGTGCAATCAAAAATGGGGGCACTAACTGCTAGGATAAATGAGGTAGAAGAGAGAATTAGCAATATAGAAGACCAAATGATGGAAAATAAAGAAGCTGAGAAAAATAGAGATAAACAACTACTGGATCACGAGGGCAGAATTCTAGAGATAAGCGATACGATAAGAGGAAACAACATTAGAATAATTGGGATCCCAGAAGAAGAAGAAAGAGAGAGAAGGGTAGAAGGTATAAAAAAACAGTCCACAAAACCAAAAGACAACCGACAGAATGGGAGAAAATATTTGCAAATGACATATCAGATAAAGGGCTAGTATCCAAAATCTATAAAGAACTTATCCAACTCAACACCCAAAGAACAAATAATCCAATCAAGAAATGGGCAGAAGACATGAACAGACATTTTTCCAAAGACGATATCCAAATGGCCAATAGACATGAAAAAGTGCTCAACATCGCTCGGCATTAGGGGAATCCAAATCAAAACCTCAATGAGATACTACCTCACACCCGTCAGAATGGCTAAATTTAACAAGTCAGGAAACGACAGATATTGGCGGGGATGTGGAGAAAGGGGAACCCTCCTACACTGTTGGCGGGAACGCAAGCTGGTGAAACCACTCTGGAAAACAGTATGGAGGTTCCTCAAACAGTTGAAAATAGAGCTACCATAAGATCCAGCAATTGCACTACCGGGTATTTACCTCAAAGATACAAATGTAGGGATCCGAAGGGGTATGTGCACCCCAATGTTTATAGCAGCAATGTCCACAATAGCCAAACTGTGGAAAGAGTCAAAATGTCCATCGACAGGTGAATGGATAAAGAAGATGTGGTATATATATATACAATGGAATATTATGCAGCCATCAAAAGGAATGAGATCTTGCCATTTGCAATGACATGGATGGAACTGGAGGGTGTTATGCTGAGTGAAATAAGTCAATCAAGAAAGACATGTCTCATATGACCTCACTGATATGAGGAATTCTTCATCTCAGGAAACAAACTGAGGGTTGCTGGAGTGTTGGGGGTGGTGGGAGGGATGGGGTGGCTGGGTGATAGACACTGGGGAGGCTATGTGCTATGGTGAGCGCTGTGAATTATGCAAGACTGTTGAATCACAGATCTGTACCTCTGAAACAAATAATGCAATATATATTAAGAAAAAAAAAAGAAGAAGAAGATAGCAGGCGGGGAAGAAAGAAGGGGAGTAAGTCGGAGGGGGAGACGAACCATGAGGGACGATGGACTCTGAAAAACAAACTGAGGGTTCTAGAGGGAAGGGGGGTGGGGGGATGGGTTAGCCTGGTGATGGGTATTAAGGAGGGCACGTTCTGCATGGAGCACTGGGTGTTATGCACAATGAATCATGGAACACTACATCAAAAACTAATGATGTAATGTATAGTGATTAACATAACAATAAAAAAAGAAGAAGAAGATAGCAGGAAGGGAAAAATGAAGGAGGGGAAATCAGAGGGGGAGACGAACCATGAGAGACTATGGACTCTGAGAAACAAACTGAGGGTTCTAGAGGGGAGGGCAGTGGGGGGATGGGTTAGCCTTGTGATGGGTATTAAAGAGGGCACGTATTGAATGGAGCACTGGGTGTTATATGCAAACAATGAATCATGGAACACTACATCAAAAACTAATGATGTAATGTATGGTGATTAACATAACAATAAAAAAAGAAGAAGAAGAAGATAGCAGGAAGGGAAAAATGAAGGAGGGGAAATCAGAGGGGGAGACAAACCATGAGAGACTATGGACTCTGAGAAACAAACTGAGGGTTCTAGAGGGGAGGGCAGTGGGGGGATGGGTTAGCCTTGTGATGGGTATTAAAGAGGGCACGTATTGAATGGAGCACTGGGTGTTATACGCAAACAATGAATCATGGAACACTACATCAAAAACTAATGATGTAATGTATGGTGATTAACATAACATAAAAAAAAAAAGAGGCCAAAGAATCAGGGTGAGTAGTAAGATATGTGACAATGGAAGCAAGAGCCTGCAGAGGTGTAAGGAAGGAGCCACAAGCCGAGGAACGCAGGCAAGCTCTAAAGGCTGAAAAAGGGGGCGCCTGGGTGGCTCAGTCATTAAGCATCTGCTTTGGCTCAGGTCATGATCCTAGGGTCCTGGGATGAAGCCCCACATCGGGCTCCCTTCTCCATGGGAAGCCTCCTTCTCCCTCTTCCACTCTCCTGCTTGTATCCCCTCTCTCGCTATCTCTCTCTCTCTGTCAAATAAATAAATAATATCTTTAAATAAATAAATAAATAAATAAATAAATAAATAAATAAATAAATAAAAGCTGAAAAAGGCAGGGAAACATATTCTCCCCTGAAGCCTCCAGAAGGAACACAGCCTTGTGAACACCTTGACTCCAGACCTCTGGCTTCCAATACTGTAGGAGAATAAATTTGTTTTTAACCTACTGAGTTTGTAGTACTTTGTTAGAGTGGCAATGGGAAAATAATACAATACCATCACTCAGAAACTAATTCAGCAATATCTAATAGAGTTTGAACATACACATATTCTCTGATTAGAAATTCTTTTTTCCCTTCTCCATTTCTCTCTCCTGCTCCATCCTTCAAAATGCCACTAAAAGTATATTTCTAAAATACATTTCATCCCTTTCTGCAAACACCTTCTGTGCCTCCCCACCTCCTGTAGCACACCTGCCCTGGCATTCGATTCTCTGTCATTGTCTGCAACAAAATCCTTTTAGGCACTCTGTTCTCCAGCTATATCCTGCTAGTGTTCATTCCTGAATAGCACACCTTCAGGACTTCAAGTCACACTAGGGTTTCAACACTACCTGAGAGGAACAGGAGGAGAAGAATACAGGGATAGGATTGGTGAAACCAAAGAAGCTGCTATCTGGTGAGGATGGCACACCAGTCATGTTTGTCAATTATCCTTATCTGACACTGAGGCACTTCTGGATGAGGGTGTGGCCATATACCAGGATTCAGTCAAGCACATTAGTGTGCAGGGCCTCCATCTAATCCCAACTGAGACCTTGTGATCAAAGCAGGAGCCTGGCTATGACATAGGAGATGCTTTTTATTCCCTGAAGCCCATGAGCTAACACGACATCCAAGGGCTGCCTCTCTGCTACCTCTCTGATCTCATCTTCTACCCTTATACCTTCTACAATTACACCTTTCCCACCTTGCTGGCTTTCATGTACTGCCTTAAATATGCCATGTTTATTCCTGCCTCAGGACCTTGGTGGTTGCCATGTCCTCTGCCTGGAATGCTCTTCTCCTTTATAATTTTAAATCATGGTAAAATACACATAATATAAAAGTCACCATTTTAACAGCTTTAAAGTGTACAAATCAGGAGCATTTGGTACATTCACAATGTTGTGCAACCATCACCACTATAGAATTCCTGAGAATTTCCTCACTGTAAAAAGAAATCCTATACCCACTAAGCAGCCATTCCCTATTTCTCTTCTCCACAGATCCTGCAACCATAAATATGCATTCTGTCTCTATGGATTTTATTTCATATAAATGTAATCATATGATACACGGCCTTTGGTAAATGGCTTTGTTCACTTAGCAAAACGTTTTCAGAGTTCATCCATGTTGTAACATGTATTAATACTTCATTCCTTTTGATGGCTGAATTGTATTCCATTGTATAGATATATCACATTTTGTTTATTCATTCATCAGTTGATGAATAGTTGGGTTGCCTCTATCTTTTTTAGCATCTGCCTTCGGCTCAGGTCATGATCCTAGGGTCCTGGGATCAAGCCCCACGTTCGGGCTCCCTGGAATAGTTGGGTTGCCTGCTATCATGAATAGTACTGCTATAAGCATTCAAGTGCAAGTTTCTGAATGAACACCTATTTTCAATTCTTTTGGGTATATACCCAGGAGTGGAATTACTGGGTCACATGGCAATTCTATTTTTAACTTATTGAAGAACTTGTGAACTCTTTTTCATAGCAGGTGCACCATTTTACATTCCACCAGTAATGTATAAGGTTTCCACTTTACCTGTATCCTTGGCCAACACTTGTTATTTTCCCAACACTTGTTATTTTCTTATTGTTTTTTTGTTGTTTCTTTTTTTAAATTATTGTTATAGCCATCCCACCATGTGTGAAGTGGTATCACATTGTGGTTTTACTTTGCATTTCCCTAATGACTAATGACATTAAGCATCTTTCCATGTGCTCGTTGGCCATTTGTATATCTTCTTTGGAAAAATGCCCATTCTGGAGTGTTTCTCAAAGCCATCAAGCAATTCGATTCTCAGCAGATGCTCACAGAGTGTCCTACAAATTTAACTCAATTCTGACACTATCTACCTGAATATAGCATCAGATCTTACAGGTTAAAGGCTTAGTTGCACAGACTGCTCCCCCATCAGATACCAACTGCAAGTCCAGAGGTTCCCACGACCTCCACCTCCAGTTCAGTCATTTGTTAGAACAGCTTGCAGAGCTCAGGGAAACATTAGGTTTATCAGCTTATTATAAGGGTATTATAAAGGATAAAGATCAACAGCCAGAAGAAGAGGTTCATAGAGCAAAGTCCTGTGGGGTCCCATGCACAGGAGCTTTTGTCCCTGTGGAAGTGGCATGTGCCACCCTCCAGCATGTGGATCCTTCCACTAACCCAGAAGCTCATCAAATCATATGTTCAAGAGTTTTTATAGAGCTTTATCTGCAGATCCTCCCCACTCCACTCTCCCATGCCCCCATGCTGTCCCTTCCCCAAGGTTGGTAGATGGAGCTGAAAGTTCCAACCTTCTAATCACTTAATCTTTCTGGTGAGCAGTCCCAACCTGAGGCTATCTAGGGGCTCCACCCTAGATACCTCATCAGCATAAACTCCAGTGTGCTTTAAAAGGATGACTTACGAATAACAAAAGATACTCCTATTAGGAAATTCCCAGGGTTTTAGATGCTTTGTACCTGGAACCCAGGACAAACTCCAAATATATTTATTATACCACTATTTATGCACTTTGCCCATTTTTTAATTGCGTTGTTTGTCTATTTTTTGTTAAGTTGTAAGTGTTCTTTATGTATTCTGGATACTAGATCTTTATCAGATATATGATTTGCAAATATTTTCCTCCCTTTCTATGGGTTTTTTCGCTCTCTTGACAGTGTCCTTTGAGGTACAAAAGTTTTAATTTTGATGAAATCTACTTTATGTATTTTTTGTTGTTGTTTGTGCCTTTCGTGTCATATCTAGAATCCATTGCCAGATTGAGGTTATGAAAATTTGCCCCTATGTTTTCTTCTAATAGTTTTATAGACTTATCTCTTATATTTAGGTCTTTGGTACATTTTAAGTTAGTTTTTGAATATGGTGTGAGTTAAGGATTCAACTTTTGTATGTGGATACTTGGTTTTCTCAGCACCATTTGTTGAAGATGATGCCAGCAGGCTGGGTCGAAGGACAGAGTGGGAGCAGATGGTGTCCTGCAGGACCGGCAAAGAGAGTCCTTGGCTTCATGCAAGATGGAAATAAAGTGTGAGCCAGCAGAAGGTGAAAGCAGAGTTTGCTGAAGATATAGAGAGAGCAGATAACATACAGAGGATCCAGGAGACTCAGAAAGGAAAGGAGCAGGAGTCTTGCCTTTGTTCAGGGTCTGGGTTTTTTTTATTGAGAATGGTGGTCTGGTATGGTGATCTGGTGTACACGTCCACTCAGTCATCCAGGAACTGGTTAGAATAAAGACAGGGCCCAGGAACCAGGAGGCCTTGGCATCAAGTTGGCTAGCTCTGGTGGTCTGGAATATGCGTATGATTTCTTCATCTAGTCATTCTCACTGGTCCTTCCTTAGATGTTATCTATTCTAGGGAAATCATTAATTCCTTGTCCCTTACAAGGAGGACATACGCTATTTGCATTAAAAAGGCATGTGTAGAGTGCAGTGGGATACAGGTCCTAGCAAGAATAGAAGCAGGAAAAGGAGCAAAAAGATTTTTATGGAGTGCTTCAATTTCCGTGTCTCAAGGAGACTACTCTTTTCCCCATTGTGAATTGTCTTGTCACCTTTGTTGAAAATCAATTGACCATAGATGTATGGATTTTGTCTAGAACTCTATGATTAGAATAGTAGCTTCTAAAGTGGGTGTATGCACACCTGAAAGTCATTGGGTTACAGGAAGAAATGATTAAAACTGTTTTTATTTAATATGTAATATATAACATATAATATGTAATTTGATTAAATATATATCCATAAAACAACAAATTAAGCTCCTTAATATTCACCTTATAGTTTAACACTGTGATATACTTTTATTTTCTATATATCATGAAATATCACAGTGTATAGGATACCACAAACATGATTAATTTTATTAAAAAATGTTAAAGGATAAGGTCTATACAATACTTTGTATTGATATGGGAAGACACAATGCAACTTTTTGGTATCACACAGAGGACTCACTAGGAGACTTTCTCAATCTTTTCTCTCTGGAGGAACTCTTGAAATAATTTTCAGGTCTCAGAGACCTCTGTATAAAAATTATTTTACCTACAGTTCATAATACATTAGCATGATCAGTAAATTATAGATATAACAATTCAATGATAATATCCAATGTTCTTCTGAGTAGAGAATGATACATATATATTTTGAGGATCTGTTTATTTTGGTGAACTAATTAGCCTACCATTTTTTTGTGGTTCCTCCTCCTGATAAAAGGTATTAACTTGTAATACCAGCTTGATTTTTTTTAACCTTGTCTGTGTAGATCTGAAATTCTTATCACAAATTCCTACTAAATGAGAGTCTAATGAGGTTGGTATGTGGTATATGATGTATGCAATAGGAGTTATTTTCCTTATTTACAATTAAAATATCTTTTTATATTTTTATTTTTAAAGATTTTTTTTTATTTATTTATTCATGAGAGACAGAGAGAGAGAGAGAGGCAGAGGGAGAAGCAGGCTCCCAAGGAGCAGGGAGCCCGATTCAGGACTCGATCCCAGGACTCTGGGATCACGAGCTGAGCCGAAGGCAGATGGTTAACCATCTGAGCCACCCAGGCGCCCTAAAATATCTTTTTAATCATCTATTCTTGAAAAAGAATCAGATAGTTAAGATTAGCTTACCTTTCTTGACATTTATTTCTTTATTGCCTTGTCATAAATATTTAAAACTCACAAGGCAAATATAATACATTTTTGTTAAATAACTGGCTTAAGACAAATTGAAATTTAATTGTTTTAAAGGTAAGGGGAGTAGATTTAATTTACACAAAGGCTGTAAATTGATTTTAATTCATGTTATTTATAATGTGAAATTTATTGACAATATTGAAAAGCTACTAAAACTATAAAAGAAGCCATATGAATAAAAATATGGCCTAAGTCAGTTTTATTCAAGACAGTATAAAAGCATTTCCTCACTGACCAACATGATCAGGTTCCCATTGCAAAATTGCAAAATTATTATAGACATGTGTTACTTTTTGATCTCTTTTATCAGACCACATAAAAGCATTAAAAGTATTCTTTTTGAAACTAAAACTAAATGGAATTTACCTTTTCATTAAAACCTGTGCTTGTTTTCTTGTTGGTCCAACACAAAGATTCTGTCCTTAACTGACATAGACAATTTCTGATGCTTGTTAAATAAGAAAAAAGCTTATTTACATATTTTAAAAAGTTACACTTCAGCAAAAGGTCTGTTGTTTTCCCTTGAATAGCAGGATCCCACTTTTGCACAGAAATCCAAAATTTGTCTAGAGGCAGATCAGTAAATCTCATCTTGAGTATACTATCAGACTGCAGCTCACAAAGTTCTTCTCTCAAAGTCATTATTTCCAGGCTGAGCAGAAGATTCAGTGAGTGTCGTTACCCAAGTCACTCCCTTGTGGTGACAGGGAGGGAACATGCCATCACAGTGGTTCTGTGGTTATCCCAGGTGGTGTTCAGTAAGATGTGAGACTTGAAAAAACCCTTCTCACCTTCAAACCCAATCAAGAGTGGAGACACGTCAAGATTTCCTTTGGCAACAGAATTTAACAAAAGAATCCATTTCTTTTAAATCCAAAAATCTCACCAGTTGTAGTCAAAACATTTTCTCTGAGCTTTTTGTTCATTTTTTTTAGCCTAAAATTCCTGCTGAGGATTCTTCCTCTGCTAAGCCAGCAGATTTCTCTTTGTAGCAGATTTATGTGCCCTTTAACCAGGTGTTCATGCAGTTTAAAAAACATTCTCCTGTGAATTGTTCTGTCCTTAATAATGTTGGCCATTTTGGTCACATCATCTGGACTTTTAAAATTTCTTCATTAACAGGCTTCAACACCAGCACTTCTCTGTGAAGAAAACAGTGTGTTGTGAAGAAAATCAGATTTTCTTTGTTCATTAGATGTAAAGCCTCTTCTGGAGCCAATCATTGGTGGGCCCTGTCAGTACAGATGCCCACACACTTCCTCCAGGACAGATCTTTTGATTCTAAATGAAGACTAAACATTAAATGTTATCTTGGTCTTAGTTTGTTTGCACAGCTCTTTGCAGCAGAAAAGGAAAAAAAAGTTCTCAATTTTCACTATTTTTACAAATCATAACAAATGTTATGATAAGACATTTAATGGTAAAATCTGTTGACTCATCAACCTCGATAGAAAAGGAATTGTTCAATTTATTACACAAAACTTCTTTGGCATAATGTTACATGTCAACAGTATGTTGACTGATTAGGCTGCTAGTGAGTAAAAATTTCATTGTCATACTGCATCTTTTTTTTTTAAAGATTTTATTTATTTATTTGAGAGAGAGAGAGAATGAGAGATAGCACGAGAGGGAAGAGGGTCAGAGGGAGAAGCAGACTCCCTGCTGAGCAGGGAGCCCGATGTGGGACTCGATCCCGGGACTCCAGGATCATGACCTGAGATGAAGGCAGTCACTTAACCAACTGAGCCACCCAGGTGCCCTGTCATACTGCATCTTATCCTAGCATTTTACTCACTCTAATTTTACCTGCTAACATTATTAGGTTCCCACCAACTGGGTGCCTTTTACTTTCTGGATAATAAATAAATGCTACTAAATAATTTGCTCTCTGAGCCTTTTCACTGATTATGACTTTTTTTTAAAATAAGAACTTTACTCTGCTTTCAGATTCCAATACCCATTTAAAATACTTGTCAAATGACTGATTTGGAGTTGTCTTTGCAATCTGAGGGGAGACATTGCTTAATGTGTAAGTTGTTTAACACAGACAATGCATAAAGGAATAGAACAGCTTGGATTACCAGACTCCCTTGTCTCTGAATGCAATGAGATGCCTCAAAAGATTTGAACACTTCATCATTAATTTTATCAGAAGGGTCTACAGATGTAGGCACAGAATTGTTCTCTTCCATCTCATCCCTTGTCTTTAAAATTCACCACATTGTTGGTATATGATGGACTATTACTCAGCCATCAAAAATATGAGATCTTACCATTTACATTGATGTGGATGGAACTGGAGGGTATGGTATTATGCTGAGTGAACTAAGTCAATCAGAGAAAGACAATTATTGTATGATCTCACTCATATGTGGAATTTAAGAAACAAAACAGAGGATCATAAGGGAAGGGAGAGAAAAATAAAATAAGATGAAATCAGAGAGGGAGACAAACCATGAGACTCAACTATAGGAAACAAACTGAGGGTTGCTGGAGGGGAGATGGGTGGAGGAATGGGATAAGTGGGTGATGGGCATTAAAGAGGGCATATGATATAATGAGCACTGGGTGTTATATACAACTGATGAATTACTGAACTCTACACCTGAAACTAATGATATACTATATGTTAGCTAATTGAATTTAAATAAAATAAGTTAAAAAAAATTTTTTTAAATAAAAATCACTATGTTGGACAACCTCGTATGTTTAAAAACACAAACACTGGGGCACCTGGGTGGCTCAGTCGGTTAAGCATCTGACTTCGGCTTGGGTCATGATCTTGGGGTACTGGGATGGAGCCCCACGTCGGGCTCCCTGCTCAGTGGGGAGTCTGCTTGTCCCTCTCCCTTTGCCCCGACCCCTGCTTGTGCTCTCTCTCTCTCTTTCTCAAAGAAATAATCCTTAAAAAAACCCACAAACACTAATAAAACATAAAATGGTAGAACAATAAATACATGAAAACAAGGGGCTCTCCATTTTCATTTTACACTGGGCCTTGCAAATTATGTAGCTGGTCCTATTCCAGGGTAGGAAGAAACAGCAAAGTTCAAGTACAGACTGCTCTCACTCTTTCTTTTTAGGACACCCACAAGCTCCCAGAGCTCTTATACGATCCTAATGGGAGTTGGTGAGGAGGATTTCTCCACCTCCAATGAAAATGGTTTTTGTCAACTCTGGAAAATGGATGATGAAGCAAATTTTGTTTGATTTTGGAACACAAGAGTATACCATTTCTTTTTTTTTTTAATTATTTATTCTTATGTTAATCACCATACATTACATCATTAGTTTTTGATGTAGTGTTCCATGATTCATTGTTTGTGCATAACACCCAGTGCTCCACGCAGAACGTGCCCTCTTTAATACCCATCACCAGGCTAACCCATCCCCCCACCCCCCCTTCCCTCTAGAACCCTCAGTTTGTTTTTCAGGGTCCATCGTCTCTCATGGTTCGTCTCCCCCTCTGACTTACTCCCCTTCATTCTTCCCCGCCTGCTATCTTCTTCTTTTTTTTTCTTAAAATATATTGCATTATTTGTTTCAGAAGTACAGATCTGTGATTCAACAGTCTTGCATAATTCACAGCGCTCACCATAGCACATACCCTCCCCAGTATCTATCACCCAGCCACCCCATCCCTCCCACCGCCCACCACTCCAGCAACCCTCAGTTTGTTTCCTGAGATGAAGAATTCCTCATATCAGTGAAGTCATATGAGACATGTCTTTCTTGATTGACTTATTTCACTCAGCATAACACCCTCCAGTTCCATCCATGTCATTGCAAATGGCAAGATCTCATTCCTTTTGATGGCTGCATAATATTCCATTGTGTGTGTATATATATATATATATATACCACATCTTCTTTATCCATTCATCTGTCGATGGACATTTTGACTCTTTCCACAGTTTGGCTATTGTGGACATTGCTGCTATAAACATTGGGGTGCACATACCCCTTCGGATCCCTACATTTGTATCTTTGAGGTAAATACCCGGTAGTGCAATTGCTGGATCTTATGGTAGCTCTATTTTCAACTGTTTGAGGAACCTCCATACTGTTTTCCAGAGTGGTTGCACCAGCTTGCGTTCCCGCCAACAGTGTAGGAGGGTTCCCCTTTCTCCACATCCCCGCCAATATCTGTCGTTTCCTGACTTGTTAAATTTAGCCATTCTGACGGGTGTGAGGTAGTATCTCATTGAGGTTTTGATTTGGAATCCCCTAATGCCGAGCGATGTTGAGCACTTTTTCATGTCTATTGGCCATTTGGATGTCTTCTTTGGAAAAATGTCTGTTCATGTCTTCTGCCCATTTCTTGATTGGATTATTTGTTCTTTGGGTGTTGAGTTGGATAAGTTCTTTATAGATTTTGGATACTAGCCCTTTATCTGATATGTCATTTGCAAATATTTTCTCCCATTCTGTCGGTTGTCTTTTGGTTTTGTGGACTGTTTTTTTTGCTGTGCAAAAGCTTTTTATCTTGATGAAATCCCAATAGTTCATTTTTGCCCTTGCTTCCCTTGCCTTTGTTGATGTTTCTAGGAAGAAGTTGCTGCAGCTGAGGTCGAAGAGGTTGCTGCCTGTGTTCTCCTTTAGGATGTTGATGGACTCCTGTCTCACGTTTAGGTCTTTCAACCATTTGGAGTCTATTTTTGTGTGTGGTGTAAGGAAATGATCCAGTTTCATTCTTCTGCATGTGGATGTCCAATTTTCCCAACACCATTTGTTGAAGAGACTGTCTTTTTTCCACTGGACATTCTTTCATGCTTTGTCAAAGATGAGTTAACCATATAGTTGAGGGTCCATTTCTGGCCTCTCGATTCTGTTCCACTGATCTATGTGTCTGTTCTTGTGCCAGTACCATACTGTCTTGATGATGACAGCTTTGTAATAGAGCTGGAAGTCTGGAATTGTGATGCTGCCAGCTTTGCTTTTCTTGCTCAACATTCCTCTGGCTATTCGGGGACTTTTCTGGTTCCATACAAATTTTAGGATTATTTGTTCCATTTCTTTGAAAAAAGTGGATGGTATTTTGATGGGGATTGCATTGAATGTGTAGATTGCTCTAGGTAGCATTGACATCTTCACAATGTTTGTTCTTCCAATCCATGAGCATGGAACGTTTTTCCATTTCTTGGAAATGGAAATTTTCCATTTCTTGGAAAGAAATTGTCTTCCTCAATTTCTTTCATGAGTATTTTATAGTTTCCTGAGTACAGATCCTTTACCTCTTTGGTTAGATTTATTCCTAGGTATCTTATGGTTTTGGGTGCAATTGTAAATGGGATCGACTCCTTAATTTGTCTCTCTTCTGTCTTGTTGTTGGTGTATAGGAATGCCACTGATTTTTGTGCATTGATTTTATATCCTGCCACTCTACTGAATTCCTTTATGAGTTCTAGCAGTTTTGGGGTGGAGTCTTTTGGGTTTTCCACGTAAAGTATCATATTATCTGCAAAGGGTGAGAGTCTGACTTCCTCTTTGCCAATTTGGATGCCTTTGATTTCTTTTTGTTGTCTGATTGCTGTGGCTAGGACTTCTAATACTATGTTGAATAGCAGTGGTGATAGTGGACGTCCCTGCTGCGTTCCTGACCTTAGGGGGAAAGCTCTCAGTTTTTCCCCATTGAGAATGATATTTGCTGTAGGTTTTTCATAGATGGCTTTTGTGATATTGAGGTATGTACCCTCCATCCCTATACTCGGAAGAGTTTTGATCAAGAAAGGATGCTGTACTTTGTCAAATGCTTTTTCTGCATCTATTGAGAGGATCATATGGTTCTTGTTCTTTCTTTTGTTAATATATTGTATCACGTTGATTGATTTGCAGATGTTGAACCAACCTTGCAGCCCAGGGATAAATCCCACTTGGTCGTGGTGAATAATCCTTTTAATGTACTGTTGGATCCTATTGGCTAGTATTTTGGTGAGAATTTTGGCAACCATGTTCATCAAGGATATTGGTCCGTAATTGTCCTTTTTGATGGGGTCTTTGTCTGGTTTTGGGATCAAGGTAATGGTGGCCTCATAAAACGAGTTTGGAAGTTTTCCTTCCATTTCTAGTTTTTGGAACAGTTTCAGGAGAATAGGTATTAATTCTTCTTTAAATGTTTGGTAGAATTCCCCTGGGAAGCCATCTGGCCCTGGGCTTTTGTTTTTTGGGAGATTTTTGATGACTGCTTCAATTTCCTTAGTGGTTATAGGTCTGTTCAGGTTTTCTATTTCTTCCTGGTTCAATTTTGGTAGTTGATACATCTCTAGGAATGCCTCCATTTTATCTAATTTGCTGGCATATAGTTACTCATAATATGTTTTTAAAATTGTTTGTATTTCTTTGGTGTTGGTTGTGATCTCTCCTCTTTCATTCATGATTTTGTTGATTTGGGTCGTTTCTCTTTTCTTTTTGATAAGTCTGGCCAGGGGTTTATCAATCTTGTTAATTCTTTCAAAGAACCAGCTCCTAGTTTCCTTGATCTGTTCTACTGTTCTTTTGGTTTCTATTTCATTGATTTCTGCTCTGACCTTTATCATTTCTCTTTCCCTGCTGGGTTTAGGCTTTAATTACTGTTTTTTCTCTAGCTCCTTTAGGTGTAGGGTTAGGTTGTGTATTTGAGACCTTTCTTGTTTCTTGAGAAAGGCTTGTATTGCTATATACCTTCCTGTCAGGACTGCCTTTGCTGTATCCCAAAGATTTTGAACAGTTGTGTTTTCATTTTCATTGGTTTCCATGAATTTTTTTAATTCTTCTTTAATTTCCTGGTTGACCCATTCATTCTTTAGTAGGATGCTCTTTAGCCTCCATGTATTTGAGTTCTTTCTGACTTTCCTCTTGTGATTGAGTTCTAGTTTCAAAGCATTGTGATCCAAAAATATGTAGGGAATGATCCCAATCTTTTGGTACCGGTTGTTACCTGATTTGTGACCTAGGATATGATCGATTCTGGAGAATGTTCCATGGCCACTAGAGAAGAATGTGTATTCCGTTGCTTTGGGATGGAATGTTCTGAATATGTCTGTGAAGTCCATTTGGTCCAGTGTGTCATTTAAAGTCTTTATTTCCTTGTTGATCTTTTGCTTAGATGATCTGTCCATTTCAGTCAGGGGGGCTGTTAAAGCCCCCACTATTATTGTATTGTTGTCAATGTGTTTCTTTGCTTTTGTTATTAATTGCCTTATATAATTGGCTGCTCCCATGTTAGGGGCATAGATATTTACAATTATTAGATCTTCTTGGTGGCTAGACCCTTTAAGTAGGATATAGTGTCCTACCTCATCTCTTATTATAGACTTTGGTTTAAAATCTAATTTGTCTGATATAAGGATTGCCACCCAGGTTTCTTCTGGTGTCCATTAGCATGGTAAATGGTTTTCCACCCCCTCACTTTCAATCTGGAGATGTCTTTGGGTCTAAAATGAGTCTCTTGCAGACAGCATATCGATGGGTCTTGTTTTTTTATCCAATCTGATAGCCTGTGTCTATTGATTGGGGGCACTAGCCCATTTACATTTAGGGCAACTATTGAAAGATAGGAATTTAGTGCCATTCTGTTGCCTTTAAGGTGACTGTTACTGTGTATTGTCTGTATTCCTTTCTCTCTATGGTGCTTTCAAGCTCTCTCTTTGCTTAGAGGACCCCTTTCAATATTTCTTGGAGGGCTGGTTTCGTGTTTTCAAATTCCTTTAGTTTTTGTTTGTCCTGGAAGCTTTTTATCTCTCCTTCTATTTTCAATGACAGCCTAGCTGGATATAGTATTCTTGGCTGCATATTTTTCTCATTCAGTGCTCTGAAGATATCATGCCAGTCCTTTCTGGCCTGCCAGGTCTCTGTGGATAGGTCTGTTGCCAATCTAATGTTTCTACTATTGTAGGTTATAGATCTCTTGTCCCGAGCTGCTTTCAGGATTTTCTCTTTGTCTCTGAGACTCGTAAGTTTTACTATTCGATGTGTGGGTGTTGACCTATTTTTATTGATTTTGAGGGGGGTTCTCTGTGCCTCCTGGATTTTGATGCCTGTTTCCTTCCCCAAATTACAGAAGTTCTCTGTTATAATTTGCTCCAATATACCTTCTACCCTTCTCTCTCTTTCTTCTTCTTCTGGGATCCTAATTATTCTAATATTGTTTCATCTTATGGTATCACTTATCTCTCGAATTCTGCCCTCATGATCCAGTAGTTGTTTATCTCTCTTTTTCTCAGCTTCTTTATTCTCCATCATTTGGTCTTCTATATCACTGATTCTCTTTTCTGCCTCATTTATCCTAGCAGTTAGCACCCCCATTTTTGATTGCACCTCATTAATAGCCTTTTTTATTTCGACTTGGTTAGATTTTAGTTCTTTTATTTCTCCAGAAAGGGTTTCTCTACTATCTTCCCTGCTTTTTTCAAACCCAGCTAGTATCTTTATAATCGTCATTCTGAACTCTAGTTCTGACATCTTACTGATGTCCATATTGATTAGGTCCCTGGCAGTCAGTACTGCCTCTTGTTCTTTTTTTGGGGGGTGATTTTTTTCTGTCTTGTCATTTTGTGCAGAGGAGAATAGATGAATGAGAGAACAAAATGCTAACAGGGTAACAATGACCCCAGAAAAATATACACTAAACCAATCAGAAGAGACCTGAAACCGGGGGGAAAAGAAAGGGAAAGAAAGAAAAAAGAAAAAAAAGAAAAACAAAAAGATTAAAAAAAACAGAGTATGATCAAATATGATCAGGCTGGTGAATAGATCAGTGCCACACACTCGATTTTGGGCATATTTTGGTCTGTTAGAAGAAACTGCTTCACAAAATTTTAAAGAAAGAAAAGCTTATATATGTACAAAAATAAGGGTAAATACGATGAAGGGATGGAATATGAGTATAAAGATGAAAATTATAAAAGATTTTATAAAAGGAATTGATAAGATAAGAAGTTGGTTGAAAAAAGAAAGAAGAGAAATTAAAAAAAGGGGGGGGGAGAGAATGTGATCAGGCAGGAGGCTAGAACAAAGCCATACACCAGAGATTTAGGGTATATTTTGTTTTCTTAGAAGAAACTATATCCCAAAATTTTAAAGAGAGAAAAACATATATATACCAAAAATAAGGTTAACTACTATGAAGGGATAGAATATGACTCTAAAAATGAAAAATAAAAAAGATTTTTTTAAAAAGGGATTGATAAGATATGGGTTGAAAAAGGGAAAAAGAAAACTTTAAAAAAGAAAGAATAAAAAGAAAATTTAAAAATTAACTTTGAAAGACTAAGAATCAGGGGGAAAAAAGCCATGAATTCTATGTGCTGTCTTCCCCTAGCGCTGGAGTTCTGCAGGTCTCATTGATCGGTAAACTTGGTCTTGGCTGGCTGTTCTTGCTAATCTTCTGGGGGAGGGGCCTGTTGCCGTGGTTCCCAAATGTCTTTGCCGGAGGCGGAATTGCCCCGCCCTTGCCAAGGGACTGGGCTAAGTAATCTGCTCGGGTTTGCTCTCCGGAGCTTTTTTTCCCTGCAAGCTTTCTGTACAGCTTTGGAGGCTGAGAGTGAAAATGGCGGCCTCCCAATCTCCGCCCTGGAGGAGTCAAGAACTCGGGGCCCTCCTCCTCAGTGCACCCCCAGAGAAAAGCAGTCCATCACTCCTGTCTCCCTGGTCTCCGGCCACATTCCATGCTCACCCGGCCTGTGACCTAGCCTTTCTATCTCTGGCACCCGACCCTGTGTGGTCTCTCCAAACCCAGCAGATCCCTGCGGTGTGCTCCCCGCCCCTCCTCCAATGGGAGGAAGGGGAGTCTCCCCGGATCTGCCGCATGTTGGGTCCCTGCTGGAAGAGCAGTGGACCGACTGTGTCGCGGATCATGGTTTTTGGTAACCCTGAGCTGAGAGCTCGCGCCTCGGCTCTGTCTCTGCAGCCAGCTTCCCGGCTCTGATACCTGGGTCACAGAAAGACCGGCACCCCCGGTCTTTCTGTGACCTCGAGGGTCATGAGACCACACTATCCCAGCAAGGGTTCCACCCCCCGCTTAGCCACCGGGGTGACATCCCTCAGCGGAACAGACTTCTACAAGTTCGGATTTTGTGCTCCGCAGCTCTATCACTTGCCGGTAGTGGCTGACGGAGGCTCCCTCCCCGTGCTATCTTCCCAAATATTGCCTCGTATTCACTTCTCCAAACATCCCATCTTCCAGAAAGTGGTCACTTTTCTGTTCAGAGAGTTGCTGCTATTCTTTTCTTCGATCTCCTGTTGAGTTGGTTAGTGTTCAGAATTGTTTGATCTCTATCTAGACGAATTCCTGAGACCAGACAAAATTTAGGTCTCCTGCTCCTCCGCCATCTTGCTCCTCCTCCTTGGTACTATTTCTTTGAAGAGTAATTTGGAAAATATATCAAAACATCTTTTAAATGTTCATCTCTTTTGAAAAGGCAATTTCTTAAGAGAATTTCTCCTAATATGTAGAATCATGTGGTAGAATCAAAGAGGTCAGCAAAGTCTTGTTTGGAATCTCAAGTAATTGGAAATGTCTAAAATTAGGGGATTGATTAAATAGATAATTGTATATCCATATAAGGATTAATGATGTTGCAGAAATGCACCAACTGATATGAAAAATTTTCAGAATATATTGCTAAACGAAAACAATTTATTAAAAAGTATGTGTGTGGATCTGTTATCCCATTTTTGTTTCTTTTAAGAATGTATAGAGGGCGCCTGGATGGTTCAGTCATTAAGTGTCTGCCTTCAGCTCAGGTCATGATCCCAGGATCCTGGGATCGAGTCCCACATCGGTCTCCCCACTCAGCAGGAAGCCTGTTTCTCCCTCTCCCACTCCCCCTGCTTGTGTTCCCTCTCTCACTGTCTCTCTCTTTGTCAAAAAATAAATAAAATCTTAAAAAAAAAAGAATGTATAGAAAAAGTTCTGGAAGGATTTCCACTAAGGCAGTATTAAATAGGTGGGATTATGATATTCTCTGCTTATTCGTTCATGTTTTTCTATTTTACTCGGAAGATCATGAATTACTTGTACAATCAATGACAATAATGAATGATGTTTTGATTGCTGAAAGAGTTATGTGAAAAGTTAATGACCCTGCCAAGGGATCAGGCATTACCTGCTCCTCCCAGGCCAGCTAAAGTAAGAGTATTCCACTATAGGTCTGGCCTTCTGGCAAAGGGAGATATGTCTTCAAAAACCAGTCTTCTCATTTCACACCCTGACCATCAAGCAACTGCAGAGCTATCAGGAATTACATGTTTCACAACTGGAGGCTCTGACACAGACAATTTGGCCCAAATTTCAACAGATTTGCCTATCTGCTAAAGGAATGAAGGCTTCAAACCTCATTCACTATCTCCAGAATTAACTAGTATTTTATCAAAATTTGATACTGTTTCCTTAAAAAAAAGAGCTTTTTATATTTAATTTATCTAAGATACATGGGAAAATTGGCAAAGCATCCCATACATCCTAGATTCTCTCAATTATAGCCTCTGTCTACGTGGTTTTTGGATTATCATTGCCCTAGTATAAAATTATTATCATCAATCACATTATTGAGTACCTACAACACACTAGGCACCACACTATGTACATTATATGTATTATTTAATTTGACTTCCCAACCTACTTTTAAGCAGATGCTTTTATTATCATATATAATATATATAACAATATATATGTGTGTAATTTGTAATTATTAGCCCTTGTGGTAGATAAGCATAAATGGATAACCCAGGATTTCTTTCCCCCATTTCCTAACAATACCCTATTCATAGGATGGTAGTAAGCTTTATGTAAGTGAATACATGACTATCACAAATAAAGCTGTTATACACATTCATTTCCAGGGCTTTGTATGGATATGTTTTCTTTTCTCTTGGGAAAATAAATGAGGGGAATGGCTGGTTCATATGGGTGGTATATGTTTAACTTTTTTAAAAAAAATCTGCCAGATGGTTTTTCCAAAGTTGACATACCATTTTATATCCTCATCAACAATGTGTGAGTTCTAGTTCCTTTATATTGTCATCAACACTTGGAATAGTGATTTTAGCCATTCTAGTGAGTGTGTAGTAATATCTTATTGGTTTTAATTTATATTTTCTTAGTAACTAATGATGTTGAGCACCTTTTCATATGTTTATTTGCCAGCTATATATCTTCTTTAATTAAGTGTCTATTCAAATCTTTTGCCAACTTATCATGGGTTATTGATTTGCTTGTAATTGAGTTTTTAAAGTTTTTGTATATTCTGGATCTAAGACTTCTATCAAATATATGATTTGAAAATATTTTTTTTGTGGATATTCCTTTTATTCTCTTAACAGTGTCTTTTGAAGAATAGAAATGTTTAAATTTGATTAAGTCAAATCTATTATTTTTTTAATGAATTGTACTTTTGGTAGTGAATATAAGAAATCTTTATCTAAACCATTGCCACAAACATTATCTCTTACGTTTTCTTTTAAAAGTGTTACAGTTTCAGGGGGTGCCTGGGTGGCTCATTTGGATGAGCATCCAACTCTTGATTTTGACTCTGATCATGGTGTAAGGGTCATGGGATTGAGCCCTGCCTCCAGCTCCACACTCAGCAGGGAGTCTGCTTGGGATTCTCCCTCTTCTGCTCCCTTTGCCCCTCCCCCTGCTCTCTCTCTCTCAAAAATAACTAAATAAATCTTTAAAAAAATTTATAATCTCAGATTTAAGATCTATTTTGAGTAAATTTTTGTATATGGCACAGGTATGGAGATAAGTATAGTTTATTTAGGTTTCTTTGCATAGTGATTTCCAATTGTTCTCGTACCATTTAAAGACACTAAATTGTCTTGCACCTTTGTAAAAAATCAGTTTTCTATGCACTTATAGGTTTATTGGTGGACTTTATTGTTTCATGGATATATTTCTACTTTTGTACCACTACTACATTGTCTTGATTACTGTAGTTTTATAATAATTTTTAAAATCAGTGTAAGTTTTTAATCTTCTTCTACTTTTTCAATGATGTTTTCACTTTTTTAGGTCCTTTGCATTTTCATATGAATTTTAGAATCAGTTTGTCAGTTTCTACCAAAAGTCTGATGGGATTTGGATTAAGATTGCATTAAATCTATAGATAAATTTTGGGAGAAATGATATCATAATATTGAGTCTTCTGAGCCATGAATACAGTATATCCATTTTATTAATTTCTTTAATTTCTCTCAGTGATGTATTGTCATTTTCAGTGTACAAGTCTTTCATATCTTTTGTCAGTTATCTCTAGCTATTCAATATTTTTATGTTACTATAAATGGTAATTTTTATTTCAATTTTCAATTGTTTATTGCTGGTATAAAGGACAACAATTGATTTTGTCTATTGGTCTTGTATTCTACAACCTTGCAAAACTCATATATTCTAAACCCATAAAGGAATTGAGAGATTCTATTGAATATCCTACATAGACTATCATGTTATCTCAAATAAAAATAGTTTTACTTCTTCCTGTCCAATCTGGATGCCTTTTTAAAAAAGATTTATTTATTTATTTTAGGGAGGGAGGGGCAGAGTGAGAGAGAGTCTTAAGCAGAGCACAGAGCCCGACACGGGGCTCAATCTCACAACCTTGGGATCACAACATGAGCTGAAACCAAGAGTCTGCTGCTTAACTGACTGTGACACCCAGGTGCCCCTGGATGCCTTTTATTTCTTTTTTGTGCCTTATTGCACTGGCTAGAATCTCCAGCATAATGTTAAATAGAGAGGAAAAGCATTCAGTCTTTTTTATTTTTATTTATTTTTATTTTTATTTTTTTATCATTCAATCTTTTACCATTAAGTGTATTACAGGTTTTTTTTTGTAGATGCCCTTCATCATGTTGAGGAAGTTCCCTTCCATTTCTCATTTGCTGAGTTTTTATTGGGAATTAATGTTAGATTTTGTCAAATGCTTCTCCTGCATCTATTTAGATAATGATATGACTTTTCTTTTTGAGTTTATTAATAAGGCAAATTATATTGACTTATTTTCAAATATTAAACCAACCTGGCACTCCTGGGGTAAACTCCACTTGCTCATGATGTATTATCTTTTTAATTCTTTGTTGGTTTGAATCATTATTTTTTTTAGAATTTTTGCATGTGTGTTTATAAGGGATATTGTTATGTGGTTTTCTTCTGTAAAGCCTTTGCTTGGTTTTGAAATCAGAGAAGAGTTTGTATAATATTATTTCTTTCTTAAATATTTGGTAGAATTCACCAGTGAAGTAATTTGGACCCGGAGTTTTGTTTGTGGGAAGATCTTTAACTAAAGATTCAATTTCTTTAACAGATATGGGGCTACTCAGGCCATCTATTTCTTCTTGAATAAACTTTAGTAGTTTGTGTCATTCAAGGAATTAGACCATTTCTTCTAAGTTGTTGAATTTATTTGCAAAAAGATGTTTATAATAATCTGTTTATCCTTTAACATCTGCAAAATATGTTGTGATGTCACCTTTCTCTCTTTATGCTATTGTTGTCTTACATTTACTAATACATGTGGTATAAAGTCCAGAATGCATTTTTATTATTATTTCATCATTATTTTCATTTAAAAAGTAAGTTCTCTTTTAAAGAGACCTAACTAAGGAAAAATCATATGTTTACCATATAGTTGCCATTTCCAGTGCTTTTTATTCCTTTGTGTAGATCTACATTTCCATCTTGTATCATTTTCCTTCTGCTTTTAGGATTTTCTTTAATGTTTCTTTTTTTTTTCAGTGTAATTTTTTTGTAGTTTCTTATACAGTGTACTTTCTTTTCCTTTTCTTTTGTAGTTTCAAGTTTTTATTAAAATTCCAATTAGTTAACATACAGTATAATATTAGTTTCAAGAGTAGAATTTAGTGATTCATCATTACAGATAACATCCAGTGCTCATCACAACTGCCCTCCTAATACCCATAATCCATTTAACCCATCCACCTACCCACCTCCCCTCCAGCAACCCTCAGTTTGTTCTCTATAGTTAAGAGTCTGCTTTATGGCTTGCCTCTCTCTTTTGTCCCCCATGTTCATCTGTTTTGTTTCTTAAATTTCACATATGAATGAAATGATATGGTATTTGTCTTTCTCTGACTGACTTATTGTGCTTAGCATAATACACTGTAGCTCCATTCGTGTTGTTGCAAATAGCAAGATTTCATTCTTTTTTTATGGCTGGGTGATAATCCATTGTATGGATATACCACATCTTCTTTATCCATTCATCAGTCAATGGACATTTGGGCTCTTTCCACAATTTGGCTCTTGTTGATAATGCTGCTATAAACATCAGAGTGCATATATCCCATTGGATCACTATTTTTATATCTTTTGGGTAAATACCCAGTAGTGCAATAGCTGGATTCATAGGGTAGTTCTATTTTTAACTTTTTGAGGAGTCTCCACACTGTTTTCCACAGTGGCTACATCAGTTTGCATTCCTACCAACAGTATAAAAGGATTTCCCCTTTTTGGCATCCTAACCAACATCTATTGTTCCCTGTGTTGTTAATTTTAGCCATTCTAACAGGTGTGAGGTGATATCTCATTGTAGTTCTGGTTTGTATTTCCCTGATGATGAGTGGTGTTGAGCATGTTTTCATGTGTCTGTTAGCCATCTGTATGTCTTCTTTGGAAAAATGTCTATTCATGTCTTCTGCCCATTTTTTAACTGGATTATTTGTTTTTTGTGTGTTGAGTTTAATAAGTTCTTTATATTTTGTATACTAACCCTTTATTAGATATGTTATTGAAGCAAATATCTTCTCCCAGTCTGTAGGTTGCCTTTTAGTTTTGTTGATTGTTTCATTCACCATGCAGAAGCTTTTTATCTTGATGAAGTCCCTATAGTTCATTTTTGCTTTAGTTTCCCTTGCCTCAGGAGGTGTATCTAGTAAGAAGTTGCTACGGCAAATGTCAAAGAGGTTATTGCCTATGTTCTTCTCTAGAATTTTGATGGTTTCCTGTCTCACATTTAGGTCTTTAATCCATTTTGAATTTATTTTTGTGTATGGCATAAGAAAGTGGTCCAGTTTCATTCTTCTGCATGTTGCTGTCTAGTTTTCCCAACACCATTTGTTAAAGAGACTGTCTTTTTTCCATTGGATATTCTTTCCTGCTTTGTCAAAGATTAGTTGACCATATAGTTGTGGGTCTGTTTCTGAGTTCTCTGCTCTGTTCCATTGATCTATGTGTCTGTGTTTGTGCCAGTACCATACTGTCTTGATCACCACAGCTTTGTAATAGAGCTTGAAGTCCAGAATTGTGATGCCTCCAGCTTTGCTTTTCTTTTTCAAGATTGCTTCGGCTATTCAGGATCTCTTCTGGTTCCATACAAATTTTAGGATTGTTTGTTCTAGCTCTGTTAAAAATGCTGGTGGTGTTTTGATAGGGATTGCACTAAATGTGTAGGTTGCTTGTAGTATAGACATTTTAACAATATTTGTTCTTCTAATCCATGAGCGTGGGAAATTTTTCCATTTCTTTGTGTCCTCTTCAATTTATTTCATAAGTGTTCTATAGTTTTAGAGTACAGATATTTTACCTCTTTGCTTAGGTTTATTTCTAGGTATCTTATGATGGTTTTTGGTGTGGTTGTAAATGGGATCAATGCCTTGGTTTCTTTCTGTTGCTTCATTATTGGTATATAGAAATGCAAGAGATTTCTATACATTCATTTTTTTATCCTGTGCCATTACTGAATTTGTGCATCCATTCTAGCAATTTTTTCGTGAAGTCTTTCAGGTTTTCTACATAGAGTATCATGTTGTCCACAATAGTGAAAGTTTTACTTCTTCCTTGCCACTTTATGATGTTGAGGTATGTTCTCGCTAATCCTACATTGTTAAGGGTTTTATTTTTAAAGATTTTATTTATTTATTTGAGAGTGAGTGAGTGAGAGAAAGAGAGCATGATCTGGGAGAGGGGCAGAGGGAGAGGGAGAAGCAGATTGCTGCTGAGCAGGGAGACCAATGTGGGGCTCAATCCCAGGACCCCGGAATCATGACCTGAACTGAAGGCAGACACTCAACCAACTGAGCCACCCAGGCACCCCTAAGGGTTTTTATTAAGAATGGAGGCTGTACTTTGTCAAGTGCTTTTTCTGCATCAATTCAGAGGATCAGATGGTTCTTAACCTTTCTTTTATTAATGGGATGTAGAATGTTGAATGATTTGTAAATATTGAACCACACTTGTAACTCAGGAATAAATCTCACTTGATTGTGGTGAATGATTTTTTTAATGTACTGTTGGATTTGATTTGCTAGTATTTTGCTGAGAAGTTTTGCATCCATGTTCATCAGGGATATTGGCCTTTTATTCTCTTTTTTAGTGGGGTCTTTTTCCGGTTTTGGAATCAAGGTAATGCTGGCCTTGTAGAATGAGTTTGTAAGTTTTCCTTCCATTTCTGTTTTTTTAGGACAGTTTGAGAAGAATAGGTATTAACTCTTCTTTAAATGTTTGGTAGAATTCCCCCGTGAGGCCATTTGGCCCTGGACTTTTGTGTTTGTTGGGAGTTTTTTGATTACTGATTCAATTTCTTTGCTGGTTACCAGTCTATTCAACTTTTCTATTTCTTCCTGTTTCAGTTTTGGTAGTTTATATGTTTCTAGGAATTTATCCATTTCTTCCAGATTGCCCAATTTGTTGGCATATAATTTTTCATAAGATTGTCTTATAATTGTTTGTATTTCTGTGGTGTTGCTTGTGCTCTCTCCTCTCTCATTTGTTGTTTTATTTATTTGGGTCCTTTCTCTTTTCTTTTTGATAAATCTGGTTAGGGGTTTATCAATTTTATTAATTTTTTCAAAGAACCAGCTCCTGGTTTCATTGATCAGTTCTACTGTGTTTTGTTTTTTTTGTTTCAGTTTCTGTATCATTTCTTACTGCTCTAATCTTTATTATTTTCCTTCTTCTGCTGGCTTTAGGCTTCATTTGTTCTTTTTTCTAGCTTCCTTAGTTATAAGGTTAGATTGTGTAGTATTTGAGATCTTTCTTGCCTGTTGAGATAGGCTTATATTGCTATATACCTCCCTCTTAGAACTGCCTTTGCTGCATCCCAAAGGTTTTGGATGGTCATGTTTTCATTTTCATTTGTTTCCATGTATTTTTTTATTTCTTCTTTAATTTTCTGGTTGACACATTCATTCTTTAGTAGGATGTTCTTTAACCTCCATGTATTTGTGGTCTTTCCAAATTTTTTCTTGTGGTGGACTTCAAGTTTCATAGCATTGTGGTCTGAAAATATGCATGGTTTGATCTCAATCTTTTTGCACTTGTTGAGGCCTGATTTGTGACCTAGTATGTGATCTATTCTGAAGAATGCCCCATGTGCACTCAAAAAGAATGTATATTCTGCTGCTTGAGGATGAAATGTTCTGAATATATCTATTAAGTCCATCTGGTCCAGTGTGTCATTCAAAGCCATTGTTTCCTTATTGATTTTCTGCTTCAGTGATCTGTTCATTGCTGTAAGTGGGGTGTTAAAGTTCCCTACTATCATTGTATTATTATCAATTAGTTCTTTTATGTTTGTTATTAATTGTTTTATATATTTGGGTCCTCCCAAGTTGGGGTCATAAATACTTAAAATTGTTAGATCTTCTTGTAGGATAGACCCCTTTATTATGATATAGTGTACTTCTTCATCTCTTGCTATAGTCTTTGGTTTAAAATCCAGTTTGTCTGATATAAGTATGGCTACTCCGGCTTTCTTTTGATGTCCATTTGCATGATAAACAGTTCTTCATCCCCTCACTTTCAATCTGCAGGTGTCTTTAGGTCTAAAATGAGTCTCTTTTATGCAGGCTATAGATGGATCTTTTTTTTTTTTATCCATTCTGACACCCTATGTCTTTTGATTGGAGCCTTTAGTCCATTTACATTCAGAGTAATTATTGATAGATATGAATTTAGTGCCATTTTGTTACTTGTTTTGTCACTGTTTCTAGGGATTTCCTCTGTTCCTTTCCAGTCTTTGTCACTTTTGGTCTTTCTTTCTCAGTCAGAGAGTCCCCTTTAATATTGCCTGCAAGGCTGGTTTAGTAGTCATGAACTCCTTTAGTTTTTCTTTGTCTGGGAAACTCTTTATCTCTCCTTCTATTCTGAATGGCAGCCTTGCTGGATAGAGTATTCTTGGCTGTATATTTTTCTCATTCAGCACATTGAATATATCATGCCACTTTCTTCTGGCCTGCCAAGTTTCTGTGGATAGATCTGCTGCTAACCTTATTTGCCTTCCCTTGTAAGCTAGGGACTTCTTTTGTCTTGCTGCTTTTAGGATTTTTTCCTATATCTCTATATTTTGCAAATTTAACTACAATATGTCTGAGTGTTGGCCTGCTTTTGTTGATTTTGATGGACATACTCTGTGCCTCCTAGATTTGGATGTCTGTTTCCTTCACCAGATTAGGAAAGTTTTTAGCTAAAATTTCCTCAGATAAACCTTCTGCCCCCTTTCCCCTCTTTTCTTCTTCTAGAATTCCTGAGACACAAATGTTATTATGCTTTATGGAGTCACTAAGTTCCCTAAGTCTACATTCATGATCTAATATTTTTCTTTCCCTCTTCTTTTCAGCTTCATTATTTTCCATAAATTTATCTTCTGTATCACTTTTTCATTCCTCTGCTTCTTCCATCTTTGTGGTCATTACATCCTGTTGGTTTCAAACCTTGGTTATTGCATTTTTCATTTCAGCCTGCCTAGTTCTTAGGTCTTTTATCTCTGTGGTAAGAGACTCCCTGATGTCTTCTGTGCTTTTCTCAAGCCCGGCTAGTATCCTTCTGATTCTTGTTTTAAATTCTGGATCAGGCATCTTACATATTATATGTATAATAGTACACATAATAATTATATATAATATATATATATATAATATTACATATTATGTCTGTTTCAGTTAGATCTCTGGCTGTGACCTTTTCTTGTTCTTTCTTTTGGGATGAATTCCTGTCTTGGCATTTTGTCTAGGTCTCTGTTTTCTGTGTGTTAAGAAAGCCTTTTATGTTTCCAGCTCCTGAGAGTAATGGTTTTATAAAGAAGAGGTCATATACTGTCCAGGGCCTGGCACTTCAGGAAGTGTCTCTGGTATATTCTGTATGCACTCTGCTGCTGTGTTTTGGCTGCTCTTGCCCTCAGGTCAGTCCTCTGCAGTTTCTACTTGACAGCAGTGGGGAGTGTTTGGACCTTGGCCAGAATGTGGCAAGTTTTAACTAGGTGTGCTCTGGTCTGCTTGTTAAAAGAGACCTGATGTTATTTCCACTGCAGCTGAAGCATTGCAGAACTCTATGGTCAGTGGATGTGGTTTATGTAGGTGTTTGTGCTGGTCTTCTGGGGTAGGGGCCTCCTGCACTGGTTCTCAGGCACACTTGCCAGAGAAAAGGAGTACTAGCAGAGCACAGGGGGGCAGGCTTGGTGTAAGCGGTTTAGGCCACCACTGTTGGTGCTGGCAGCATAGGACTCCTTGGGCTCTATCCTAGGCAGGCCGGCTGAGTTTTGAAACTCCAAACTAGGGACCTGGTGTGGCAGGGACCCATGCTGGTTCTCTGGGGGAGGGTCTTGCCATGCTGGGACTGATGTAGGTTTGTCCAAGAAGGGCAGTTGCACCAAAGCACAAGGGTGTGGAATTTGAAGTAAAGCACAGCAAAGAGCCAGTGTCTGGGTTAGCTGCCCTCAACAGATGTCTCTGCACCTACACTTTGGGTCAGGGAGGGAAATGGCACCCACCAGCTCTTTTGTCCCTGGAGAGGCAATGCCACTTCTCCCAGATGTGCTCCAAGAAGAGGAAACTATCTCTTCCAGTGCGTCCCAGGGGATCATTGGATTGAGCCATCTGCCCTGGGGCTATTTGCCCTCCGTTTCCATAGGGGCAGTGCAGTGCCCTCAGGGCTCCACACTGGCCACCAGGGACTTCTAAAACTCCAGTCTTTGAGCCCTGCTGCTTATAAAAACTCAGCAAAATCAGCCCTTCTGGCTTTCCCAGTCAGTGGCTTTGGGGAAGTGTTTTTTGTGTGATCCCCTGTGCACTCCTCTCCCTCTCTCTCTCTGTCCATCTGTTTCTCCCCCCACCACCATGAGCAGGGCTCCCTCCCCTCCATAGCACCCACAATCCCATTTGTCCCCCAAACCATGTCTCTGCACCTCCTCCCTTCCATCTCCTACCTCCCTCTAGTTGTGCAGTTTGTGCTCAGATCGATTTCTTGGGTATTCAGAATGAGTATCTTGGGTATTCAGAATGATCTGACATATATCTAACTGTGTTCGAGGCATGAGGCAAGCCTAGGGTCCTCCTACTACTCCGTCATCTTAACTCCGTCTCCTCTTTAACATTTCTTAAAATGCAGATTGGCTCATGATAAATTCTTTCATCTGGTATGTCTGAAAAAGTCTTTATGATTTTTCCTTTTTCTTTCCCTTTTTTAGTTTTTTGTTTTTTAAATGAGATATAATTCACATACCATAAAATTCACTATGGCATAAAATTCAGTGGTTTTTAGTATACTCACAAAGTCATATGTTGGCAAAGTACACAAAATTATTACCACTGTCTAACTCCAGAACATTTCATCACCACCACCCCCAAATCCATACCCATTAGTAGTCACTCATTCTTCCTTCCTCCCAGACCCTACTAAACACTAATCTACTTTCTGTCTCCATGTCCTTCATTTTTGAAAGATATTTTTCCTACGTAAACAATTCTGACAGTTGTTGTGTGTTTGTTTGTTTTTACAGTTCTTTAAAGATATTTTTCTGTTATTGTCTCATATTATTTTTTACAAGAAAACTGCTATTTTCCTTATACGTTTTCCCCTGTGATGTAGCTTTCCCTCTGGCTGCTTTTCAGATTTTCTCTTTATCACTGTTTTTGAGCAACTTGATGATGGTGTCCTGGTATAGTTTTTTTCATATTTCTTGTTTTGGAGGTCCACTGAGTATCTTGGATCTGTGGGCTTATATTTTTCATCAAATTTGAAAAAAAATTTTTTTTGGTCATTATTTCTTCAGGTACTTTTGAGCTCCCCTAGTTCCCTTTCCACCTCGTCTGAGGACTCTAATGACATATGTCTTAGGTGTGAAATTGTCCCACAGCTTACTGATGCTCTTTCCTTTTTCTTTTCTTTTTAAAATTTTAATTCCAGTATAGTTAATATACAGTGTTATATTAGTTTCAGGTGTACAATATAGTGATTCAGCAAGTCTATATATTACTCAGTGCTCCTGGTGGTAAGAGTATTCTTAATCTCCTTCACCTATTTTACCCATCCTCCAGCCGTCTCCCCCTCTGGTACCCATCAGGTTCTTCTCTATAGCTAAGAGTCTGTTTTTTGGTGCAAATATTATCTCCCACTCAATAGGTTGTCTTTTAGTTTTGTTTCCTTTGCTATGCAGAAGCTTTTTATTTTTATGTAATCCTAATAGTTTATTTTTGCTTTTGTTTCCCTTGCCTCAAAACATATCTGGATAAATGTTGCTATGGTCAATGTCAAAGAAAGAACACTGCCTGTGCTGTCTTCTAGTATTTTTATGGTTTCAGGTTTCACATTTAGGTCCTCAATCCATTTTGAGTTTATTTTTGTGTATGATGTAAGAAAATGGTCCCGTTTCATTCTTTTGCATATAGCTGTCCAGTTTTCCCAACACCGTTTGTTGAAGAGACACCTTTTCCCCATTGCTTTTTCTTGCCTCCTTCATCAAAGATTAATTGACTAAACAATCATGGGTTTATTTCTGGGCTTTCTATTCTGTTCTGTTGGTCTATATGTCTATTTTTGTGCCAGTACCAAACTGTTATGATTAACTACAGCTTTGTAGTGTATCTTGAAATCTGGGATTTTGATACCTCCAGTTTTGGTTTTTTTTTTTTTTTTTCAGTAGTGCTTTGGCTATTCAGGGTCTTTTGTAATTCCATATAAATTTTAGTATTATTTGTTCTAGTTCTGTGAAAAATGCTATTGGTATTTTGATAAGGATTGCATTAAATCTGTAGATTGTTTTGGGTAGTATGGACATTTTAACAATATTTTTTCTTCCAATCCATGAGCATGCAGTGTCTTTCCATTTGTTTACATCGTCTTCAATTTCTTTCATAAATGTTTTATACTCTGGAGTGCCTGGGTGGCTCAGTCGGTTAGGCAGCTGCCTTCAGCTCAGGTCATGATCCCAGGGTCCTGGGATCAAGCCCCGCATTGGGCTCTCTGCTCCGCGGGAAGCCTGCTTCTCCCTCTCCCACTCTCCCTGCTTATGTTCCCTCTCCCTCTGTCTCTCTCTCTCTGTCAGATAAATAAATAAAATCTTTAAAAAAATAAATAAATGTTTTATAGTCTCAGAGTACAGGTCTTTCATCTCCTTGGTTAAGTTTGTCCCTAGGTATTTTATTATTTTTGGTGCAATTGGAAATGGGATAGTTTTCTTAACTTTTCTTTCTGCTACTTCATTATTAGTGTATAGAAATGCAACAGATTTCTGTATGTTGATTGTATCCTGCAACCTTTCTGAATTCATTTATCAGTTCTAGTAATTTTTTGGTGGAAGCTTTAGAGTTTTCTGTATGTAGTATCATATCATCTGCAAATAGTGAAAGTTTTACTTCTTCCTTACCACTATGGATGCCTTTTATTTCTTTCTGTTGTCTGATTGCTGTAGCTAGGACTTCCAGTACTATGTTGAATAAAAGTGGTGGGAATGGACATTTTTGTCTTATTCGTGATCTTAGGGGGAAATCTCCCAGTTTTCCCCATTGAGTGTGAAGTTAGCTGTGGGGTTTTCAATCTTTTTGAATTTGTTGAGACTTGTTTTGTGACCTAATATGTGATGTATTCTGGAGAATGTTCCATGTGCACTTGAAAAGTATGTGTATTCTGTTGTTTTAGGATAGTATGTTCTGAATATGTCTGTTAGATGCATCTGGTCCCATGTGTCATTCAAAGCAACTGTTTTCTTGTTTATTTCCTGTTTGGATGATCTATCCGTCGATATAAGTGGGTTATTAAAGTCCCCTACTATTATGGTATTACTATCAATTAGTTCTTTTATGTTTGTTGTTAGCTGCTTTATGTATTTTGATGCTCACATGTTGGATGCATAAGTATTTACAATTGTATTTTTTGTTGGATTGTTCCCTTTATGATTTATAGTGTTCTTCTTTGTCTCTTCTTACAGACTTTGTTTTAAAGTTTATTTTGTCTGATAAAAGCATTGATACCCTGGCTTACTTTTCACTTCCATTTGTATGATAAATGCTCTTCCATCCATTCACTTTCAATCTGCATGTATCTTTAGGCCTGAAATGAGTCTCTTGTAGGTAGCATATAGATGGGTATTACTTTTTTATCCATTCTGTCTCTCCATGTCTTTTGATTGGAGAGTTCAGACCATTTACACTTAAAGTCATTATTAATAGGTCTGTACTTATTCGCATTTTGTTGATTGTTTTGTGTTTTTTTTCCTCCTAGTTTTTCTGTTTCTTTCTTCCCTTGCTAACTTTTCTCAGTTTGCTGGCTTTCTTTAGTGATATACTTGAATTCCTTTCTCCTCATATTTTGCATCTCTATTATTGGTTTTTTATTTGTGGTTACCATTGTGTATATAACATCTTCTGCATATAGCAGTCTATATTGAGTTGACACCATTCTTTACTTCTCCCCCTCCCTACACACACGTTTTAGGTATATTATGTCTTATTTTACATCCTTTTATTTGTCAATCCCTTGATTGATTTTTATAGATATACTTATTTTTATTGCTTTTGTGCTTCCTAATTTCTTACCCCTACTTATGGTCTTTCCTTATGGGGTTTCCTGTGTATGTAACTGTTTTCTTTTCTCTTACTCTTTTACAATTCTCTCCTTATCATTACTTTTTGCTATCTTAATTACTATTTGTCTTGGCATGGACCTCCTTGGGTTGATTTTGTTGGGGTCTCTCTGTGTCTCTTGGATCTGGATTCTGTTTCCTTCCTTGGTCTTGGGATGTTTTCAGCTATCGTTTCTTCAAATAAGTTTTCTGCCTTCTTTTCTTTCTCTTCCCCTTCTAGGATCCCTATAATGCAAATATTATTATGCTCCTTGGTGTCATTGAGTTCCCCCAAGTCTCTTTTAATTCTTTATTATTATTTTTTTCTCTCTCCTATTCAGTTTAATTGCTTTCTATTACTCTGTCCTCCAGATTTTTGATCCATTCTTCTGCTTCCTCTAGTCTACTATTTCTTCCATCTAGTGTATTTTTAGTTACATCTATTGAGTTCTTCATCTCTGATTGGTTTTTTCTTATGTGTTTCCTTTGTTAGGTCTCACTGAGGTCCTCCACTCTCTTCTCAAGTCTGGTGAGTATCTTTATGACCATTACTTAAAATTTTCTATCAGGCATATTATTTATATCCATTTTGTTTAGGTTTCTTGCTGTGATTTTTTTTCCTGTTCTTTCATTTGGGACATATTCCACTGTCTCCTCATTTTGTCTAACTCCCTGTGTCTGTTTCTATCTGTTAGGAAAGTCAGCTACATCTCCTGATCTTGAAACTAGTGGCTTTACAGAGAAGAGGTCCTCTAGTGCCCTGCAGTGCAGTTTCCCCTGTTCATGAGAACCTGGTGCTTCAGGGGTGTCTCCTATGTGTGTTGCATGCATCCTACTGTTGTGGCTGAGCTGCTTTTGCCTTCAGCCCAGTCATCTACAATGGCTTTCTTTGTCTGTTGTGGACAGGATTTGGTCCTTTGTTGTTAGTGGGCCAGTCTGGGGCTGCCTTGTGTTTGAGTTGAGTCAGATCAAATGTTTGCCTGAGATGCAGTAGCATCAAACTCCAGGGCACTTTTCCTTGATAAGCTTTCATTGTTGAGTGGGGCCTGCAGTCAGACCAGATGTCTGCTCCCAGCCCACTGCGGGGATCTCAGTCAGACTGGTGCTTTTGGTTATCTTTCCCTCTTTCCAAGATAGAAGTCACTTTGGAGTGGTTCTGGCCCCATTGAGTCTGCTTGCACACTGCCAGACGTGTGGCACCATTTTGGATGGGCTCAGTCCATATAGGAGAGGGCAGGTCCACAGGAGAACATGGTGGGCATAGCCAGCAGTACCAGCGAGGTTTGTACTGGCCCGCCCAAAACTCCTGTCAAGACCACCAGGTTGGAGGTGGCAAATCCACAGAAGCACATGGGCAGAGCAAGTGGTGTTAGCAGTTAGGTAAAGAGTATTGTCCCTGGGCTTGTTTTTGCAAGTGTCCACTTGTCTAGGCTGGGGGTGGGGGGGAGGGAAATGACGCTCCCAGCTCCTTTGTTCCTGAAGAGGTCTCCCAACAATCCCTGCTCCTCCAACACACCACTGAGATTAGTAAACAAATCTTCCCCCCTGCCCCCCAGTACATCCTGGCAATTTTTTGAACTGCTGCCTACACTGTATCTCCCCAGGGCTGTTTGTTGTGCTGTCTCTTTAAGGGTGGGGACTCAGTTTCCTATCACCCTCCAGCTCTCTCAGAGCTCATTGTGCTGATTTTTAAAGTTCCAGGTGTTAGGCCCTGCTAATAGTAAGAACTTGCAAAATTTGGCCCTTTAGTGTTCAAAGGCAAACCTTATGGGGGTTCATATTTCCCATGCCCAGGGAGCCTGGGGTGTCTATTTCTTCCCCCTCAACTTCCCAACTATACCTCCGCCCTTCCTATCCTCTTCAGTGTGGGTCCTCTACATTTAGCTATGGAGAGTCTGTCTCCCATTCTTTGGGTCATTTTCTGGATTATTTACACTGATGTGGGTGTTATCTAGTTATATCCATGGAATGAGGTGAGCTTAGGGTCTTCCTACTCTGCCATCTTCTCTGGAACCTTCCTTTTCCTTTTTTAAATGCAACTTTCCTCTCTGTATTTCATTTGAATGGTTTCTAGTACTAGGTCTTCACAATCTTACTAATCCTTTTTCAGTCATGTCTAAGCTGCCATTAATCACATTCCAATGTATTTTGCATCCTAGACATTGTAGTTTTCATCTCTATAATTTCAGTTTGGGTGGTTTTCTATCTTGTTGTTTCTACTTAACTTTTTGAACATGTAGAATACAGTTATAATAACTTTTAATTTAGCTGATTGCTTATTCTAACAGCTGTGTCAGTTCCAGTTCATTCTGATTGATTGATTTTTCTCCTCCTTTCGGGACATATTTTCCTGCTTTTTTGCATGTCTGGCAATCTTTGACTGGATTACAGACATTGGAAATTTCACCTTGTTGGGAGATAGATTTTTAAGACTTTATCTTTTTAGAGCAGTTTTAAGTTTACAACAAAATGGGAAGTACCAAGATCTCATATACTCCCTGTTCCCTCACATGCATAGATTCCCTCATTTTCAACATCACTCACCAACATGGTACATTTGCCAAGAATGGGTCTACATTGAGACATCGCAATCACCCAAAGTCCATAGTTTACCTTAAAATTCACTTTTCATGTACATTTTATGGGTATGGATAAAAGCATAATGATACATATCCATCATCATATTATACAGAGTATTTTCACTGCCCTAGAAATCCTCTGTGCTCTGCTTGCTCATTTCTTCTCCTCAGTCCCTTTCCCAGGTGAATATTTTTGATCACAAATATTCTTAAGCTTTGTTCTGGGATGCAGTTACATTACTTGAAACAATTTAATATTTGGGGGTCTTACTTTCATGATTTGCCAGGTGGGACCAGACCACTGCTTAGTTTGGAGTAAAGTAGTCCCCTATTGAGGTAACATCCTTCTTTGTATGCTACTAAATGCCCTGTAAATCATGACGTTTTTCAGTCTGGCTGGTGGAACGAGGCAGTCCTTGGTGGAAAATGCCTCTCACTGCTACCAGTAATCTTTGTGGGTGGTTCTTTACCTGACCTTGGGTACTTCCCTTATACACATGTGCTGATCAATAATCAAGGGGATTATTCTGAAAATCTTCAGAGTAGTCTTTCTGTGAAACTTCCTCCTCTCTGATACTCTATCCTGCAAACTCTAGCCCCTTTGGTCTTTATGTATTCAGCTTCATCTCCTCAATTCAAGCAGACCACTGGCCTCTCCCTGGGCTCCTCCTCCCTGTCATTGCCTTGAAACTCTCCCCACACAGCAAGTTGAGACAAGGAGCATCCCATATACACACAATTGTATAACTAAATGTTTAAGGATATATAAGTAGTTCAGAGGCATGGATTTAGCCCACAATGGGTGTTGAGAAAAGGGGATTGTCAGCATGGGCTGAAGCAGCTGCCTGTGGCTCGGATGACACTGGGCTTGAGCTAGTCTCAGTAGAGGAAGAAGCAGACCTGGGAGCAACTTCAGGAGAGGTTATCTCCTAGTGGGTGATATCATTAGCTGAGATTCTAGTAACAGAAGAAGCAGCATGATGGGGACCTGAAATAGCTTCATGGAAAGGAAAAGAGCTGAAAATTTAAGAATGGTTCTAAAGTGGACTAGTGGAGAACAGAGGTAGATATTCCAAGGAAACAGTTTGAAGAAATGCTAAGATGTGGGGAAGTAAAGGTGAATGTAAAGAGGAGATCAGATATGGGAGACATTTCCAAAGAAGGCTCTGTGGAACTGGGTGTTGCATTTGGACTCAGATAGATCATGGTTTGAATCCCAGGTCTACTTCTTACCGGCAAGTTGCTTTCCTGATCTGTAAAATAAAAGCAGATCTTGTTCTAAAACCTGAAAACAGCCCTGGGCCTTTTTGGCTGTCAAAGTTCTTGTCAAAGCACAGATTATGCTCAGTTCATAGGATTTGGCTCTATTAAGCACCAGGAAGTTTCTGGAGTAAATAATACTGAGCTATTAACCCCCTATATTTGTTCAACAGGTATTTGAACCAGGTATCATTCTAGCTGTTGGAGATAGAGCAGAGAACAAATCAGGCAATAGCTCCTTAAGAGGTATTAATAAATAGGCATAAAACCGAGACGCACTTGGAACCCCTCTCCCACAGACTCTTCCCTCCTGCTCTGGTCTGTGAAGGTCTCAGAGATGTACCCATGCAAGTGAGATTGCCCTGGAAACCCAGCAACGTACAGCAAAAGATCTTCAATGTCAGAAGCCTTCTAATTAGCACGTTCTTATGTCATCTTTAAACTAATGAAGCCAAAAATAACAAATGCCTAACTTTATTTATTTATTATTTTTAATTTTTTTTAAAGATTTTATTTACCCATTCATCAGAAAGGGGGAGAAAGAGAGAGAGAACACACAAGCAGGGGGAGTGGCAGGCAGAGGGAGAAGCAGGCTCCCCACTGAGCAGGGAGCCCAATGCAGGACTCGATCCCAGGACCACAGGATCCTGACCTGAGCCGAAGGCAGACACTTAACCGACTGACCCACCCAGGCATCCCACAAATACCTAACTTTAATCTGGGGACAAGAACAGTGGAAAATGGTCGATGCTCATTAAATGTTTCATGTGCCTGGCACCACACAGCTAATCCATTTCTTAACATCCCTGTTGAGAAGGCCCTTCATTAGCTCCATCTGACAGATGAAAACATGAAGCCTCAGAGAAGTTCAACAACTTTTCCAAGAGCAGACATCTAGGAAGTTGTAGAACCAGGATTCAAACTCCAGTCTCTTTGACCCTAGAGCCAGTGCTCCTAACTTGTAGTGACTACAACCAGTTTTATTCCACGATGCAAAGCCAGACATAACCAAAACATGTAGCCTGAGTCTCAAGAGCGAGAAGCATCATCAAAGAAAAGCTGCCTGAACAAGTGAACCCAATCCTACGAGACTGCAAGGTAGCACATCTTACAGAAACAAAAACAACTCTACCCCTTGTCTGCCCCATTCTTCACAAAGAGCTGACCTACCAACCTGATATGGGAAACAAAGGCAGAAGAAAAATTATTAAATTTCCTTACTTCCTACAGCCCATTGACAAGTCCTTGAGACAGGCAGAGTGATATTCCTCTAGGGACTCAACTGCCTTGATGTTAATACTTTGCTAAGGGCAAAAGGCAATCCTAGCCTGACCGCCCCCCTCCTTTAAGCCTACTTTAACATATAAAAATTCTTTTGGAAACTTCCTTTATCTCTACACCCCCCAAGATACTTCCTTTATCTCTACATCCCCCAAGCACATGGCCCACTGATACACATCTGAAGGGTCTCAGACTAAGGTTTTATTAAATGGTAATAAATGACCTTTTCCCAACAACAGCTAGCCCCCTCAAGGTCCTGAAAACCTTGCTTCCAAAATTCCTTGGAGACTTACACTATCCCTAACCCCCTCCCAACTTGAAAGTACATAATGGGCCACTCCTCATAACCCCCCACCCCCAGAGCTCTTTCTGCCCACAGGTCTGTCCCGTGCTTTAATAAAACCACCTTTTTGCACCAAAAAAAGAGGTATTAACAAATTAATTAATTTTATTAATTAATTAATAAAACCCTTTAAGAGTTTACATTCTAGTTGTGGGATGTCAGATAATGTGTTAGTAAATGAATAAATTAGAGATTATAATAAGCGCTATGGCAGAAAGAAAATAGAGCACTATATTAGAAAGTGACTTGGGGAAGAGGCAGAGCAGGAAGAAAGTTACTTAAGCCAAGATGGTTAGGAAAGGCCTCTCTAACAAGGTAACACTTGAGCTGAGTCATGAAGGATGAGACTTAGCCAGCTATATGTATTAGTTACCTATTGCTGCATAACAAACTACCTCAAAACTTAGTAGCTTTAAACAATAAATGTTTATTACCTCATGATTTCTTTGGGTTGATGATCAAGGTGTGGCTTGACTGGGTGTCTCTGACTCGGCCTCTCATAAGACTAAAATCCAGATATTAACTGGGCATGCAGTCAACTCAAGGCTCTCCTGGGGAAGGATCAGCTTACCACTTCACCCACATGGCTGTTGGCAGGCCTTAGGTCCTTGATGGCTATTGGTCTGAGATATCAGTTGCTAGCCACATGGGCCTGTCTGTAGGGCAGCTCACAACAGGCATCTGGCTTCCTTCAGAGCAAGCCAGTGACAGAATGAGAGAGTGCACCCCAAATGGGAACCACCTTCTCTTTGTAACCCATCCCTTCTACTGCATTCTACTTGCCAAAAGCAAGTCACTAAATCCAACACATACTCTAGGGGAGGGGATTACACAAAGGTATGAATACCAGGAGGCAGGAAAGAGTGTTTAAGGCAGAAGAAAGAGAAAATGCAATGGTTCTGAGTGGGGGACATCCTACTTGTGTTTGAGGAAGCCAGTGGAGGTAGAATGGACTAAATCAAGTTAAAACAAAAAAATAGTAGGAGATTAGGTAGTCAGAAGGCAGACCATGCAGGGCTTAAAAGAAGTTTTGATATTATTCTAAGTGCAGTGGGGAGCCAGTGAAGTGTTTTAAGTAAGGGAGTCAGTAATGTATTCCACCCACTCAACATTCTCCAGAGCTCTATGGTAGATGTAGCCCCAACAGGATTTGATGGAGCAAATGTGGTGAAGGAAAGGGTCTTTTCTGCTAAAAAAAAAAAAAAAAAAAAAAGTCTCAGTGGCACCTAAATACCTATTCAGCTAAGTATAAAGATGTCAGGATCCTAATAAAATATTCTCAAACTATCCTTCCAGCCTAATCTCCCACCACTCCCCTAACGTCTATTCAAAGTGAAGTTTCTTGAGCATGCACTATGTCTACCTGTCTTGAGATTATGCCATTTCCTCTGCATGGAGGTTTTGTCTCTACCATCTCTACCTGTCAAACTTAGACAGTTTTTGTCAAGACCCTCGTTAAGTGCTACCTCCTATGTGAAGACTTTCCTGATTCTTTCTTCATTGAATCCCCTCTGTTCTTTGTTTAATCAACTATGGGATTTTACCATGTCTTTCCGACTATCAGTGGTTCATGTCTAACTTGTAAGTTCCTTGAGATCAAGAGCTCTGCTTTCTTTATTTCTGTAGCCTGCACTACCCAGATCTTTAGCATATATAATCAGTCCTCAACAAATGTTTGTCAACTTGAATTAAACTGGGAACTAGATGATTACAGTACTTTTGTTGGCTGAGAGGGCTTCCTGAGAAATAAGAATTTCTCTTTGGTTGATATTAAGTTATAATTTTCCTATTACAACTCACAAGTCCTACATAGTATGTTCTTTGACTATAATGGAATTATTATAAATTATTATAATTAATATTAATTATTAGATACTAATAACAGAAATTTTTCTTAGAGAAACTTCCAAACATTTGGAAACTAACTAGCACACTTCTAAATAACACATGGGTGAAAGAAAGAATTAAGGGGGTAATTAAAACATATTTTGAACTGATAAAAATAAAAACGTAACAAGTGAGAATTTGTAGGATGCTACTAAGATAGTTTTGAGGGGGAAATTCATAGCATCAAACACCTTTTATAGAATAGAAGAAAGGTTTCATGGGCGCCTGGGTGGCTCAGTTGGTTAAGCGACTGCCTTTGGCTCAGGTCATGCCGGGATCGAGTCCTGCATTGGGCTCCCTGATCAGCAGGGAGTCTGCTCCTCCCTCTGACCTTACCCCCTCTTGTGCTCTCTCTCTCTCTCACTCTCTCTCTCAAATAAATAAAAAATAAAATCTTTAAAAAAATAGAAGAAAGTTTTCAAATCAATAATCTTAAGACACACACACATACACACACACGGCAAATTAAACTAAAAGTAAGCAAAAGAAAATAGTAAATATCAAAATATAAATCAATAAAATAGAAAACAATAGAGTAATCAATAGACTCAAAAGCTGCTTCTTTGAGAAAATCAATAAAGATAAAACACTGTGTGACTTAAAAGAGAAAAAAGAAAGAATACACAAATGACAAATAAGAAAAGATAGGTGACATCACTTCAGATTCTACACATATAAAAGGACAATAAGGATTATTATAAATAACTTTATGTCAATAAATATGACAACTTAGATAAAATAAACAGTTTCCTTGAATTACAAAAATTATCAAAGCTCACTCAAGAAGAGGTAAATGTCTATATATTCCTTATATCTATTTAGGAAAATGGGATAGTTCAAAACCTCCTCCAAAGAAACTCTAGGTTGAGATGACTTCATGAGTAAATTCTATCAAACATTTAAGGAAGAAATAATGCCAATTCAAACTCTTCCAAAAATAGCAAAGAGAAGAGAGTAGTTCCTAACTCAATCTAGGAAGCCGGGATAAAGTAGTACATTTAAAATTAAACAAGACAAAGACATTACAAGAAAAGAACACTGTAAACCAAAATCCCTCAGGAGCAAAAATTCCATACAAAATGTATAGTAAATTGAATCCAACCCTATATATATATATATATATATATATATATATATTTTAACACTATATTAAAGAGACAAAATATCAGGTGACCAAATGAAGTTTATCCCTGGATTGCAAGGTTGGCTTAATATTTGAAAAATCAATCAATATACTTCAGCTTACAAATTAAAAATAAAAATCATGTGCTTATCTAAATAAATGTCAAAAAAGCACTTAAAATCTAACATTCATTCCTGATAAATACTCTCAGTAAACTAAAATTAAAAGGGAATTTCCTCAACTTCATAAAGGTCATCTAAAGAAACCTACAGCTACCATCATACTTGGTGGTTAAAACCTAAATACTTCCTCCATAAGATCAGTAACTAGAAAGAATGGCTGCTATTATTACTTTAATTCAACACTGTACTAGTGGGTCTAGCCAGTGCAATCAGGAAAGAAAAAAAAGGCGTTCAGATTGAAAAAGGAAGAACTCCAATTGTTTTTGTTTGCAGGTGACAGATCATTTATGTAGAAAATATGATGGAATCTTTTTTAAAAAGCTATTAGAACTAATAACTGAGAGGCACCTGGGTGGCTCAGTCAGTTAAGCATCTGCCTTTGGCTCAGGTCATAATCTCAGGGTCCTGGGATTGAGCCCCACATGGGCTCCCTGCTTGGTGGGGAATCTGCTTCTCCCTCTCCCTCTGCCCCTCCCCCACTCAAGTTCTCTCCCTCTCTCTCTCTCTTTCTCTCCCTCTCAAATAAATAAGTAAAAATCTTTAAAAAAAAAGAACTAACAACAGAAATCAGTAAAGTTGCGGGTTACGAGATCAATATAAAAAATAAATTCCATTTCTGTGTACTGGTAACAAAATAATCAGAAACTTGAACAGAAAAACATTACCATATATAATAACATAAAAATATGAACTACTTAGAGATAAACTTGACAAAGAAGTGAAAGACTTGTACACTAAAACTATAAAATATGGCTGAAAGAAGTTAAAGAAAACCTAAATAAAGGAAAGGGTATATCTTGTTCATGGATCAGAAAACTCAATATCATAAAGATGTCAACGCTCTTCAGATGAATCTATAGATGCAATACAATGACAATCAAACTCTCAGTTGGATTTTTTTGTAGAAGTTGACCAGCTGATTCTAAAATTCTTATGGAAATGCAAAGAATCTAGAATAGCCAAACCACTCTGAAAAAGACAAACAAATTTGGAGGTATAAAACTACTGAAAGAAATATTATGGGGGCACCTGGGTGGCTCAGTAAGTTGAGTATCTGACTCTTGATTTCGGCTCAGGTCATGATCTCATGGTCATGGGATCAAGCCTCACCTTGGACTCCATGCTCAGCAGGGAGTCTGCTTCTTTCTCTCTCTCCCTCTGCACCTGCCCCCACTTGCCCTCTTGCTCTCTCTCTCTAAAATAAATAAATAAATCTTTAAAAAAAAGAATTATTATAAAGTTATGCTAATAAAAACAGTGTGGGTAGAGATACCTGGGCGGCTCAGTCAGTTAAGCATTTGCCTTTGGCTCAGGTCATGATCCCAGAGTCCTGGGATGGAGTCCTGCATTGGGCTCCTTGATCAGTGGGGAGCCTGCTTCTCCCTCTGTCTGCTGCTCCCCCTGCTTGTGTGTGCTCTCTCTCTCTGTGTGACAAATAAATAAATAAAATCCTTAAAAAAAAAACTACCTCTGATAAAAGATTTGTTTCCAGAGTATATATTCTCAAAATTCAACAATAAGATAAACAAACCAATAAAAAAAAAACTGAGTAAAACAGTAGAACAGATAATTTAAGATACATAGATGGCAAATAAACATAAGACAAAGATGCTCAATGTTATTAGTCATTAGGGAAATGCAAATTAAAACCACAGTGAAAAAAAAACCATAACAAATAACACTATATAGCTATTAGAATGGCTAAAATTTTTTAAAAAAAACATACCCTACCAAGTTTGATGAGGATGTGGAAGAGCAGAAACTCTTGTGAACTTCTTCTGGTGACAGGTCAATGTTATACCCACTCTGGAAGACAATTTGGCAGTTTCTTAAGAAGTTGAACATACAATGACCATAGGATCTGCCCAATCCATTCATAGGTATTTACTCAAGAGAAAAATAAATTTATGACCACACAAAGACTCGAACACAAATCTTTACAGAAGCTTTATTTATAATAGCCAAAATCTTGAAACAGCTCAACTGCTTTAATTAGTAGGTGAATGGGTAAACAATGACATATCCACAAAGTGGAATACTACTCAGCATTAAAAACTAATGAACTATTGCTACATATAGCAACATGGCTGAATCTTAAAAACCTGGGTGGCCTAGTTGGTTAAGCGACTGCCTTCGGCTCAGGCTGTGATCCTGGAGTCCCTGGATCGAGTCCCGCGTCGGGCTCTCTGCTCAGTGGGGAGTCTGCTTCTCCCTCTAACCTTCCCCCGTCTCATGTACCCTCTCTCTCTCTCATTCTCGCTCTCTCAAATAAATAAATAAACCTTAAAAAAAAAATCATGCACAGTGAAAGAAGCCAACCAAAAAAAAGTGTATATATTGTATGATTAAACTATAGAAAATTTAAAACTAATCTATAGTGACAGAAAAGAGACTGGCGACTGCTTGAAGATAGGGGTTAAGGAGGTGTGGGAGGGAGGAATTACAAAAATACAAGCAAAAACTTTTGGAGATGATAGATATCTTCACTATCTTGATTGTAGTGATGATTTTACAGGTATAAATATGTGTAAAAATTATGTACTTTATTTTTTTAAAGGTTTTATTTATTCATTTGAGAGAGAGCGAATGAGAGAGAGAGAGAGCAAGCATGAGCAGGGGGAGAGGCAGAGGGAGAGGGAGAATCAGACTCCCTGCTGAGCAGGAAGCCTGATGCCAGAACCCTGGGATCATGACCTGAGCCAAAGGCAGACGCTTAAGTGACTGGGCCACCCAGCACCCCAAAAGTGTATACTTTAAACATGTAGTTTATTATAGACTCTCTATATAAACTTAATTAAAAATATATATGAATAAACTTTATGTGTATATAAAATTATACCTCTTTATTGAGTATACCTGACATATAATAAACTATACATAAAACTCTTTTTTAAACTTGGACCCAGAAATGAACATGTCACTTCCTGTCATGTTTCACTGGCCAGTGAAAGTCATATGTCCACTCCTAACTCCAAGGGACCAGGAAAGTGTATTCTTACCATTTGCCTGGAAGGAGAGAGTTGACCCTTTGTGTATATTCCTAATGACTACCATACTCAGCAGTAAGCATGCTGTTTTTTTATAAATATTATATGTGCTGCCTAAGTGAGCACTGGTTTTTTATAAATAGAACACTAGCCCCAGTTGTTACATAATAGAATTCACATTCATTTGCAGAACCACCAAATAATAGTAGACTTAGTAGCCCTTACTCAAAAGTCCTGCAAAGATTCAGCTGGTTGTTTATAATGGTGAGGAACACAATTTAAATCAAATTGGCCAAGTAACCCAGAACTTTTGCTACTAATTCTGAAATTAGTGCTTCTTAGAATCTAAGAAAATAAATAGACCTAGGAGAAAATATGAACCACCATTTGGTCTAGCTTCTGTTTCCCAATTAACTGTAACCTAAGTCCTACAAGAGAAATGGAGGGTTAGAGATTCCTTTATGACAAATTCCTTTTCTTGCGTTTATTCTCTTCAGTTAAGAAATTGTTTCTCATGTCCAACTAGAAACAATGTTTTTATTTAATCTAATTTCCTTTTGTTCTGTTCTTTTTTTTTTAAAGATTTTATTTATTTATTTGAGAGAGAGAGAGAATGAGAGAGAAAGCACATGAGATAGGGGGAGGGTCAGAGGGAGAAGCAGACTCCCTGCTGAGCAGGGAGCCCGATGCGGGACTCGATCCCGGGACTCCAGGATCATGACCTGAGCCGAAGGCAGTCGCTTAACCAACTGAGCCACCCAGGTGCCCCTCCTTTTGTTCTGTTCTTATCGGTCATTTTGATGTCCTGGTCTGACATATTAAAGCAAAAGCTCTATGGCATAGAAAAAGGTTAACATTCTTAATGTACTAAAAACTCTTGCACATCAGTATGCATAAAAGACAAACATTTTGTTTATTTTTCTAACAACATGGCAGACTGTGTTAATACCGCTCCTATCTCACCTCAGTGGGCCTTCTTTCTGAAAAACACATTGAAATGCTGTGTCTGCTATATTATCTTCTGTACTTCTTTTTTTTAAGATTTTATTTATTTATTTGACAGAGGGAGACACAGTGAGAGAGGGAACACAAGCAGGGGGAGTGGGGGAGGGAGAAGCAGGCCTCCCATGGAGCAGGGAGCCCGATGCAGGGCTTGATTACAGGACCCTGGGATCATGACCTGAGCTGAAGGCAGGCGCCCAACGACTGAGCCACCCAGGTGCCCCATCTTCCGTACTTTTTATATGTAATTTTAAATATTTCTAATTTTTTAAAAGAAAAACAAACATCATAATTAAAAATGGTCTAAGCGTACAAGCAATTCACAAAAAAATATGTATATGAACCATAAACATAAGAGGTAAGGAAAGAAGTAATATATTATTCAAAAGAAGTAATTAAGTCAAAATAGAAATTAGATGCCACTTCAGGTGTACAATTGGAATATATTTTTAAAAATGAAAATGGCCAGGGACCCTCTTCCCTCTCGTGCTCTCTGTCTCTCATTCTCTCCCTCTCAAATAAATAAATAAAATCTTTTAAAAAAAATGAAAATGGCCAGTATTATCAAGGGTATCCCACCTATATTCACAGTAGGATAATCAATTAGTACAAACTTGTTCATTGTGTGAGAGTGGTAGGATTGGCATATTTTCAATTTTCTTCTTTTCGCTAATATACATCTTCTAAGTTTTCTTTTTTCTTTTTTTTTCTTTTTTTAAAAGATTTTATTTATTTATTTGAGAGAGAGAGAGAGAATGAGAGATAGAGAGCATGAGAGGGAAGAGGGTCAGAGGGAGAAGCAGACTCCCCGCTGAGCAGGGAGCCCGATGTGGGACTCGATCCCGGGACTCCAGGATCATGACCTGAGCCGAAGGCAGTCGCCTAACCAACTGAGCCACCCAGGCGCCCCCTAAGTTTTCTTTAATAACCACATACCACTTTAGCAACAAAACAAACACTTTTAATTGAAAGCAATATTGCTTTTTTTTAAAGTTCTCTCTTATCCTTCTGTTCTCCATGCTAACCAATTCCAATTTCTTTCATCTTTTCGTACAAGCCCTTTTTTCATTCTGAAATTCTATTTATCAAGATTTTCAGGGCGCCTGGGTGGCTCAGTCGTTAAACGTCTGCCTTCGGCTCAGGTCATGATCCCAGGGACCTGGGATCGAGTCCCACATCGGGCTCCCTGCTCCGCGGGAAGCCTGCTTCTCCCTCTCCCACTCCCTCTGCTTGTGTTCCCTCTCTCACTGTGTCTCTCTCTGTCAAATAAATAAATAAAATTAAAAAAAAAAAGATTTTCAGAACTTTCTTCATTTTCTCTATGTCCTTAATTCAATTGAGCTTACTTTCTAAAGTATTTTACCATAACTGGTTTGAACTTTTGAAAAGCACTTCCTGGTTTCTCTTTTAGATAATAAAGGTAGTCAGGCCAACAGTTAGCTCAGCTGGTTAGAGCGTGGTGCTAATAATAAAGTTATATTTGCATCGCATTTCACTAAAAGCATCCATTAGCCAGACTGACATTTAACAACATGTTATACTGTGTTCTTTTATCCAAAAAAATAGACTTATTAAGTACCTTTTAGGTATTCTGATACTGTTACAGAAGAGATGTATGGGTATCAGTGTATGTGAGTAAATACATATATGTGTGTATGTCCATTTGTATAAAACATGTGCCAGTCACTGGGTTTCGTGCCTTATAAGCTTGGCTTCACTAAGTACTCACAACGATTTTATGAGATAACTGTTATTATTTCTATTTAACAGATAAGGCTTCGAGAAGGGCTGTAATGTGCCAGAGAAGAGCTGGTAAGCTAAGCCTTGCAGATGGCATCCAGGAAGGGAAGCAGTTTATGTACAGAAATAAAACTATGTACAGGCTGCCTATGAGAAATGCCACAAATGTGATAAAAAATGTAGAATCTTCTGGACCTTCACTGAATTCAGTAAGTCTGCCCCACACAATCAGCTTCATGGGTGTGTGAACAGAGCAGTTGCACAGGAAGCCAAGTGCGGAAGGACCCTGAATACTTGGAGTTTAATGTTCGGCAGTTGTCATCTTGAAATTCTAAGTAATTTTTCCTTTGAATTTGTGTTTTGTAAGTGAAATCTGATGAACATCAGAGCATGTGCCAAGACCTTGGAGCCTTCAGCTCACACGCGGTCTGCCTGCTGTCAGCTCCCTACCTCCTGGCAGCCAGCTCCCCATCTCCTTGGCAGTCTGCTTTCTGTCACCTGGTGCCTGGGGCCCTGTCCCCCCTCCCCCACCCCCCCACCCCTCACCTCCTCCCCAGGTCGACCCTTCCCTCTGTGAAGGGGGCAGCAACAGAGCTGTTTTCACAGTATGGAAGGGGGTGTGGGGGTATCCATGTTCTGCTGTGGCCCTCTGCACCCAGTAGGGCCTTGGACTCAGGCCCAGGGAGGATTGGGGTCCGGCATGCTCACCTGGGGTGCTCTGAGGCAAGGCATGGCAGCAGCCATCCTTAGCCAGGGCTGGCAGCACCGTAATTGTTTAGAGGGTGACTCGCGGGGGGACAGGCCTTTTGCCCACCTCCAGTCCAGGTACTGAGCAAGTCCCAGTGCTGAGGTTGCAGTCCTTTTGGGGCTCATTGTCAGCTGCAGGGTCTCCGGCTGGAGAGAGGGAGTCTGGGTGCCTGTGAGGACCAGCACTTACCCTGAGTAGCCCCTGACCAAGGAAGAGTTACATTAAATGGCAAATCAAAAACACGATGACAGGTCAAGAAAGTCACTGGAAAAGAAAGGAAAAACTTTATATAGTACCCTTGTTTTGAAGATGTTATTTATTTGAGAGAGAGAGAGCAAGAGTGAGAGCGAGGGTCAGGGAGGGGCAGAGGGAGAGGGAAAAAGAATCCTCAAGCAGACTTCTTGCTGAGCGCAGAGCCCAAGCAGGCGCTTGATCCCAAGACCCTGAGATCATGACCTGGAAATCAAAAGCCAGCCACTTAACCGACTGAGCCATCCAGGTGCCCCCATATAGTACCTTTTAAGGGTGCCTTTTTCCTGCATTTTGAACAAGGGGCATGCATTGTCATTCTGTACTGGGCGGGGGTGGGGGTGGGGGGGTTACTTACACAGCCAGCCCTGCTGTGCTATGGTCAGACCCTGTGTCATTGTAGCTTCAGGTAATCAGAGGAGGAACAGTTTACTCCAGGAGGCAAGGTGACTTTCTATTTGCTTACTCCACCCTTATTTACCTTTGTCTTGCAAGGATTTCAGAGTTGTACTGCTTGCAGTTCCTGGGTTGGAAGATGGGAGCTCTGGCGATTCTGGCCGGCCAACCGGCCGGCCGCCAGCAGAGAAGGACTGTTTACCATATGGATGGCAGTGTACGGAGCAGCCTCCCCCAGGGTGCATTTGTCTCAGCTTTGTTGAAAGCCATTTCCTGCAGGTGAAAAGAAGTTTCTTTTTTTTTTTTGAAGATTCCAGCTTGAGTGCCAAATAGGTCTCTGAATATTGCTTTGGGACATCTTTTATTCCAGCAAATAATGGCCTTAATGCACTGAAAAACACAACTTGGTACCAATGCCATGGTGATAGTCGGTAGGGTCACCTCCACACAGAAAGGGCAGGCTGCACAGTTCTCACAGTCACAGCAGGGGATGTTCCTGGCGAAGGCATTTGGGAAACTGCTTTTCTCATGGAAATAGTGTAGTAGCTACATGCCTAAAACCTTAATGTTAACGCTTCTCTTTTAATGAACATAAATGCCATAAACAAATCAGCCAGAAAGTACATAATTGTACACTGTCCAATAGTAAGCTTTCAAAATGTGAATCAATTGGACTGGCAATAAAGAAATAGATCATTTCAGTTATCTTTGGTTGGTTGTTTGACAATTGTTTGCTATGGACAGAGAGGGGGAAGGGCCAGGGGACAGTAGCTTCAGCAGGTGTTATGTATGCACTGCTTGGCATCATCTCGTAACAGGGCAAAGATATCCCAGAAGATATATCTGAAGGGTGAGCTGATCTAAGTCAAGGGCTAGCCATATCATCATTTTATTAGTAGTTATGAATGAAATTAACATTTATGTGCTGAAATGGGAAATATCAAATATGTTTATATGCTGGAGACAGACTTAAAATGATTCCTTTACCTGCCTCGAATCTGTGCGTAGCGGGGTGTATCAATCAGACAGAAGATGATAAACACCTAACCTGCCTACGTAGGACTTAGATTTCTAGCCTTTTTTTTAAACCATTGCTGGCCATTTTTACCACTCTCCCCCCCCCCTTTTTTTAACCAAAATGTGTTCTTCATAATGGGGTTAGAGATCTAAGCAAAGAAAATGGGGTTATTTCCTTTTCATAGGCCACTCTCCTTGTCCTCACCAGAAGGTAAATCGGTAAATGTTGGCATCCCTTTTCCTACGCTCCTTGTCTACAATTCTGAGATTCTTGCAAGCCTCTCTCTTGCTCCTCTGGCTCAGGGGAATGGATCGTGTCTCATTTAGAGATGTATAGATAAAAAATAGAAACTGAAGATAAGAACAAATCCGAGGGGCCTCAGAGCCTACTACAGTACAAAGGTCTCAGGGCCGTTCTCTCGGTCACCTCTCTCCCTGGCTACCTAATCTGGAGAGGGCTGACGGCTGTTTATGAGGGCCAGGCTTGAAAGAGGTATACATCCCTACTTGCCTCCCCTGCTCTCAATTCAGTCACTGACCCAATCTAACTGCAAGAAAGGCGAAAAGCTGTTCTCTGTCTAGACTGCTGGTCAGAGGCCATGGTGTAGGAGACCTGTGTCACTACCTCTACTACACTAAACAGTTGGTGCCACAGAATCCACAGAATCTGAACCAAGGAAAGGTTCAGAAATTGGAAGCATGACACTTTGGAAGCCCAAGGTGGTGGGTGGGGCTGAAAACTGGAGGATTTGTGAAAAATTTCATAAGGTACAGTTTGACCCTGTACAGCCAAGCACTTGCCCCTCTCTGACCCTAGAGGACGATGGGAGGTTTGTCCTCTGAAATGAACAGATCGGTTCTGGACTTAGAGATTCCTGGCATGGTCATGTGAGGGAGATGAGGAACTCTAATGGCTGAGACTTGATATTCCCAGCCTCCTCCCACTCAGGCCCAGGATGTTGATAATCATACCTGAATTTTCCAGGCAGGATTCCTCTCTGAAGAAAGCGAACAGCTGAGGAGAAAAACTTATAGATCCTCCTAGTGAAATGGCTGTATCTTTACCATTTACCCTTGAGCGAGCCCCACTCACTCTCAGAGAACTTTTCAGTACCTCCCATTTATGAACCTATGAACAAGGAGAGAGCCAGGGATCACCAAGTAATTAAAGATAGCCTCTAAGGCGAAAGACTAAGTCCAAAATAAACAGATTGAAAATGAACCCAGGTCTAAGAGGCAATGCAAAAAGCAAAAGAAAACTTAGGGGGAAAATTACTATTAATTAATATCTTCAGAGAGATATGTGAATGTATTGCATGCATTTAAAAAAAAAGAACAGAGTGTTACAGAAAAGGCACATCCCTGTCACAAGAAAGAACTTTTGAAAATTAAAAACAGGATAGACAAAATTAAGAATTCAGTAGAAGGGGTGAAAAATGAAGTTGAAAAAAACTCCCAGAAAGTAGAACAAAAGGCAAAGCTGGAAAGGCAAAGAGAAAAACTAGGGAAAGAAGAGAATAAAATTATAGGATCAATGTAGGAGTTTCAACATCTCATTAATAGGAGTTCCAGAAAAGTGAGAAATGGACAAAGGAAATTATCAAAGAATCTCCCAGAACTGAAGATAACAAGTTGCCGTATTAAAAGGCCCCACTGAGCACTCAACACAATGAAGGAAAGGAGACTTGCACTCAGGCACATTGTCATAAAAGTTCAGAATACCAAAGATGAAAAGAAAAGGTGAGAGCTTACAGACAGAAAAAAACAAGTCACAACAGAAGCCAGAAGGTAATGGGTCAATGCCTTCAAAATTCTGAGGGGAAGGGATTTCCAATTTAGAATTCTATACTTGGCCAAACTATCATTTAAACATGAAGGGTAACTGCAACTAACTCTTAAATGGCTCAAGAAAAATAAATGTATATACAATATAGAGAGCAAACATGGCAAAAACATTAATTGGTGAATTGGTGAAGGGTATAAAGGAGGTTTTGTTAATATTTTTGCAAGTCTTCTCTAAGTTTGAAAAAAGAAAAGAATGAGGATAGAGCAAAGGGATTTTTAGATGTGTAAGGTCTCCGAAGTTATTCTCAATGTCCACTTTTTTAATATGTCACTGCAGGATGAGATGTGTTCCAAGCAAACAAGGAAGTGAAAGAACAAACATGCAACCATGGGATCAAGAAAACAGAATCCAACATAGAAGGGTTGTGAAAGGGAAGTCCTGGGATGAAGCTGCAATGTAGTCTGGACAGGAGCCAGTCTAGTCTGGAGCAGGAGGACCTGGACAGAGGATTTATTTCCAATAAAATATGGAAATGATACATTAATCATTTGAGTAGTTTTATAGTTCAGACAGAGAATTTGAGGATGAATAAATAGACAGGGCCATCAAAGATAGAACAAACCAAAATCCGAGTTAATTATTAACTCCAGGGAAAATGAACAATTGCACAAGAAAGGAAATGTAAATGATGTGGTTCAGCCATCAACAAGATTTATGTGGTCCCATTAATATAAAAATGAATATAGAATATAATCACTTTGGGAATGAGGGAGGGAAATGGTGTGTGAGTGGAGGGCATAAAAGAAATCATTCCTCATTTTCTGTAGTAAGAAATCAATAGATAATGTATCAAATGAAAAGACCAAGAAACGTAGTAGAAACCTCTAATTTGGGATTTATAAAGAAAACATGAGAAAAATGCTTCAAAGAATTGAAGGCAGTTTTCTCTGAGAAATGGTAGTTTTGGAGTAGGTAAGGATAAGCAGAGGATGTGTTTTTCATAAACAGGGTTTGTTGGAATAGTCCCAGTTTATTCTCGTTAGTCTGGCATAATTTTATTACCATTGTCCCTTTCACTTTCAAAAGTATTCCAATTTGGATGAAGCCTTGAAGTATTATTTGACTTTTTTGTTGTTGTTATTTGACTTTTTAAACTATGTATAGGTAATACTTTGATAAAAGTAAAATTAAAAGAGGAGGCGGAGCAAGATGGTGGAGGAGTAGGAGACCTGGATTTCTTCTGGTCTCAGGAATTCAGCTGAATAGGGATCAAACCATTCTGAACACCTACGAACTCAACAGGAGACCGAAGAAGAGAGTAGCAACAACTCTCTGAACAGAGAAGCGACCCCTTACTGGAAGGTAGGACGTGCGGAGAGGTGAATCCGAGGCGGTATTCGGGAGGATAGACGGCGGGGGAGGGGGCCTCCGTGGGCCGCTTCTGGCAAGTGATAGAGCCGTGGAGCACAAAATCGGAACTTTTAGAAGCCGGCTCCGCTGAGGGACGTCGCTCCAGTGGCTAAGCAGGGGGTAGAACCCTCGCCAGACAGTGTGGTCTCAGGACCCTCGGGGTCACAGAAAGACCAGGGGTGCCTGAGTGCGGCAGAGCTCCCAGGTATTGGAGCGGGGAAGCCAGCTGCAGAGACAGAGCCAAGGCGCGGGCTCTCAGCTTGGGGTTGCCATAAACTGCTCTGCGGCCCAGTCGGGCCATTCCTCCTCCAGCAGGGACCCAACAAGCGGCAGATCCGGGGAGACTCCCCTCCCTCCCCCGGGAAGAGCGGTGCGAGAGCGCACTGCAGGGATCTGCTGGGTTTGGAGACTCCACACGGGGTCGAGTGCCAGAGATAGAAACGCTCGGTCACAGGCCGGGTGAGCACGCAGTGTGGCTGGAGACCAGGGAGACAGGAGTGACTGCTTTTCTCTGGGGGCACACTGAGGAGCGGGGCCCCGAGTTCTCAGCTCCTCCGAGTGGAGATTGGGAGGTCACCATTTTCACCCTGGTCCTCCAAAGCTGTACCAGAGCTTGCAGGGAACAAAAGCTCCTGAGAGCAAACCCAAGCAGCTTGCTTAGCCCGACCGACAAGGGTGGGGCAATTCCGCCTCTGGCAAAGATATTTGGGAACCACGGCAACAGGCCCCTCCCCCAGAAGATCAGCACGAACAGCCAGCAAACCAAGACCAAGTTTACCGATCAAGAAGAATGGGAGAACTCCAGCACTAGGGGAATACTGCACATAGAATTCATGGCTTTTTTTTTTACCATGATTCATTAGTTTTTCAAAGTTAATTTTTTTAACTGTTTTTTTAATTTTTCTTTTTCCCTTCTTCAACCAACATCTTATCAATCCCTTTTTAAAAAAAAAACAAACTTTTTATTTTTCATTTTTAGAGTCATATTTTATCCCTTCATAGTAGTTACCCTTATTTTTGGCATATATATATATATATGTATATATATATACACACACACAGATATATATATATATAAGTTGTTCTCTCTTTAAAATTTTGAGATACAGTTTCTTCTAACAGATCAAAATACACCCTAAATCACTAGTGTACAGCTTTGTTCTAGTCTCCTGCCTGATCACATTCTCTCCCTTTTTTTAAATCTTCCTCTTTCTTTTTTCAAACAACTTCTTATCTTATCAATTCCTTTTATAAAATCTTTTATAATTTTCATCTTTACAGTCATCTTCCATCCTTTCATTGTATCAACCCTTATTTTGTACATAGATAAGTCTTTCTTCCTTTAAAATTTTAGGAGGCACTTTTTCTAACAGACCAAAATACGCGCAAAATCTAGTGTGTGGAACTGATCTATGCACTAGCCTGATCATATTTGATCATATTCTGTTTTTTTGTATTGTTCTGTTTTTGTTTTTATCTTTTTCTTTTTGTTTTTTTTCTTTCTTTTCTCTTTCTTTTTTCTTTCTTTCCCTTTCTTTTCCCCTGATTTCAGGTTTTTTTATGATTTGTATAGAGTATAATTGCTGGGGACATTGTTAACCTGTTAGCATTTTGTTCTCTCATTCATCTATTTTCCTCTGGACAAAATGACAAGACGAAAAAAATCACCTCAGCAAAAAGAACAAGAGATAGTACCGTTAGCCAGGGACCTACTCAATACGGACATTAGTACGATGTCAGACCTAGAGTTCAGAATCATGACTTTAAATATACTAGCTGGGCTTGAAAAAAGCGTGGAAGTTATTAGAGAAACCCTTTCTGGAGAAATAAAAGAACTAAAATCTAACCAAGTCAAAATCAAAAAGGCTATTAATGAGGTGCAATAAAAAATGGGGGCACTAACTGCTAGGATAAATGAGGCAGAAGAGAGAATCAGCGATATAGAAGACCAAATGATGGAAAATAAAGAGGCTGAGAAAAAGAGAAACAACTACAGGATCACGAGGGCAGAATTCGAGAGATAAGCAATACGATAAGATGAAACAACATTAGAATAATTGGGATCCCAGAAGAAGAAGAAAGAGAGAGAGGGGCAGAAGGTATATTGGAGCAAATTATAGCAGAGAACTTCCCTAATGTGGGGAAGGAAACAGGCATCAAAATCCAGGAGGCACAGAGAACCCCTCTCAAAATCAGTAAAAATAGGTCAACACCCCGACATCTAATAGTAAAACTTATGAGTCTCAGAGACAAAGAGAAAATCCTGAAAGCAGCTCGGGAGAAGAGATATGTAAACTACAATGGTAGAAATATTAGATTGGCAACAGACCTATCCACAGAGACCTGGCAGGCCAGAAAGGACTGGCATCATATCTTCAGAGCACTAAACGAGAAAAATATGCAGCCAAGAATATTATATCCAGCTAGGCTCTCATTGAAAATTGAAGGAGAGATAAAAAGCTTCCAGGACAAACAAAAACTAAAGGAATTTGCAAACACGAAACCAGCCCTCCAAAAAATATTGAAAGGGGTCATCTAAGCAAAGAGAGAGCCTAAAAGCAGCATAGATCAGAAAGGAACAGAGACAATATACAGTAACAGTCATCTTACAGGCAATACAATGGCACTAAATTCATACCTTTCACTACTTACCCTGAATGTAAATGGGCTAAATGCCCCAATCAAAAGACACAGGCTATCAGATTGGATAAAAAAACAAGACCCATCGATATGCCGTCTGCAAGAGACTCATTTTAGACCCAAAGACACCCCCACATTGAAAGTGAGGGGGTGGAAAACCATTTACCATGCTAATGGACACCAAAAGAAAGCTGGGGGGGGGCAATCCTTATATCAACAATTTGGATTTTAAAACAAAGACTGTAATAAGAGATGAGGTAGGACACTATATCCTACTTAAAGGGTCTATCCACAAGAAGATCTAACAATTGTAAATATCTATGCCCCTAACATGGGAGCAGCCAATTATAGAAGGCAATTAATAACAAAAGCGAAGAAACACATTGACAACAATACAATAGTAGTGGGGGACTTTAACACCCCCCTGACTGAAATGGACAGATCATCTAAGCAAAAGATCAACAAGGAAATAAAGACTTTAAATGACACACTGGACCAAATGGACTTCACAGACATATTGAGAACATTCCATCCCAAAGCAACGGAATACACATTCTTCTCTAGTGCCCACGGAACATTCTCCAGAATTGATCACATCTTAGGTCACAAATCAGGACTCAACCAATACCAAAAGATTGGGATTATTCCCTGCATGTTTTCAGACCACAATGCTTTGAAACTAGAACTCAGTCACAAGAGGAAAGTCGGAAAGAACTCAAATACATGGAGGCTAAAGAGCATCCTACTAAAGAATGAATGGGTCAACCAGGAAATTAAAGAAGAATTAAAAAAATTCATGGAAACCAATGAAAATGAAAACACAACTGTTCAAAATCTTTGGGATACAGCAAAGGCAGTCCTGACAGGAAGGTATATAGCAATACAAGCCTTTCTCAAGAAACAAGAAAGGTCTCAAATACACAACCTAACCCTACACCTAAAGGAGCTGGAGAAAGAACAGCAAATAAAGCCTAAACCCAGCAGGGAAAGAGAAATGATAAAGATCAGAGCAGAAATCAATGAACTAGAAACCAAAAGAACAGTAGAACAGATCAAGGAAACTAGGAGCTGGTTCTTTGAAAGAATTAACAAGATTGATAAACCCCTGGCCAGACTTATCAAAAAGAAAAGAGAAATGACCCAAATCAACAAAATCATGCATGAAAGAGGAGGGATCACAACCAACACCAAAGAAATACAAACAATTATAAGAACATATTATGAGCAACTCTATGCCAGCAAATTAGATAACCTGGAAGAAATGGGTGCATTCCTAGAGATGTATCAACTACCAAAATTGAACCAGGAAGAAATAGAAAACCTGAACAGATCTATAACCACTAAGGAAATTGAAGCAGTCATCAAAAAGCTCCCAACAAACAAAAGCCCAGGGCCAGATTGCTTCCCAGCGGAATTCTACCAAACATTTAAAGAAGAATTAATACCTATTCTCCTGAAACTGTTCCAAACACTAGAAATGGAAGGAAAACTTCCAAACTCATTTTATGAGGCCACCATTACCTTGATCCCAAAACCAAAGACCCCATCAAAAAGGAGAATTACGGACCAATATCCTTGATGAACATGGTTGCCAAAATTCTCACCAAAATACTAGCCAATAGGATCCAACAGTACGTTAAAAGGATTATTCACCACGACCAAGTGGGATTTATCCCTGGGCTGCAAGGTTGGTTCAACATCTGCAAATCAATCAACGTGATACAATATATTAACAAAAGAAAGAACAAGAATCATATGATCCTCTCAATAGATGCAGAAAAAGCATTTGACAAAGTACAGCATCCTTTCTTGATCAAAACTCTTCCAAGTATAGAGATAGAGGGTACTAAACCTCAATATCATAAAACCCATCTATGAAAAACCTACAGCAAATATCATTCTCAATGGGGAAAAGCTGAGAGCTTTTCCCCTAAGGTCAGGAATGCGGCAGGGATGTCCATTATCACCACTGCTATTCAACATAGTATTAGAAGTCCTAGCCACAGCAATCAGACAACAAAAAGAAATCAAAGGCATCCAAATCGGCAAGGAGGAAGTAAAACTCCCACTCTTTGCAGATGATATGATACCTTATGTGGAAAACCCAAAAAACTCCACCCCAAAACTGCTAGAACTCATACAGGAATTCAGTAAAGTGGCAGGATATAAAATCAGTGCACAGAAATCAGTGGCATTCCTATACACCAACAACAAGACAGAAGAGAGACAAATCAAGCAGTCAATCCCATTTACAATTGCACCCAAAACCATAAGATACCTAGGAATAAATCTAACCAAAGAGGCAAGGGATCTGTACTCAGAAAACTATAAAATACTCATGAAAGAAATTGAAGAAGACACAAAGAAATGGAAAAACGTTCCATGCTCATGGATTGGAAAAACAAACATTGTGAAGATGTCAATGCTACCTAGAGCAATCTACACATTCAATGCAATCCCCATCAAAATACCATCCACTTTTTTCAAAGAAATGGAACAGATAATCCTAAAATTTGTATGGAACCAGAAGAGACCCCGAATAGCCAGAGTAATCTTGAAAAAGAAAAGCAAAGCTGGTGGCATCACAATTCCAGACTTCCAGCTCTATTACAAAGCTGTCATCATCAAGACAGTATGGTACTGGCACAAAAACAGATACATAGATCAGTGGAACAGAATCGAGAGCCCAGAAATGGACCCTCAACTCTATGGTCAACTCATCTTTGACAAAGCAGGAAAGAATGTCCGATGGAAAAACGACAGTCTCTTCAACAAATGGTGTTGGGAAAATTGGACATCCACATGCAGAAGAATGAAACTGGACCATTTCCTTACACCACACACAAAAATAGACTCCAAATGGTTAAAAGACCTAAACGTGAGACAGGAGTCCATCAACATCCTAAAGGAGAACACAGGCAGCAACCTCTTCGACCTCAGCCGCAGCAACTTCTTCCTAGAAACATCGCCAAAGGCAAGGGAAGCAAGGGCAAAAATGAACTATTGGGATTTCATCAAAATAAAAAGCTTTTGCACAGCAAAAGAAACAGTCCAGAAAACCAAAAGACAACCAACAGAATGGGAGAAAATATTTGCAAATGACATATCAGATAAAGGGCTAGTATTCAAAATCTATAAAGAATTTATCAAACTCAACACCCAAAGAACAAATAATCCAATCAAGAAATGGGCAGAAGGGGCGCCTGGATGGCTCAGTCAGTTAAGCGTCTGCCTTCGGCTCAGGTCATGATCCCAGGGTCCTGGGATTGAGTCCCGCATCGGGCTCCCTGCTCTGTGGGGAGCCTGCTTCTCTCTCTCCTCCTCACTTGTGCTCTCTCTCTCACTATCTCTGTCTCTCTCTCTCAAATAAATAAAGTGTAAAAAAATAAAAGGCTTTCCTTGAAAAAAAAAAAGAAATGGGCAGAAGACATGAACAGACATTTTTCCAAAGAAGACATCCAAATGGCCAACAGACACATGAAAAAGTGCTCAACATTGCTCGGCATCAGGGAAATCCAAATCAAAACCTCAATGAAATACCACCTCACACCAGTCAGAATGGCTAAAATGAACAAGTCAGGAAACGACAGATGTTGGTGGTGATGCGGAGAAAGGGGAACCCTCCTACACTTTTGGTGGGAATGCAAGCTGGTGCAACCACTCTGGAAAACAGTATGGAGGTTCCTCAAACAGTTGAAAATAGAGCTACCATAAGATCCAGCAATTGCACTACCGGGTATTTACCACAAAGATAAAAATGTAGGGATCCGAAGGGGTACGTGCACCCCAATGTTTATAGCAGCAATGCCCACAATAGCCAAACTGTGGAAAGAGCCAAGATATCCATCGACAGATGAATGGATAAAGAAGAAGTGGTATATATACACAAGGGAATATTATGCAGCCATCAAAAGGAATGAGATCTTACTATTTGCAACGACGTGGATGGAACTGGAGGGTGTTATGCTGAGTGAAATAAGTCAATCAGAGAAAGACATGTATCATATGATCTCACTGAGATGAGGAATTCTTCATCGCAGGAAACAAACTGAGGGTTGCTGGAGTGGTGGGGGGTGGGAGGGATGGGGTGGCTAGGTGATAGACATTGGGTAGGGTATGTGCTATGGTGAGTGCTGTGAATTATGCAAGACTGTTGAATCACAGATCTGTAGTCCTGAAACAAATAATGCAACATATGTTAAGAAAAAAGAAAAAGAAGATAGCAGGAGGGGAAGAATGAAGGGGAGTAAGTCGGAGGGGGAGACGAACCATGAGAGATGATGGACTCTGAAAAACAAACTGAGGGTTCTAGAGGGGAGGCGGGTGGGGGGATGGGTTAGCCTGGTGATGTGTATTAAAGAGGGCACATTCTGCGTGGAGCACGTGATGTTATGCACAGACAATGAATCATGGAACACTACATCAAGAACTAATGATGTAATGTATGGTGATTAACATAACAATAAAAAATTTTTAAAAATGAATAAAATTAAAAGAGACAACTCTTTGGATCCTAAATAAAATAACCATATTTCATCCAGCTCAGCCAAAGACTTTGATTTTCTTTTCTCTAAAATCAATTCTTCATTTTAGATTAAATACAAGCAGCCTTCCAGTTATGGAATGAAGTCACAAGAATAAAAGGCACAGCATGGGGAATATAGTCAATGATATTATAATAGTGTTGTATGGTGACAGACGGTAGCTACACTTGTGGTGAGCATAGCAGAACGTATAGAGAAGCTGAATTACTATGTTGAATGCCTGAACCTAATGTAACATTATGTGTCAACTATACTCAAATACAAAAATTTTTTAAATTATTTTTTTAAGATTTTATTTATTTATTTGAGAGAGAGAGAGCACAAGCGGGGTGAGGGGCAAAGGGAGAAGCCGACTCCCTGCTGAGCCAGGAGCCCGATGCAGGGCTCGATCCCAGGACTCTGGGATCATGACCTGAGCCAAAGGCAGATGCTTAACTGACTGAGCCACCCAGGTGCCCCTCAAATACAAAATTTTAAAAAATAAATGAAAGTTATAAAAGAAAACAAATTATGATATATATTGAATTGAAACCTTTAAAGCCAGGAACTAGCTTCTGTTTTTTTTTTTTTCTGTATTTTCATTTGTACCTCTCAATAGAGTCTGCACTTTATATTGCTTTAGAGAATTTGTATCTGTATTTTTCTTGTATTTCTGCTATTAGGTCTACAAGAGGCCTACATTTTTTTTAAATTTTTAAATTATTTTTTTAGATTTCATTTATTTATTTATTTGACAGAGAGAGCGTGCGCATGAGCAGAGAGAACAGCAGTGGGAGAAGGAGAAGCAGGATCTCCGTGGAGCAGGGAGCCCGACGCCAGGCTCGATCCCAGGAGCCAGGGATCATGACTTGAGCTGAAGGCAGACGCTTAACCGACTGAGCCACCCAGGTGCCCCTTTTTTTTAATTTTTAAAAAATATTCAATTTTGGAAAGCTACCCCTACTAGACTTCAAATAACCTTGGCAACAAGGTCCTGTTTGACTTCATCCATGCACATGTCTCAGTTAACAAAGCTCACTGACTTGCTCATAAATACTGCTTGAATAAAGGAATGAATGCAAAATACCTACCTACATACATACGAGCAGTATGTCTGTTTCAAAGTACTGTTTACATCCACTGCCTCATTTAATCCTTACAACTGCTTTACGGGGTAATTATACCATCCTATTTTACAGATGATAAAAATGAAGTTTAGACAGATCTTGTGACTTTCTAACAAGGTGATATAGCTAGTAGATACTAGGCAACACTGGACCAGGCCCACTAATGATGGTTCCCATGCTCTTGCCACAATATCAAATGATAAGTATTTAAGTCATTCCACAAACAGAATCTGAGATGCAAAATCAAGAACTCAGGTTAATAGTCTGGCTGTTAGAGAAACAGATTATGAAAACCAATGAATAATTCAAACATCCTTTTGTCAGACTGGTCTTTGAACAGAAATTATAATTAGTCTGCCCAGTTAGGCATCGTGGAAACTGAAATCACCCTCATGGAAGGACAGACCACCCTCCCTTGGAGTCTCAGAGGATGAATCCCTGCTGCAAATCTCCAGACCAAGGAAGCAGTTCTAGTGGTTGTTTTATTTTTCAAAACATATCTTAAAGTTATAAAAACAATGCGTGATTATTTCAGAAAAAAATAATGAAATAGAGATAAAACACCAAAATTAAAAAATTTCAATTATCTAAATCCCATCACCTAAAAATGAACGCAGCTTACATTTCAGTGTATATATCTCTACCTTTGTCTAATACTAACACAAAAAAATAGGATCATATGATGCAAACTTCTTAGTAACCTGCTTTTCTCCCCCAAACACTCTATTTTGTGCATAGGTTCATGTCTACAGCCATTTGTCTATATGGTTCTTTTAGTAGCTGCCTAGTAGCTCACCATTTAGATTAATGTATTTGACTAATCTTCTGTCAGTAGATATTTGGGTTGCTTGTTCTTTCTCTTTGTTTCTATTATTAACAATCAATAATTTTTTTCTATTATTTCTTTCTATTTTTTTGTTCTATTATTATTCTTCTACAGCAACAGCAAAACTCTGCACACACATCTCTGTGTACATGTCCAATTATTTCCTTAGGATAACTTCCCTGAAGTGAGATTACTGGGCCAAAGAGCATGTATTCAGGGTGCCTTCTAACTCCTATTGTAAATTGCCCTCCTGAAAAGTTGTACATCCTATTGATAAAGGATGTAAATGCCTGTATCAATGTATCTCACCAAACCTGTGCATTTTTTGATCAGTGCTGTTACCTTTTCTAAGAGTTTAACCAGGAGGGAACAAGGCAAGCGGGTTGAGATCAGGGCAGTTGAAACAAAAAGAAATGCCAAAAGAGTTCTTTAATTCCTTCTTTGGAGTCCCTCCCACACTCTGGTATTTTTCCAGTTTGAAACTCTAGCCCGGATGGTTCCATCCTCAGTTCACAGCCCAAATTTCCCCACCTGTCCTTCTTTACATTATTTGGTTAGGAGTCAGTCTCTCTTCACTAGTGAGTACATTGCTTTGAGATGAGGGTTCACCTTATATGTCAAGGTTTGGACAGCAACATTGCCCAGTAACAGGGTCACCCTGACATGCCTAAAGATTCCGAAATTTCAGAAACAACCTTGTTAGAATGAACTGTTTAATACAATCTCCCACACTGATCTGCCAGCCATGGAAACAAGGCCACATTGAGGCTGGTTAAGACACAGGATCAGAGGCCTAGAGCTGGTTGCACATTCCTACTTTGATTCTTCCTCCTCCTTTGATTCTCCTCCCTGCTCCCTGGGCCCATCCCCTCCTAAGTCCTCCTCCACTAGCTGGTCACTGAAATGCCTTTGTGTGCTTTATTCTAAAGGGGTGCCATTCTGAAGCTACATTCTCATGGTCCATTCTTTGCTTTCCATTTCCCATTTGCTCAATGATGGGGGAGCACACCTCCATTCTTCCTAACCGCCCCCACACACACCCCCAAACCCAGGCAGGACATTTGACAGCTTTGCACAATGACTAACATTTCTCTTGTAATTCCTGGGTCTCTTCCTTCCCATCAAGGGAGCTGGTAGAAGCCAGCCTCCTCAGTTTAATTATGCAACCCCTTTCTCCCTCATGATTGGCAGAGTTCGACAGAAAGAGTATGCTCCACTGAGGTTAAATGCAGAACTGGATAGTGCATAGTCACCCACATTACTCACTTTATGTATGTTCCTGTGCTGGCAGTGGCCACACTCAGGGAGGGTAACAAAAGAAAAGACATGTAAACTTTGTACAGGGACATAGCAACCTTTGTCCTGGAAACTCACCGCCCCAATACCTGGCTTTTAACACCCCTAACACTGAAGAGGGGGAGGAAAAATTATAGCAGGCGGGACAAGTGGGCCTAATTCTAACTCTCCGTTTCGGCCAAACCTCCTCCAATACACGTTGTGCACAAACTACATTCTCACCGAGAAACGGAAAATCATTGTTTTCTACCCCTCAAACAACAGTTCCCAAATTTTTCCAATTCACCAGAACCTAGCATAAAGGTACTCATCTAGTTTTACCGATTTTAAGGGGATCATTAACTGCCCTATTTGTAGAAAAATAAACAGAAAGTGACAGAGTCCAAAGTCCAACCCTTAGCCAAAATCATATACTAAACATCTTCAGGGCAAAAGGAAAGAGAGCGGAGAAGACACTGGAGAGGCAACTTTGGGAGCTGTTCCGAAGCCCAGCCAAGGTTGGGGCCACGCACTGCTTTCCAGCCCCCTGGCTTAGCCGCCTCCTTTCCCCTCCGCACCCACTTCTCCCCTAAGCTGCCGGGGCGAGCGCTCCATCTTGGCCCCGCCCCGGCCCCGCCCGAGGCCCCGCCCCGCCGCCGACGTCAGTTGTTATGTCTCGGCCCGGGCAGGGGCCCCCAGCTGATCCTCTGCTGCCGAGGCGACTGACGCGGCCTCGCGAGGTGGCCGGGGCGTCGGGGACGGCGGCCGCGACCCGCGCCGCCCATCTGAGCGGGGCGGACGTTCCGTGGCTAGGAAACCGCCCCGGGGCCGCCCAGGGAGCCGTCTCGGGCCCATTTTTGCTTTTCTTCTTCAGGACCGTCGGCCCGCGCGCCCTATTTCTCTCTGCAAAGACCGCGACGCCCCCTCCCGGGCCGGGCCGCGGTGCCCGCCCGCCTGAAAGGCGCCGCCCGCCGGCCTGAGAGAACCTGGAGCCGCCGTCGCCGTGCCCGCCGCGCCTCTTGCGGAGCCTGGGCGGCCCGCGGGGCCTGGGGCCTGGGCGCCGGGCGCGGCGCTGCGGCGGCCGCTCCTCCCCGCGCTGGGCCCGGGGCCTGGCCGGGCCGAGCGCCGCGCCCTCCTGACCGGCCCCAACCGCCTCCCGGGCTCGCCGCCCCACCGGCCCCGGCCTCCCGCCAGGACCCCGCTTCCTTTGTGGATCTGAATGATTTTGGGGGGCCTCCTCCCTCCCTCTTGAGATTACGGTGCCGGAAGGCCGACCCGCCACCTCGGTCAGTGCCCCCCGCCCGGGTAACGTCCCTCGTTTTGTACCTCCCCGCCGGCGCTCCCCCCGCCCCCGCTCCTGTCGGTGTTTGACTGATGGGTTTTTTTTAGTTTTTTCCCTTTATTTTTCTCGTCTCCTGACTGGAAGGCCCCGCGCGAGGCTCTGCGCCCGGGCCCCTCCTCGTCCTTTCCTCACCCTTGCACAAATAGCCAAACCCCCAGCCCCCCGGCCGGCGATGGCGCGACAGTGAGGGCGGCGAGGCCGGACCACGCTGGGACAGTGCCCGCGCCCCGGCGGGCGTGAGCACACACTCCCCCGCTCTGCGCCCCTCTTTTTCGTCTTCCGAGCTCTCTGAGAAGAGAGAAGACGCAGGGGAAGATGTGGCTGAAGCTCTTCTTCCTGCTCCTCTATTTTCTGGTCCTGTTCGTCCTGGCCAGGTTTTTTGAGGCCATTGTGTGGTATGAAACTGGCATCTTTGCCACCCAACTGGTGGATCCGGTGGCGCTGAGCTTCAAGAAGCTGAAGACCATTCTGGAGTGCCGGGGGCTGGGATATTCAGGGCTGCCCGAGAAAAAGGATGTCCGGGAGCTGGTGGAAAAGTCAGGCGAGTATCCGGCCCCGCTGGGGTCCCCTCCACCCGGTGGAGGGGGCGACTTGTACTTCCTCGTACTTGGTGGTTCCTCCAGAATGAGGCATTACCTGGAAGGGTTAAGCAGACTACTCCAAGAGCTGTCCAGGTTTTCTTAAAAAAAAAAAAAAAAAAAAAATCCAGTTTTGAGAAGGGGGCTGGAATTATTTGCACGGGTGTTGCCGTGTATTTTTAAGGTTTGTTTTTTAAATAACATATAAGTGCAGCTTCTTAGCATTGTTTACTAAGAAACAATTTTTTTTTAAAAATAGGGAATGTCAGCTGGTTGCAGACAAACTGGAAAGCACTTTTTGTCGGTTGAAATTCATAGGGATATAAGAAAAGGAAAACCCCAGAACGTTGTCTGTAGATAGCAGTATTTGTCACAATAGTAATCATAGCGCAATAACAGGAGGGGGAAATGTTGGAATACTTAATATTAAAGAGGCATTTAGGGCTAAGATTTAAATTTTAAATCATGAGTTTAAATATAGAGAAAGTGTAAACTGTACAGCATTAGCTTTTCATTCTTTGGTGAAAATAAAGTGAATATGTTTTGTGAATGCCTATCTTGTTTTGGAAGAGTTTATATTTCTGTCAGCGTTTTAAAAAAATCCTTATGTCTTGGATGTAAACTTTTTCCTTTTAGAAGTCACAGATACAGCTGCATCAACTTAAATGGATTGAGAAATAGAATGGAAATAGTGCTAAGAGAATATTTATTTAACATCTTAAGCAGTGCATTGTTAGTGACTGTTGGTTTGGGGGTAGGATTGAATAAGAAATATGGTTAATATTTTCACCCCTGGACAAAATATATCTTTGTTTAGGTAAATGTCCTAGAAGGGGAATGTACTGTAACTTGAGAAAGACATTCTGCGTTGCTGTAGGAAGCAGTTGAAACTGATGATTATCTTTTTTGTTTCAAATATATCTGCTGTGTCTTTTACAAGACAGTTTTTTTCCCCTTATTTAGTACCCTATAGCCCTTGTTGTGGGATAGACAAGAATACTAACTCCAGAGGACTTTAGCACTACATATTTGCCAACCTTGAGGATTATCAAATTTGTATCTCACTACTGGGGTAGAGGAGGGAACCCTCTGTAGATGCGATGCTTTTTTTAAGAGAAGACATAAAATCCATTTTTTTTCTTGCCTCTTGTTTACTGACTGGTTTATGGTGACTGACTTCTACCACAGGGGTGGGGGATGGGAAATGGAGTAAAGATCTCTAATAAATGAATTTTCTAGGTTTAGAAGTATCTTAACTGCCAAAGCTAAATCATTTCTCATGGTAAAAAAAATTTAACAACACTTTTTTCTTTTGACTTTTATTTAGTGTTGCTTCCTTTGGGCCTAAAAATACTTGTCACTTCGGGTGTACAAGGAATGCACATATCATTTAAAGAATACACACAGCCCACAAAAGTATGACTCAGATCACACATTTTATAGCAGAGAAGTCTTGGTATAGCAATTTAACTTTATAATTTAGATATTCATTGTAAATGATTTTGCTGCTGTCATGCTTGTTTTCACATTTAAGGCAAAAATTAAAATAATTTGACATTAGTGTTTACTTTTTATTTGATGATAGAAGTTCTCAATTTACACAGTAAATTTGAGTATGAGTGTGGTTTTTTTTCTTATAGGTAATCTTTTATATCTAACCTTCAAGTCTTATAAACCCTATTGCTATTTTAAGCAGGTGCTAATGGCAAATTCTGTAAACCCATTTCTAAATCTTGTAAGTCAGAAGTATATAAATCACTGTTTAAAAATTATTTGAAGCCCGGCATGTTATACACAAAACTAAGTAATACTGTGATGGCTTTTTGGACTTACCAGGAAATTAAGTAATTTCTAACAAATTATGTGATGACCCCACTAGAATATAAGCTCCATAAGAAGATGGATTTTTGCCTGACACATAGTAGGTTTTTATGACATTTTTACTGAGTGAATCTTAAATGGGTAGGTATATTCAGGTTCTACTTTTCTGTAGACTGAACTAGAAATACTGTGACATGATTTTTAACAGTGTAAAATGGAATTAATCATTGAAGTTAGGAATGTAGAATTTTTTTTTTTTTTAAGATTTTATTCATTTGAGAGAGAGACAGAGCACAAGCAGGGGGAGAGGCAGAGGGAGAGAGAGAAGCAGACTCCCTATTGACCTGGAGCTCATGACCTGAGCCCAAGGCAGATGCTTCACCCAGATCTGAGCCACCCTGAGAATGTAGAAGTTTTGAAATCTTACTAGTGTTATTTTTTTCCGTTCTTCAGGTGACTTGATGGAAGGTGAGCTCTATTCTGCACTCAAGGAAGAAGAAGCATCTGAATCCGTTTCTAGTACCAATTTCAGTGGTGAAATGCACTTCTATGAGCTTGTAGAAGACACAAAAGATGGCATCTGGCTGGTTCAGGTATCAGAAACAGTGACAGAAGTGAAATTATTTTTACCAGACTAGTATTCACCAGCTAGTGACACTTCTGTGTACTTGTGTCATGTTTCTTAAACATAACTCAGTCCTCATAGGGAGGCTCCACTGTCCTCTTAAAGAGGTTTTGCAGACCAAGGAAAATGAGAAGTGAAGAGGGGGGAAAGGAAGCTTTGGGGAAAGAGAGTTGACAAATCCATTGTAGTTGCTGGATCTTCATTAAAGTTAAGAAATACACAGATATATTCCTTTTGTTGAGCGATTTGCACTGTTTCAGTTTTGGTTAACCAGTTTTTAAGTCAGTGATCCAAATGACTTTTGTATCTAAAGGAAGAACCCTGAAGTAAATTATAGTAAGAAAATCCTGCTATTAGGGAAATAGCCAACTTTGTGACTATAGAGGACGAGATATTTTGGGGAGTGGTGGAGAGTGCTCATTACTCTGTTTATGAAGTTGATGAAATGATAATTTTTTTTTAAACCCTAAACTCTTGTGATATCAAAACTGAAAATTAATTAGCATATTGAGTTGTAGAGCTATGAAGGGCCTAAAAAATAGTCTTTTATGCTTCACAGAGATTGAGTTATAGAGCTATGAAGGGCCTAAAAAATAGTCTTTTGTGCTTCGCAGAGAATGCTTATGTACCACTGATGGTAAATGAGTGGGCACACATTATCGTTTATGGATTTTAATGCAAATTAGAAAAGTCAATATTATATTGAACATGTAATTTCATAAATATGATTTAGGGCAAGGCTAAAGTTACTTAAATTGTTAAAAATATAAGATCACTTAAAGTAAAATATCTAGTAAATTAACAGCATGATTTTGGCTAACATTATGAATATTGAATCAGGATCAAATCCCAGGACCCCAGATGTCTTGTCCAGTACTATTGTCATTTCACACTGGGGTTAGCTGTTTGATTCAGGGTATAAAAATCAGAATTGCTTCTTCATATTTCTTTCTGAGGACAATGATGTCAAATATGGTAGAAAAAGCTAGGAGTTCAGAGAACTTAGATGCAGATCTGGTCCTGTCATAGATTTGCAACATAATTATGGGTAGACAGATTTTCTGTTGTACCAGGCTTCAAATAAAACATATACATCTAAAGAGGATGGAATAATACTGTGGTCCACGGAGCTAAAGAGTAAAGAGTTGAGATTTGGGAATTCTTTGGGTGATTACATTAGCTATTCATCACTTTCCTTTACATGCAGTCTTCCTATTGTGTTTGACCTTTTACCTGCCAAATAATCTAAGTCTAATTTTTAAATTCAGCAAAGGGAGAACCTGGGAGGTTATGGGTATAGTCTATACATTACCATCAAATTCTAGTTTATCTCTCTGTGAATTAATTGGTATTGGAAAATAAACTAGTATCTCCAAAGCTTTAATTTATAAGTAAATAGTTATTCCATTTCCTTTCCCAGATACTTATATCTGATGGTCTGATCAAGAAAGACTTGTTGGCTTTGATAATTTTTAGTTTTATTTACTGAGGTTGAGTTGACCAGCCTGTCCCATTTACCTGTGTTCTCTGTTTAAATGTTTGTCCAATAATTGAATGATCCCACAGAGATGAATTTTAAATAGATGCTGAACACCTTCCAAACTTGGAAAAGCCATGTCAAAAGCCTAAATATATTCTTTTAGTATATAGGATTCTACCTATAGATAATTAGCACATTCTGGTTCACTAATTAACATATATTCTAGGCTTTAAATGATCTACTGTTCTTTAATTTTTTTTTTTAAGACTTTTTAAAAGAAGATTTTATTTATTTATTTGAGAGAGAGAACAAGCACAAGCTGGGGAGGCAGGGCAGAGGGAATGGGAGAAGCAGACTCCCGGCTGAGCAGGGAGCCCGATGTGGGGCTCGTTCCCAGGACCCTGAGATCATGACCTGAGCCCCAGGCTGATGCTTAATCGACTGAGCCACCCAGGCCCCCCGCCCTGGGGTTCACCTGAGTGGCTCAGTCGGTTAAGCCTCTGACTCTTAGTTTTGGTTCAGGTTATAATCTCGCAGATCAAGCCCCTCTTGCAAACATGGAGCCTGCTTCAGATTCTCTCTCCCTCTCCTCCTCTGCCCCTTCCTCTGCTCTCTCGTTCTCTCTCTCAAATATAAATATACAAATATATCTCTCAAACAAAAAAATAATATTAAAGATAAACATGGATTAAACCCTGTTAATAGGTGACAAAATTCAAATAGTTTATTTAGCAGTTAGTTGTATGCCAGGCCCTGAGATAGACTAGGAACATAAACCAGGCTAAGTCCTTGCTCTCTCAGGCAGCTTACATTCCAGTTGAGAGAGGTATGCAATAAATAAGTAAATATTTAATATAGCATCAAGTTAGTGGAAAATGCTAAGAAGAAAAATGAGACTGAGAGTGGCAAAAAATTCTGATAAGGGGACACTTGAATGAAATGAAGAACAAATAATGATAGTGAATGTTAGCATTATAAATTCTAATCACTAAATTTTTTTCCTCTGAAAATATTAAATAAGCCTCATAAGCTATTAGTAGTTGAAAAATGACTCCTAAGAAAAATGGAATGTATGTGGTTTTCCATGTGTTCATGGTAGTAGGACATACATTTAATTTTTCCAGTGACCTTCAGGATTTGTACTGATCACCAGTGTCTGGCTTGTGTCTCTTGGGGCCAGTCGCTTACATCTGTCAGATGGCTGTCTTGGGTTAGAAGAACAATCTCTGGCAGGACAACTGAGAAGATTGAGATTGAAACCCTGTCTTCACGCATTCTGAAGTCACCAGCTAAGCTAATCAGCACAGACAGTGGTGTAAGCATTTAAAAGAGGGCTGTTGGTTTTTTGTTTTTAAATTGAAAATGTTAGAAACAAGATTAAGTATTCTCTCAGTTGCTTGTCATTCTTTCAGCTTAGGTCATATTTATCTAATCTCTTTTGAAGGATAACTTTTAAAATTCTGTTCTTAGTAATTTGAATTATTCTTTTCTATTTATTTTAAAAAGCTAATTTCAGTTTGTTCTGTCTTTTTTTAAAATTTTTGATTATGCATAGATCCTGGCCAGTTCAATCCTCTTCAGATTGCCTTTATTTTAGGTATCCTGTGTAAGAAATATTTAAGCACACCAGAATTCTTTGTTTTCCTCCCATTTTTCTAACATCATTCCTTACTCCTATGAATTATGGTTTTCTTTTGTATTTATTGAGAAAAAATGCAGTTAGATGGCATATGGTTGATAATTAGCACTTTAGGCTTCATAAATCATGTCACTGAAAGGATGTCTGGATTTACTTATTTAGAGAAAATATGACTTTAATAAATGGGTATATGACTTAGCTATTCCATCACATAGCTCATTATTTTTTTGGAATGGATTGGTAATCTAGATTGATTATTATCTTTTTTGGTGACACCAATGTGGAATGGTGATGCTACATGAGAAAAATTGAATTTGTACAGTTTATTTAATTCATCCTATATTTCTTGTAATTCCTATCTTCTGTGCAATTCACACTTTTATTTTCTGCATGATACATGTTAATGGCCTTTTTATCTTTCTCTTAATTGTTTTAAGATGTATTAATGCTCATAAATTATCCTTACATTGAACCAGAGTATTAGGATGCTCCTTTCATGTCAAGTTTTTCCATGTCTATCCTATATTCTCTGTAATACGAGGTGAAAAGAACTAATTTTAGTTTTCCAGGCAGCAATACATATGGGACATCTTTATCATCAATATACTATGTAACCCATGGAACAACTGAGTCCTCTTTTTTCCTAACAGTTCTTTCTAACATTCTAAGTTTTCCTGCTTTGTTCCTAACCTCAGCTCATATCTCTCATCAGTTATTTATCTTTTAGTGTTCTGGATTCTTTGGTTTTACCACCACCCAATCTTCTGAGCATCACAAATTGAAGACAGTTATTTTTTTTTTCTCTCTCTCTTCAGAAAACTCTTAGAGAGGCAGATGGAACAATGGCTAGGCTTCTGAAATGGAAAAGTTAGCATGCTCTTTGGGTTTTATGGGTTCATCCTATCTTAACACTTCTATTTCTCCTTTTTGACCTTGTTCAATGAAGGACTGTGATATTTGTTCCCTACTGGCTTTATCCCCATCATAAGGAATTTACTGTCACTGGAATTGAGGTAGCAGTGAAAAGCATCATGTGATTTAAAGTAAAGCTTTGGGTCAATATTTACTGAAGTATTATGTTACTATATTTCCTCTTTGGTAAAAAGAGTTAATAGCTATCTTAAAACTTGTTTAGCTTTGTTCTAGACAATAGTTCTATCCTGGGAGATTCTAACCTATTTATTCCTTTCATGACACTACTCTGAAGGTGAAATACATGGCAAGCCATTTTATCATTTATTTTGTATGGTGAAAAACTTTTATTTTTGTTTATTCATAAAGAAAGCTAGTGGGGATACCAAGGAAATAATTAAATGCCATTGACATTGTTTCTGTCAATCACTTGTCCTCACTTTTAATGATTTTATACAATTTGCATATATTTATTTAAGTTGGTCTATGATTTTGAAAGTAGAAACTCCCCATTAATAATGAAATATTGGGGGATGCCTGGGTGGCTCAGCCGGTTAAGTGTCTGCCTTTGGCTCAGGTCATGATCCCAGGGTCCTAGGATCGAGTCTTGCATTGGGCTCCTTGCTCAGCGGGAAGCCTGCTTCTCCCTCCCCCACTACCCCTGCTTGTGCTCTATCTCCCTCTTTCTCTTTCTCTGACAAATAAATAAAATCTTGGGAAAAAAAATAATGAAATACTGAGAGCTGCAGAAAATATCATAGCCCAGCACTCCTCTTCTATGGAGTTTTGTTATTTAATTTAGCCTAGATTTATATGGCATATGTTCTGATTAGTAATAAAACCCACCTCTAAAAATTAGGCAAAAGTATATGGTTTTTTTTCTTATACCAATGTAACACCTATAGTACATGTGGAAGGTAATAGACAATAATCTGAGGCCCAGTTTTCCTTGTAAGTTTAACTGGACTACACGGGGTTGACATCAGAAAATATGGGCACTTAGCATCACACACTATCTGACACAGTTCCATGCGTGATGTGCTGGAGCCAGCTCATACTGCTTCATGAAGGGTGATTGTTAACATCTCTTCCCAGCTCCATGTTTAGAGATAACATGTTGGATGGGGCGCCTGGTTGGCTCAGTCGGTTAAGTTGTCTGCCTTCAGCTCAGGTCATGATCCCAGGGTCCTGGGATCGAGCCCCATGTCGGGCTCCCTGCTCAGTGGGGAGTCTGCTTCTCCCTCTGCCTGCCACTCCCCTGCTTGTGCCCTCTCTCTCTCTCTCTATCAAATAAAAAAAAAAGATAATACTTTGGTAACTTGAAATCACCATATGGTAGTATTTATACCAAGGAAACCAGCAAGTAATAGAAATAAGTCCCTTTTTCTTTTGGAGAGCTAGTTGTTAAACCTCTACCAGCAAACCACTGGTTCCATCCATTCATCTAACCATCTAACAAATATTTATTGAAATCTAATGTGTGCTAACTGAACCTTAGGATTAGCACTGAGGGCACAAAGATGAATAACCTATAGCCTGTGCCTTAAGACAGCTTATAGTTTGGTTTACTAAAATGTGTAGACCAGTAAAAATCTTAGTATATGATTATCTTTCAGCTGAGTTAGATGGCCCGTGATGGTGCTAGCATCTTGAGAGATCCTAAAGAACTCTATTAGTGAAGTGGGACCTAGGAAAATTTGTGGTAGTTTTTTTCCGGAAAAAGTATATTTTTAAATTCGTTGAATTGAAAGTCTTTGTGTCTGACCGGGTCAAGAACATTAATATGCAATTGCATAGCAAGGTACTATTTATGCTAATGTTTGTCCAGAAAGTATTCCAGATGATAGGTTGCTAGGGAAGGGACTTATAACAGATACCAAAAATTTGGTGGCTTTAGAGAACTTGTATAGTCAGAAGTAGAAGAATGAAGTTACTAAGCTATAAAAAGCTGAAATAGTTTAGTTAAACATAAATATTTAATGAGTACCCATATGATTTAGGCACTATACTAGCTGCAGGAAATGCAATGGTGAGCAAGTGTAGGGATGCCAGTTAGAGAGGCAGATACCAGGGAAGGGGGAGGGAAAGATTCCTTCACTTCCAGCTTATGCTGCCAACTCTGTTCCAGACTTGGAACTTGGGCTGTACTTTCATCTAGTTTTTTTCTAGTCTCTGAAAATATTCCCCACAGAGAACACAACATCTTTCCTGAACTGCCGAGGAATATGTCTCTGCTTTTAATAAGACCAGCAATGTGAGTGCCTCTCAGAATCATGGTGCATACTTTTGGATATGAGCTCTAAGCTGGGAACTCTTACTGGTGTGACACAGTAGTAATAGGCTTAGAGTATTTGATTGTGCCATGTGACTCGGCCAGATGGGTTATTTTGTGAAAATATTAAAATTTTTAGTAGTGGTTTAATTCAGCCTCTACAAAATTTAATTTATGCTAAACCTTAAGTTGAATAATAGAACTATATAGGGCATTGAACAGAGCAATTTCTAAATGCATAAATATAACTTCAGAGTCAAATAAAATGCTTCCATGCAATGAATACCTAGGGGAGTTTTCATTTTTGTGAGGCTCTCTGTGTTAGGAATCATTAAACTCTTCAAAAAGCAGGCGTGGGTACAGCTTGCTGAATAAATAAGGCCCTGGGGTTAAACATTGTTATGTACCTGCTCGGATGTCCTACCTCTGATCACAAACTTATGTTTTCTGTGCTGTAACCAGCAGTGCCTGCCAACGACCCCCTCTCATTCCTACTTCCTTTCCTAGCATTGGAGCTCTTGTAAGTCTGAAAGATACCTGTAAAGTGGTCAGGATATTCACTGAAAGATGCCCCTAGACTTAGGGCCATACCTTACATTGATTAAAACAACCTCTTAATTAACCCCTGATGCAGTGTCATTATAAACACTGACCTGAAATGTTTGGGTTATTTGCAGCCTTGATCAGGAAATGGAAGTGAAAAGTTCTTTAAGAATTCTTTTAAAAAGTAGGGAGTATGATGGTGTGATTGCACAGAGACTTCTTAAACCTCAGTAATCTGAAAAATAAGTCAAGATTTCTTTGATTACTTGATGGAAACAAGAACTACCATTTTGACTCTTGAGTAGTAGGGGGAAAAAGAAAACAAATGCGTGCTCTGCTTTTTCTTCCTGATTATTCAGCTATAATATATCCAACCCTTTTGGACCATGGAAAAATGAGAGCTAGGGACTTAGTGGGTAACGTAACTGGCGTGAACCTCCTCAGAAAGAGCTTCCATGTCCTCAGATTGCCCTCTTCCTGGTTACCTCCACCATCTGAGCATTTGAATAAATAATTTGTGTCTCCCTCAATAAGGCCTCTATTTTCACTAAAAAGCACACAATGAATCATGGAACACTACATCAAAAACTAATGATATAATGTATGATGATTAACAACATAATAAAATAAAATTAAAAAAAAACACATCAGTGGGGCGCCTGGGTGGCTCAGTCGTTAAGCGTCTGCCTTCTGCTCAGGTCATGATCCCAGGGTCCTGGGGTAGAGCCTCGCATTGGGCTCCCTGCTCCACGGGAAGCCTGCTTCTCCCTCTCACGCTCCCTCTGCTTGTGTTCCCTCTCTCGCTGTGTCTCTCTCTGTCAAATAAATAAATAAAATCTTTAAAAAAAAAAAAGGCACATCAAAACCATTTGTTTAATGCTTTAAATTGTGTATGCGTTTATGTATTTATGAAGCATCAGAATTATTACAAAATGTTACATGTAGCATGTATGTCTCTATAGATGTGGGGATGATGGTAGCAATGGTATATGCTAGGGGTTAGTGGACATAAAGTGAATTTCAAGTCATTTGTCACCACCACATGCTCTCTTTCTGCTAACCTTGAAATTTATTAGGCTTCCCAGCAGAGAGGCCACAGTGAGTTAGCTATACCACTCTTGTGTCTCCCAGGGGTACATATTGGCAGTCATTTCACACACACCCCTGGGATTTCATTTCCTGGAGGCTTTATGAACATGAAAATGGCCCTTCTTCCCAGAAAGGACCCCAGAGTATTGTGTTGTGATTTTGAATAGATAACATCAGTTACATAGCCTTTGTGAAAATAAACTTGGCCTATATACCCTAGGTTTAAAATAAATCAAACTGATGGTTTCGTGTAGACTTTAGACATTTTGGCTTTCCTTTAAGTTCTCATTTAGTTGTTTTTGTGTTTTTGTTTTTAACATATAATTTTGTTTTTTACTGGTACGTCTGTTGAAGTCTTTCCTCCATTCAGAGGAGAAAGATTAGGGAATAAAAGGAAAAGGTGTTAACGATTAGAAAGAAGCCATGACACATTTTGAAGGTTAACTTACAGTTTTCCTTTTTCCTTCTTTTATTTTTTAAAAAATCTTTTCCTTCTCCCAATCTTGGTTGTGTTTGAAAGCTATTTGCAAGTTTGAAGTAGAAGTTCAAGAGTGTAGAATTCATTATGGTAACTTTTTTTTTTATATGTTAGAACCTTTTCATGATTGTTAAGAAAAAGCCTTTGAAATAATAGTATTCGTTTAGTTAAAACATAGCTTAATAGAAAACATGTGTTTGACTCTTGGCTCCATAATTATATTTTTAAAAAGTGAAATTTGAATTCATTGAACCCACATGTGATAATTTCTAGTAAACTTTATTTACATTATTTAAAATTCTTGGAGCAGAGAAATGCCTCCAAAGACCCTTTTCTTCCTGTGTAACGTATTTCTAGAGAATAGGCCTACAGGGTGGAGAATGTGGCTAGGTTTTTAATATGGTTTTGATTCCCCTTGATGGAATTGCCACAGAGTGTGGAAGTTTAATGCACTGTATTCAGTGGTTTAAGCCTTTTGAGTTGGGCAGTTGTTCCTTCTACGAGAATTGCATTGATAACTGGGAACAGAATCTTTTTGCAAAAGATAAAGATGTATTATAGATAATAAGTGGTTGGTTTGACTTCATTTTAGGTAATTAAAGTTTCTGTTTGTTTGTTTGTTTCTGGGCAAATAGGTCATAGCAAATGACAGAAGTCCCTTGGTTGGTAAAATCCACTGGGAGAAAATGGTGAAAAAGGTGTCAAGATTTGGAATACGAACAGGCACTTTTAATTGTTCCAGTGACCCCAGGTGAGTTGATTAGGCAATTCTTAGAATTTGAGTTCTGACCAGAATTGTTTTAACTAATGAAGACAATGATATTAGAAACCTATTTGAACTGAAAGCTAATTATGTTTAGCACACTGTTAGTTACACAGGTGCTTGATTAATAGTTTTTGATAGATAAACTGGCAGTTACTTATTTTCCTTCTGAGATGACTTTCTCTCTCTATCCCATTCTTCTATATTCTTTCTAGTGGGGGTGACTCTTAAGAGTATGTCTTTAGTCCTTTTGGTTTCAATTTTCTTCCCAAAAAGACTTTAGCACATTTATAGCTTTGTACTGATTGAAATCTTTTGTCATAATTCCGACCTCTAGTTTTCATGAGGACACTCATTTCCATCTGCCCTACCCCTAGATGTGTCCTTTTCCTTAAACCCAATGTCCAAATTCAGATTTATTCTTTTTTTCTTTAATCAGACAGATACCCTTTCTACCTTTCCTTTTTCTGTTCTTTACTGTTGTGTTTTGTTTTGTTTTCCCATTTTCTCAGACAAGAATCCTTGCAGGCATTTCTCTTTTCTTTTGTCATCATCTCCAGTATTTCATCTGTTGTGTTATTTCTTATTTCATTATTAAGTTATTTCTTTGAAATGCGTTTTATTTCAACTTCTGGTGCCATCAAGTTTTAACTTACATATATTCATTCATTTAATTACTCTTTCAGAAAATAGTTAATAAAAGATTAGCATGTACAGCATGTTCTGTTTAGTGCTGAGGAGGGGGCATATGATGTATATGTAGAAAACCTCACAACATTAGGTAGTTTCTAAGGTAAGAAATACACCTGACTTATCTATGTCCCTTACATGTGGCCCCAATGGGAAGCCCATTAGTGGTAGAAAACCCTCCTATACTACTGTTAAATCTGAGATTTTCCTTTCTTCTTTAAGCCCATGTTTGCTTTATTTTACCTCAAGATTGTTTTGCTGGTATTATAGGGTGTTGTGATCCACACCCTAAGGTGTAGAATCCCCTAAGAGTTGGAGATAAGAAGGAAAATTCTTGTATCTACTAACTCACAGTCTCCTCATTTACCCACAAAATTCACATTCTCTTCACCACAGAATCTTGATCATATTCTGATGCCTTTTGTTGAAATATCCAAAACAGCCTTAGTGTTAATGTTCTAATGAAAAGGAAATCGTTGTTATTTTTGTCCTTTGTTTATCAAAGACAGTTGCATTTGGTGTGATCCCATCATTCCCAAATAGACTCTGAGTGAAAAATCTTTCTCTCCCTTACTAGTGATTGCAATACCAGAACAAATGATAATGCCAATATTTTGGGTTTTTTTTTCAGGTAATGCCAAAAGTCACTATCACTATTTTTTTGAAAAATATTCAGAATTGATTTTGTAAAAAATCCGTGAACTAATTAATACATTTCAACACTGTAATTTATAAATATATTAGAAAATATCAAGTAAAAATAAATTTACAAAGTATAAAGGTTAAACACATTACAGTCTAATATAAATTGTTACATAACATTAAGAATTCAAAAATAAACTAAGCAAAACAGAAAATGATAATCTATTAACATGAAAAACTAAAGGAAATAGTATTTGACTTTTTTTGGTGTACTCTTATAAAGCAAAATGCATCAGAAGTATCAATTGAGTCTAGCAGATTTTAATGCAAATTTTTCTAGCTTTTCTTTGGAAAACTCTGAGTCTATACTAGCGGAAGAATGGTAAAGAGATACATATAAACAACTTCCATTTATTTTCCTCTAAATCCTTCGTCTTCAAATAATCTCACCTCTTTTTTTTTTTTTTTAAAGATTATATTTATTTATTAGAGAGAGAGAATGAGAGATAGAGAGCACGAGAGGGAAGAGGGTCAGAGGGAGAAGCAGACTCCCTGCTGAGCAGGAAGCCCGATGCGGGACTCGATCCTAGGACTCCAGGATCATGACCTGAGCTGAAGGCAGTCGCTTAACCAACTGAGCCACCCAGGCGCCCATAATCTCACCTCTTATTTATGATGGAACAGATCATTTTTTAGCAAATTTTGATTTTTTTTGTTGATTGCAGCTATTATTTTTTGTTATTAAAACACTTTTAGGGGCGCCTGGGTGGCTCAGTCAGTTAAGCATCTGACTTGTGATTTCTGCTCAGGTCATGATTTCATGGGTCATGAGATCGAGCCCTGTGTTAGGCTCTGTGCTAAATGCAGAGTCTGCTTGGGATACTCTGCCTCTCCCTCTCCTCCTCCTCCTCCCCCCTCTGCTTACGCATGTATGGTCTCTCTCTCTCTCTCTCTCTCTCTCTCTCTCTCTCTCTCTCTCTCTCTCTCTCTCTCTCGTAAATAAATAAATAAAATCTTTTTGAAAAAAACACTTTTACTTCACCTTCATTTTCATCACAAAGGTGAAGATTTTGATGCATAGTTATATCAGTTTCAATATTGTCATATTCATGTTTCCTTTTATTGGGAAGGTCTTACAACTAGAGTAAGAACTGTTCTTCCATAGAAGCTGTGCTTAGTCAGGATCATTTTTTTTCTTCTTTTGAGGATTTTGGAAATATAGAAGAACAAAATAGATATAGAAAAGTATGTTCAGAATGTCAATGCAGGGGCTCCTGGGTGGCTCAGTTGGTTAAGTGTCCAACTGTTGATCTCAGTTCAGGTCTTGATCAGGGTCGTGAGTTCAAGCCCTGCATTGGGCTGCATGTTGGGTGTGGAGCCTATTAAAAAAAAAAAAAAAAAAAAAAGAATGTCATTGCAGGGTATAACTGGGCAGGGAATAGTGTTTTTCAGCAAGTGTTTTAATCGTATGTTGAATAATTGAATCATCATCTTGATTTCAGATTTTTATAAACACCAAACTCTCTACTCCGCTGTTTGTATTGCTTTCTTTACCAGAGTTCCTTCTCTGGGGTGGCCTCTGGGCAGCCTCCTCCAATGTGCTGGTCCCATTGTACAGCAGTACAGGTTTCCTGACTTGGTTAGCTCCCCTAAGAATATTCAGGACCACCACCTCTGGGCAGGACCTGACTGTTGGGCAACAGTTTTAATTTCTTTCCCAGCATACTCGGCTTGCCTGGCCCTAATTTCTCTCATTCCCCAACCAAGCAATGTAGCTTACCAAAGCCCGCTGGTACGTCTATTCTCTTGTCTTTTCTTTGAGAAAGTAGAAAACATGGTGGGGTGTGTCTTTAAGGAATTAGAGAGGTGGGGAATAGTAAAGAGTAGATGGAAAACATTGTAATTATAGGAGCTGAGTGGCAAATGGGTCAGGAGGGCTTCTGGTGAGAGTAAAAGGGTAGAGGGCCTGTGGAATAAGCAGAGAAGGGAAAGTGAAGGAGAGATTGGAGAGCCGGCCTGGAAGGCCAAGGAGGCCAAAAACCTCATCTGAAGAAATCACATTACGTAAATAGAAGTATTAAGGTTTCTTTTTAAATACTGAATGTCACACAAGAAACTGGAGTAACAAACTCACTAAGCATGTTTTCTATCATTTTTAGTCTTCAAATTCTCTGAGATCTCAAAAGGTTTACTTTTAAGAACTAGAGGTTATTTTCATGGTATTATCAATGTGGAAGGTTAAACCTTAAAGCTATCATATAACTGAACTGAAAAGAAAGCACATGATACATTTGTTTTCTTACATGAAGAAATGTATGCACTAAGACCTTCTTCGCCTGTTTTACACAATAAGGTTTTCTGTTAGAAAGATTGGCATTTAATTTATGGCACAACTCAGAAACCAATATTCTCTGAGGTAGTTATAGAAAGATAAAAGAATGATCAAGAGTAGAAATGTCTCATCACAAGTATCATATGAAGTTTAAAAATTAAAGCTACTTTAAGAAATTTAGGATGTAAATAAGGCAATTATCTATTTGACTTGTTGCTTTTGGGGGTGGAGGGTAAAAATAGAATTCATGTCAATGAGTTATTACTTTGCATTATACAAATACAGTGTTAAGGGTTTAAAGATATTATCTTTGTAGGAATTCATAATTCTCAAACCATTTCACTTAAAGAAATATTGATATTAGTGGAATCTATGCTGTTAAGGAAGCAGATCAACTCAGCAAGAAGCTGAATCATGGTCTGTGATTCCAAGTCACCCAGACAGTTTCTCAGAGTCATTACTAACCTTGTCTTTATGACATAACATGCTATCTTGATTTATCTAAGTTATATCACAAAATTCCTGAGATACAGCTAATTGTATTATCATTATAAAACCATATGATCTATGTTGAGACTTTCAATCTGATCATATAAATGTGTAATGTGCTTATTTAAATAAAATATAATCCATGCTGGGACACCTGGCTGGCTCAGTCAGAGGAACATGCAACTCTTGATCTCGGGGTTGTGAATTTGAGCCCCACATTGGGTGCAGAGGTTACTTGAAATAAATAAAACTTAAAATATATATTTATACACACACACACACACACATAATCCATGTTTACTAAGTAAAGCATAACACTTATAGTTTTATGATTTTTATATTTTGAATAGCAAAATAAGAAATTGGACATTTGTTACCATCCATTTACAAATCTGTAACGAACAAAATGTACCTGCATGGTAGATTTTCTTTTTTCCAACTTTATTGAGGTAAATTTACAAAGCATAAAACTCCACATGGTAGGTTTTTGGAAAAAAATACTTTTTTAAAAAAAGGGAAACGTTGCACTTACAATCTCTCCACTGTCATACAACAGCTTTTTATTTTTCAGTATTTCATTTCTCATCTAGTTTTTTAGGGGGAGAGTGATGTCACAAATAATATAGCAAGAACTTGTCCATTTGCAAAAGGACTGGAGTCATGACCACACTGGTTAAATCTAAATAAATGGGGGCGCCTGGGTGGCTCAGTCAGTTAAGCGTCTGCCTTCAGCTCAGGTCATGATCCCGGGTCCTGGGATCGAGCCCCGCATCAGGCTGCCTGCTCAGTGGAGAGCTGGCTTCTCCCTCTGCCTCTCACCCCGCTCATGCTCTCTCTTGGCTCTCGTTCTCCCTCTCAAGTAAATAAATAAAATCTTTTTTAAAAAAATCTAAACAAATGATTGAATTTTAGTTAAATTCTTCTATACTTACTTACCCTCTAACTGAATCTCTTCTTAATCTGAAAACTTACTTTGTTTCATCTGTATTTACTCTTCATGATCTTCGTTAAGGAGATGAAAGAATACAGAAAAGTATGGGACTTGCTCTTTCTTAGGTGAGCCTTTGTATGGATTACTTTGTAACCGTGCCTGTGTGCATCAGGTATTGGGTAGGTGCTTGGGTTAATAAATGGGTACAGCATGGCACCTACCATCAAGGAACTTGCATTCAAGTCAGGGCCTCAGCATGTAGGATAATCTATTCTCTCTTCTTTGCCCATTTGAATCTAACCACCTTCAAGACCTCATTCAGTTCCCAAACCTTTCAGGAAATCTTCACCAGCTCAAACTCTCAGTGATACTCATTTTTTTGAACTTCTTATTTAGTAATTGATATATATGGTTTTATACTTCTGGTTTGTTTCCTTAATAGGATTTTAAATTCCTTGTGAGCAGGAATTATTCTCCTATTTTCTTTTGGATCTTATAGCACATAATGAAGTAGTAGGTACATAATAGATGCTGAAGTATTTGCTGATTTCCTTGACTAAAGCCTTTTATTTAAAAAAAAAAATAAAGAGATATGAAACAAAACTTCAAAAAGAGAGTTTGCTTTTGTGCTTGTACGACTGCCAGGTATTGGTACTACTTTTGATTATTTGGAGGTTATTTGGTTTTGAGGAGAGAGTATCTTTCAGTGCCAAAGAAATTTGTTAGGGGGAAACAAATTGTGCAACAGTGAAGATGAGCAAGCTAGCTCATCCGTGAGCCTACCTTTTACTTAACAGTTTACTCTCTTACAGATACTGCAGGAGAAGAGGCTGGGTACGATCCACACTCATTATGTCTGTCCCACAAACAAGCACTTCTAAAGGGAAAGTCATGCTTAAAGAATATAGTGGACGCAAAATTGAAGTAGAACACATTTTTAAGTGGATAACTGCTCATGCAGCTTCTCGGATCAAAACCATTTATAATGCTGAACACTTGAAAGAAGAATGGAATAAAAGTGATCAATATTGGGTAAAAATATACCTATTTGCAAACCTTGACCAACCCCCAGCTTTCTTCTCTGCACTAAGTATAAAGTTTACCGGAAGAGTTGAGTTTATTTTTGTTAATGTGGAAAATTGGGACAACAAGAGTTACATGACAGATATTGGTGTATATAACATGCCATCATACATTCTTAGAACTCCTGAAGGAATTTACAGATACGGAAACCACACAGGTGAATTTATATCCCTTCAGGCCATGGATTCATTTTTGCGCTCATTGCAACCTGAAGTAAATGATCTGTTTGTTTTGAGCTTGGTTCTAGTTAATCTTATGGCTTGGATGGACTTATTTATCACACAAGGAGCAACCATAAAGCGATTTGTGGTTCTCATAAGCACTTTAGGGACATATAATTCTCTATTAATTATTTCCTGGCTACCTGTGTTGGGCTTTTTACAGCTCCCTTACTTAGATAGCTTTTATGAATATAGCTTAAAATTATTGAGATATTCCAATACAACCACACTGGCTTCATGGGTAAGGGCAGACTGGATGTTCTATTCTTCACACCCGGCCCTGTTTCTCAGTACGTACCTTGGACATGGTTTACTAATCGATTACTTTGAGAAGAAGAGACGGCGCAACAACAACAATGATGAAGTCAATGCCAATAACTTAGAATGGTTATCAAGTCTGTGGGACTGGTACACCAGCTACCTCTTCCACCCGATTGCTTCTTTTCAGAACTTTCCTGTAGAATCTGATTGGGACGAAGACCCTGACTTATTCTTGGAGCGGTTAGCTTTCCCTGACCTTTGGCTTCACCCTCTGATACCAACTGATTACATAAAAAATTTGCCAATGTGGCGATTTAAATGTCTTGGAGTCCAGTCTGAAGAGGAAATGTCAGAGGGTTCTCAAGATATTGAAAATGACTCAGACAGTGAGAGCACAGACACTTTTAGCAGTGAAAAGGAAGTATTTGAAGATAAACAAAGCATAGTTCACAATTCTCCAGGAAGAGCAAGTCACTGTGATACTGAGGCTTGTTCATGTGCCAATAAATATTGTCAGACCAGCCCATATGAAAGGAAGGGGAGGTCATATGGATCATATAATGCTAATGAAGATATGGAACCTGATTGGTTAGCTTGGCCTGCTGATATGCTGCACTGTACTGAATGTGTTGTTTGCCTAGAGAATTTTGAAAATGGATGTTTGCTAATGGGGTTGCCTTGTGGTCATGTGTTCCATCAGAATTGCATTGTGATGTGGTTGGCTGGGGGCCGACACTGTTGCCCTGTTGCCGGTGGCCCTTCTTATAAAAAAAGCAGCCATATGCACAACACCAGCCCTTGTCAAATGATGTCCCATCTTAACCATGTGCAATTTGTCCTTTATAAGCTTTGAGTATCTTACAGCTTGCCTTTTTAATGTTAGTCACAATGTTTTTGTGGTTTGAAGTTTAGTTTAATGTTAGTGCAGTGACAGGAAATACACATTATGCTAATGTTGATAATTACTTGGTTGCCTTGTGTGTCAATTGAATGCATACTTAATTGTAAAAATTTTTATTTACAACATTGGAAATTCAGAAGTTAATGTTTTTTGTAAGCACAAAAGAAGTATGATAGAAATTTATCCTAGCAAGACTTTACGAGGTAGGATCAAATTCTAATGGAATTGAGGCAGTTTCTTATCCTAAATGTTTCCTCTCTTTTTACAATCTCTGTCCAGCACCTCTTGGTTAAATAATGTATGCTCTGAGACATGAAATTAAAACAGACCTATGAAATAAATTATTTTAAAACCAGAAGATTACAGCTTTTCCAATGTTAAATTGTTTTTGATGAGGTGACTGAATGCTATAGGTGTTTTGCTGGTTTGTTAATTTCACAGGTAAGTCAAACGGAGTCCTTGACTCATGAGGAAAAACAAAAAGATAAAATATGTTGCTTATACTAGCCAGAGGACATTAGTCAGCCTCTTAGCTTGGTTAGCGTTGATGGGAAGAAATTTCATGGTGGGCTCTTTTTTAAGTATTAAGTCGTTTATGAGTAGTATATTCATCTCAGTAAAATCAACTATACCATATTAGCCACATGTTGATTACTTATGTTTTTCCTAACTTTGATTTTGAAAAATTACAAAAACTACAGAAAAATTGGAAGCAGTACAATGAACATCCATTTCTCTAATTCACCAAGTGTTGGTATTTTGTTACCTTTGCTTTATCTTCTCTGTGTATATTTATCTTTTTTCTTTTCTCTGTTTTGTTTTTTGTTTGTTGCTGATCCCTTTGAAAATAAATTTTAGTCACCCTGATGTTTCTTTACCACTGAATATATCACCATGTATCTCCTAAGAACAAGAACTTCTTTTTGCATAACCACTATATCATTATCACACCCGAGAAATTTATTAACATTGACTTAGTAATATTTAATATCCAATCCCTACTTACCACTTGCTTCCAAAATATCCTTTATATGTTTTCGTTTTATTTTTATTGTGAACCTCAGGCAAGGTTCATGCATTCATCCTTCTTCCTTTCATCCTTTTCTCTAAGAGCAGTTCCCTGCCTTTTTTTTTTTTTTAAGTCTTTCCTGATAAATTTTTGAAGAGTACAGGCTAGTTGGCTTATAGAATGTTCTACATTCTGGATTGGTCTGTTTCCTCATGATTAGATTTAAGTTAATATTGCCTGGATGATATCTACCTCCCATTTGTATGACATCAGAAGACATTTTGTATCAGTTTGTCCCATCATTGGTGAAGCTAAATTTGGTTAAAGTAATATCTTTCCATTGTAAGATACTTTTTCACTTAAGAGGGAACCTGTGAGGCTATGTGAATATCCAATTTTTTTAAATTTTTATTCCAGTATAGTTAACATTCAGTGTTATGTTAGAAACCCAATGGTTTTAACATCCACCGATGGTTATTAGTGTAAATCAATTATTAAATAGGATTTGTACCATGGCGATTTTTTTTTTTTTAAGATTGGTTGATTTAGAGACAGCGTGGGGGCAGGGATGGGGCGGGGTTAATAGGGGCAGAGGGAGAGGGAGAGAGGATCTCAAGCAGACTCCCCCTGAGCATGGAGCCTGACTCAGGGCTCAATCCCACGACCCTGAGATCATGACCTGAGCTGAAATCAAGAGTCAGATGCTCAATCGACTGAGCCACCCGGGCGCCCCATAACGTGGGGATTTTCTAATTGCATCCTTCATTCTACATTTTTTAGCTGGCATTTGTGTGTGTGTGTGTGTGTGTGTGTGTGTGTGTGTGTGTGTGTGTGTGTGAACAGCTATTTTTCCATTTTTCTTTCTCACATACTTTGAATATTACTGGACTTAGTTTCTTTTTACATTCAATGTTTAAAATTGTGTTCTCAATGAATATTACTGGACTTAGTTTCTTTTTACATTCAATGTGTTAAAATTAAACCAAATTTGGTAAGTGGGAGCTCCTCTAGGCCAGCTCTTCTGTGCTATTGATATATCCCTTTCAATCTTGAAGCACTTGCTTGCTTTTTGACACAAGATGTTCCAAGCTCAATTTGTGTTTTCCCTGGCCCCGCACTGTGATCAGGTCTGAGTTTCATGGTGCACTTTTAAAATCTTTTCTTGACTGCCCCCCAAAATGGTAAGAAAATATAATTTTCTTACTCTAAATTACTGCTGGGTTACTAGCAGAAACTTTTTTTTTTTTTTTGCTTCATAGTAGACGGAGCCTCATTTTCATACACTAATGAAAATATTAAGGACCAGCTATTAATATTTGGGAGCTCTTTTAAATTTTTAAATAAAAATGCAAACACTGCTCCTTGTGCTTCTAATTTTCCTTTTGAAAAAAGGTAATCATGTCCTAGAGTTCTGCCATGGGTTCACTGCTCTTTCATGTTTTCAGTGGATGTCCCCAGTCTACATGGCCAAAGGCCCCTCCCCAGGTCTCCAGTTTTATATTCAGCCATCTGCTGAACAGCTTCTCGTGGGTGCATTTCAGTACTTAGTAAAACAGCTTTTCATTGTCTCTCCTACCGCCAGTCCTCTTAGGGTCCTGATTTCAGTTAATGGGTCATAGACCCATAATATTGTCCCATTATGGGGCACCTGGGTGGCTCAGTTGGTTAAGTGACTGCCTTCGGCTCAGGTCATGATCCTGGAGTCCTGGGATCAAGTCCCACGCTGGGCTCCCTGCTCGGTGGGGAGTCTGCTTCTCCCTCTGACCCTCCCCCATCTCATGCTCTCTCTTTCTGTCTCTCATTCTCTCTCTCTCTCAAATAAATAAAATCTTAAAAAATATATATTAAAAAAATATTGTCCCGTTATGAAATGTACACAAAAGTATAGACATTTTAAAAGACAATTAAAATTTCTCCATCCTAAGGCACATACATCACACTTTGGAGACTACTGCCCTAGAAGATAAACCACAGTCTCCTTAAAACCAGCTTTCAAGGCCCTTCATAATCTTCCTGGCTGACTTCAAAGAGACATCATCACACTCTGTGGAGTGCTTGTCTCTCCAGGCCCATGCTCTAGTTTTTCTCAGCTTGGTGCTTTGTTCTCACCTCTACCTAGTGTTCTCATCCCTTCTCTGGTTTGTCTGGCTAGATCCCACTTCATCCAGAAATTCTACACCCTCCTGCCCATCTTTTCCTTCCCCACCAGGCTTGTAAAGAGACAAAGATATCTACACTGAAAGCTCAGGCAGCTGTCATCTTACTCAAGTGATCAAACTTAGTATCACCAACAATGGAGCAGATTGATACATGCCCTTCTTCTAATCTTAGTGATATCTTGCCCTTTCTTGATACGTGCCCTTTTTACATCCCACTGATACCTTACACACGTCTGTCATACTTAATTGCATTGTATTGAAACTATGCATGTGCGTCTTTTGGGTGAACTACTTTAAGGTAGCACCTGTGCACTAGTCATCTAAATATCCACAGTGCAGGGTATAAAATAGATATACATTTCGAATGTTAGACACGCAGTAAAAATAATACAATGAAGTTGGGGAGGAAATAATTGCCAGAGGGTCGGGTCTCCAGGGAAGTTTGACTCATCCCTTAATCGTTAAGCATAGCAAATGATGCTTTTGTCAGATTTTTCTGGAGGTGGAGAATTGAAGGAAATATTCAAGGTTGACAGACTCTAAACTTGAACTGTGTTTAAAAAGAAAGTTCGAATTCGTAGAGCAACCTATTGAATTTAATAAACTAAATTTTCCAAGTATGTGGGCTTTGTAGTTACTGAACTCTGGTTAACTGTAATAGTAGGATACATGATTGTGTTCTCGAAAGTTTTTCTACAGTCTTCTCTCATGTTTTTGTGTAAGTCTTTCTTTAAGGATAAGAGATCCCTGAGGGCAGGAGTAATGTTATAATCTACTGTTATATCCTTAACATATTAGACCCAGAGTCGACATTCAGTAAGTAATTATTGGCTTGAATTTTAAAAATCTATTTTAATTTTGCCCTTTACCAAACTTTTTACCACCCATCTAGTGTAGCTAGAAAAGATAAATTATATTTTTAGTACCCATTAGTACTGACAAAGACCTCGGTATTTATGGCCTGCTCCAAGACAAAAATCTTATTTTTTGTAGTCCCATAACTCTTTTCATCTCCAGATTATTTGGGAGCCTGGAAGATTATTCATGTAATCTTTCTCTTTGCTCCCACGTTTTTCCCCTTGACCATTTTATTATTACTTAAAACTATCCAAGGGACAAAAGGTAGCATAGGTAAAGTGTTGGGTCCTTTTTGCTATTGGATTTGATTAAAATTTAGAGAAGAAAGAATGGAAATTTTAATTGTTAAAATGACATTTTGAATCATCTTTTAATCATTCTACTTCTTGTTGCCAAAATTTAAGTATACTGATTAGGCAATCTCTTTGCTTAATTTTTTGTGCCATCTTCTCACCCAAAGTTTTTATTGATTCGTATATAATAGATCATTTTACTTAATAATATCCCTGTGCAACAGGTGGACAAGAAGGAATCCCGACTTAATTGGTGATCGAAATTCAGGACAACCAAGGTAGTTAAAGATGTGACTAGGACACAGCTTCCAAATCTGAACATCTTCAGGGCCCAGTGAAACAGGCATAAGGAGGAGTGGTAGGGGTAACAGTGTGTTTGCTCCACCTAAACGTACCCAAATATTTTCTTAAAAAATGACGTCAGCCAGTGAAAGCTGTGGTGGATTCTTTAAAACCTCTGGATAAGATTCTATCTTGTTCAAGTTTCTTTCTACCATATTTTCACTTAGAAATAAGTGCATGTGTAGAAAAGACAATAGGAATAGTCTTTTGTCAAAATTACATTATCCTTTATGCTAAATTGCGTACTTGTTACTGTCAAGTTTTCTTAGTTTACGTGACGATGGAATGATAGTTCTTTATATTATATGCTGAACAAATGGTGCTTGAATATTCTCATTTATAGTCTGTTTTATTTATTTTTTTTAAAGATTTTACTTATTTATTTGAGAGAGAGAGAAAGCATGAAAGGGAAGAGGGTCAGAGGGAGAAACAGACTCCCTGCCGAGCAGGGAGCCCGATGTGGGACTCGATCCCGGGACTCCAGGATCATGACCTGAGCCGAAGGCAGTCGCTTAACCAACTGAGCCACCCAGGCGCCCCTATAGTCTGTTTTAAAACACTCTTAGAATTGACAATATCTAACTGAATTTATAACGTATTTATCTAATAAGAACAAAAATGAACTTAAAAGTAGAGAGGCACCCAAACAGATGTCAAAGGTCAGGTACTACCTGTTTTCTTTTTTTGTTTGTTTGTTTTTTAATTTATTTTTTCCAACTGTATTGAGATAAAATTGACATATAATATTGTGTAAGTTTAAGGTGTACAATGTGTTGACTTGATAGATATATATTGCAGTTTGATGACCATGGTAGCATTAGCTAACACCTCCACCACATCACATGATTTGTAATAACATTTGAGATCCACTCTCTTGGCAACTTTCAAGTAAATAAATACAGTATTTTAAGTATAATCACAATGTTGTGCATTAGATCCCCAAAACTTACTCATCTTCTCACTGGAAGTTTGTACTCTTTTTTTTTTTTTTTCTTTAAAGATTTTATTTATTCATTCATGAGAGACAGAGGGATAGAGAGAGAGAGAAGCAGAGGGAGAAGCAGGCTCCCAAGGAGCAGGGAGCCCAATGCGGGACTCGATCCCAGGACCCTGGGATCATGACCTGAGCCGAAGGCAGACGCTTAACCATCTGAGCCACCCAGGCGCCCGGAAGTTTGTACTCTTTGACAAACATCTCCCCATTTCCCCCATCCTCCAGTCCCTGGTAACCACCATTCTACTTTCTGTTTCCAAGAGTTGGGCTTTTTTGTTCTTTTTTTTTTTTCTTTTTTGTAGATTCCACATATAAGTGATATCATATAGTTTTTGTCTTTGTCTAACTTACTTAGCATAATGCCCTCAAGACCCATCCATGTTGTCAATGATGGCAAGATTTCCTTGTTTCTTGTGGCTGAATAATATTCCATTGCATATATGGGGTATATACAATGTGGTGGTACAAATACAGTGGAATATATGCCATATTTTTACCCATATATCTGTTGATGGACACTTAGTGTTTTCTTATAAGCATCTACTGAATGAATGAAGAATCACACAGATGCTTACTCAGAATTTATTCTTACTTTACATAGAACTTGAATGAGCTTGGTGATTTAGCTTCCCAATCTATAGAATAGAAACTACACAGAGTTTGAAGTAAGAGGTGGAGCCTATTAGAGGCAGGGCAGGCAAAGAAGTCATAGTTACAGTAGTTTGACAGTTAGAGGTAAAAGGCATTAAGGAAAAAAAAAAACCCAAACACAAAACAGTAGTTTGTGGCCAGAAAGTACAGTGTCTCCTGAGAGAATATCACTATCTTACCAACCGATTCTGTGTCCAGAAAAAATTTTACCAGTGCCATTTGCACCAGAAGTCAGAAAAATTCATTTTATTATATTCAAAATAGTTTTAAAACTATTAAATTTTAAAATGTTTTGAAACCTTAAAACGTTTCAACAAAGTGAAAAGTTTCTGTTTCCTGGAAAACCCATTTAGGGAGATGGGGTGGGAAAGAGAGAAATCTTGTTCCTTGCCTCCCTTATAAAAGGTTAACTCCTGACAGTCTCACCAATTATCCATAGCATGCTGCCAGTTGTAGAATAGAAAAATGATGCTCATGTACAATGTATATTTAGTCACCCTCACTACTGTTCGTAAAATTCTATGAGCTCTCCTCATTTGGGAATGTACTTTGAGACCATCATATATTTGTTGATAAAGCAGGGTCTGGTGATATATTTCCACATGGGTAACTTATTTGGGGTTTTATGAAGTCCTTTCACAAAAACAAAGTAGTCTTTGTTTTTGTAGGGTTTGAGGCCAGCAAAACAGAAGTTAGAATTCTGGTATTTTCAGGGCTGCTTTTGTCTTTATTGTTTAAGCGCTCCCCATTTAGTTTTACTTAATTACTGAGTCAAGTGGCTAAAACAGTAGGTTTCTGGAACAAAATGCCTCAAGCTGACTCACAGCTTTGTTGCCAGCGGCTTGGGTAAGAGACCCCTCTTGCCAAACACAGCAATATTTTGGGCTTTTAAGGCAGTATTGTTCAAATTATTTGTTAGTATCAACATGGTGGACTGTGACCAAACTTGATGTATATTGCTTTGCTTTAAAAGCACTTTATCTTGTCTGATGAGAAGGAAAAAAGAGTGTGTCATTCTTAACAGTTTTCCTGTTTGTTTGTTTTTCCTGTTTAAAATAATAGAATCTGAGTGTCAGAAGCAAATGTTTTGTCCAATCTTCTGCCTCAATTTAGGTTGTGGCTGTCCCTGTCATGAATAAATTGGCACACTCATCATCTAACAAAAGGCATGCTACATTTGCAAAAATCTACAAACAGTCCATCTGCCAGGATTTACAGAAAATCATGCAGTTACCTGGCAATATAGCCATAGCAGGTGCTGAATGCCCAGATTTGGATACATCCCACATCACCATGGGAAGGAGAATGAAATCAGGAGTTCATCTGTTTAAAAAAAAGTTAGCTCTAATATAACCTCACTCTGAAATATAATATGATATCTACATCTCTTCATCAAAATGCCACATATTTAACCACGATTTCTATTTAGAGAGAAACCTGTGAACTGTACGGTATTAAAGCCCAGCCTCATGAGTTTAGCGACTGACTCATCCAGTTACCCTGAATTATCTCCAAAACAGGGAACAGGGGAGACATGAGATCAGCTTTCTTCTACTTCCACTGAGCATATTCTCTGCTGTTACTGAATCAGGGCAGATCTACACAGACTACTGTATTTTCATGACTGGGGAAAGTTTGAGAGGTAAAAGACGACTTACGGCATAATATGCACCAGACTGGGTTATATAGAAATTGGAGGAAGGACCCATCATTTCAGAGTTTTCTGATGCTAAAAAAGACTACAGGAATTAATTCAGTTATATTCCTTTAATGCTAAGGAGGAATATATGTAATTTACCCATTCTGGGAAAATACATGCATTTTATTTAGAATCTGGTAATCAGACCTAGAGTTCATTCCAACAGCTTGGAGTTCTCGGTCCAGGAGAATGTGGTGTTAGCTCTAAGATGCTTGTTTATCTGAGAATTAGTACATAGTCTGAGTGTGGGACTAGTGTTTCTGAAATAATATTCCCAAATGGCAAACCATGGGTAGAAATAAGAAAAGGCTTTTGATGCCTCATAACTTTATTGATTAAAAAAGGGGGACGTAGGACAGAAGGGTGGAACAAACGGACAGTACCTTCTCCATCGATTCCTTCTTTAGCCACTTCCAGTCCTTCAGGGAAAACACATTCTTTTTTCCATTTAGTTAAAAGTTTTTACTGAAAGGCAACACTCTCCGTAAAAGTATGTAAATATTAAATGTGCATGTTATTATTTTCTCACAGACTCAACACTCACATAACCCATCACCCATATCAAGAAACAGAGTAACTGTCACATCCTAGAAACCTTCCCGGGTTTCCTCCTTGTCACGACTTTTACCATCCTTCCCAAATTTAATCTCTATGACAGCTTCTTAAACACTGGGGTAGTTTTGCTTATTCTTGAATGGTATGTGAATGGGATCCTATGGTATGTTGTATTTTGTGGATAGCTTCTTCCATCTAAAATTGTGTTTGTGAGTGTCCTCTCTTACGTATAGCAGTACTTCGTTCATTTTCATTACTGCATAGTGTTCTATCATCTGAACATCCCACAGTTGATCCATTCTATCAAAAGAGACATCGAGACAAAATAGACACTTTCTGACCATTGCAAATAGTACCGCTATGCGCATTCTCGTATGTGACTTCGGTTCACATTTTTGTCAAGGGTAGAATTTCTGAATCAGTTTGCCTATGTTCAGGTTTGGCAGACACTGGCAGTTTTCTAAAGTAGTTGTATCGATTTGTATCCTCCCCAGCAGTATATGAGAGTCCCAGTTGTTCTACATTCTTGCTAAAATTTGATGTTATAATTTTTTTCATTTCTGAAATTCTGGTGGGTATATAGAGATATTTCTTTGTGATTTTAATTTGCCTTTCTCCGACAGCTAATGAGGCTGAGACCCTTGTCGTATGTTTACTGACCATTTGAATTACCTCTTTTGTGAGATCTTTTGCCCATTTTTCTATTGGGTTGCTGTTTGTCTTTTTTTGTTGAATTATAGGAGTTCCTCATATATTCTGGATATAAGTCCTTTGTCAAATATATGTATTGCAGATATTTTATCTCAGTCTGTGTCCTTCCTTTTGGGAAGAAGAGGCGGATTTTTTTTAAACTGTTGTTTTTTTTTAAGACTTTATTTATTTATCTGAGAGAGAGCAAGTGCATGAACAGGCAGGAGGGGCAGAGGGAGAGGGAGAAGCCTGCTCCCTGCTAAGCAGGGTTGCAGGGCTCGATCCCAGGACCCTGAGATCATGACCTGAGCCAAAGGAAGACGCTTAACAAACTGAACTACCCAGGCGCCCATAAACCATTTTTTTCCTCAGAAAATTTTAATCCCAGGGGTGCGTGGGTGGCTCAGTCAGTTAGGCATCCAACTCTTGGTCTCAGCTCAGGTCTTGATCTCGGGTTTGTGAGTTCAAGCCCGGTGTTGGGCTTCATGTGGGGCATGGAGCCTACCAAAAAAATATTTTTTTTAAATCACATGCAAAAGTGGAGAGATTCATACAATGAATTCCCATGTAGCCAATTTCAACAAGTCTCAACTCATGGCCAATCACATTTCAGCTATTACCCCCAATAAAATCACTCTCTTGCATTGCCCTAATCTCTCCTTTTGTTTTCACTATTAACCTTTTAGGCCTTTATTTCTTTATTCAACATTCATTTGTTTATTATTCACATATATTTGGATTAATTCCAGTTGAATTTTTTTAAAGATTTTATTTATTTGAGAGAGAGAGCACAAGCAAGCACGGTGGCGGTGGCAGGGTGGCGCAGAGGGAGAGGAACAAGCAAAGTCCACGCTGAGCATGGAGCCCCACGAGGGGCTCGATCCCACAACTCTGAAATCAGGGAAATCAGGAGTCTGGGACTTAACTGTCTGAGCCACCCACACAGCCCCAGTTGAATTAATAATTAATGAATGCATTTTTGTACTTATAGTACCTGAGCTTTCTGCATATGGTGACTTTATTGACCACTCCCTCCTTGAAATTCCTTTCCCTCAGGCTTCTTTGGTACTACTCTACCTGGTTTTCTTCCTACTTCTTTGATCCTTTTTAAAAAATAATTTCCTTGGGGCTCCTGGGTGGCTCAGTCGTTAAGCGTCTGCCTTCAGCTCCGGTCGTGATCCCCGGTCCTGGGCTCAAGCCTAGCTTCGGGCTCCCTGCTCTGCAGGAGGACTGCTTCTCCCTCTCCCACTGCCCCTGCTTGTGTTCCCTCTCTTGCTGTGTCTCTCTCTGTCAAATAAATAAATAAAATCTTTTAAAAAAATAAATAAATAATAAAAAATAATTTCCTTCCTGGGATCTTCCTCCCTTACTTTTTCAGAGTTATTGTTCCTTTAGAGTTCTGTTCCAGTTCTCAATTCATTTGGGTGATTTCATCAATACTCATGTCCTTGACTCCTACTTATATGCTGATGGCTTCTGAATCCACATCTCCAGTTCAGAACACTCTATTCAATACCAGGTCCCTGTATAGAGCTATCTGCTGGGCATTTCACTTGGATGACCCATAAGCATCCATGGTAGACTTGCAGATTATTGTTCTCCCCCCACCCTGCTATCTAGTCTCCTGTTCTTCTGTTACACTAGAATTTTATTTTATTTTAAGATTTTATTTATTTGAGAGAGAGAATGAGAGAGAGAGAGAGAGAGCATGAGAGGGGGGAGGGTCCGAGGGAGAAGCAGACTCCCTGCTGAGCAGGGAGCCCGATGTGGGACTCGATCCCGGAACTCCAGGATCATGACCTGAGCCAAAAGCAGTCGCCTAACCAACTGAGCCACCCAGGCGCCCCTACACTAGAATTTTAGCTGAATAAATTCCCAGCTATCAACTCTATTTCTCAGCCCACATTGTAGTTAGGTGTGACCAATGTGACTAATTCTTTTTTGGGGGGGGGATTTCCTTTTTTTTAATTTTAAGTTCAATTAATTAACAATATAGTGTATTATTAGTTTTAGAGGTAGAGTTCAGTGATTCATCAGTTGCATACAACACCCAGTGCTCATTCTATCACGTGCCCTCCTTCATGCCCACCACCCAGTCACCCCATCCCCCCCCACCTCCCCTCCAGCAAGCCTGTTTCTTTCCTATGCTTAAGAAGTCTCTTATGGTTTGTCTCCCTCTCTGGTTTCATCTTGTTTTATTCCTCCCAGGTTTTTGTTTTTGTTTTTTTTTAACTAACCAGAATCATGCTGTATGTATTGTTCATGTGCTTTTTGGAGATGTTCTCAGACTAGCACACTCCTTTTATCCATTCTATATTCCACAGAAATAGATGTTTGGGTTGCTTCATTCTGCTGTTATAATTATTCCCACTTTTGTGCACAAACTTGGGCACAGGGGCTGAAATTTGAGGGGAACAGTGTCAATTTGAGCCCTTGGCAATCTGAGGTGAAGGCATGTTGACTTGGCATTTAGCAGGTGGCAGGCCGTGCACGCTGACTCAGGCAGGAGGGCAGCCGGACCGTGAATTTGGGACCCACAGGCCGATAGCATCATGTGTGACAGGGACGTGGCTGGTTCTGCTTTTAATTTTTGTTTTTCTGGGAAACTTGATCTCTCCCTCTATTCTAAATGAAAGCCTTGTTGGATAGAGTATTCTTGGCTGTAGATTTTTCCTTTTAGCAGTTGGAATTTATCATGCCACTTTCTTCTGGCCTGCAGAGTTTCTGCTGAAAAACCCACTGATAGCCATATGGGGTTTCCCTTGTATGTACCTGCTTTCCTTTCTCTTGCTGCTTTTAAAATTCTCTCTTTATCACTACTTTTGGCCATCTTATTTACTTTGTGTCTTGGTGCAGACCTCTTTGGGTTGGTTGTGTTGGGGGCTCTCTGTGCCTACTGAATCTGGATTTCTCTTTCCTTCCCCAGATTCAGGAAGTTTTCAGCTATTATTTCTTCAGACAAATCTTCTGTCTCCTTTCCTCACTCTTCTCCTTCTGGGATCCCTATCATGCGACTGTTATGCCTGACAGCGTTGCTCAGTTCCCTGGGTCTATTTTCATTTTGCGTATTTTTCCCCCCTCTCATCTGCTTGGCTCGATTGCTTTCCATGACTCTGTCCTCCAGGTGGCTGGTCCTTTCTTCTACTTCCTCTTGCTTGCTATTTATTCTAAATGGTCTATTTTTATTTCCATTTAGTGAGTCCAATAGCTCTAACTGGTTCTTTTTTACGTCTTCTAGCTCTTGGTGGAGGGTCTCATGGAAGTCCTGCAGTCCTTCCTCAATTCTAGCGAGCATCTTTATGAACATTACTTTAAATTCGCTATCAGACATATTACTTATCTCCATTTCGCTTAGGTCTCCTGCTCTGATTTGGGACATATTCCTCTGTCTCCTCATTCTGTCTCTTGCGTTGTCTGTTTTTCTGTGTTAGGAAAGTCAGCTACGTCTCCTGCACTTGAAAGTATTGGCTCTATGAAGAAGAGGTCCTGCAATGTCTGTTCCCCAGAACCTGGTGCTTCAGGGGGTGTCTCCTATGTGTGTTGCTCCAGGGATGTCCTACCTTGTGGCTGGGATGTGTTTGCCTTCAGTCCTGTTATCTGGGATGGCTCCCTGCCTGTTGTGGGCAGAGTCTGGTGCCCATGGTGTTAGTGGGCTGCTCCGGGGATGCCTTGGGCTTGAGTTGAATCAGACCAGGCGTTTGCCAGAGATGCAGTAGCACCAAACTGCAGGCACTGTCCCTGTGTCATCCCCGGAGAAGCTTTTGTTAGTGGGTGGGGCCTGCAGTCAGACCAGCTGCCTGCCCTCAGCCCACTGCTGGGGTCATAATCAGATGGGTGTGTGGTTATCTTCCCCTCTCCCTGGGTCAGGACTCACTTTGGAGTGGTGCTGACCTTGTCTGGGCCGCGCACACACTGCCAAGCTTGTGGCACCACTTTGATGGGATCTTGCCAAGAGCAATCGGAGGGGGTGGATCTGCTTCGCTGTGGCCTCTTGTCTATGCTGGGTGGTGGAGAGTCTGTTCTGCCAGTTTTCGGGCTGCTTTTTGGGTTATTTATGCCGACGTTGGTGCTCTCTAGGCAGCCACATGGCAAGAGGTCAGCCCAGGAATGTCCTACTCTGCCATCTTCCCAGCCAATGTGACTAATTCTTGACAGTACAATGTAAGCAAAAGTGATACATGCCACTTTGGGATCTTGACTTAAAACATTGGGTATATGTATTTTCACTTTCTCTTCTCTACTTCCAACCTGCCAGATTATGGTGATAACTGATGCAACCTTAGACATTAGGTGAAATAAATGCACAGAAATGCCTTACCAGCCTGGGTCACTGAATGACCTCAAACAGAGCCACCTGGCTATGGAGATTACTAGACTCTTCCACAAAACAAACTTCCATTTAATTTAAGTCATTGCATTTTGAGGCCTCTCTGTGATAGCAGATCAACCTTTAAATATGACATGTCAATCACATCGTATCCAAAATTTACTGATCATCCTTTCACCTAAATATCCTATGTCAATAGGTCCATTATGAATAAAAGATCCTGCAGTTACCTAGTCAGTGTTCCTGTCTCAACCAGTTTTCCTAAATACAGTTCCTACTACTTCTTAAAATAACTCTGGATTTCTACTTCCGACCATGATGGAGTAACTGGTACTGGACTGGTCTTCTTGCCATAACTATAAGTCCAGACAAAAATACATGAGCAATTATTTTCAGGATGTGGACAACAGGCAATATAAGGCTGAGATTGCTGAAAGGAGGGAAACTAACAGGGAAAAACCCCATGATTACTCAGCTCTCTGCCTAGGGCAATTTCTTGACTGCAGTACACAGAATTCAAGTCCAAACAAAGCACAGTGAGAAGTTCCACTGAGATTCAACTATGATGTTGTATGTATCTACAGTTCATTTTTTGTATTGCTGTATTAATTAGTATATTATTATATGAATATATCATAATTTATATATTCATTTGATTGCTGATGGACATTTGTTTCCAGTTTTTGCCATTATGAATAAAGCTGCTTTGAATATTATACATGTCTTTTAATGGACAAACACTTATGTTGAGTATATAATAAAGGATGGAATTGTTATATCATAAAGTTAACACATATAGTTATCTTTAGTAGCTACTGCTGAAGAATTTTCCAAACTAGTTGTAACAACGTATACTCTAACCAGCAGTATATGAGTCCCCATACTTTTTCCAGCACTTGATATTGTCAGTGCTTTTAATATTAACCATTCTTGTGGGGATGTAGTAGTATTTACTTATGGTTTTAATTTTTATCTCTCTGATTAATCATGAAGTGGATCATCTTTTCATATTCTTAATAGCGATTTGAAGGTTCTCTCTTGTGAAGTGTCTATTCAGGTATTTTGCTTATTAAAAAATTGGGCTGGGCCTATTGTTATTAATATAAAAAAGTCCTTTATATATACTAGATATGAGTGTTTTTATTTTGAAAATATGAAGCAGTTTTTGGCTTCCCTTTTCACCATCATCTTTTGATGAATAAAAGTTCTTAAATGTTAAAGAAGTCCATTTTAATGATTGTTTTATAGCTGTTTAAAATTTGTGTTCTGTTTAAGTCATCTTTGCCTACCCCAAAGTCATGAAGATATTTTCCTATGTTTTGTTCTAGCAGCTTTGCTTTTTTACCTATCATATTTTAGTCTGTGCTCCATCTCAAATGAATTTAGTGTGAGGTAGGGATCAAAGTTCATTTTTTTTTCTTATGGGTATCTAAATTGACCTTGTGGAATTTAATGGAAAGAATATCATTTTCTCCACGGAATTGTGGTGGTATTTGTTATAAACCAGGTTCTGCTACTGGATTCTCTATTCTGTTCCATTAGTCTCTATAATAATTTCACACCAACACCACACAACAGTAGTTATTAGAATTTTATAATACTGTTGATATCAGGTAGCATAAATCTTCCAATGTTAAGTATTTTGCATTTCCAAATAAAATTTTCAAATTAGCTTATCAAAATTCACCACAGAAAACCCTTCTAGGTGTTGGGATTGCATTAAATCTATAGGTCACTTTGGCGGTGAATTGATGTCTTTACAGTACTGAGTTCCATTTCATGAATATGGTATATCTCTCCATTTATTTAGATATTCTTTAATTTCTATAAGCAGTGTTTTGTAGTTGTCTATAAAGGAGTTTTGTATATTTTCATTAAATTTATTCCTAATTGATTGACTTTTATGACATTATAAATAATAGTGTCATTTTATTTTATTTTAAGTTTATTTTATTTTTAAGTTTTTATTTAAATTCCAGTTAGTTAACATACAGTATATTAGCTTCAGGTATACAATTTAGTGATTCAACACTTACATACACCTGGTGCTCATCACAAGTGCACTCCTTAATCCCCATCACCTATTTAACCCAACCCTCCACTGACCTCCCCTCTGGTAACCATCAGTGTGCTCTCTATAGTTAAGAGTTGGTTTGCGTCTCTCTCCTTTTTTCCCCTATGCTCATTTGTTTTTCTTAAATTCCACATGTGAATGAAGTCATATGGTATTTGCCTTTTTCTGACTTATTTCATTTAGCGTAATACTCTCTTGCTCCATCCACATCATTGTGAATGGCAAGATTTCATTCTTTCTTATGGCTAAGTAATATTCCATTGTATTTATATACCACATCTTCTTTAACCATTCATCAGTCAATGGACATTTAGGCTCTTTCCATAATTTGGCTATTGTAGATAATGCTGCTATAAACATTGGGGTGCATGTATCCCTTTGAATTGGTATTTTTGTGTTCTTTGGGTAAATACCTAGTAGTGCAATTACTGGATTGTAGGGTAGTTCTATTTTTAACTTTTCAAGGAGACCTCACATTGTTTTCCAGAATGGCTGCACCAGTTTACATTCCCACCAATAGTGCAGGAAGGTTCTCCTTTCTCCACATCCTCACCAATATCTGCTGCTTCTTGTGTTGTTGACTTTAGACATTCTGACAGGTGAGAGGTGATATCTCATTGTAGTTTTGATTTGTATTTTCCTGATGAGTGATGTTGAGCATCTTTTCATGTGTCTGTTAGCCGTCTGTATGTCTTCTTTGGAAAAATGTTTATTCATGTCTTCTGCCCATTTTTTAACTGGATTATTTACTTTTTAGGTGTTGAGTTTTATGACTTTATATATTTTGAATACTAACCCTTTATCAGATATATCATTTGAAAATATCTTCTCCCATTCTGTAGGTTGCCTTTTAGTTTTGTTGATTGTTTCCTTTGCTGTGCAGAAGCTTTTTTTTTTTTTTTTAGATTTTATTTATTCATTTGAGAGAGAGAGCACAAGCAGGGGGCAAGGCAGAAGGAGAGGGAGAAGCAGACTCCCCGCTGAGCTGGGAACACAACATGGAGCTCAATCCCAGGACTTGGAGATCATGACCTGAGCTGAAGACAGATGCTTAACAATCTGAGCCACCCAGGTGCCCCTGTGCATAAGCTTTTTATTTTGATATAATCTCAACAGTTTATTTTTGTTTTTGTTTTCCTTGCTCCAGGAGACATATCTAGTAAGAAGTTGCTATGGCCAACAAATTTTATTTTTTAGTTGTTGATTGTATATAGAAAGAATGTGTTTTTGTAGGTAGCTTTTTTTTAAGCAAGAATTGTGTTAAACCTGTATATTTATGTGGAGAACACTGATATTTTCACATGTTGGGTTTCCAATCTGTGAACATTGTATGCATCTCCATTTTATTTAGATCTTTGATTCTTTCATGATTCTGTCAGTGTTATGTAATTTTCAGCATGCAAGTCCTATACATGTTTGTTAGATTTATACCTAAGTATTTCATTTTTTGAGTGATTGTAAAGAGCATTGTATTTTTAATTTTGGTGTCCACATGTTCATTGCTATATATATGGAAATATCATGTAAAATGTTTTTTGTACATTTGTCTTTTATTCTGTGACCTTACTGAAATCACTTTAAGTTCTAGGAGGTTTTTGGTAGATTTCTTGAAATTTCTACATAGATAATTATGTCATCTGTAAATAACAATTTAATTTCTTCCTTTCTGATTTGTGTGTCTCTTATTTCCTTTTCTTATCTTATTGCAGTGGCTAAAACTTTCGGCACTAAGTTGAATAAGAGTGGTGAAAGTGGATATCGCAGAGATTGCTGCCTGTGTTCTCCTTTAGGATTTTGATGGACTCCTGTCTCACATTTAGGTCTTTCAACCATTTTGAATCTATTTTTGTGTGTGGTGTAAGGAAATGGTCCAGCTTCATTCTTCTGCATGTGGCTATCCAATTTTCCCAACACCATTTGTTGAAGAGATTGTCTTTTTTCCATTGGACATTCTTTCCTGCTTTGTCGAAGATTAGTTGACCATAGAGTTGAGGGTCTATTTCTGGGCTCTCTATTCTGTTCCATTGATCTATGTGTCTGTTTTTGTGCCAGTACCATACTGTCTTGATGATTACAGCTTTGTATAACCTCTCTGACCTCAGCCACAACAACTTCTTCTTAGAAACATCACCAAAGGCAAGGGAAGCAAGGGCAAAAATGAACTATTGGGACTTCATCAAGATAAAAAGCTTTTGCACAGCAAAAGAAACAGTCAACAAAACCAAAAGACAACTGACAGAATGGGAGAAGATATTTGTAAATGACATATCAGATAAAGGGCTACTATCCAAAATCTATAAAGAACTTATCAAACTCAACACCCAAAGAACAAATGATTCAACCAAGAAATGGGCAGAAGACATGAACAGACATTTTTCCAAAGAAGACATCCTGATGGCCGACACATGAAAAAGTGCTCAACATTGCTTGGCATCAGGGATATCCAAATCAAAACCTCAATGAGATACCACCTCACACCAGTCAGAAAGGCTAAAATTAACAAGTCAGGAAACGACAGATGTTGGCGGGGATGCGGAGAAAGGGGAACCCTCCTACATTGTTGGTGGGAATGCAAGCTGGTGCAGCCACTCTGGAAAACAGTATGAAGGTTCCTCAAAAAGTTGAAAATAGAGCTACTGTACAACCCAGCAATGGCACTACTGGGTAAATACCCCCAAAGATACAAATGTAGAGATCCAAAGGGCTATGTGTACCCTGATGATTATAGCAGCAATGTCCACAATAGCCAAACTATCGAAAGAGCCAAGATGTCCATCGACAGGTGAATGGATAAAGAAGATGTGATATATATATATATATATATATATATATATATATATATATATATATACTTCAGCTCAGGTCATGATCTCAGGGTCCTGGGATCAAGCCCCATGTCAAGCTCCATGCTCAGCCAGGAGTCTGCTTGTCCCTCTTCCTCTGCCCCTACCCCTGCTCATGCTCTCTCTCTCAAATAAATAAATAAAATCTTTTTAAAAATAAATTTAATGTTAGCTGCAGGGTTTTTTGTAGATGATTTTTATCAAGTTGAGGAACTTCCTCTGTTACTATTTTTTCAGAGTTTATTTATTTATTTAATCACAAATGGATATTGAACTTTGTCAAAATTTTTTTTCTGCATTGAATGATATGGTCATGTGATTTTTCTTCTCTAGCCTGTTACGTTGGATTATACTGATTGATTTTCAAATATTGAGCCAGCCCCACATCCTTGGAATAAACCCCTTGGTCATGGTGTTTAATTCCCCTTACATATTACTGAATTCTTTTTTTTCTTTTTACGATTTTATTTATTTGACAGAGAGAGACACAGCGAGAGAGGGAACACAAGCAGGGGGAATGGGAGAGGGAGAAGCAGGCTTTCCACTGAGCAGAGAGCCCCAAGTGGGGCTCGATCCCAGGACCCCGGGACCATGACCTGAGCCAAAGGCAGACGCTTAATGACTGAGCGGCCCAGGCGCCCCACATATTACTGAATTCTCTTTGCTATATATTTTGTTAAGAGTTTTTGTGTCTATATTCATGAGGGATATTGGTCCGTAGTTTTCTTATTTTATACTTTTTTTTTGGCCTGGTTTTGGTATCAGGGTAATATTACCTGCATAAAGTGAATTGGGACATTTGCTCCTCTTCTATTTTCTAGGAGAGTTTTCTATTTTCTAGGAGAGTTTGCCCCTCTTCTATTTTCTAGGAGAGATTTTGTACAGTTGGTGTTGTTTCTTTCTTTCTTTTCTTTCTCTTTCTTTTTTCTTTCTTTTTCTTTCTTTCTTTCTTTCTTTCTTTCTTTTTCTTTCTTTCTTTCTTTCTTTCTTTCTTCTTTCTTCTTTCTTTTCTTTCTTTCTTCTTTCTTTCTTTCTTTCTTCTTCTTCCTTCCTTCCTTTTTCTTTCTTTCTTTCTTTTTCTTTCTTGTTTCCTTTTTTTAATTGAAGTATAGTTGACACACAATGTTACATTCGTTTCAGGCATACAACATAGTGATTCGACAACTCTATTGATTATCTTATGCTCAACACAAGTGTAGCTACCATCTCTCACCTTACATCACTATTACAGTACCACTGACTATATTCCCTATGCTGTACCTTTCATCCCCATGAATTATTCATTCTACAACTGGAAGCCTGAACCTCCCATTCCCCTTCACCCCTTGGCAACTATCAGTTTGCTCTCTGTATTTATGCATCAATCTCTGCATTAATTATTCTTTAAACATTTGATAGAATTTTCCAGTTTAACCATCTGAGCCTGGAGATTTCTTTTTAGGGAAAAAAATCTTTTTACATAGATTTTTTGTATTTATTTGGTAACTGTTTTTAAATTATGACTCAATTTCCTTAATTGAACATTATATATCATACTACCTATTATATTATTATCAATAATATCTATCATATTATCCATTTCATATTAGGTGAGTTGTGGTAACTTGTTTTTCAGGAAATTGATCCATTTCATCCCTTATTAACTCTTTGGTGTCTGCAAGGTCTGTAGTGATGTTCTACTTCATTCCTGATATTGGTCATTTGTGTTCTCTTTCTTTTGTCTTTATGTCTTTTTTTCTAGAGGTCTGTCAATTTTGTTTGTATTTTCAAAGAACCAGCTCTTTGTTTCATTAATTTTCTCTATTGCTTTTCTATTTTCAATTTCATTGGTTTCTGCTTCTCTCTCTCCTGCCTTAGGTTTACTTTGTTCTTCTTTTTTTATGTTCTCAAGGTGGAAACTTAGATTACTGATCTGAAACTTTTCTTCTTTTCTAATGGTACATTTAATGCAATAAATTTTCCTTTCAATATTGATTTAGCTGTGTCCCACAAACATTGATATGTTGTATTTTCTTTTTTTATTAAAGATTTCATTTATTCATTTGAGAGAGAGAGAGAGAGAGAGACAGAGAGAGCACAAGCAGGCGGAAAGGCAGAAGAAGAGGGAGATGCAGACTCCCCACTGAGATGGGAGCCTGACGCGGGGCTTGGTCCCAGGACCTGGAGATCATGACCTGAGCTGAAGGCAGACTCTTAACGACTGAGCCACCCAGGCGCCCTGATAGTTTGTATTTTCATTTTCATTCTGTTCATGCATTTTTTAATTTCTCTTGAAACTTTCTCTTTGATCCATTAATTATTTAGAAGTGTGTTGTTTAGTTTCAATGTATTTGGAGGATTTTTCTGTTATTGATTTCTAGTGGGTAGAGAACATACTTGGTATGATTTAACTTATTTTAAATTTCTTGAGGTTTATTTTATGGCCCATGATATTGTCTCCCTTGATATATGTTCTTTAGGCACTTGAAAAGAGTGTGTATTCTGTCGTGGGTAGAGTGTTCTATACATTTAGATCCTATCCTATTGGTTGATGAGGTTCTTCTACATCCTTGATTTTCTTAGTTGTTCTATCAGTTGTTGAGAGAGTGGTATTGAAATCTCAAACTGTAATTGTGTATTTGTCTATTTCTTTATTTCTGTCCTATCAGTTTTTATTTACCATTATTTTCACTTCTGTTGGTGTATACAGTTTTGGGATTGCCATGTCTTTTTGGTGGATTGACACTTTTATCATGGTATAGTGTACATCTTTGTTTCTGGTGAATTTCTTTGCCTTAAGTGTAAATTATCTAATAATTTAGCCACTCCTGCTTTCCTTTGATTAATGTTTGCATGATATAACTTTTTTTATCCTTTTACTTTCATTCAGCCTATATCATTATATTTGAAGCGAATTTATTGTACATGACATATAGTTGTATTTTTAATCCTTTCTATCAATCTCTTTTAATTGTATTTAGACCGTTTACATTTAACATAATTATTGATATGTTCAGACTAAGTCTGATTGTTTATATTTTATTTTCCGTTTGTTCTTTCTGTTTTCTTTTCCTTTCTTCCTATGGATTACTTGAACATTTTTTAGAATTCCATTTTGACATATCTATAGTGTTTTTTAAAACTGCTTTATTGAAATATAATTCACATATTATATGATTCATTCACTTAAAAATTTTTACAGTACTTACTGCTCACCACAATAAGTGTAGTTACCATTTGTCACTATACAACATTATTACAATATTATATGCTATATTTCCTATGCTGTACTTTTCATCTCCATATGTACAATTCAATGACTTTTAGTACATTCACAAATTGTGCAACCATCACCATTATATAATTCCAGAACATTTTCATTACCCCAAAAAGAAAGCCCATACATATTAGCAATCACATTCCATTCTGCATTTTTCCCATCTCCTGGAAACCACTAATCTATGTTCTCTCACTTTGGATTTGCCGATTCTATACAAAATTATGTGTCCTTGGATTTGGTTTCTTTCCCTTGGCATAGTGTTTTCAATTTTTCATCCACATTGTAGCATGAATCAGTATTTCATTCCTTTTTATGACAAATAAGATTTGATTACATGGATAATATATTTTATGTATCTACTTATCAGTTGATGGACATTTAGGTTCATTCTACTTTTTTACTATTATGAATAATGCTGCTATGAATATCTGTGTACAAGTTCTTGTGTGGACATATATTTTCATTTTGATTTGTATGTTTCTAGAGTGGAATTGCTGAATCATATGGTATCATATTTAACTTCTTGAGGAACCGCCAAACTGCTTTCCAAAGTTACTGCATCATTTTACATCCCCACTGTCAGTGTATGATATGAGACTTCCAGTTCTTTGTATCCTCAGTAACACTTATTGTCTTGCCTTTTTTTATTATAGCCATCAGAGTGTGTGTGAAGTCATCTCATTGTGGTTTTGATTTTCATTTCCCTGATGGCCAATATCTCTATAGTATTTTTTAGTGTACTTTGTATAGTTTTTTAGTGGTTGCTCTAAGTATTACATTATATGTACATAACTTATCACAGTCTACCAGTGTTATCATTTCACCAATTCAAGGGAAGTATAGAAAGTATAGAAGTATAGAAACCTTACTTCTCTTTAGGTCTCTTCCTTCCCCCATTTATAATATAATTATCTTAAATATTTCCCCTATCTATATTTAGAATCTTATTAAGCAATATTATAATTTTTGCTTCAACCATTGGACACAGTTTAGAAAACTCAAAAGGAGAGCAAAAGCCCATTGTATTTAATCCATATTTTTGCCTAGTCTGTCTTTTTTTGCTCCCTAGTATTCCTAGATTCCTTCTTTTATTGTTTTATTGTTTCCTTTCTATTTAGAGAACTTTCTGTTTAGAAAATCTCTTTTCTTGAGGTACCTGGGTGGTTCAGTCAGTTAAGCATCTGCCTTCAGCTCAGGTCGTGATCTCAGGGTCCTGGGATCGAGCCCCGTGTCCAGCCCCACATCCAGCCCCGTGTCCAGCCTGCTTCCCCCTCATTCGTGTGCTCACTTTCTCTCTCTCTCAAATACATAAGTAAAATCTTAAAAAAGAAACTATTCTCTTAAGGTAGTTTTCTGGAGACACATTCTCTTAGTTTTCCTTCAACTGAAAATGTCTTTATTTCCTCTTCATTCTGAAGAATATTATCTTGGCATATAAGATTCTGGGTTGACAATTCTTTTCTTCTAGTACTTGAAAAATATTGTGCTATTTCCTTCTGTCTCCCATGGTTCTGATAAGAGATCCATTGCCATTTGAGTTGTTTTTCCCCAATAGATAAGATGTCATTTTTTTCTGGCTGCTTTTGAGATGTTTTTAGTTTTCAAAAGTTGAACTAACCATGCATCTTGGGGTGTATTTCTTTGGCTGTATCTTTTTGGGGTTTGCTCAGTCTCTTGAATGTGCAGGTTTATGTCCCTTGCCAATTTGGAGAAGTTTTCAATCATTATTTCTTTTCTTTGGCCATTCTTTCATTTCGTTTTTAATATTTTATTTATTTATTTGAGATAGACAAAGATAGTGAGAGAGCATGAGCGGGAAGGGGAGGGAGAAGCAGGCTTCCCACTAAGCATGGAGCGCGATGTGGGGCTTGATCCCAGGACCCAGGGATCATGACCTGAACCAAAGGCAGACACTTAACTGACTGAGCCACCCAGGCGCCTCTGGCCATTATTTCTTTAAGTACTTTTTCTGTCCTGCCGTATTTCTCTTCTTCCACGGATCTGATGACACAAATGCTACATCTTTTGTTAAAGTTCCACACTTCTCTGAGATTCTGTTCATTCTTTTTCAGTCTATTTTCTGTCATTCGTATTGGGTACTGTCTTATTGTTCTATTTTCCATTTCACTGATTCTTTCTTCTGTCTTCTCCATTGTATTGTTGAGCCTATTCAATGAGCTTTTTATTTTGGTTATTGTGTTTTTTAAGTCTAAAATTTCCCTTTGGTTTTTCTTTGTACGTTCCTTTTTCCTGAGATTTTTTTTTTTACTTGTTTCAATCATGTTACAAATTGCTTATTGAAGCATTTTAAAAATCATGGAATTTAAAAATCTTTATTAGATAATTTTAACATTTTTGTTATCTCATTCTTAGCATCTATATTAAGTTTACTGGGGCTGCCACAACAAATGCCCACAAACTAGGTGGCTTAAAACAACAGATATTTATTCTCTCACAGTTCTTGAGGCTAGAAGTTAAGGTGAAATCAAGGCTGAAATCAAGTTTTTTGGCAGAGCCATACTTTCTCTAATGGCTCTAGGAAATAATCCTTCCTTGCCTCTTCTAGCTTTTGATAGTTCAGTCTTTGGTGTTTCTTGAGTTGCAGATATTTACTCCAATCTCTGCCTCTGTCTCCACATGGTTTTCTCTATTATGTGTCTGTGTCCAAATTTCCCTCTTCTTAAAGGACACCAGTTTTATTGGATTTAGGCCCAACCTTAATATAATCTCTACTCAATTTAATTTACGGGTAAAGACCCTATTTTCAAATAAGGTAACATTCAAAGGTTCCAGTGGACATGGATTTTTGGGAGACTCTGTTCAATGTAGTAAAGTGTGTATTGATTATATTTTTTTTCATTTAGTTTGAGAACTTCCTGGTTCTTGGTAAGATGAGTAATTTTCATTTGAAACCTGGACATTTCATATTATGTTCTGAGATTCTGTATCTTATTTAAACCTGTTTCTGCTGGTTTTTTTTCTGACACTGCTTTGGTAGGAAAAGTGGAGGTACCACCTCATTACTTACAAGTGAACGTAGAAGTCCAAGTTCCTTCATTCAGTGAGACATGAAAGGAGTTCCTTTTTTTAAAAAGTTTTTATTTGTTTAAGGAATTTCTACACCCCACATGGGGCTTGAACTCATGAGCCTGAGACCAAGAGTTGCATACTCTTCCATCTGAGCCAGCGAGGAGCCCTGAGAGGAGTTCCTCTTTAATGCTAGGTAGAGATGAGAGTTTCAGTTCTCCACTGACACTATGGGGGGTGGTCTCAGTATCACTGGGTGATGATGAAAGTCCTGAGTCTCCATTAGATCTCCTCTAACACCACTCCAGTGGGGAGAGGGAGGGTTGCCTTGTGACTACCAGGTGTGGTGGGAGTTCAGGCTCCCCAATTTCCATTAAGATTTATTATTTGACTTATGAGTTACTTGGAAATATGTTTTCACATTTCAAAAATAATTTCAGTTTTCTTTTCTGTCATTGATTTTTAACCCAGTTGAAATGTGGTCTCATTTAGTGGGATGTGTATCAAAATGCTTTCTTCACTTGTCTTATATTTTAGTACATAGTCAATTTTGGTAAACCTTTGATATGTAATAACTTATTCTGTCTGTTGTGTACAAAATATGACAATTAGATTAAATGTTTTCATGTCTTATCTTCATGTCTTGTTTTCATGTCTTCTCTGTCTTTATCAAATGTTTGTCTTCTTGCTCAATTAGTGAAAGAAAAGTTCAGATTTCCCCCTATGATAGTGGGTTTATGTATTTCTCTTTGAAATTTTCAGTTCTTGGGGTGACTGTGTGACTCAGTCAGTTGGGTGTCTGCCTTTGGCTTGGGTCATGATCCCGGGGTCCTGGGATTGAGCCCTGTGTTGGGCTCCTTGCTCAGCAGAGAGTCTGCTTCTCCCTATGCCCCTTCCCACCACTTGTGCTCTCTCTCTGTCAAATAAATGAATAAAATCTTTAAAAAAAAAAGTCGGTTCTTGCTGCTGCTGCTTTTTTTTTGTTAGACTATATGATTAGCTTCCTGGTAGATTGATATTTGCACATTATAAATAAACTTCTTTATACATATAAAGCTATTTTGCCATAAAATCTATTTTGTCTGATAATAATATAGCTATAGCCGTTTTGTTTTGGTTAATAATTGCCTGGTAAATATGTTTGTGCAGGTCTTTCTTCCAATTTTTTTTTTTTTTTTGTATTTTATGTTGTAGTTTTGTCCCTTTTAAGTAGCTTAAAACTAAATGTAAAAAAACCTAGTCTGGAATCTCTTTTCAATGGTGAGTTTAGTGCATTTCATTATGAATACTGATATATCTTTATTTCTATCATTGTCTTTTGTGTCTCCTACTTTTCCTGACTTTTCTGTCTCTTTTTCTACCTTATTTATTTAAAATAATTTTAATTATTTATCTGAGAGAGAGACTGAGAAAGCACGAGTGTGGGGAAGGGTAGAGGGGGAGGGAGAAGCAGAGTTCCTAATGAGCAGGGAGCCTGATGCAGAGCTCAATACCAGGACCCTGAGATCATGACGTGAGCTGAAGTCAGACACTGAACTGACTGAGCCACCCAGGCACCCCTCTACCTTATTTAGGTTAATATTCTTTTTTAAAGATTTTTTTATTTATTTGAGAGAGAGAGAGAGAGAGAGAACACGAGTGGGGGGAAAGGCAGAGGGAGAGGAGAAGCATTCTCCCTGCTGAGCAGGGAGCCTGCCATGGGTCTTGATCCCAGAACCCTGGGATCATGACCTGAGCCAAAGGCCGCTTAACTGACTGAGCCATGAGGCACCCCCAGATTAATATTCTTAATTCCATTTTTTCCTCTACTATTCTGGAAGTACTGCTTTTTAGTGATTACCCTTAAAATTCTAACAAATTTACTTAATATCTAAAATTATTCAGTATCTTTACTCTTTCCCAAAGAATATTAAAGTATATCTTGTTTTCAGTATCTCACTGTTGTGGGGAAATAAGGGAAGATGTGTGATTCCCCTGTGATCATTTTAATTTCCATGACTTCCCACCCATTTTTTCATATTATGTTGTGGAATGTCTTAGTTTTACCCTTTTAATCTCCCCAAATTCAATATTATTATCATTTATTCAATCAATTCTTTTCAGATTGACTACAGTATTCACTAAATTATTTGTTATCATTTCTTTGTGTATCTAAGGCCTTCCTTTTAAGGGGATCATCACTATTATTTGTAAAACACATTCTTTAGACTTTTGTTTAGTGTTAATCTAACAGTTTGCAGATTTTCTTTTTGTCTGTTGTTAGTCATTTTTACTCCTGAAGATGTCTTTATTTTGCCTCCTTTTGGAATGATAATTTAGCAGGGTATACAATTACAAGTTAACAGTTTGTTTCCCCCACCCTGCTCAGGTCCCCATGAAGTTCTCAACAGTTTAAATTAGGAACAGTTTAATTGAATAGGCCTAAGATTTGCAACACAAAGGAAGTAGTATAAATTTAAACCCACAGGAAGGCAACCTTATGATTATGGTTTCTTAAGGAAGCCTTCTAATTTTATTTTTTCACCAGATATGTGGCCTGAAACAAACATTTTCTTCTTAGCCCTCTTTGTTAGCAGATAGATTTCTCTCCCTAGTCTGTCCTTTCACTGAGGGTGAAGTCTTCAAGGATCTTATATTCAGGGGGTCTCAATTTTGCTTCACCATTTTCCTGGCCTTTAAAAGCCTTGCCTCCTGTTCTTCTGCCCAATCATTAAAACCAAGCATACTATGTGATCTCAATTGTGTGACTTTCAAGAAGAGATAAAACTAATCTATGGAGATACAAGTCAGAATAATGATTATGTTTGGTGGGTATTGACTGGAAATAGGCATCATAGCACCTTCTAAGATTTTGGAAATGTGTTTTTGTTGTTGTTGTTGTTTTAAGACTATTTATTTATAGACAGAGAGAGACACAGCGAGAGAGCGAACACCAGCAGGGGGAGCGGGAGAGGCTCCCTACCCTCATAACCTCATCTAAACCTAATTATCTCCCACAGGTTCCATCTGTGGTATGGAAGCAGGTTTCCCGCGGAGCAGGGAGCCTGGTGCAGGGCTCTATGCAGGGCTTGATCCCAGGACCCTGGGATCATGACCTAAATCACAGGCAGTCGCTTAATGACTGAGCCACCCAGCTGCCCCGATTTTGGAAATGCTTTAAATGTTGATCTACATAGTGGTTTTACAGATATATACATATGTAAAAATTCATCAGTTCATACACTTAAGACCTGTGCACTTTACCATCTATAAGCTATATATAATTAAAAAAAACCAACAAAGTTCTAAGTTTCTGTTATTGGCAGATATTACTAAATTCTTTTATATTTTTTGAGATCAACCATGCACAAAAAAATAGTTCTGGTTATATCTTATCAAGACTCTATGTGTTTGTAGTGACTTTTTCAGAATATTCAGCCTAACATCATGTTGAATGTGTGAGTCACATGCTACTCTTCCAATTCTGATATTCTGATACTATTTTTGGCAACTTTAGTAAAGTATTGCTTACATGTTCCAGCTGGATTCGTCAAAGTCCAGGCTTTGTCTCTGCTATGCTGTGCAGAAATAAGAAAAGTCATGTGAATCTCCCATCAGAGTTTTAATGGTGGAAATGGTGCTTTAGAGGGCAATATGTGATGGCTGTAGTGATTACTGTGATTTCCCAGGGAAAGATCATCCTTCAAGCTAGAGTCAGGCCTTGGATATCTACTTACCCCTTCCAAGTAGAAACTGTCCCTACTTTGGGGCCACTCATGGAGGATAGAAGTCTGTTTATTTTGAAACGATTCAGCTAATCAGTCTCCATCCTCTATCACCTTCTCTCTTCTCTAAAGTGGAGGACTCATATATAAATGAGAATTGTAGTTTAAATTGTAGCCTTTCAAAAGATATGTTGAAGTCCTAACCCTCATTACCTCAGAATGTGATCTTATTTGGAAATAGGATTATTGTAGATATAATTAGTTAGGACAAGGTCATGGTGGATTAGGGTGGGCCATTAATGTGACTGGTGTGCTTATAAGAAGAGGAAGAAAGATACAGAGGGGACACTGTTATTGACTGAATTGTGTCACCCCCAAAATGCATATGTGGAAGCCCTAACCCCCAATGTGTTGGTATTTGGAGATGGAACCTGTGGGAGATAATTAGGTTTAGATGAGGTTATGAGGGTAGGGACCTCATGATGGGCTTAGTACCCTTATAAGAGAAAAAGACACCGCAGCTTGCTCTCTCTACCATGTGAGGATGCAGTAAGAAGTCCAAACCAGGAAGAGCGCTCTCTCTAGAGCCTGACCTTGCTGGCACTTATCTCGGACTTCCAGCCTCCAGAACTGTGAGAAAATAAATTTCTGTTGTTCAAGCCAATTTTTGGTATCTTGTTATGGCAGCACAAGCTGACTCGTACAAACACCACGTAATGACAGAAGCAGATATTGGAGTAATGCAGCTGCAAGCCAAGAAATGCCAATGATTGACAGCCATCAGCAGAACCTAGGGAAAGGAACAGAAGGATTCTACCACAGTCTCAAAGGAAGCGTGGCTCTGCTGACACCTTGATTTTGGATTCCTAGTCTCCAGAACAGTGGCAGAATAAATTTCTATTGTTTTAAACCACCTGTTTTGTTGTACTTAGTTATAGCAGTCCTCAGAAACTAGTACAGGTAATCATAAGGTTGGTGGAGGAATGCTGGAAATGGGAAGATGACTCAAGGTCTTTCTTTGCCTTCTCTCAAGTCATAAGCAGTGGCTAGAAGCCCCTGAGATCTGAAGGTTAGTCAGAAATTCAGATAAATCCATCCCCAAATTATTATATAAGGCATGGGAGGGAATTCAATTTTCCAAAGGTCAGTTTATATCTAACATTTTCAGAGTCCATCTTTTGTATAAAACAAAGTGTATCTTGGTTTTATTAGGCCAAAATTCCTGCTAGGAATTGGGTTGTGGTTTTTTCTTTCCCAAAGCATTTCATTTAACAATCTACCTGGTGAATGGGGAGCAGCTGTGAGCTATGATGCCTCCTAAGATGGGAAATATTACAGAAATGAGCAAGGACAAACTGGGGAATGGAGGAAAAAGAGTCCTTTCTATTTTTCACTTCAAATTCAGGGAAATATTTAAAGCATCGGGCATTGTAATACCTTTCAACTGCAGGACATGCATCTATTTATAATATTTTTCAGGGATCAGGAGAACGCATATAAAACCTTTGAAATTGTGTGTGAATAAACGTCTTTGTGAACATATGGCAAGGGAGTGTGATCCTGTTAAACACTTGCTGTGTTTGGCAGGAGCAAAGAGCTAGAATGCCTGCTCACTTAGTTCTTCCCACCCCCTCAGATGTGAGTCTTAGCAAGTGGGAGGATCTGGTGCATGCTTCCTAAGGTCCATGTATGAAGGACAAACTATAGCTGCAGCCACAGTTTTGTCTAGTGCCAAAGCAGTATCAGGACATAAATAGAGGATATGTTGCTCTGGGGGTGAAGCCTGGAGAATGTGTGGAGGATGCACAGTGCCCTTTTAGTCACTGAGGAAAACTGCATTGATGTGTTTATAGGGCTCTGTCAGTAGCTATGGGCTCTGTATTTCAGGTAGATGCCACATGCCCAATCCAACCTTCCTTCACACTCTCTTTGGCCTCTCTGCCCTTGATAACCAGCTTTAAAACAAGTGCAGCTTTAGGAACTGAAGTGCCTGTGGTCCAAAACCCACACCCAGAAACTGGGAAGGCTCTTAGGCACATGCTGTCTCTTTTGTACGGGATACTCCTCATATCTCTGCTGGCTCACCCTTCAAGGCTCACTTATATATCACCTTCAGGGAGGAGTCACTAATCACTATGTTCTTCTTACGGTCAGAATTTTGCACATTTGTAGTAATTCACTTAACTTTATGGATCACCATTGTTTAATACCTGTCCTCACCAGATTGTATGAGGTTCTTTTTTGTTCACTATAGTTTTCCTAGAACCTATAGAATGCCTGACCTATAGTAGGCGTTTGATAAATACTGTTGACTAATTGTAAGTTCAGTGTCTTCCTATATGAAAAATTGCTGCCTTATAGTTCATCCAAAAAGAAAGAAAAAGAAGAGGAGGGATGTGGTGAAGAAAACCTTAAAAACATTTCCACAGATTTCTCATTTTCAAAGTTCCTTCACATTAAAAAAAAGGAAGAAAGGAAAGAAGGAAAACGGTTCAGTGGAAAATGGGCAAAGGATAAAAGAAGTAATTCACAGAAGAAATTCAAATAGCCAATAAGTATACAAAAAGATGCTCATCTAGACTAGTAATCCTAGAAATGAAAATTAAGAACAATATTTTATCCCCTCAGATTGGTAAAATTGCAAAGTTTTGATACCATTCATTGCTAGCAAGGATTTAGGGAATAGGATGCTCTCATACACTGTTGGTTGTTCACAACTAGTGCAATCTGTATGAAGACCATTGGTAGTATTTTTAAAATTAAAACTGTCTTTATTTATTATTTAATAGGGAAAAATTGGAAACCATTTGACCTCACACAATAGGGAAATGGTTAAAAAAATTTAGTGCATTCCTGCCACAGAATCCCTTAGCTATAAATATTAACATCAATGAAAATCTATGTAAAAATTTTTTAAAAAGGAGATTGCAAAACAATACATATAATATGATCCCAACTAAGTAAAAATATATAAAAGCATATTCTCCAAAGGAAAAGATCTCAAATGATTCACACTATGTATAATTATAATAATTTTTGAAAGATTTTATTTACTTGAGAGAGAGGGAGTGAGAGGACATGAGCAGGGGAAGGGCATAGAGAAAGGCAGATTCCCCGCTGAGTGGGGAGCCCAACGCGGGGCTTGATCCCAGGACCCAAGGATCATGACTTGAACCGAAGGCAGACACTTAACCCACTGAGCCACCCAGGTGCCCTTATAATTATAATAATTTAATTACAAGGTCCTTTGAGACCTTTTCCCCTGAGGAACTAAGAATGGGATTTTAATTTTTACAATGAACCTGTACTGCTATTTTTAAAAGAACTTTATTGAAGTATGATTGACATATAGTGCACATATTTAAAGTATCCATTTGTTTTGGCATTGTATACATCTGTGAAACCATCACCACAATCAAGAGAATATCCATCACCCCCAAAAGCTTACTCATGTGTCTCTGTAGTCTCTCCTTCCTGCCGCTTCCTAAACTAACCCGTCCCCTAGCAACCACTGAGCTACTTTCTGTCACTATAGACTAGTTTGAATTTTTTAGAATGCTATATAAATGTAATCACACAGTACATACTCCCTTTTTTCTGGCTTCTTTCAGCATAATTATTTTAAGATTCATCCATGTTGTTGCATGTATCAATAGTTTGTTCATTTTTATTGCTGAGTAGTATTCTATTGCAAGGATCTATACAATTGATTTATCCATTCATCTTTTGATGGGCCTTTGGACTATTTCCAGTTTTTGGCTATTACAAATAAGGGTGCTATGAACGTCCATTTACAGGTGTTTGTAAAGACATATGCTTTAATCTCCACTAGCTAGCAGTGGAATGGCATAAATTAGGTGTATGCTTAGCATTTCAAGAAATTACCAAAACATTTTCAAAGCGGTTGTACCATTTTACATTCCCACAAAGAGATGGAGTATGGGGTTGTGGCACTAAAATGTGTGGTATCTTCACCAAGACGTTTGGAAATGACAGTAACCATCAGCTTACTGCGTAGTTTTAATCAGATTGCCAGGCTAAAATGCGTCTAGTCCTTTTTAATCTCAGATGCTGACCTTTGATTAAGGTCATGGTCATGGTCCATGTGGCGTATAGGACGACACACACACAAATGCCAGGTAGGACTCATCCGCGTTGGAAAAGACGATGAACGTCTGTTCACTGTGACACTTGGGCGGAAAGAAGAGAGCTGGAGTTCAAACACATTGAAAAGTTACCATTGTTGGGACTTGGTTAAGAGAGGGAGAGAAGATGATGCCCAGGTTAGAATGATTAGGTGATGGTGGCGACAAGACAGGGGAGGAGTGGGTCTAGAGGGAGGAAGAAGGGGTCATTTCTGGCTTTGCTGCATGTGACGTGCCTAGGCGATACACGCCACTCGGAAAGTGGTTGTAAAGGGACTTCCGTCTAGGTGGAGATAAAGATTTCCGTGCAACAACATACAGTTGTGGAAGTATCAGGAGCAGCTGTAATTACCACGTGCAGTTAATAAATTCCTATCTTCCAAAGGAATCACTTCCACACCTCACTGAAACAAGCCTAACTCGTCCAAAGGCTCTACAAACGCCCTCCCAGAACGTGCGCGATTCCAACGATCTTTCTGACGAAACTCCGCCCCGCCCAATTTTGCGCATGCGCCGGACGCATGCGCACCACGTTCACTGCGGCCTCTCCCTTCTCCGGGAGTCTGGGCTCCTTTCCTATCGCCTGCCCCGCCCAGGCGGCTGCCCGTGACCTGCCTGGGCGCAGGGAACGGAAAGCCGAAAGGGGCAAGACGAGTTCAGTTCGCCATGGGGCTGTTTGGGAAAACCCAGGAGAAGCCGCCCAAAGAGCTGGTAAGGGCTACGGTGATGGCAAAAGAGTCGGGGGATTTGCGTGGGGCGTAGTGGAGTTCGTAAGCGACTGGTCACTGTCCCTCCCGGCTGGCCAGGTGCCCTCGGCCCCTATTTCCGGGGTCTTCCACTCGACCGAGGGGCCAGAGGAAGAATCTCTAAGGAGGCGGCTGTGGCTAAAGAGAGTCCTGCTACGTCAGAACTCCATAGGGCGGCCGAGGGCCAGATAAAGAGTTTCTCAGCCCCGGTACTGGGCGCGGAGGTAGCAAGACGCTCTTGGCCTCTGGAAAGCCTTTCCCCTGCGCGCGTTGGTACGTCCCGCCCGGAACCTTTCCCTGGCCGACGCCCCGCCCCTAACGCCCGCCTCCGGACAATTGGCGGACCTGCCCGTACCCCGAGAGTGGTACCCTGGAAGCCCCGCCACCGCCGCCCCTTCCCCCTAACCCACTGTAGTAAGTGGGAGGGTCTGTTTCCTCTTGCCTTGTCCTACAACATTATGTTGACTGCAGACACGTTAATTATAGAAGGGACCCGACTCGGGGGAATGGTACTGAGGATAACTCAGGACCTGGCTTCGAATCATCTGGATCTACCTGTAAACTGAGATAATGGGATAATGTGTAGCGTTTGAGTGCCCTGCAGAGTCAGTCTCTTCCTAAGTTTGAATCCTGGTTCCCCATAGACCAAACATTGTGATCTAAGGAAAGTTCATTTCTCTGTGCCTTAGTCTTGTCAGGTAGGAATGATAATAGTTTCACTTCAGAGTCATGGAAGATGAAAGACTGTGAAGTTTTTTAGTAATGCTAAAAATTAGTAGGGTTAATTCTTTATAGATTCTACAACCTGGCCACCCAAGTGCAGACCAGCCTCGTCGGCATCACCTGGTAGCTACTTCGAAATCTGAGGCCCTACCCAAGACCTTTTTAATCATAATTTGAATTCTAACAAGATCTTCAGTGATTTGTGTGAACGCTAAAGTTTGAGAAGCATTGCTTTACAACACCCAGTACAAATTTACCCATAATGAAAAAAAAACCCACCTTGAAATCCTTCATTTAATAAATGATCTCACCTGTTCTGCCTTTGCAGGCATGTTTTTAAAAACCAATGTTCTACATTATGAAGTTGCTGACACATAATGTGTGTGTTAATGTTGGTTATATTTGTTAACTGTAGGTCCTAGAACACTACATCCTGTATAAATATTAGTTTCTGTAGGCAGCTTACTCAGTTTTACTCCCTGGTAGAATAAAAATTGTGGAGCTTAAATGAGGTAAGACTGTGTGACATTACTTTGTAAGCTGTAGAGCATTATATAGATGCACATTTTATGGTGTGTATGTATTCAGAGATGCTTGTTATTGTAGAAGTGTATTTTTGATGTTAGGGAAAGATTATTTTCCTTCAGTGTTTGACCTTAGCTTTGCCATTCATAAAATGAGATAAGGTTCTGGGAAAACAGTCTTACTACTATTTAAACTGATCTGTTGTATATGTGTTACTTGTGTAACACTTAGAGTAGTTTTAAATGATAAATAGAATTGCTAAGAACATGATGTCAGAATACTTTTCCAGTAGGGTAACCTACCTAGGAAAGTGAATCAACACCAGAAATTTTCAGGGTTAATGCGTGAGATTGGTTTTTAAAATATGCCTGCCAGGGGGTGCCTGGTTGGCACAGTTTGCCATCCAGCTCTTGGTTTCGTCTCAGGTCATGATCTCATGGATCGTGAAATCAAGCCTCATGCAGGACTCTGCTCTCAGTGCAGAGTCGCCTTGGGTTTCTGTGCTTGGGTTTCTCTCTCCCTCTACTCTCTCTCTCTCTCTCTCTCTCATAAATAAATACATCTTTAAAAAATGTATATGCCTGGGGCACCTGGGTGGCTCAGTCATTAAGCGTCTGCCTTTGGCTCAGGTCATGATCCCAGCGTCCTGGGATCGAGCCCTACGTCAGGCTCCCTGCTCCGCGGGAAGCCTGCTTCTCCCTCTCCCAATCCCCCTGCTTGTGTTCCCTCTCTTGCTGTGTCTCTCTCTGTCCAAAAAAAAAAAAAAAAATATATATATATATATATATATGCATGCCTGCCAGTGGGATATCATAGAGAGGAAATAAACAGCCAAGGAATGTATCATCTAGCAAGTAAGATAAGCATTTCAAGAACAAGTCTGGATTGGGTACTATATAAACAGTTACAGGAGCTCAGAGGTTGGAGTGATCACCCCCAGGCTGGGGTGATCAGAAATGATTTGGCCCTTTACTATCATGTTTTCCACACATCTCCTTCCTGTGAATTGGTTCTTGACTGTTTAGTGGGATTTTTAGTATTATTTATTTTAATTGGTGCTGGAGATACCCTGCTCAAGATTTTCTTTAAGTTCCCTTTAATAGTACCTCAGGCTAACCTTTGGGTTCTGATTATATCTCGTTCTAATTTGTCAGACAGTGTTTCTGTTTGCTTTGGGTTCAGCTTCTACCAAGTTCTCTTTATAACTTGTGATTTATGACCAAGGAAAGTGTTTTGTCACCTTCCACAATTATTTAGTATTGAGTTTGTAAATCCAGAAAGTGCCAATAAAGCAGGAATGAGAAATACCGTTTTTTCTCTGTGGAGCTGCTGACACACAGATAAAGTCTTGGGAAACATATATGAATAGGACATGTAATGTCAGGTATTTTAGTCTTAGTTTGGCATTTTTTTTAAGAGAGAGAAGGAGAAAAATTAAATGTTTAACTTTATAAAGGAAGTAAAGGAAATTAAAACCAAAGATAACATTTGCAAAGAAGAGAGGAGAGAATTGACAAAATGCCAGAGTCTCAGCTGGGCAACTGTTGAATTAGGATAAATTTATAGTATGCCTTCCACTGGGGGCTGGAACATGAGGGCATGTGGGTCATGGTCCCAGCATAGGTGCAAAAGGCAGGTGCAGCTGAGCCACGCCATCATGGTTGTCATTTAGGCCATCGTCACAAGTCAGTCCAGGCAAGTAAAATACATTAGGGGTGGTGTTCCCACAGCTTTCGTACAGCATGCAGCACAGAGTAGGTGCTAAATAAATGTTGAGTATGAATGAATAATGGTAAATTGAATAATGGTCAGACTAAAGTCAAATATTCCTAAAGCCAAATAGTCCTAAGATGAACAGTGTTTCAAAGGATACTCCAGGGAAACGTTATAGCTACTTAAGGGGCCTTACAGACTAAAGCTATTGCCCCCAGGCATTTCTGATGATTGCCGGAGACGTTTTAGTGGTGAAACTTGTTCTACCTTAAAGTGCCCACGTGAAGAGTAGATTGGGCCTGCTAAGGATGAAGAAGCCTTGTAATTTACTTAGAAACCTGTAACTGTGTTGTGATGGGACTCAAGAGGACATGAGATTGTGTTGGAAAGAGATTCTTCTGTTGGATTGAGGTACTGCTGGAAAATTGTGCTGTCCTTACATGGGGATTTCGCTGATTTAGCCTTTGGATAGGGTAGTACAGTCATGGCATCAGAATTCCTAAATCATACGACTAACTTATATCTTTACATCATGTCTCATGGTTGTGGGTTGCTATCAGAAAAAAAGAAAATGAGACAGGGAGATGGAGAAAAAGAGAAAGTTTCATTTACTTAGTTCATCCAATAAACATTTATTGAGGTATTTTAGTGTATATTGGGTTGGACACCAGGTTTTCAAAAAATAAGACACTGGATGAGAACATCAAAGAATACCAAGTTTACTGGGGGAGTCTGGCATGTGAATAAATACTCATATTTTAGAGTAAATAAGGGCAATGATGTAAGTATATACAAGCTCTGTGATGTCACAGTGGAAGGAGTGGTTAATTGTTCAGAGTGGGAAAGAAGACCTGATCAGGTAGGGTATCTAGATCTTATCACAAGGGGCATTAGTCAGATGGGTGATGTGGTATAGGATTAGGAAAGAGGGGGCATCCCAAGCACAGTAAACGGTATGTGCAGCGTGTGGAAGTGTGGAGCATAGATTGGAGGGACCAGAAAAAACTTAAACGTGGTTAGAGGATGAAATACTGTGAAATCTGAGTGGGATGCAGGCGGAAGTGATGGCAGTGTCAGATCTAAAATTGCAGAGGTAGATAGAGGTTGGATTAGCAGAGCCCAGTGTGTCATGCCCACTAAGGATGAGCGCATTCGGAAGAGTGGTTTGGAGCAAGAATTGGAGGGAAGAGAATTAGGTATGGGGGCCAGTTCGTGACCCGGCCGAGAGATGATGCTGGTCTTAGTTGTGGAAATAGGGAGATAGAGAGAATAGGATGAATTTTTGAAATATTTAGGAGATGTGGTCAGAATTTGCTGATCTGCGTGTGGAATGAGAGTGTAAAGCTGATTCTTAGGGTTGACTGGAGGTGAGGTTAAACAGAGACCTGTCATTCCCCTCGGTTTCACACTGTGAACTGAAAATGAGAGAATTCAGAACAACAGCAGGTTTGATGGGTTACTGGTGGTGGAGGGGAAGGAACCACAGAGTTCAGTTTTGGACAGAATTCAGGAGATCAAGGAAAACATAAGAGAAAAGGTTATCCTGGGAGAATATTTTTCTACTTTGTCCACTCAGCAAAATTGTAAGCTTCTTGAGAGCAAGGATCATGTTTTTCTTTATCATTCATTGAGTCAGCATAGTGTGGAACTCCCTTAGTAAGAGTAAGGGGCCTATCAGGTATTTGCTTGATGAACAAAAGTAGAGGTAGTGGGAGAACAGTTACACATTTGAAGTATAAGGCTATACTTGTTCCTCTTTTGTATATCCATCTGACAGTGATCATAATAGGCACATTTTGACCTTATTTCAGTTATTTGTTCCTTTTGCTGAATTTCTAGTTTTATGTATGTTTTAAATCTTGAAGGATACACAAAATCCCAGTTTACAGAGATTACCTTTAGGGAGAAGTGCTAGGTAGCTGAGAGTCAAAAGTGGGAGGGGAACTTAGTTTTCACTATGCATATGCCTGTTGTAGTTTGCTCAGGCTGCTGTAACAAAGTACTATAGATAAGGTAGCTTACACCCAATAGAAATTTATTTCTCACAGTTCTGGAGATTAAGAAGTACAAGATCAAGGTGCCTACAGATTGAGTGTCCGGTGAGGACGTGATTTCTAATTATAGATGGCTGGCTTTACACTGTGTCCTCACATGGTAGAAGGAGGAATCCAGTTTTCTGGGGTCTCTTTTGTAAGGTCACTAAACTCATTCATGAGGGCTCTGCAGTCATGACCCAGTCACTTCCCTCATGCCCCACATCCAAATACTATTACATTGGGGATTGGGTTTTAACATAGGAATTTTGCGGGACATATACATTCTGTCTATAGCAATGTGATTAGAATCTCCCAGCCTGGGACCTGAAATCAGCCATTTCTCTAAGGAGCACTGGTTTCTTTTAGTGGGAATGGTATTTAGAAACCAAAATTTAGGTGCTCATGGTGCTTATTGCTACTGGAGTGTTCTTCCTTCTAGGTCTTTTAATTGGACAGAACTAAGAAATCATTCTTTAAAAAAATCATGAGGTGATTAGAGACTAGGTTGCTTTGAACCAGCCCTTCTGCCAAAAATAACTGGAAGAGCTAGATAAAAACCATAACTATTTGTAATCACTTAAAACTATCTAGGCAGTGAAGAATTGCAAAATCAAAATCCCAGAGAAAAGGGAAATTCAGTTACATGAGCCCAGTCATTTGGGACCACTTTCCCACTAAAGACATCCTCTAATTCCTAATGCAGTGGTTAAGAAACTGAGAATTTGAGTGGAGTTCTTCACAGACCCTATGGTTAGATAGTTCAGAGATTAGAGTTCAGGGCATACCAATGATAAGGGATTCAGGTAAATTTCCAAGGCTCTTGGTTGGGACTCTGAAAGGATACACTTCAGCAGTGGCAGTGATCTGGGAGTAAACTGGCTTTCACAAAGATTGAAGTCCAGTTTCAGATCCCTGATTGCATTCATTAAGCTTAATTAAAAACCAATCGACAGTGTCCTTAGGATATGTCTTCTCTGGAAGGAGATAACATTATCCAGAGACAAATTATCCTGTGGATTTTTCATATACAGTATTCAGAATTCAGGGGAAAAAAATTGACTCTTAGGAAGTCTCTATTCTGAATATGTCTTTATGTATTCTGGATACCAACTCTCTATAAGTGCTTTTTATTTGTTACCATTTATATCTTTAGATCTCAAGATCTCCAAATTTGTGGCCTTTCCCCTTTCTATAAATGGTGTCTTATGATGAACAGAAATTCTTAATTTCAATGTAGTTAAAAATATCAGTCTTTTCCTTTATGCTCTCGATTTTTGTCTTTTTAAAAAGATTATTTGGGTGCCTGGGTGGCTCAGTTGGTTAAGCGACTGCCTTCGGCTCAGGTCATGATCCTGGAGTCCCGGGATTGAGTCCTACATTGGGCTCCCTGCTCAGCAGGGAGTCTGCTTCTCCCTCTGACCCTCTTCCCTCTCGTGCTCTCTATTTCTCATTCTCTCTCTGTCAAATAAATAAATAAAATCTTTAAAGAAAAAGATTATTTATTTGTCAGAGAGCATGCGTGAGAGAGCAAGCACAAGCAGGGGGAGACTTCTGTGTACAGAGGTGACTTCTATGTACAGTCAGGTTGAGAACCTGGGACATGGCTGGATAATTTTGGTTGTTCCCATTTCTCCTAGGTATGTTTTTCTTTTGCAAAATCTCTTTTGATTTTTGAAGTTAACTTTTTTTTCTTTTTGACAAGATTTTATGAAACTTTCTCTTTGACATTTAAAAACATATAGAAAGTTTCTTTAGATTTTTCATTGTTACTAATGGCTCAAATTTTATGCTCCTTCACAACGCATATTCCATGCAGTTGAATTCAACATGTTATTGAGCATCTGCTTTGTGCCAGACATTGTGCAAAGGCTAAGTGAATAAGAAAAGATCTTTGATCTCTGGAGTGGACAGTCTATAAATAATTTATAAGTATAATATGGTTTATAAAAGAAGGGAGTTACAGCATTGTGTGTAATTATATTGCAAGGGGTTTAACCCATCCTAGAGGTCAAGGAAGGCCTCCTCAAAGTATCATTTAAGCTGAGACTTGAAGAACACGTTCAGAAAACATGTTCTTTAACTATTTTTTCTGACTACTGCTGACATTTGGGGAAAGAAATATTTCCTGTTGGTCATATGACATTGTTCTATCAGCTAGTTGCCACCTTCTTTTTTTTTAAGATCTTCTTTGTCAGAGAGCACAAGCAGGGGAAGCAGCAGGCAGAGGGAGAAGCAGGCTCCCCGCTGAGCAAGGAGCCCAATGTGGGACTGGATCCCAGGACCCTGGGATCATGACCTGAGCTGAAGGCAGACACTTAACTGACTGCACCACCCAGGCGTCCCTAGTTGCCACCTTAACATAGTTATTAAATTGCTCCAATTCATGCCTCAGTGCTTCTAGTAGTCGAAGTACTTCAAGTATAAATATAAGGTATAATTTATCATATTAAGATGTTAATAAAATGAAAATTGAGCTTAATCAACATTATCCGGAAGATTTGAATTTAGACCATTTAAAAACGAGTTTGCTTCAGTTAATTATAAAAAAGTATTTACTTTCATTTATATAGTTAAGTATATTTGTGTGGGTCAAATTCTAGGCCTCTATTCTGTTCCATTGATCTATGTGTCTCTTTGTCTCTACATCCTTGCCAACAATGTTTTTTGTTTTTGTTTTTGGGTGGTTTTTTGGGGTTTTTTTGACAGCCATTTGCTGGGGGTGAAGCGGTATCTCATGGTTTTGATTTGCATTTTTTTTAGTAACCAGTGAAGTAGAATATCTTTTCATGTGCTTGTTGACCATTTGTATATCTTTTTTGGAGAAATGTCTTTTTTATGTCCTTTGTACAATTTTTAATTGGGCTGACTTTGTTGTTGAATTGTCGGATTTCATTACATACTTACAGTAAGCTTTTATCAGATACATGATTTGCAAATATTTTCTCCCATTTTATAGGTTATCTTTTTACTTTCTTGATAATATTCTTTACACAGTTGTTTTTAATAGATTTATTTATTTGAGAGAAAGAGCATGAGCATGGGGAGGGGTAGAGGGAGAGAGAGAGGCAGAGAAGCAAACTTCCCACTGAGCGCAGAGCCTGACACAGTTCGATCCCAGGACCCTGAGATCATGACCTGAGCCTAAACCAAGAGTGGAGGCTTAACCAACTGAGCCACCCAGGTGCCCCAGTTGTTTTTTAATTTTAATGAGGTTCAGTTTATGTATTTTTTCTGTTTTTGTTCATGCTTTTGGGACATTGCTAATTATCCATTGCTAAATTTGATACTTGGAGAGTTTTATAGATTTAGCTCCCATAGCTAGGTCTTTGACTCATGTTAATTTTTATATATTGGAGGTAGGAGTACAGCTTGCTTTTTTTTTTTTTTAAGATTTTTTTGGTTTGAGACAATGAGGGGGGAGGGGCAGAGGGAGAGGGAGAAGCAGACTCCCTGCTGAGCAGGGAGCCTGACATGGGGCTCCATCCCAGGACCCTGAGATTATGACCTGAGTCGAAGGCAGATGCTCAACCGACTGAGCCACCCAGGTGCCCACAGCTTGCTTTTGTTTGGTGTTTGCATAGTATATTTCTGTATGCCTTCACCTTTAATCTTAGTCTTTATATTTAAGTGGGTTTTTGGTGGGCAACATACAGTTGGGTCTTGCTTTTTATTCCCCTCTCCCCCACTCTGACACACTGTCTTTTAGTTGGTTTATTTAGACCGTTCACATTTAAAACTACCATTGATACAGCTGCATCGTCATCTGTAGTGTTGGAACTGCTCTCTATTATACTTGTTACTTTTTCCCATCTTAAAAAAAATTTTTTTTTTGCCTTGTGTGATTTTAACTGAGCATTTTATATAATTCATTTTATCTCATATTTTTGCATATCAGTTACACATCTTTAAGATTTTAGTGATTATCCCAGATTTTGAAATACGTGTTTGCAATTAACTAACTTAACTTCTAATAACATTATACTGTTTTGTGTTTCACATGAAATGCAGGTACCTTCTAACATTGTACTCCCAATCCCCCCTCCTGTCCAGTATGACCTTGTTCTCATTCATCTCACTTATCTGTATGCTGTCTTCATCCAATACACGTTTATTGTTATTACTTTAAACAGTTATCTTTTAAATCACTTAAGAATAAGAAAAGTAAAAATTTTGCCTTCATTTATTTTTTTGATACTCTTTATGTAGATGCAAGTTTCTAACTACATAATTTTTCTTCTCCCTGAAGATCTGTGTTTAAACATTTCTGTAAACCAGATCTGCTGTGAGGAATTCCCTCGATTTTTATTTGTTTGAGAGTCTTTATTTCGCCTTCTCTTTTGAAAGATCATTTTGTTGGACACAGAATTCTAGGTTGGTGACGTCTTTTCAACACTTTAAATATCTCCATCCTCTTTGTGCTTGCACAGTCTCTAACAAGAAGTCCTTTTTAATTCTTAACCTTGTTCTCCTATAGGTAAAGTGTTTTTTTGCTCTGTCTTCCTCCAGGATTTTCTCTCTGCTTTGGTGTTCTACAGTTTAAATATGATATCACTAGTTGTCATTTTTTGGACTGTTAATTCTAGTTTGTGTTCTCTCTGCTTCCTGGATCTTTGGTTTGGCGTCTGTCATTAATTTTGGAAGGTTCTCAACCATCATTATTTCAAGTATTTTTTCTGTTCCGTTTCCTCTTTTATCTCCTTCAGGTATTCCAATTATATATTACATCCTTTGAAATTGTCTCACAGTTCTTAGACATTCTTTTCTTTTCGTTTTCATCTTTTTCTTTTTTAAATTTCAGTGGCTTCAAATTCATTGATTCATTTCTTGGCTATGTCCTGTCTACTGATGAACCTATCAAAGGTATTCTTCATTTCTGTTACGATGTTTTGTCTTAAATTTCTAGCATTTCCTTTTGATTCTTAGTGTTTCCATCCCTGTACTTGCCTTCATTATCCATCTCTTCTTTGATAATATCTGCTTTTTTTCACAAGTGCCACAAAATGTCAGACTTTATGTCACACCTAATCCTGGTTCTGATGCTTTCTTTGTCTCTTCAGACTGTGCTTTTTCTTGCCTTTTAGAATGCCTTGAAATTTTATGTTGAAGACCGAACATGATATGAAGGTTAATAGGAACTGAGGTAAGCTGGTCTTCAGCATGAGGTTTTATGTTAATCAGGCTAGGAGTTTGGCTTTGTTCCTGTTTGCTGTAGCTGTAGGTGCCATAGGCTTAAGGTTATTCTAGTGTCCTTGTTTTTATCTCCTTTGTTATCTTGGATGCCCATAAAAACTTTTTTAGGTAGATAAAACTCACTTTGCATCTCTTTTAGCTCTAATTCATTGTTATACTGGAGCCCTGTTGGTGTGGTGGGAAGGAAGATGTGGGGGACTGGAAGCATTCTACAATCTTATTAAGTCTGTGTTTTAGTGGCGTGTGTCCCCGGACTGTGACATCCCCAAGTATTTCTTAATTTCTTGCCCACTTCTGGTGACACAAGAAGACTAAAAAAAGAGCAGAGTCTGGTAAATGCCCTTTCCCAAAGTGGGACAAGGCTCTAGTAGGGTTTATTTTACTGAAGAATAGGCCTTTGTTATGGAGACCAGTCTGTGCATATTTCTGAAAAATGGTTACTTTCCCCCTCCTTCTGTCAGAAACACAAGGGTGGGGGGATCTTTCTTGCCTTTTCAACATGAGAAACTTCTGGAATTTCTGGAGGTAAAACCCATGAAATTGTGGTGTCCTCTAGGAGTTTCATTCTCATGGTGATCTATACTCCTCCTGTAGCAGCTAGTCAAAATTACCCCTTAAATGTTCCTTCCAGTGTTCCAGGTAAGCATATCTCAACTGTGATTCTCTGTATTCACCTCTCCACATTTCAGGATAGTAGTTTGCCCTGTAACCTTGGTTTTCTCATGAGTCCAAGAAAATTGATGATTTATTTTTTATTTTTTATTTTTTTGGTCGTAGGACAGGAATGATGGCTTTTGAGCTCTGTATATGTCAGAGCTGAATCTGAAATTTGTCTTCATTTTTGAATAATATTTTCACTGGTATAAAATTTGGGATTGAGAGAATTTCTTCTTGCAGTATTTTAAAGACTCTCAATTGTCTTACAATTTGCATAGTTTCTTTTGCGAAGTCTGATGTAATTCTTATTTTTGTTCCTTTGTAATTAGCATGTATGTTTTCTCCCTAGCTGGTTGAAGATTTTATCTCTGATTTTCAACATTTTATTTTTTAAAAGACTTATTTATTTTAGAGAGTGGGAGAGAGCGTGTGTGAGCGGGGAAGGGAGGGGAGGAGGCAGAGGGAGAGAGAGAACCTCAAGCAGACTCCCCACTGAGTGTGGAGCCTGACATGGGGCTCGATCTCACGACCTGACCTGAAACCAAGAACCGGAGACTTAACCGACTGAGCCACTCAGGCACCCCTGATTTTCAGCATTTAAAATATATTGTGTTTAGGTGTGTGGTGTCATGTTACATTCTGTTTGTTTTTTATATTTTCCTTGCTGTGCATTCTCTTAAGCTTCTTGGCTCTGTGGTTTGATATGTTTCATTATTTTTGGAAACTTTTCAGCCATTCTCTTCGTAAGTACTTCTGTTTTCTCTCTCATCTCCTGCTGGAGTACCAGTTACACATATGTTAGACCATTTGTTATCACTTACAGCTCTTGCATACATTGTTTTATTTTATTCTTTATTTTTTAGTTTGGGTAGCCTTTATTGACTTCAGGTTTGTTGTTTTTTTCCTCAGCTGTGTTTGATATGCCAATGACGACATTCTTTGTATGTGTTTAAAATTCTTTCTCCCATTTTCAATTAAGACTGAAAGTGGATGTGAACTCCCATTGTGCCTGGGGCTCCTGAGGTTCTGTGCTGTCCATACTCGGACTTCATCAGTTTATTACAAATTTTAACTGAATTTTCCTTAATTGCTTCCAAGGTGCCTGCCATCCCATGTAGGGCCACAGATAATTTATGTTCATTGTTCCCTCCCTACTTGGAAGTGAGTCTTTTGTTTTCATTTCATTCTACTTTGTTGCTTTGTGACCAGTTTTTGACACGTTCAGGAAAAGTTATTTTTTAGTTCATCCAGCTTGTGTTATTGAGTCTTCCCAGCTTTCTATATCGAGGCAGAGATGGAATTCTCAAATTCTTTTTGAAAATTTCCCTCATTAAATTGGACCTATTTATTTTCTAAAAATTTTATCTATCTATCTATCTCTCTCTCTCTCTATTTATTTATTTATTTATAGAGAGAGCATGCACTAGCAAGGGGAGAGGGCAGAGAGAGAGGGAAAGAGAGAATCTTAAGCAGGCTCCATGCTCAGTGTAGAGCCTGATAGGCTGACCCTGAGATCATGAGCTTATCCAAAATCAAGAGTTGGACACTTAACTGACTGAGTCCCCCAAAGGCACCGTAGACCTGTTTCTTAAGTGTCTTTTTTATTTTTTCAACAAGTGTATATTATATCATTTTCCATTTTGCAGCCATTTGCACAATTTTCTTTCTTGGTATTGTTTTCCTATTGCTACCCTATATATTGGTCCTTACAGTGAAATGTATGATTTACGACACTGAGGTCTTTTCTTTTTTTTTTTTTTAATATTTTATTTATTTATTTGACACAGAGACAGAGAGGGAACACAAGCAGAGGCAGAGGGAGAGGGAGAAGCAGGCTTCCCGCGGAGCAGGGAGCCTGACGTGGGGCTCGATCCCAGCACCCTGGGATCATGAGCCGAAGGCAGACACTTAATGACTGAGACACCCAGGTGCCCCAACACTGAGGTCTTTTTAAGAGATGAAAATCTATTTTTCACTAAGTCAAAAAACTTGTGACTTTATTTTGCTCTGGTTTGGAAATAAGTGTAGGTAATCCATCAATTGTTATTTTTCCCTGTAATGAAGACAGATTGACTTTAATCTTCAGTTATCATTTGTCATGCATTTTACTTTTTTCAACTTTTTATTTTAGAAGAAGCTGATTAAGTGTCAATTATGAAACAAACAAAATTTGGGTTTAACTATTTTGAAGTTTTGGGTGATTGTGTAACAGAAGGGAGTGTGGTATCTAAAACATTTAAAAAAAAAAAGATTCAGTGAGTCTTCCTAATATTATGAGATGGAATTTAAAAGTATTTCTTCCAAACAAAGATGATTTAAAGCATTTATAAATTGGGTTTTTAAAAAAATCTGTAAGTCTTACATTTTAAAATTTTAATTGAAATATAGTTGATATACAATATTAAATTAGTTTTAGGTATACAACATAGAGATCCAGTGATCATATACAACATTATGAATATCCATGATAAATGTTTTACAATATTATTGACTGAATTCTCTGTTGAACTTTTCATTCCCATGACTTACTTATTTTATGATTGGAAGTTTGTACCTCTTAATCACCTTCACACATTTTGCCCATCCACCCACTCCTCTTCCCTTCGGCAACTACCAGTACTCTATATTTATGAGTCTGTTTCTCCTTTTTTTTGTTGTTTTTTTTTGATCCTATATATAAGTGAAATCATGTGATACTTGTTTTTCTTCAGCTTATTTCATTTAGTAGAATACCCTCTAGGTCCATCCATGTGTCACGAATGACAGGATTTCATTCCTCTTTACAGCTGAGTAATCTTCTGTTTGTGTTTGTGTGTGTGTGTGTAATCTTTATTCATTTATTTATAGATGGACACTTAGGTTGGCTTCTATATCTTCGCTATTGTAAAGAATGCTGCACTAAACATGGGGTGTATATATCTTTCTGAATTAGGGTTTTCATTTTCTTTGTGTAAATACCCAGAAGTAGAATTACTGGGTTGTATGGTAGATCTATTTTTAATTTTTTGAGGAACCTCCATACTGTTTTCCATAGCAGTTGCACCAGTTTACATTCCCACCAGAATGCTTGATGACTTCCTTTTCTCCACATCCTCTCCAATATTTGTTTCTTGTCTTTTTGATGTTATCCATTCTGACTAGTGTGAGATGATATCTCATCGTGGTTTCGATTTGCGTTTCCTAATGGTTAGTCATGTTTAGCATCTTTTCATGGGTTTTTTGGCCATCTGTATGTCTTCTTTGGAAAAATTCTATTTAAGTCTTCTGCCCATTTGTTAATCAGATTATTTGTGTTTCTGGTGTTGAGTTAGAGTTCCTTATATATTTTGAATATTAACCCTTATTGGATATATCATTTGCAGATATTTTCTCCCACTCAGTTGGTTGCCTTTCCATCTTATTGATGGTTTCCTTCATTGTGCAAAAGCTTTCTAGTTCAGTACCATCCTAATTATTTGTTTTTGCTTTTGTTTCTCTTGCCTGAGAAGAATGTTGCTGTAATTGATGTCCAAGAGATTACTGCCTAAAATTTTCTTTTAGGAGTTTCATGGTTTCAGGTCTCACATTTAGGTCTTTAATCCATTTTGGGTTTATTTTTGTGTATGGTGTAAAGAAGTAGTCCAGTTTCATTCTTTGGCATGTAGCTGTCCAGTTTTCCCAGCACCATTTATTGAAGAGATTGTCTTTTCTCCATTGTATATTCTTACCTCCTTTGTCACGATTAACTGACCATATATGCTTGGATTTATTTTTGACCTCTCACTTCTGTTCCCCTGATCTATGTGTCTGTTTTTCTACCAGTGCCGTATTGTTTTGTTACTATAGCTTTGTGGTATATTTTTAAATATGGGATTATGATACCTTGAGCTTTCTTCTTTTTTGAGTTTGCTTTGGCTATTCAGGGTCTTTTGTGGTTGCATACAAATTTTAGTATTAGTTGTTCTTGTTCTGTGAAAAATGATGTTGGTATTTTGATAGGGATTGCATTGAATTTGTAGGTTACTTTGGGTAGTATGGTCATTTTAACAGTATTCTTGTAATCCAGAACCCGATATTTTTCCTTATTCTTTTTTATCTTATATCTTATTTTTAAAAAATATTTCTTGAAATAGATTATATTTGCACATATAAAATTCAAAAGGCAGCAAAGTTTATCTTTATGTATACTAAAAACTAAATCTATCTCCTTTCAGTCTTGTTCACGAATTATTCAGTTTCCATCCTTGAAAGCAGCCTAATTTCTTGTGGGTTCTCCCATTGATATTTTAGAACATATGAACATATAAGTATCTCTATCTTTCCCTTTTTCCACCTTTCTTTTCCTTTCTTCTCTGTTCCTTCCTTCTCTTTCTCCTCTCTATCCTTCTTTCTCTAACATATATGTCATACTGTAAATGTCCTTTACATTGCTATTTTCATTTATATTTTGGGAATTAATTCCATGGGTAGTCCTCATTGCATTGTTTTTTTCTTTTTAGTTAGAGTATAATGTCAGTTTATGGAAATTCTCTAATATGTTTAGTGTTCTATTGATATATGTTAGGTAATTTCTAGTCTTTTGCTACGACGAACAATGCAACAATGCATTTTTACAAAAGTCATTTCACCATTGCCATCTAAGGTATTAGATTGCATACTCACCTCTTAAGGAATATGAGCAGTTGGGGCCCCTGAGTGGCTCAGTTGATTAAGTGTCTACCTTTGGCTCGGGTCATGATCCCAGGGTCCTGGGATTGAGCCTCATGTTGTCGGACTCTCTGCTCAGTGGGGAGCCACCTGCTTCTCCCTCTCCCTCTGCCTGCTGCTCCCCCCCCGTGCTCTCTCTCTCTCTGTCAAATAAATAAATAAATAAAATCTTTTAAAAAATCTTTAAAAAAAAGTTTTTCATCAAGACAGATTAGCTATTATCATTTATTTATTTTATAGTAGTAAAAATTTTCTTTTCTTTTTTTTAAGATTGTATTTATTTATTTGACAGACACACAACGAGAGAGGGAACACAAGCAGGGGGAGTGGGAGAGGGAGAAGCAGGCTTCCCGTGGAGCAGGGAGCCCGATGTGGGCCTCGATCCCAGGACCCTGGGATCGTGACCTGAGCCAAAGGCAGATGCTTAACCATCTGAGCCACCCAGGCGCCAATATAGTAGTAAAAATTTTCAATCTGATTCTATGTAAGTGTGTGTTGGCATAATACTCCTTGGATTTGTGGAGTTCCATGTTAGATTTATTTGAAAGATTCACTAAAAACAAATTTAAAAATCACTGCAGTTTCATTCTGCCTTGCTTTAAGGTTTGAATTTGAATTGTGAAACTTATCTTACATGTGGTTCCTGGAATTCTAGTGACTGCTACAGGTTTGTACTCCTCATGGGTGCATTGCTTCTAGCTGATTGGCTATCCTCAAGGATTAGCAGTTGAAAGCATTAAAAATAATAGGAGCTAATCAGTATTTTGACCCATGAGAATAAAAATCTAAAATTTATGTTTAGCTTTATAATAAACAGGATTAGGAGTAACTTGCTGCCTTATAAGACTCATTGCTATGATATAAAAGATGATAAATATTTTTTCTTTTTTTGCTTTCTTTTAGAGAGAGTGCATGTTGGGGGAGGGGGAGAGGGAGAGAGAGAGAATATTAAACAGTTCCATGCTCAGTATGGAGCTGGACACAGGGCTCAATCTTACAACCCTGACATCATGACCTGAGCGGAAATCAAGAGTCAGATGCTTAACTGACTGAGTCACCCAGGCGTCCCAGTTTTTTTTCTGTAAACCTGAATCAAATAGCTTTACCCATCAATGTTGCTAGTTCAAACAAATTATTTAACCAAATTCATTTTTGTACCCCATTTTTGCACCCCTCTGGTCTATATATAGGGAAGGACACTCTTTTGCTTAGGTCCCTTAGTGGTGTTTGTTTTCACTCTGATTTAAATGTTACAGTCCCCTCTTCCCTGCCACCACCCACCGTAGTGGATAGTCACATGGTTCCCTTGCAGACTTTTTGTCTATTTTGTTTTTAGAAGATTTAATTTATTTATTTGACGGAGAGACACACAACGAGAGGGAACACAAGCAGGGGGAGTGGGAGAGGGAGAAGCAGGTTTCCTGCCAAGCAGGGAGCCCAATGTGGGGCTTGATCCCAGGACCCTGGGATCATGACCTGAGCCGAAGGCAGACGCTTAACGACTGAGCCAACCAGGTACCCCACCTTGCAGACTTTTTGAAGTCTGCTCAAAAGTCACCTACTATGGTGAGCTTTCTTCAACAACCCTATATGAAATAAAAAACCTCCCCCTGCCTGCCCTCATCCTATTTTCCTTGCTTCATTTTCTCCCTAGCACTCATTTTGTGACAGAGTATTTACTTGTTTATTTACTTACTTTGTTTCATTAGAATGTAAGTTCGTAAGGTGGAGTCTTTGTTTCCTGCTGCATCACTAGCACATTGAGCAGATGCTTAGTAAATATTTGAATTGTATGAGTCTTGGTTTTCCTTTCCTGCTGGTTCTGAAACTTCTGGTTAGATTATAACAGTGTCTTCAAATTTTTTCATATATCTCCTGAAATAATTTTGACTACTTGTGTACCCTTTTGAACAGTTATAAATCAACATTTAATATTTTTTTACAAGTACTTTTTTTTAAAGATTTTTTATTTATTTGAGAGAGAGAGAGAGCATGCATGAGAAGGGGGAGGGTCAGAGGGAGAAGCAGACAGGGAGCCTGATGCGGGACTCGATCATGGGACTCCAGGATCATGACCTGAGCCGAAGGCAGTCACTTAACCAACTGAGCCACCCAGGCGCCCAACATTTAATATTTTTTATCATAATCTTAAGTAGAGTTGCACAGGATGTAATTTTTGACATATTGTAAATATTGTAAAATGGTTATATCACTCTTTTAAAAGTATCACAGCAATTTGATCCCCATCAGTATTCATTTAAAACATACATGCACACATTCTTATTTATAGTCAGACAAATTATTCTCTTTCTTCTTGAAAGGAGAAATGCCATTTACTTCCATTCTATTTTCACCATATGGCTTTCTCCTAATGTAGCATTTTTATGCTTTAAGTAATTTACTAATCATCCTATTATACTTGGAACACAGTATGTACATACCTTTTGTGATTAAAACACTCAGCAAACTAGGGATAGAAGGGAACTTTCTTAACATGATAAAGGGCATTTATGAAAAACTACAGCTAGTTTTATAATAAATTGTGAATAAATTGCTTTTGCCACTGCTATTCAACATTGTACTAGAAGTTCTAGCCAGAGCACTTGGGCAAGAAAAAGAAATAAAAGATACCCACATTGAAAAGGAAGAAGTAAAACTGTCTCTTTGCAGATGGCCTGATTCCATATATAGAAAACTCCACAAAGAATCCTCATGTACAAAATACTTATAAGTGAATTCAGCAAATTGACAGGTTTTAAGACAAGCATAAAATAATTAGTTGTGTTTTTTATACCTGCAATGAAAAATCTAAAAGGGAAATTAAGAAAATCATTTACAAAGGTATCTAGAAGAACAAAATACTGAGGAAAGAATTTAACCAAGGAAGCAAATCACTTGTACACTGAAAATTACAAAATATTGCTGGAAGAAATTTAAAATTCATGGATTGTGAAACTTAATGCTTTTATGATGGCAGTACCACCCAAAGCAGTCTGCAGATTCGGTACAATGCCTATCAAAATTCCAAAAGAAGTAGTTGACCTTCAAATTCATATGGAATACAACTGGCCCTGAATAGCCAAAACAATCCTGAAAAAGAAAAACAAATTTGGAGGACTCACAGTTCCTGATTTCAAAAGTTACTGTGAAGCTATCGTAATGTTAACAGTGTGGTATTGGCGTAAGTATATATAGACCAGTGGAATAGAATTGTGTTCAGAAGTAAACCCATATATGTATGGCCAGTTGATTTTCTGCAAGGGTGCTAAGATCATTTAATAGTGGAAGGATAGTCTTTTCAACACATAGTGCTGGGACAAGTGGGTATTCACATGTAGAGGAGTGAAGCTGGACCCCTACATCATTCCATGTACAGAAATTAAAACTTATTAAACCACAAAACTCTTGGATAAAAACATAGGGGTAAATCTTCATGACCTCCTATCTGGCAATGGATTCTTAAGTATGACACCAGAAGCACAAGCACCAAAAGAAAAAATAGGCAAATTGAAAATTATCAAAATTAAAGCTTTTGTGCATCAAGAAAGTGATCAAGAAAATGAAAAGATAACTTATAGAATCGGAGAATTTATTTGTAAATGATGTATCTAATAAGGTTCTACTATCAGAATGTATAAAGAACTCATACAGCCCGCAACAAAAAGACAATTAAAAACAGATAGACATGAATAGACATTTCTCCAAAAAGTATTTTCCAGTGGCCAACAAGCACATGAAAAGATATTTAACTTCATTGGTCTTTAAGGAAATGCAAATCAAAACCATAATGAAATACTGCTTCAGTTGGTCCAACAGATTGACAATTATTTAAAAAAATTGGAGGATAACAAGTATTGGCAAGGATGTGGAGAAATAAGAACCCTTGAACATTCCTGGAGGGAATGTAAAATGGTGAGACTTCTTTGTAAAATAGTTCTGGAGTTCCTTGTAAAGATAAACAGAATCGTCATATGACCCAGCAGTTCTACTCCTACTAGATACATATTCCAAAGAATTAAAAATAGGAATTCAAATAAATACTTGTATACAAATGTTTATAGCAGCACTATTCACAGTAATTGAAAGATGGAAACAACCCAGAGGTCCATCAAAGGATGTATGAATGAACAAGTTGTGTTGTATACATACAACGAATATTATTCAGCCACAAAAAGGACTGATGTATTGATATATGCTACAACATGGATGAACCCCCAAAACGCTATACTAAATAAACACAAAAGACCACATATTGTATGATCTCTTTTATATGAAATAGTAAAAATAAGCAGATCAAAAGAGACAAATTAGGGGTTGCTAGGGAATGGGGAGGGGGAAATAGGGAGAGATTACTTAGAGTATAGTGTGTTCTTCTGACATGTTAATGAGGTTTTGAGACTAGAGAGAGTTGACGATTGCACGACATTGTGAAGGCATTAAATGCCATTGAATTGTATACTTTGAAATGGCTATTTTTATGTTATGTGAATTTTACCTTAAAAAGTATATAAATCTAATGTTAAAATTTTTAAAATTATATATTCATATGATTTTAAGTACCTTAATATTTCTTCTGGTTGGAGTTATTACAGCTGTTGCAAAATAAAATTTTTATAGGTTTTGTTAAATAATGATTTTAATGAAATCATTAAGAAGTGAAATTTATTGGAAGTATACTTTCTCTTAATTATATAGTATTTTTTTAATTTTTTTTAAAGATTTTATTTATTTATTTGACAGAGAGATAGAGAGCACAAGTAGGCAGAGTGGCAGGCAGAGGGAGAGGGAGAAGCAGGCTCTCTGCTGAGCAGGGAGCCGGACATGGGGCTCGATCCCAGGACCCTGGGATCATGACCTGAGCCGAAGGCAGCCGCTTAACCAACTGAGCCACCCAGGCGCCCCTATATAGTATTTTTTTAAGATTTTATCTGTCAGAGTGAATGTGTGCACATGCTCAGGCAGGGTGAGTGTCAGGCAGGGGAAGAAGCAGACTCCTCAATGAGCATGGAGCCTGATGTGGGACTCGATCCTAGGACCCTGGGATCGTGACCTGAGCTGAAGGCAGATGCTTAACCTACTGAGCTACCCAGGTGTCCCAACTGTATAGATTTTTTAATGCTATTTAGTTCATGTGCCCATGGATGAATGCTACAAGGTTCAGCATCAATTCTATTCCTGTTTTATTATTTTTAATTTTAAATCCCTCAGTCATTGTTTCTTATAAAGGTGAATTCTGATCCTCATGATGGGCTTATTGGTTGGATTTCTGGTAGTGATCACAGGCAAACTTTTGGGATTTGCAGTAATGGGAGTCAGCTACCAGCATCGTCTAGTCATACCAAATGAAGATGTCTTTAATCTTCTTGGAAGCCTAACCACCTATTTCTGGTAATAGGCCACCATGGCTTGGAAGTAGACTGAATGTGTGAATCTGTGCCTTATGATCACCACCCTTCATACAGACTGAGGGGTCCGTGCCAGCTAATCACTCCTTGCCCAGAAGCAGAACAGGTTTCAGTAGCTTGTATTGCAGCATGCATAGTTGGATCATCTCCAGGATCGCCCATTCACCTCATGAGGCTGTTGCCCCATTTGCAGTGTGCCACAGCTGTGACCATCTTCCTGCCTCCAAAGACCTGCACCAACTGCAGAGTCTGTGGACTGCATGGCTATGGGCACACACAAGAGATCCTCATCACAAGATGCTACACTGGAAGAAAGCCCTGTTTTATGTTTTATTATACTCCAGTGCTGAGAAACATTAATATAAATAAATAGAAGGTAATGGAAGTTTTATTTTGTCATCGTCACTTAGTTCTTTGAAATTCTGTGTCATATGGCAAAGAGCATATAGTTATTTAATGTAAATTTAGTTTTAATGATTATCAGCTGACAACTCAGATTTTCCTTCAATTTCTTTTGAAACTGAAGAATTAGAAAACAGTTTAGTTGCATACAGATTTGATAGTCATTAGAGTAGGTCAGTGCTTTCTCAGCACCTAACACTGGTATTTCCAATTGCTCCTGTGTTTAGTGCTTTAGAGGTTTTTGCCTCTGAGGGAACTATATCATGGTAATGGACGTAGGTCAGAAGAATTTCTGTCCCTGGTAAAATGAAAAAGCATTATTGTGTAAAAAGGGGAAGGAAAAGGTGAACTCTTGACACAGGCAGAATAGGTTTTGAAATAGGTTGCAAAAGATTTTCAACTTTTTTTTTAACTTTTTATTTATTCATGAGAGAGAGAGAGAGAGAGAGAGAGGCAGAGGGAGAAGCAGGCTCCCAAGGAGCAGGGAGCCTGATGCGGGACTCGATCCCAGGACCCTGGGATCCTGACCTGAGCCGAAGGCAGATGCTTAACCATCTGAGCCACCCAGGCACCCTCAACTTTTTTTTTTTTTTAAAGATTTTATTTATTTATTCGACAGAGAGAGAGTACAAGCAGGGGGAGCAGTAGAGGGAGAAGAAGAGGCAGGCTTCCCGCTGAGCAGGGAGCCTGATGCAGGGCTTCATTCCAGAACCCTGAGATCATGACCAAGCCGAAGGCAGACGCTTAACCATCTGAGCCACCCAGGCGCCCCAAGATTTTCAGCTTTTATTTACTTTTCTAAAGATTTTATTTATTTATTTGACAGAGAGAGACACAGGGAGAGAGGGAACACAAGCAGGGGGAGCGGGAGAGGGAGAAACAGGCTTCCCACAGAACAGGGAGCCCGATGTGGGGCTCGATCCCAGGACCCCGGGATCATGACCTGAGCCGGAGGCAGACGCTTAACGACTGAGCTACCCAAGCGCCCTGATTTTCAGCTTTTAACCATAATTTTCTACTACGCCCGTGTACCTCTGGAGAAATGTTTACGTACCTACAGGGTCCTGAACGCTCTCTGGGGTCTTGTATAAAGTACTTCTTACTGCCTGCCTTCAGATAAGAATCTTGAAATAGATTGGGACTGCTGTATGTGAATAAAAAGATGGAAAAAAAAAAAAGAATTGGGCCTTAAAGCTTTTGTTTGAAAATGGATTTATTTATTTTTTATCTGGAATAAATGTAGAATTAATACAAAATACTTTAACATTTGGTGAATTAGGAGTGTTGGCTTTTCTTATAATTGTTTTCTAAAATTTTTCCCAGGTCAATGAATGGTCATTGAAGATAAGAAAGGAAATGAGAGTTGTTGACAGGCAAATAAGAGGTAAATTATGATTTTATGTCTCCTATTCCTTACCCTCTTGATAATTTTATATTAGTTCATAAAAATAAACTACATCTACCCATTGTAAGACATAGTTTATTCTTATATTAATTATTTATAGTTGTCCTCATTATTTTGCTTTTTAATCATTTTAAGAAAAACCTTTACATTTTATAAGAAATCTTTCCTCTGGCCTGCAATTCAGCTCTGCAAGGGGGAGGGGCCATGTTTTTTTATCTCTGATTTCCTAGAGATCCAGTTAGTGTTAGAAACAAAGCAAGTGCTCACATACTGTGATAGGCAGACTAATGGCCTTCCAAAGATGTCCCCATTCTGATCTCAAGAATCTGTGAATATGTTACCTTATGTGGCAAAAGGGACTTTGCAGATGTGATTAAATTAGGGATCTTCAGGTGGGGAGATTATGCTAGGTTGTCTGGGTGGACCCAATGTAATCACAAGGGTCTTTATAAGAAGGAAATAATATGTTGAGAAAAAGTGAGAGAAAAGGAGATGTGACCATGGAACCAGATGTTAGGGAAATGTCCTTTGAAGATGGAGGAAGAGGCCATGAGCCAAGGAATGCAGTTGTCCTCTAGAAGCTAGAGAAGGCAAGAAATTGATTCCTTCCTGAAGACTGTAGAACACAGCCCTTCCAACACCTTGATTTTAGACTACCGACCATCAGAATTGTAAAAGAATCACATTGTGTTGTAAGCCATTGTAAAAAAAAGAACTAAAGAAACTTCTTCCTACTTAAATGTTTTATGAAATTCACATTAAATAAAGTGTACATAAGGAATGCAGGTCCATTTTCACAACTCTATTTATCTTGGCATGGCTATAAATTGAAGAAAATACATTTCTAAATAGAGTTGGTTATTAGGAAGTACAATTTAAGGTGACTTGCACAGAGATAGTAATGTTTGAAACTTTTGTGATTTTTAACACTTTCATGATTGGAGAAAAATTAATACCATAAGGATATTTCAGCATCACTACCGTAAGAAAGGAATTGGAGAGGGCAGTTCTATTCCCAGCCATGATGGAATAATGTTTTTGAACTTGTACTTGCACTCCCATCATAAATAGAAAACTGGACAAAATCTGTGAAACATTGGCCTTCAAACCTTGGACAACTGACAGTGAAGGATTTTGATCACCAGGAAGAGGGAAACAGGCTTAATATGGTCCTGATTTTCAGCCTGGAGAAACTTTCTGGATCATAGCACATAGAAGGAGGTTCTAAGCAGAGCATGGTGGTTTTGGGATTGAGGAGACAGAGATCAGGGTTCAGGAACGCTATAGTCACTGGAATTTGTGGGGCATAATATCAGAGAGAAGGGCAGTACCCAGAGAAAGAGCTCTAAATGTCTACATAGTGTACCATTGAGTCTTTAGCTGAATACTAAGCTGTGCAAACTTAGAATGAGATTTCAAGAGGTTAGGCAAAGAATGATTACTGGGGACAGAACAAATACCAGGACACTATAAACTAAACAATTCTTAGAGCTAACAAAGAATTGAGAGATGGTAGAGTTCTGATCAGACACAGCAAAGAGACATTGTTGAACATTTTGGACATTAAATAGAGAACCCAGAAAGATCATGCATTTACTATTAAGGCTAAGGTAGGCCTAGATTAAAGGCTACTTAAGCCCTCACCAACAAAGCTTAAAAATAGTTCTTGAACACTGATCTGCAGACAGCTTAACTGCCTGTCAAAATAAAGCTGACCCTCTTTAAAAAAGGAAAACCCAAGAAAAGACCCTGAATCACCAGGGGAATGTTGAAAAAGAAAACCAAAGCTGGAGACATCACAATGCCTGACTTCAAGCTATATTACAAAGCTGTGATCATCAAGACAGCATGGTACTGGCACAAAACAGACACATAGATCAGTGGAACAGAACAGCCCAGAAGTGGATCCTCAACTCTATGGTCAACTAATCTTCGACAAAGCAGGAAAGAATATCCAATGGAAAAAAGACAGTTTCTTCAATAAATGGTGCTGGGAAAATTGCACAGCCACATGCAGAAGAATGAAACTGGACCATTATCTTATACCATACACAAAGATAGACTCAAAATGGATGAAAGACCTAAATGTGAGACAGGAATCCATCAAAATCCTAGAGGAAAACACAGGCAGTAACCTCTTCGACCTTGGCCACAGGAACTTCTTGCAAGACATGTCTCTAAAGGCAAGGGAAACCAAAAATGAACTCTTGGGTCTTCATCAAGGTAAAAATCTTCTACACAGCAAAGGTAACAGTCAACAAAACTAAAAGACAGTCTACGGAATGGGAGAAGATAGTTGCAAATGACATAACAGATAAAGGGCTAATATCTAAGATCTATAAAGAACTTCTCAAACTCAACACCCAAAACACAAATACTCCAGTCAAGAAATGGGGAGAAGACATGAACAGACACTTCTCCAAAGAAGATATACAAATCGCTAACAGACACATGAAAAAATGCTCCACATAACTTGCCATCAGGGAAGTGCAAATCAAAAACCAAAATGAGATACCACCTTAAACCAGTTATAATGGCCAAAATTAACAAGACAGGAAACAACAAATGTTCGCAAGGATGTGGAGAAAAGGGAGCCCCTTACACTGTTGTTGGGAATGCAAGCTGGTACAGCCACTCTGGAAAACAGTGTGGAGGTTCCTCAAAAAGTTGAAGATAGAGCTACCATACGATCCAGCAATTGCACTCCTGGGTATTTACCACAAAGATACAGACATAGTGAAAAGAAGGGGCATGTGCACCCCAATGTCCATAGCAGCAGTGTCCACAATAGCCAAACTGGAAGGAGCCGAGATGTTCTTCAACAGACGAATGGATAAAGATGTGGTCCATAGATACAATGGAACATTAGCCATCAGAAAGGGTGGATACCTACCATTTGCGTCGACATGGATGGAGCTGGAGGGTATTATGCTAAGTGAAATAAGTCAAGCATGGAAAGACAGTCATCATATGGTTTCACTAATATGTGGAATATAAGGAATAGGGCAGAGAACAATAGGAGGGAGGGAAGGGAGGGAAACCTGAATGGGAAGAAATCAGAGAGGGAGACAAACCATGAGAGACTCTGGGAAACAAATTGAGGGTTGCAGAAGGGAGGGTGGTGGGGGGATGGGGTAACTGGGTGATGGGTATTGAGGGCATGTGATCTGATGAGCACTGGGTGTTATATGCAACTGATGAATCATTGAACACTACATCAAAAACTAATGATGTACTATATGTTGGCTAAATTGAACTTAATAAAAAAATTAAATACACTGAAAGTAAAAAAAAAAAGGAAGACCCAAAAATTCAGACACTCAAAAACGAACCATTCAGAGTGTCCAACATCCAGTGAAAAATGACTAGAAAGAGACAAAGTATGACCCCAAATCAGGAAAAGAATTAGGCAATATAAATTAGACCCAGAAAAAACAGAGATGATTGAATAAGCAGACAGGACTTAAACAGCTGTTATCAATATGTTGAAGAAGTTAAAGGAAAACGTGAACATAATGAGATAAATAGAAGATGTAGAAAAGAATAACATGAAACTTATAGAATTTAGAAATAAAATGAAATAAAAATGAACACTGAGTTTAACAAGCAGGTAAGACAGTAATGAAAAATAAGATCAGTGAAATTGAGTAGTACAAACTATCTGAACTGTAATACAGAGGGGGAAAAATGGATATGAATATAACATCAGTGACCTGTGGAACAATATCAAGTAATCTCATCCATTTGAGTCTCTCTGAAGGAGAGGAGTCTGGAAAAGACCACATGAAATAGTAGCTGATGGAAACTGTAAACCCACAGACCCAAGAACTCAGTGAGCTTCAAAGAGGATAAACAAAAGCATACCAAGGCATATCATATTCAAATTACTGAAAGTTAACAATGAAGAGAGAAAACAGTCTGAGAAAAAAAGACACGTTAAATACAGAAAACGGTAAGGATGATGAAAAATTTCTTTCAGAAGCAGTGTAAACCAAAACATCTTTAATATGAAAGAAAAGAACTCAACATTATCCTAGAATTCTATATCCAGTGAAAATAGCATTCAAAGGTGAAGGTGAAATAAAGATTTTTAAGCAAAAGCCAAGAGAATTTGCTGCCAGGAAATCTACAGTACAAGAAATGGTAAAGGAAGTTGTAAGCTGAAAGAAAATTATAACTGATACAAACTGGGATCTACCCAGAGGCATGAAGCATGCTGGAAATATTAGGTATGTAAGTAAATATATTATTTTTTTTAAAGTTTCCTTTAAACATTATTTACTGTTTTAAGTAAAAATAATGTGAGGCTTGTAACAGGTAGAAATAAAATGTATAGTAGAACAAACGATTGCAGTGTCATCTTTAGAAACCTTGTAAATGCAGGTAGTGTCTCACAAGCCTTGTTTATTCCTGTTTTGTGCTTTGCTCATTTTATTTTACTTTATTATTTGCTCATTTTATACATTCTTATTTATGAAATTATCTTTAAGCCCTATCTCTTTCGTGATATTTCCTATTATTTTTCTTTTGTAGCAGTTTATTAGTTAACTAACTCTAACATGGTATCAGAAAAAGATCATGGGTTTTGGAGTCAACACTACCAAGTTTAAACCCCGTGTTTACTGTCAATTAGCCATCTACCCCTATTAAAATTCTTTGAATCTCATAGAATTGTTATGACATTTAAATTTGCAAATGTATGTAAAGTGTTTATGCCAGTACCTGGCATAAAGTAGGGTTTACTACACTGATGGTGATACCAAAAAAAAAGGGGGGGGTTGCTTTAGACAAAGTCTGACTTTGAAGTAATGTGATTGCTTTAAATATTACTTCCATTTGAAGATTTATCATAGAAACTTTTATTGTCTTTCATTTGGTTTTATATTAGCAGTCAAGGTGAATAGATTTTTTAAAGAAATACCAGTGTAAAAACTAGAACCTGCAAAATTAACCTATGATCTTTAAGTCTGGATATTGGTTACCTTTTGGGGCATGGTGAATTAAGGCGGACATAAAGAGACCTTTGTGATACTTTGTTTCTTGATCTGGTTCCTGGTTACATGGGTGTGTTTACTTTGTGAGAATTCATTTAGCTCTACAGTTACACTTTTCTGTGTGTATGCTATACTTAAATAAAAAGTTTAAAGAGAAAATAGTAACTTCAATAAGCCAAAGTATAACTACAGGTAGTTCTCATCTTCTCATGAAGGACTCAAGATATTCCACATTTTTAGCTTTCAGTTAGATGTGAAACACATTTAGAGCACTCATGATGGGCAATATTAGTATGAATTTTGATCATTAATATGGCCCCTCTCTTCAGATGAAAATAACTTGGTTTCTACATCCCTCCCTTACGAGTATAAAGGTAATAATGTACATATCGATGCAGAAGTAGTATAAATAAGAAAGTTAAAATCACCCTGAAATTCTACCGCTCACAGATAATACCATAAATATTTTAGTAATCATCCCTTCACATAGGTCTGTCTGTACTTCTATTTACACACACACACTTACTTATGAATGGCTCATACTTCTCTAGTTGCTGTTTCATTGATTTCTTTCCTTTTTTTTTAAGATTATTTATTTATTTGAGAAAGAGGGAGTGAGAGAGAGTACAAGCAGTGGGGAGAGGGAGAAGCAGGCTCACCACTAAGCAGGGAGCCCGACGTGGGGCTCGATCCCAGAACCCTGGGATCATGACCTGAGCTGAAGGCAGACATTTAACTGACTAAGCCACCCAGGTGCCCCACATTGATTTATTTCTTATTATAGTAAAGTATACGTAACCTAAAACTAACCAGTTTTAAGTATACAGTGACATTAAGTACATTCACATTGCTGTGCAACCATTACCACTGTCCATCTCCAAACTTTTCCTTCATCCCCTACTGAAACTCTGTACCCATTAAATAATAACTCTCTGTCTGCCCCCACCACCCCACCCCTGCAACCGATACCAAATCCCCTGGTAACCACTATTCTGTTTTCTGTCTCTGTGTATAATTTCAGTATTCTAAGTACCTCATATAAGTGGAATCAAGAATATTTGTCCCATTGTACCTGGCTTATTTTATTTACCATAATGTTTTCCACATTCATTCATGTTACATAGCAAGAATCAGAGTTAACTTCTTTTTTAAGATTGAACAGTACTTCATTGTATGCATGCTTCATTGTTTATTCATCTTTATATGGACATTTGGGTTGTTCTACATTTGGGTTATTGTGAATAATGCTGTTATTAACATGAGTGTACAAGTATCTGTTTGAATCTCTACTCTCAACATATTTTTTTTTTTTTTTTTGTGCCATATACTCTGTAGTGGAATTGCTGGGTCAGATGGTAATTCTATATTTAATTTTTGAGGAAACACCATAGTGCTTTCCATAGCACACTGCACCATCTTACATTCCTAATATCAAAAGACATTCAAAAGCAACCACATATATGGCGGAATAGAAAAGGTCACTGTGCACACCCAGGGCAAGCTACTGCTCTGCAAAGACCTGAGAAGACTTTTAAGTTTACAATGTAGGTTGATCCCCAGCACAGAGATACCCTGCAGCAATAAAAACAAAAAAATAGCAAACCCTGGTGCAGTGGGAGAATCTGACTTCAGAGTTGTAAGATTCAAAGGTCTCATTTCAACAACAACAAAATCATAAGATGTACAAAACAGGAAAATATGGCCCATCCAAAGGAAAACGAACAGAAAATGTCCCTGAGAGAGACCAGATGACTATTTTACTCAACAGGTACTTTGTAAACAACTGTTTTAAAGATGCACAAAGAGCCAAAGTAAAATGTGGACAAAGGCAAGAAAACGAAACATGAATAAAGTGGAAATATCAATAAAAAGAGAAAATATGAAAAGAAACCAAAAAGAAATTCTGCTGCTGAAGAGTACAATAACTGAAATGAAAAATTCATTAGAGTTACTTGAAAGCAAATTTGAGCGGGCAGAGGAGTCCATGAACTTGAAAATAGTACAGTTGGAATTATCAAGTCTGAAGAGAAGGGGAAAAAATTGAAGTAAATTAAGCCTAAGGGATCTGTAGGACATTGTGAAGTGGACCAACGTACACTTTGTGGGAGTTGCAGCAGGAAAAAGAAAGGGGCAGGGAGATGATTTAAAAGACTAGTGGCAGAAACATCTCAAATTTTATGAAAGACACGAATATAATCATCCAAGAAGTTCCACATACTCCAAATAGTGTATACTCAAAGAGACCCATGCCAATGCACATTATAATGCCCCATTATAATGTCAAACTTTAGATAGATATGACTTACCATATAAAAGGAACCTCAGTAAGATTTTCAGCAGGATCCTCAGCAGAAGTGTTGAGGGCCAGAAGGCAGTGGTTGATATATTCAAATGCTGAAAGAAGAACTATCAACCAAGAATCTTATATTCAGCAAAACAAAGGAGAAATCAAGGCATTCCTAGATAAACAAAAGCTGAGGGAGTTTGTTACCACTAGACCAGCCTGGCAGGAAGTGCTACAGGGTGTTCTGGTTGAAATTAAAGTATGATAGTAACTTGAAGCCATATGGAAAAATAAATATCTCTGTTAAAGGTAAATACACGGGCAATTATAAAAGCTAGCATTTTTGTAACTTCAGTTTGTAACTCCTTAGTTTTTTGTTTTCTACATGATTTAGGAGACTTGGGCATTTGAAAAAATACATTAGGCTATGTTTTTGAAATCACACTACAGAAAGAGGTACTTTTGTGACATCAGTAACTGAATGCGGGTAGGGACAGAGCTATATAGAAATAAAGTTTTTATATGCTATTGAAGTTAAGCTCATATAAATTCAAATTAGTGTTATAACTTTAGTATATTAACTGTAATCCCTATGGTAACCACAAAGAAAATAGCTATAGATTATACAAAAAAAGCCAATGAAATAGGATTTGAGAAGTTTCACTATGAAGAAAAGTAAACAGAAAAGAAGATATTAATGCAGGAAATGAAAGACAAAAAAGCTGTAAGGCTTACAAAAAATTGGCAAAATGGCAGAAGTAGGCACCTCTTTGTCAGTAATTAAATGTAAATGGATTAAACTCTTCAGTTGAAAGAGGTTGGAAAAAATGATTTTTAAAAATGATCCTACTCTATGCTATCTGTAAGTCACTCACTTTAGATCCAAAAGTAGAAATTGGTTGAGGGTGAAAGGACAGAAAAAGATGTCCCATGGAAATGGTAACCGAAAGAGAGTGGAAATTGCTATACTAATATAAAACAAACTTTAAATAAAAAAGATTACAAGTCAAAAGGACATGCTATATTATAACGGTTTCAGTAGAATAAGAGGATGTAATAATTAATTATACACATCTATGCACCTAAAAACAGATTGTCAAAATATGTGAAGCAAAAATTGACAAAATTAAAGGGGGAAATAATTCTACAATGATAGTTGGAGATTTTAATAATCTACTCTCAAAGGTGAATATAAAGCCAGGGGCACCTGAGTGGCTCAGTTGGTTAAGCCTCGATTTTGGCTCAGGTCATGATTCAGGGTTGTGAGATCAAGCCCCGAGTGGGTCTCCACACTCAGTGTGGAGTCTGCTTGAGATTCTCTTTCTCCCTCTCCCTCTGCCCCTCCCCCCTGCTCATGTGCACAGTCTCTAAATAAATCTTTTTAAAAATGTGAATATAACAACCAGACAGAAGATAAATAATCTTCTGTATCTTAATCTTAATTAATAAGGATATAAGAGTACTTGAACAACACAATAAATCAGCTAGATCGAATAGACCTCTACAGAATACCCAACAACAGAATACACATTTTTCTCAAGTGATCATGGGACATTCTTCAGAATGGACCATATGTTAACTCAAAAAGCAAGTCTCGATCAATTTAAAAAATATATAAAGTATCTTCTCTGACTACAAGGGTTGATTAGAAATCAGTAGAAGAAGGAGCACTGGAAAATTCACAAATATTGGGAAAACAACACACTCTTAAAACAACAGATGTGTCAAAAAAATTCACAAGGAAAACTACAAAGTATTTAGAGATGAGTGAAAACCACAACACAATATATCAAAACTTGTGGTATGTAGCAAAAAGCAGTGCTCAGAGGGAAGTTAATAGCTATAAAAATGCTAACATTAAAAAAGAAGGAAGATCTCAAATCAACCACCTCTAACTTTACATCTCACAGATTTAGAAGAACAAGAAACTTACCTAAACTAGCAGAATGAAAGAAATAATAAGAATTAGAGCAGAGATAAGTAAAATAGAGAATAGAAAAACAGTAGAGAACAAGAAACCAAAAGCGAGTTCTTTGAAAATTAATATTCTTTGAAAATTAACCAATCTTTGGCTAGATTGACTAACAATGGGAGGAAAGAGAGAGGACTCAAGTCCCTAAAATCTGAAGTGAAAGTGGGAGCGTTACTATGATTCTATGGAGATTAAAAAATATATATAAGGGTACTATGAACAGTTGTGTACCAATGAATTGGATAACACATTTTGAAATGGACAAATTCCTAGAATCACAAAACCTACCAAGACTGAAATAAAGAGCAAATCTGAACAGACTTGAGTGGATCATTAATAAAAAAATCTCCTGACAAAGAAAAGTCCTTGACCTTATGTGTTCACTGGTGATTTCTACCAAATATTTAAAGAACTAACCCCAGTTCTTCTCAAACTTTTCCAAAAAATTGAGGAAAAAACACTTCCTTAGTTGTTTTATAAAGCCATCATTACCTTGTTACACTACAGGAATAAAGAACCAGGGTTCCTGGGTGGCTCAATCATTAAGTGTCTGCCTTTGGCTCAGGTCATGATCCCAGGGTCCTGGGATCAAGCCCCACTTCGGACTCTGTGCTCTGCGGGAAGCCTGCTTCTCCCTCTCCCACTCCCCCTGCTTATGTTCCCTCTCTCACTGTGTCTCTCTCTCTCTCTGTCAAATAAATAAATAAAATCTTAAAAAAAAATGGAATAGAGAACCATAGACCAATATCCCTTATGAACACTGATGCGTAAATTAAAAAATAAATGCAGACAATTCAAAAGGATTATACTCCATGACCAAGTGGGATTCCTGGAATGCAAGGATAGTTCAATATATGTAAATCAACCAATGTAATATAGTACATCAACAAAATAAAGGAAAAAAAAACACATGATCATCTCAATTGATGCAGACAGAATTTGACACCCTTTTATGGTAACTTTCAACAAACTAGGGATAGAAGGAAGTTGCCTCAATGTAATAAAAGCCATATGTGAAAAATCCACAGCAAACATTGCACTCAGTGGTGAAAGACAGAAAGGTTTTTCTCTACGATCAGGAACAATACAGGGATGTCTGCCTTTGGCTACTTCTCCCCAACAAGAGTACTGGAAGATCTAACCAAAGCAATTAAGTAAAAAATAAAAGGCATCCAAATTGGAAAGGAAGAAGTAAAATTACCTCTTTGTAGATAATATGATCTTATGTGTTTAACCCTAAAGATTCCAAACAAATCTATTAGGTCTAACAAAACTGTTAGAACTAATAAATGAATTCAGCAAATTAGCAGGATACAAAACACACAAAAGTCAGTTGCATTTCTGTATACTAACAGTGAACAATCTGTAAAGGAAATATGAAAACAATCCTATTTACAGTAGCAACAAAAAGAATGAAATCCTTAGGAATTTACTTAGCCAAGGAGGTGAAAGAGTTGTACAGTGAAAACTATAAAAACATTACTGAAAGAAATTAAAGGTATAAATAAATGGAAAGACATTCTGTGTCTATGGATTGGGATAATTAATATTGTTAAGATATCAATAGCACCCAATCTGGTCTGCATATTCAGTGCAATCCCTATCAAAATCCCAATGACTTTTTTTTTTTTTAGAAATAGAAAAACCCATTTAAAAATTCATATAGATGGGGCGCCTGGGTGGCTTGGTCGTTAAGCGTCTATCTTCGGCTCAGGTCATAATCCCAGGGTCCTGGGATCGAGCCCTGTGTCAGGCTCCCTGCTCCGTGGGAAGCCTACTTCTCCCTCTCCCACTCCCCCTGCTTGTGTTCCCTCTCTCGCAGTGTCTCTCTCTGTCAAATAAATAAATAAAATCTTTAAAAAAAACCTAAAAATAATAAAAATAAAAATTCATATAGAATCTCAAGGAAGAGCTAAAACAGTTTTGAAAAAAAAAGAGGATTCACACCCTCTTATTTCAAAACTTACTGTAAAGCTGTGGAAATAAAACCAGTGTACTACCTGCATGAAGACAGTCATAAAGACCAATGAAATAGAATAGAGAGCCTAGAAATAAACCCTTACATATATGGCCAAATGATTTTTGACATGGGTGCCAAGATGGGGAAAAGACAGTCTTTTCACAGATGGTGCTGAGAGAACTGGATATCTACAAGCAAAAGAATGAGGTTGGACTCTTACCTAACGCCATATATAAAAATTAAGTCAAAACGGATCAAAGACCTAAATGTAAAAGCTAAAACTATAAAATTCCTAGAAGAAAACATAGGGCAAAAGCATCATGACATTGGATTTGGAAGTGATTTCTTGGATATGACCTCAAAGCCACAGGTTTTGTTTGTTGTTACAGAAATAGAACAAATTGGACTTCATGAAAATTAAAAAGCTTTACAAATCACAAAACAAAGTAAAAAGAATAAATAGAATAAAAAGATAACCCACCAAATGGAAGAAAATATTTGTAAATCATATATCTGATAAAGGATTAATATCCAGAATATATATATAAAGTTCTTAGGACTCAACTGAAAAAACAGTCCTATTCAAAAATGGACAAAGGACTCAAATAGACTTTCAAGTCTTTTAGAATATTTCTCCAAAGAAGATATACAAGTGGTCAGTAAGCACATGAAAGGATGTTCAGAATTACTAATCATTAGGGAAATGCACATCAAAACCACAATGAGATAACAGCTCACACCCATTGGGATGGCTGTTATTAAAACAAAACAGAAAATAAGTGTTGGCAAGGATATAGAGAAACTGGAACCAGTGATCACTGTTGGTGGGAATGTAAAATGAGGAGAGCAGCTGTTGGAAAACAGTATGGCTGTTCCTCAAAAAGTTAAAAATAGAATTGCCATGTGATTCCACAATTACACTTTTTACTATGGACTGAATGTTTGTTTTGCTCCCAGAATTCATATGTTGAAGTCCTAATCCCCAGTGTGGAGAGTATGGAGGTGGTGGGGGTTTGGGAATAATTAGATCATGAAGGCAGAGCCCTTATGGATGGGATTAGTGCCCTTTTCAGAAGAGACACAAGAAAGATAATCTCTGTCCATGATGTGGGGATACAGCAAGAAGGTGTCTATCTGCAAACTAGAAAGAGGGCTCTCATCAGGAACTGAATTAGCCAGCACCTTCATCTCGGACTTCCCAGTCTCCAGAATGGTTTGAAGTGAGTTCTGTTGTTTAATTCACCAAATCTATAGTATTTGTTATAGCAGCCTGACCTAATAAGATATTCATACCACGAAGTGAGGTGCTGCTGTACCAAACATCTAAAAATGTGGAAGCAGCTTTGGAACTGGGTAACGGGTAGAGACTAGAAGAGTGTTGAGTTGCAAGCTAAGAAAAGCCTACTTTGCCAGGAATGGAACTTCAGCGGCAACCCTGGGGAGGGCTTAGGAAAAAAAAAAAAGCTGGAGAGAAAGCCTCCATCTTGTTAGAGAACACTTAAATAATTGTGTACATCATATTGGTAAAGATACAGATGGTAAAAGCCATTCTGATGAGGTCTCACATGGAAATGGGGAATATGTTATTGGACAATGGAGAAGAGGCATTTATTTATAAAATGGCAAAGAATTTCGCTGAACTGTGTTTGGGGTCTAGTGTTTTGTGGAAGTTAGAACTTGCAAGCAATGAAATTGTATATTTAGCTCAAGTGATTTCTAAGCGAAGTTTTGGAGGGGAGGCTTGGTTCTTCCTGTTTATAGTAAAATGCAAGGAGAAAGAAAGGAACTGAAGAATGAATTGTTTTTCTTTGTTTTATTGAAGTATAGTTGACACATGATGTTACATTAGTTTCAGGTTTACAACTTAGTGATTCAGCTTCTTTATGCATTATGCTATGCTCACCTCAAGTGTAACTACCATCTGTTACCATACAACAGTATTAAAATACCCTATACTGTACCTTTTATCCCAGTGATTTATTCATTCCATAACTGGAAGCCTGTATCTACCACTCCCCTTCACCCATTTTTGCCCATCCTCCAACCTCCCCCACCCCTCTGACAACTATAAGTTTGTTCTCTCTGGATCTGTTTCTACTTCTTGTTTGTTCATTTGTTTTACTTTTTAGATTACAGATATAAGTGAAATAATACAGTATTTGTCTTTCTCTGTCTGACTTAATTCACTTAACATAATAACCTCTAGGTTCATCCACGTTGTCACAAATGACGATTTCATTTCTTTTTATGGCTGACTAATATTCCATTGTGTATCTGTACCCCATCTTTATCCATTCATGTATCAGTGGATACTTGGGCTGCTTCCAAATCTTGGCTATTGTAAAGAATGCTGTAGTAAACAGAGGGGTGCATATGTCTCCTCAAATTAGTCTTTCTGTATTCTTTGGGTAAATAGTAGTGGAATTACTGAATCATATGGTATTTCTATTTTTAAGTTTTTGAGGGACCATACTATTTTTCTCCATTTTCTCCATTTTCACCAGTTTACATTCCCACCAAGAGTACATGAGGGTTTCCCTTTCTCCACATTTTTGCCAACAATTGTCATTTCTTGTCTTTTTTATTCTAGCCATTCTGACAGGTGTAAGGTGATACCTCATTGTGATTTTAATTTATATTTCCCTGATGATTAGTAATGTTGAGCATCTTTTCATGGGTCTGTTGGCCATCTGTATGTATTTGGAGAAATATCTATTCAGATCCTCTGCCCATTTTTTAATCAGATTGTTTGGGGTGGTTTTTTGTTTTGTGTTTGCTTGGGGTTTTTTTGGCATTGAGGTATATAAGTTCTTTATATATTTTGGATATTAACCCCTATTTGGATATATTATTTGCAGATATCTCCTCCCATTCAGTAGGTTGCCTTTTTGTTTTATTGATGGTTTCCTTCACTTTGCAAAAGTTTCATTTTGATGTAGTCTTAATAATTTATTTTTGCTTTTGTTTCCCTTGCCTGAGGAGTCCTATCTAGAAAAGTGTTGCTAAGGCCAGTGTCCAAGACATTACTGCCTATGTTTTCCTCTAGGAGTTTTATGGTTTCAGGTCTTAACATTTAGGTCTTTAATCCATTTTTAGTTTATTTGTGTGTATGGTATAAGTGGTGTAGTCTCATTTTTTGCAAGTAGCTGTCCAACTTTCCAGCACCATTTACTGAAAATCGTGTCTTTTCTGCATTGTATATTCTTGTCTCCTTTGTCATAGATTGACTACATAAGTATGGGTTTATTTCTGGGCTCTGTATTCTGTTCTGTTGATCTATATGTCTTTTTTGTGTGTGCCAGTACCATAGTCTTTTGATTACTATAGCTTTGTAATAGATCTTGAAATCTGGGCTTGTGATACTTGCAGCTTTGTTCTTTTTCAAAGTTGCTTTGGCTATTTAGGGTCTTTTGTGGTTGCATAGAAGTTTTAGTACTATTTGTTCTAGTTCTGTGAAAAATGCTTTTGGTACTTTGATAAGGATTTCAATGAATCTGTAGATTGCTTTAAGTAGTATAGACATTTTAACAATATTAATTTTTCCAATCCATGAGCATGGGATATTTTTTCATTTGTTTGTGTCATCTTCATTGATTTCATCAGTGTTTTATAGTTTTCAGAATACAGGTCTTTCACCTCCTTGGTTAAATTTATTCCTAGGTATTTATTTTTTCTGGTGCAAGTGTAAATGGAATTGTTTTCTTTCTCTTTCTGTTACTTTGTTACTAATGAATAGAAATGCAGCCAATTTCTGTGTATTATATCCTGCAGTGTTACTGAATTCATTTATTATTTCAAAGAAGGAATTGTTAAGCAAAAAGGAACCAGAACTTAAAGATTTGGCATAGTCTCAATCTGTACGTATTGCAGAAAATGAGAAAGCATGTTTGGAAGAAGACAACAAGGGTATGGATGACCAGCTGTTTGGTAAAGGGATTAGAATGTGCGTTAACCGTGGACTTCTTCAGCGACTCCAGCAATATCACTGCCAATTTGAACTGAAGGAAATGGATACAGGTCAGAATGAAGGAAGGCTGTCAGACTTAGATTCTACAGGACAGGACGATAAACAAACCATTAGCCTTTGAACCTGCACTATTTTTCAAGGAAAGAATGTTCCAAAAGCTGATTCAGAGATCATCAGGGCTACCATCTTGGTTCTAGTAATCCAGACTGCCTCCAGTCAAAGCCATAAAGAAGGACTGCTGGCAGGGCCCTGGTGGTGTGACCCCCCTGCCTAGCAGACCCTCAGGTTGGGTGGGGCCTCCACAGAAAGCCACAGCATTGTGGTGCTCCACCAAAACATGGGGGTGATATTGCCCCCTCAGTGGGTCTGGAAGTCAGAGCATTGAGTCAAAGAGGATTATTCTTAAATCTTAAGATCTTGTGGAATTTGCCTTGCTAGGTTTTGGAATTGCTTGGGACCGTCACCTCTTCCTTCTTTCCTTTTTCTCCCTTTTGGAATGAAAATGTCTATCTTATGCCAGTCATATATTCGTAGCTGGAGAGGAATTTTGCTTCAGGATCAATCATACCTTGAGTCTCACCCATATCTGATTTAGATGTTTATTGATTGATTATTTTTCTAGTATAGCTGACACAATGTTACAATTAGTTTCAGGTGTAAGGTTTAGATGATATTTAGATGAGACTTTGGACTTTAGAAGTTAAAATTGATGCTGGAACGAGTTAACACTTTTGAGGTAGTTGGGATGGAATGAATACATTTTGCATTTAGAAGGACATAAATTTGGGTGGAGGCAGAATGCTATGGACTGAATGTTTGTATCTCTTGGCCATGTGAGGATACAGCAAGAAAGTATCCATCTGCAAACCACGAAACAGGCTCTCAGCAGGAACCAGATTGGTTGTTGGCACCTTGATCTTAGACCTTCCAGCCTCCAGAACTGTCAAATAAATTTATGTTGTTTAAGCCACCCAGTCTATGGTAATATAGGTATGTACACAAAAGATTTGAAAGGGCTTCCAAGAGATATTTGTACACTTATGTTCATAGCATCATTATTCACAATAGCTCAGAGTTCAGAGCAACCCAAATGTCTGTTGATGGATGAAGGATGAATGGATAAACAAAATTTGGTATTTGGCATATACATGCAATGGAGTATTATTCAGTTTTAGAAAGAAAAGAAATTCTGATACATGCAACAATATGGATGAACCTTAAGGATGTTCTGTTAAGTGAAATAAGCTAGTCACAAAAAGACAATCTATGATTCTATTTATATAAGGTACCTAGAGTAGTCATTCATAAAGGCAGAAAGTAGAATGGTGGTTACCAGGGGCTGGTGAGAGGAGGGAATGGAGTGTTATTGTTTAATGGGTGTGAGTTTCAGGTGTCTTGTTGTTTTTGCCACGAAAAGTGTTTCCATATGGTCCGGGGCTTGGGCGAGGGCTCCAGGTGGCTGTAGGGAGAGGCTCAGGCAGAACCCCAGACACCAGAGGGGGCAAGAAGGGCCCTTCAAAGGCTGCTAGGCTCTGCAGGCTTTTAGTCTTACACGAGCCTTTTGAAGAGATCCTCACCCAGCCTTGTGGCTGGCTGGCCTGTGGAGGTGAGTTAAGTGGTCGCCATCTTCTTGACAAGTGTCACCTCCCTATCTAGGAAGCAGTTCTCGAAGAAGTGGAGGTCTGCATGGGCAGAAGCCGGGGCTTGCAGATGCCAAAGGGCATGGTTCAGGTTTTTCTCCAGGGGCATGGTGTTTTCTGTGGTATCCAGGACCTTGCCCCACTCATCTTGGGGTGGCTTCTGCACCTCCTGGAAGAGGGCACTGGTTCTGCATCTTAAAGAGATGCTTGGTGCCCACTTGTGGAAGAAGTGGCCCACTCCCTGCTGAGCCACATCATAGCGGTTGAAATAGAAGCTGAGGAGAGAGGTAGGTATAGGAGGCCTGCAGGTGAATGTTGACCAGGAGGTTGACAGCGGAATAATTCTTATGAATCACAGACCCTCAGTGGAATAATTCTGACCAATCTAGGCACTCATGATTGATGGCAGTAAAGAGCTAAGATCGAAATAATGGTGTTGGCTGGTCCCCTAGGTGGAGGATGGCTGAGAGACGATTCCAAAGATTGCAACTAGAAAGGTGGTCGGAGGCTGTTCTGTCCACACGCTGTTGGAGCAAGAGACAGATCCCCGCCACCCTGGGCACATTGCCTGAGTTTCAGTTTTGAAGGTTATAAGGAGTTCTGGAGAGCGATGGTGGTGATGGTTCACAATAATAATGTATTTAATAAGCTGTGCACTTAAAAATTGTTAAGATGGAAAATTTATGTTATGTGTGTTTTACCACAATAAAAATCTCTCTAGTGTTCATAAAACACATAATATAGACCTATCTAACCTCTGGTTGATGATGTTTTGATACTTTTAATATGGTTGGGTTTTCCTTAAGTTGGAGGATTTTATAAATCATTAATAAATGTAGAGATTATACTCCCATAATCGTGAGAACCCTATTGATTATTAGAGCAAGCTCTGGAATATATTCATTTACAGTATTTTTAAAGTTCCTTAGTACCAGTACCAACAAATGCCCTTACCAAAGCAGTTTTGAAATTTTGCCTAATTATAGTAGGATTTACTTTTAAGTTACTTTAATTTTAATTTTCATTTTCTGGAAAAAATGAAAACCCTATTACATTAATTTAATTTTTATTTATTTATTTTTTTCCCCAATTTATTTATTTATTTATTTATTTATTTATTTTGAAGATTTTATTTATTTCTTTGACAGAGAGAGACACAGCGAGAGAGGGAACACAAGCAGGAGGAGTGGGAGAGGGAGAAGCAGTCTTCCTGCAGAGCAGGGAGCCCGACGCGGGGCTTGATCCCAGGACCCCGGGATTATGACCTGAGCCGAAGGCAGACGCTTAACGACTGAGCCACCCAGGCGCCCCTAATTTTTATTTATTTATTTATTTATTTATTTAATTTTGTTTGTATCTTCCTCTCTGTTTTCCTTTTATTTTTAATTTTTTTAAAGATTTTATTTTTAAGAACTCTCTACACCTAACATGGGGCTCAAACTCACAAACCTGAGATCCAAAGTTGCACGCTCCACTGACTGAGCCAGCCAGCTGCCCCTGTTTTCCTTTTAATAGACACACTTAGGTCACCATAAGAACAGATGTGAGTGCCAATACATCTCCTGGTTTACCTTTAATTTTTTGGTGTTTTGTGTTATGTTCTAAATTTAGATATCCAAAGAGAAGAAGAAAAAGTGAAACGGTCAGTGAAAGATGCTGCCAAGAAGGGTCAGAAGGACGTCTGTGTGGTTCTAGCCAAGGAGATGATCAGGTCAAGGAAGGCTGTGAGCAAGCTCTATGCTTCCAAAGCTCACATGAACTCTGTGCTCATGGGGATGAAGAACCAGCTGGGTAAGAGAGCAGTTACCTTATAGCTTCCTCATTAATGCTGATGCTCTTGCTCTTGTTAACCAGTACTGGCTGGTTTCCTCGAGTAGGAAAAACAGTCTCAGCTCTGGTTTTTATTCTTTATATTGTCTTCGTTGGGGTGTTACATAAATGCAAAATATAATTATCACTATCATTTTAGGATTCATTTTCTTTTGTCAGAGTTGTTATAATAATGGCAAAATATGCATATTAATCTCCTTTACTTAGAATATTTTCCCTCATGTGAACAGTGTTGTAAAGTGACCTGAGCGTTGAATCATGTGAGTTAAGAAGTGCATTAGAGGAGGAGGAAGAATGTTCACCCCATCTGGGTACAGACCACCCTAGGCAGAATTTTAAAATAGTCCACGTTTGTCTTTGGCTTTCACACCACCTCCTTTTCTGCCTTGTCTCTAGCTGCCTACCTAATGCTTCCTTACATCTTAGGAATCTGTAGACTATGTAATGGGTATTCAGCACACATGTGAATTATCAGTTTAATTCCTAAAAATATGTTATAATATTTAAAATAACCATAATTAAGTTTTCTTTTGTTGTCCAGTATAATACCGTTGTGATCTTTTAATGAGTCAGTCTTCAGGTCAGTGGCAGCTTGAGTCATAGGTTAAATTTTACAACCAGTTGGTTTCTTGTTTTAAATTAAGAAGTCCTAACTCAGAAGTATCATTCCTTGAGAATGGCAGCAAGTGACTGTCAGATATTTAGACTTGAGTACTGACTCAGGAATTACAGTGAAATTTTTCACTAAGGAATGTTTTCAGCTCTCTGTCAGATACGACACTGATGATATATCACACTCAAAAGCTAGGAGGCTTGACTATTTCAGTTTAGAGGCTCGTGCCAAATGAGTACCTAATCCATTATTTGGTTGTGTTTGGCTCTGAAGGTATTCCTTTGTGTTCAATGTTAACATTTAGATGTAGTTGTTAAAAATGCCTAGTAATGAATATATCATCAGTTTCTTTCTCCAGATACTGAAGATACTAATAATGGATTGGGAAGGACCAAAAAAAAAAAAACCCCAACCATACCACATCATCTTAACTTTTAAAATCTGTTATTTCAGCCCTAAGTAATTACACACACACACACACACATATATATATACACATTCTTTAAATACTGGCTATGTAATCTAGATATGTGCCTTTCAAGAAGCCAGAGTACCATAGAGTACCGGGAAGAAATAATCTAATCTTAACCTGTCAGTTTGGAAGCTTAAGTATCCTCTTGCCTTTCACAGCCAGCAAGGAGGGTTTTATATTTACTTCTTATTCTTTCTGCAACATGCTGTAAGGGTAAGATACATGTTCAGTTGACCGTGAACTTACTTTAAAATTTTTCAGGGGACGCCTGGGTGGCTCAGTCGTTAAGCGTCTGCCTTTGGCTCAGGTCATGATCCCAGCGTCCTGGGATTGAGCCCCGCATCGGGCTCCCTGCTCTGCAGGAAGCCTGCTTCTCCCTCTCCCACTCCCCCTGCTTGTGTTCCCTCTCTCGCTGTGTCTCTGTCAAATAAATAAAATCTTTAAAAAAAATTTTTTTTTCAGTATTTAACTGAATCAACATTAGAAAACATCTAGCTTACTCTGCTCCCCCACTTCTCCCATGAATAAAGCACTGTATTGCGCAGCCTCTTTCGTTTCCCCAGTTGCAAAGATAAAAGTACACCGGATAATATAGTAGATGCTTGGGTACCTGTCACCCAGAATCAATAAAATTTGACATCTTATTATATTTGCTTCAGTTTTATGTTATAGAAGAAGCCGGATTACTAAAGTTGAAGCTCCTTTAATATGCCTTCCCCAGTTCCAGTCCCTTCTCCCTCACCCTCCCCATGGGTAACCGCTGTCATGAATCTTAAAACGTGTAGAAATGTTATTATACTATATATACCATTCTGCATTGTTTTTTTCCATTTATCATTGTGTTTTTGAAGTATACCGATAATGATACATTTTTAAACTACTGGATGGGATGTATCACATTTTTTTCCTTCTCCCATTAATGGACATTTAGGTTGTTTTTAATTTTTGCTATTACAGTGCTGCTGTGAATGTCTTTTCACTTTCGCACATGCATTAAGGTTTCTTTAGGACAGTTATATACTCGGAAGTGGAATTGTTGGGTTAAAAATAACTGTTTAAATTTTGGTAGAATTGCAAAATTGCTATCCAAAGACGCTTTACTAATTTACATTCCCACCAGCTGTGGATGAGAGTTCTTTTTTCCATACCTTTTCACCAACCTTTGTCAAACTTTGTAATTTTTGAGAAATGTTACCTTGTTAATAGCAGATAACATTTCTCAGAGAACTAGTGTACTTGATCAGGGTCTTCTGTTCACCTTTTCTTTCTGCGTACTAATTCCTAAAAACCTTTTCAAACAGTTACAGCTCACAAGTAATATGCCTGAAAAATCTCTTCTTCTGTAGCATGTTCTTTCAGTAGTAAATGTAATGAAAGCTCTCGTATGTACTGTTGAGAAGTCAGAAGCTTGTTATCCTTTATCCACCCATAATAATATATCTTACCATTGGTTTCAAATATATATTGTTGTGGTTTTATCACACCCAAAAAGTAAAATATCTGCTGTTTGGTCTTTAAATGTCAAAGTGCTCCAAAGCTCCGTTCTAGATCCCTTGCTGTTTTCCATGTTCTCTGTCCCCCAGGTGACCTCACCTAACCTTGTTCCTCCAGATGTTGCTTTCCACATTTTTATCTGCAAGCCCAACTTTGTCGCCTAGTGTATGGGTGGCATCCCCACTTCCGTCTTAGTGGGCATGTCACAGTTGCCGTGCCTGCACGGAAATCTTGGCTGGTCGTAGCTCAGCAGTACCCACACCTCCTCCCTGCCTCTTCCGCTGGGAACCCAAGACCTCGCACGCTTTCGTCTGTGAGTGATCCCACGTGGATCCCCGGAGACGGGGCTTCTGTCCCTTCTCTTCCCCGCTCTCCTAGTTCTTGGGTGTGTTCATGTGATCACTTCCTTGTCATTTTGATTTCTGTTTCTTTCTGGAAGCAAAAGATTTTAGTTGTCAGATTTCCCAGACTGATCCTTAAATTTTCTTAACCTTTCCTGTTTTCCATTTTGAAAATTGTAATAGCACCTTCCTCATAGGGGAGGTGTGAGGCTTGTTCAGCGCCTGGCACGTGGTGAGTGCTGTATATGTGGGTTCAGAATATCACTGCCATTGATTTTGTCACTGTGTTTTCCTTACTGAGAAATTTCCTCCACTTTATTTTCCATTTCTTTTCTTGAATTCTTTATTTTGGCTGTCTTAATTTTATTTACAGAAAAGCGTTCTCTGATCTTTTTTTTTTTAAGATTTTATTTATTTGACAGAGACACAGCGAGAGAGGGAACACAAGCAGGGGAGTGGGGGAGGGAGAAGCAGGCTTCCCGCGGAGCAGGGAGCCCGATGTGGGGCTCGATGTGGGGCTCGATCCCAGGACCCGGGAATCACGACCTGAGCCGAAGGCAGACACTTAACGACTGAGCCACCGAGGCGCCCCTCTCTGATCTTTTTTTTTTTAATCATCCTGTTCTTATTTCATGAACACAATTTTTTCCTCATATCGACAGTCTTCTTTCTGAAATGTTCTAGTGTTCCTTGAACTGTTTCTCAGAGCTCCTTCTCTCCACCTCTTTCTTCCCTCTGTCTCCTCTTTTCTTAAGGAAGAAAGGGAGAGGGAGAAGAGAGTGGGGAGGCTGGATTAAGTGTAGGCTGTGTCAGGACCTTCCCCAGTCTTCTCAGGCAAATAGACTAAGCTACAAAGAGTGAAATGATAATGCATTTAATAAATGCATTTTTTTTTAGCCCCTGTTATATGCCGGATATATTGCTGGGCACAGGGGATGAAATAATCAACAGTACAGGCACAGTCATTGCCCTCTAGAGTATGGGGTGGAAAGCAAATAATCAGATAAATTTAACAAAAATAAAAATACCTAATAAATAATAAATTTAAGAAGTGGATGTCCTGCAAATTTGTGATAAGCACCAGGGGACTGTTCATGTGATCAAGGGAACTGCAGTCAGCGATGGCTCCTTTCAGGGACTGATGGTACCTGATGGAGGACGTGGGTGGTGGGGGGATGGGGGCGGGGACGACCAGACTGCCAGAAAGCCCTGGGGCCAAAAAGAACTGTGCACTTAAAGCACTGAAGGAAGTTCTGGGCGGTCGGGGTGCCGGAGAGCAAGGGGGAGGGATGGCCAGAGAGGCTGAGCAGGAAGGTGAAGAAGACGGCTTTTACAGCTGTTAGCAGAGCAAAGGTTTTCAGAGACAAGTTCCGGTTGAGACAGGCGGTAGTGATGGCGCAGATAATATGCAAGGGGAGTTCAGAGGAAAAGTATTTTGGGGAGAATTGGAGTCCTCTCAGTTGATTGGTTAGGGTGTACAAAGGCACAGGTGAAATATTTCAGGCTGTGTTCAGCAAACAGCACTTGATTCCATTTGACAAGAGCACATTAAGGGGGGCAGTGGGAGGTAAAGCTCCAAAGGTAATTTGGAGTCAGTTTGGTAAGTTAAACTGAGGAGCTGTCATTCATCTTGTAGGCAGTGGAGAGCCGCGGCCCCCTGCGAGCCCAGCCTGCAGTGTGCGAGGGCCTGGCACGGTGGGCTGGTGGGCAGGGGGACCCGAGCCCCCACGGCAGGCAGGGCCTGAGTAGCTCAGTCCGACGGGATGCAGTGGGAGAGGACGCTGGGAAGACCCAGTCTGGATACAGACTAAATGGATGTAGTGAAGGTATAAATAAGCTGGAAATGCTCTAAGCCCTTGAGCCTGAAGAATGCAGGGCCATTAAAAGACACTGGAAACCCAGGCGAAGGAAGAGGCTTTGAAGAGAGAACGGAGATTCTGTTTGGGGCTGACCAGATTGACTCCAGCAGGATCGCCCTGCTTCCCTAGCACCCAAGCACAATGCCTGTAGGAGGAACCCCCAGGGAGGGTTGTTGAAAGGGTCTATAGTAGGATGTTCCTGTTGGCAAATTAATAAATACAGCGGAGAAGGTAACTGAAGGTGGCATCAAGGACAGGGCAGGAGGGAGGAGTCTACATTTTGGAATAGAAAAGAAATTAGGAATACTGTACTGAGAGTTCCTGCGACATTAGGGTCTTGCCCTCGATGTCCGCCCCCCCTTCCACCCCCAGCCTGCTGCTGCTTGGAAAAGCCACCATTTGATGAAGTCGTTTTCCTTAAGATGTTTCTTCAGTTAAAATGCAGATGTCCTTGGAAGGGTAATATGTTAAACCTCGTCAGCTATTAATACATTGTCATGGTTAGATGCTTTCCAAGTGATCGCTTTCTGACAGCAGCTTCTTGCAGAATAAGACAGATGATGAATATGCTTTAATTGGGGGAGTAAATTAAGAGAGAGGTTCAAAGGTGGGGCAGGAAAAAGAATTGCCGTGCGATCCAGAAATTCCATCTCTAAAAGAATCGAAAGCAGGGACTCAAACAGATATTTGTACATCCACGTTCATTGTCACATTACTGACAGGCAAAAGGTAAAGGTAACCCAAGTGTCCATTGAAGGATGAATGGATAAACAAAATGTGGTGTGTACACACAATGGAATATTATTCAGCCTTAACTTAAAAAGGAAGGAAATGCTGACACGTTGTTACAATGTGGATGAACCCTGAAGGCATTATACTAAGTGTAATAGGCCTGTCACGAAAGGACAGGTGGCAACTCTATGATGTCACTTGCGTGGGGTACCTAGAACAGTCAGATCCGTAGAGACAGAGAGTACAGTGGTGGTTGCCCGGAGTTGGAAGGAGGGGAAATGGGACATTGAGCGTTTAATGGAGATAGAATTTCAGTTTGGGAAGATGAAAAAAGTTCTAGAGACGGTGGTGACGATTGCACAACGGTGTGAATGTGACACTTAAAAATGGTTAAAACAGTAAATTTTATGTTATGCATATTTTGTCACAGTAAAAATAAAGGTGGGCCAGGCCTGGATGCTGAGCCATTGTGGAGTCCTGGAGGCAGGGACTGAAAGGGAGCTCTGAGCCCGTGGGTAGTTGGGCAGAGTGGCCAGAGGAGCAAGAAAGGCAATGAAGAGAGGGTCAGGCTAGGGCAGCCCCTCTGCCTAGGGACCTGTTCCGATCTCCTTCTGCGGCCTCTTTGTTTCCTTGCTTTGATTGGAGCACTTGCAAGTGAGTTTGCAAAGTATGGATCTTTGAGGTGAAACATAGCGTTTGTGAAATTTAAACTGATGTTGAATCAGAAATTTTTAAAAGTTACGCAGGCTTACTGTAAAAAAAAATACTGCGTAAATATATAGAATAAAAAGTAAGTGTTCACCAATTCCCTTGTTTTGGCCTCAGCTCTCTCCACCAGTAAGTACTGTTACAGCGCCATCTGGAGTGTCGGGCAGTTTGCTTTGTTTTCTAATAGTGTGTCATTTTATATATAAATGACATGTATATATAATGACATACTGTTCTTACATACATAAACATATAATTACACGTATTACATACAATGGGCAGTACAGTAATAGATATGCATACATACATATTTCTTACACAGGTCTCCAAGTCCAAGCCCATAAATAAACACATAGGGACAGACTTTTCCCTTTATTTGGCATTTAATGTTTAATGTGATCCAGCATATACAAGATAAAAATTCAATTTCTGTAAGATTTGCTGAACAATAATAATCTTCTAGGGGCACCTGGGTGGCTCAGTTGGTTAAGCGACTGCCTTCAGCTTAGGTCATGATCCTGGAGTCCTGGGATCGAGTCCCACATCGGGCTCCCTGCTCGGCGGGGAGTCTGCTTCTCCCTCTGACCCTCTTCCCTCTTGTACTCTCTATCTCTCATTCTCTCTCTCTCTCAAATAAATAAATAAAATCTTTAAAAAAATAATCTTCTAAAATATGTATCTGTGTTATGTATTGTCCATGTGTTTATTCAGTGGTTTTAAATGTTTTCCTTCAAAACTTCCACAAATTCAAAATCTGTAGAGCAAATTGTCTTTTTCAGATGAAATATTTTTCCTTTGCACAAACAAAATACAGTAATATAAATTTTTAAAAGTGTAAAAACATACCTCCCTAACAAATTGATTGCTTCTGTTTGTTTCCTTTTTAATTTTAGTTATTGTTGATATGAATACTTCTTTTACTGAGCTGTGAGTGTACAAGAACATATAATTGACATTAAGTGAATGACACGACATAGTTGTCCTAGAATTTTCAAGGTCCTGTCTGTAGCAAGCTGGATCATCAGAAAGCCACATTTTCATCCCTCTTACCTTTGCTTCTCACAGAAATGCCTTTCCTGAGCTATATGTACATAGTATTCCTTTGCTTGTTTTTTTGATGGAAAAGAGACAGCTATATGAAGACTATTTCTATAACTTCTATACAATTACTGGTATAGTCAGTGAAGATTGGGGTATGAAATTTCTGTTAGAACCCAGTGCTGGAAAAAAATGATCTTTCCCAGTGAAACAGTATGCTTCTACCAGCCTCCTTACCAAGGCTCAGAACACAGTTAGCCTTTGTGCCCCAGCTGTTGAGATGCTAAAGCTAAATTTATTTTCAGTTGCAGTGGCTCTGCCAGCCTAAGTCAGTGATCCCCAGCACAGGGCAGTTTTGCCCTTCAGGGGACATTTGACAGTGTCTGGAGACATTTTGGGTTGTCACAATTGGAGGATGGGGGAAAGGCTACTTGCATGTGGTGGGTAGAAGCCAGGGATGCTGCTAAACACTTAGAATGCATAAAACAGTCACCTACGGCAGAGTTATCCAGCCCAAACCATTCAGCAGTGCCACTGTTGAGAAACTTAGGCCTACATTTGTGGAGTCAACTCACCCTTGTTAGCTTTTCTATTTATTTTTTTTTTAAGATTTATTTATTAGAAACAGAGATAGCAACAGGGATAGTGAGAGAGAGCACAAGCAGGGAGGAGAGGGAGGAGCAGGCTTCCCGCTGAGCAGGGAGCCCGATGGATGCAGGGCTCGATCCCAGGACCCGGGACCATGACCTGAGCTGAAGGCAGACGCTTAACCGACTGAGCCATCCAGGAGTCCCGCTTCTCTATTTATTTTATCATACCTGCTAATGCAATGTCTTTGTAATAAACCATTTCAAATTATTTTTTCAAGTGGTAGCATATAAATTATAAATAAACTGGATTTTAAATTTTTAAAAGTTTCCCAAAGGTGCATGGTGCCAATAATTTTTAATGCCTGTAATTCTCTTTCATGGCCTTTGGTTGAGTTTCCCATGTTATAGAATGTGTACTGTCTCCTTTTCCTTTTAATTTTTATCTTTTTGTTCTTTATTTCTTATTATGTATCAGATGTTTCTTATAAATCATTTATCTTTTAACTCTTTTTCTGTACCCTACTATAAGGAAGAAGTATCTTACTCTCTTCAAAGATTATTTTTGAGGCTTGAATGTTTTTGTCACTTCTCTGAGCTTTCACTTGTCGTTATTGTGAAATACTGTAAGATTCCATATTTTCTCAAAATTGTATTCATTCTGTTTGTGATTGCCATGTTTGAATTGGCTTTTAAAAATCATGGTCCGTCCAGTTTGTGAGTGGACAGACTCACTTGCTTCCCTGGGCCCTCAATATCAAGGAGCTGCAGAATTTTGGTGTTGATGCCATTTTTTAATATTTATTTTAATTTCCTTTTCTGTTTTTTAAATTTAACTGTAATTTCCACAAGAACCTATGATACGTAGAGTTTTGTGCTTTTGTTGCTTTTATCACTGGTGTCAAATTCTTTTCAGAATATCTACATTAGTTTTTGCATTGCTGATTATGAAGTGAAGCCTGTATTTAGCTACTTTTGTTTCCGTCTTTGGTTATTGTAGTAGTATTCATAGCAGAACTTGTATTTTTTGTGTATATCTTTTTTAGCAGGCAGGCATGGGAATATATTATTGCTTTATTTTTATATATTCTTTAATGTTTATTTGAGAGAGAGTGTGTTTGAGAGAGAGAGAGAGAGAACATGAACAGGGGCAGAGGGAGAGGGAGAAGTAGACTCCCCACTGAGCAGGGAGCCTGACTAGGGGCTCGATCCCAGGACCCTGGGATCATGACCTGAGCTGAAGGCAGATGCTTAACCAACTGAGCCACCCCAACGCCCCCTATCTATATTGTTTTCCAAGGGTTTTTTTTTTTTTTTTTTTTAAGATTTTATTTATTGGACAGAGAGAGCGAGCCAGGGAGCACAAGCAGAGGGAATGGCAGAGGGAGAGGGAGAAGCAGGCTCCCCACTGAGCAGGGAGCCCGATGTGGGGCTCAGTCCCAGTACCCTGGGATCATGACCTGAGCCAAAGGCAGACGCTTAACGACTGAGTCACTCAGGTGCCCCATGAGGGTTTTTAATTAAGGTTTTTATTTTGAGATAATTGTAGATTCACATACATGCAGTTATGAGAAGTAATATACGGAGATTGTGTGTACCCTTTGCCAATTTTCCCCAATTATAGTACAATATCCCAACCAGGATATTGGCATTGATATAGTCAAGCTGAAGAATGTTTTCAGTTTCCATCTCTACAAGGATAGGATCCCTAATGTTGTCATTTTATAACCACACCTACCCATCTAATCTCTGGCATCTCCCTCCCTGCCCATCTCTGGCAACCACTGATCTGTTCTCCATTTTATAATTTTATCATTTCAGGAATGTTATATAAATGGAATCAGTATATAACCTCTTGGGATTGATTTTTTTTTCCCCCCACTTAGTGTAATTCTCTGGAAATTAACTCAGGGTTTGCCTGTATCAGTAGTTCATTCCTTTTTTATTGCTGAGTAGTATTCCATGGTATTCGGATGTACCACAGTTTAACCATTCACCTATTGAAGGACTTCTGGGTTGTTTCCAGTTATCAGATATTTTGAGTAAAGCTGCTCTAAAAGTATACAGGTTTTTGCAAGAACATAAATCGTTTCTCTGAGCCAGAAGCCCAATAGAACAGTTGCTGGGTTTTATGGTTGTATATAAGGAACTGTTGTCCAGAGTGGTGGTACATTTTAAATCCCACATGCCAGCGTATGAGTGATCCAGTTTTTCTGCATCCTCCACAACATTTGGTAGTGTCACTATTTTTTATTTTGGCAGTTCTGATAGGTGTGTGGAGCTGATCGTGGTTTTAATTTGCATTTCCCTAGTGGCAGATGAGTAGGAATATTTTTTTCATGTGCTTACTTGCCAGCCATATCTCCTCTTTGGTGAAATGACACTTCTCCACTTTTTTGTATGTTAGAAATTTCCACAGTGAAATGCTAAAAGATTAATCCTTTAAATACTTCAGTGTTTTTTATGTCTATTTCTGGGTTTTAAATGCTTTTTTTGGTTTTTATGTTTATTTCTGGGTTTTAGTTTCTTCTCTGAGATCATTTGATCTGTTATTGTCACTAATATGTAGCCATTTTATGTCTGTAATTGAAAACTTGGGGAGAACTACTTTCTGTTTGTTGAAGTCCCTCCCCTTCCTTTTGCCATATGAAATTGATTTTATTTCTATAAAAAATGTTCTGGAATTTTTATAGTCAGTACGAAAAAGGAAACATTTCTGACTTAAATATGTCATTATATGTAGAAACACTTGAGCCTTTTGGGGCGCCTGGGTGGCTCAGTCGGTTAAGCGTCTGCCTTTGGCTCAGGTCGTGATCCCAGGGTGCTGGGACCTAGCCCCCGCATCGGGCTCCCTGCTCAGCGGGAAGCCTGCTTCTCCCTCTCCCACTCCCCCTGCTTGTGTTCCCTCTCTCGCCGTGTCTCTCTCTGTCAAATAAATAAAATCTTAAAATATATATATATGTGTGTGTATATATATATATATATATATAAAGATATATATTATATATATATAGATATCTATATATCTATATATATAAAGAATATGTATATATATATATATATATAAAGAAGCACTTGAATCTTTTTTAACCACCTCAGTGTTGTTTGCTATTAAGACATGAATATGTTTAACATTTTTTTAAAGTCATATTTGAATATTATAGTTTTCCTTGTGTCTTCTGAGTTCATTTGTTGCTTTCTTAAACAAATATTTGAGTGTCAGCTGTGTCAGGCACAATGCTAGGCACTGGGAGTAAAATCATGAGTCCACTTCAAATAAAAAAAGAAATCTTGTCCTCTCTTGGGCAAGCACGTATTACCAGAATGATAACCTTAATGAGAAGAAGATTCGATGATCCTTGCATAAGGATGACATACAAATTCATGTAGCATACCATTAAAAGAAAAGAAAATCTATCCATCAAGTCCCCACTCTAGAGAGCTATTAGCAGGGGCCTGCACTGCACATTGAGGGAGGAGCAATGTGCAGAGACCCCCACAGCAGGAGGAGCCTGGAACACTGGAAGAGCAGTGGAAGGCCTCACAGTGGGCTGGGGAGAGGCTAGCAGAAAGAGCTACAACCAGAAATGCTTATTTCATGACCCCTTCTGTGTGACTTTGATCTTTCTAATTTTAGATGTCAGCTAGTTTTTATAATGCTAGCTTATTAATGTTTTCTGTATTGTTTTAACCTTTTGGAGTTTTTTTTCTTCTTTAGAGAGCACGTGCGCGTAAGCGCATGTGAGTGGGGTGGGGGGCAGAGGGGAAAGGGAGAGAGAGAATCTTAAGCAGGCTCCATGCCCCCCTGCTTAACTGAGCCACCCAGGTGCCCCATAGATTCTTTTGTTATTGTGAAATATATACATAGCTAAAAATCCTGTGTTCTGCCTCTTTACCCCTTCCTCCCCCAGCCCCTGGCAACCACTGATCTTTTTACTGCCTCCCTAGTTTTGCCTTTTCCAGAATGTCATATGGTTGGAATCATACAGTGTGTAAGCCTTTTATTTATTTATTTATTTATTTATTTTTTATTTATTTATTAAGATTGATTTTATTTATTTGACAGAGACAGGCAGGGGGAGTGGGAGAGGGAGAAGCAGGCTTCCCGCCGAGCAGGGAGTCCGATGTGGGGCTCAATCCCAGGACCCTGGGATCATGACCTGAGCTGAAGGCAGACGCTTAACGACTGAGCCACCCAGGTGCCCCGTGTGTAAGCCTTTCAGATTGGCTTCTTTCATTTAGTAATATGCATGTAAGTTTCCTTCATTTTTTTAATGGCTTGCGAGTTCATTTCTTTTTAGTGCTGAATTTAGTGCTCCATTGTCTGTATGTACCATACTTTATCCATTATTGCTCACTTTAAAGCAACATCTTGGTTGCTTCTAAGTTTTGGCAGTTACAAAGAAAGCTTCTAACCTGCAGGTTTTTGTGTAGACATGTGTTTCAGCTCATTTGGGTAAATACCAAGGAGTACAGTTGTTGGATCATATAGTAAGAATATGTCTGGTTTTGTAAGAAATTGCCAAATTGTCTTCCAGAGTGGCTGTACTACCATTTTGCATTCCCACCAGCAATGAAGTAGAGCTCCTATATAGTTCCACATCCTCGCCAGCATTGAGTGTTGTCAGTGTTTTTGGATTTTGACAATTTTAATACATGTGTAGTGGTATTTGTTTGTTTTAATTTGCAGTTCCCTAATGACATATTGATTATCTTTTCATGTGGGTTTTGGTGGTTGTGTTTTGGTTTGCTTTTTGTTTTTGTTTTTTGGTGAGGTATCTGTTTAGGTCTTTTGCCCATTTTTAATTGGGTTCGTTTTCTTATTGTTGAGTTTTAAGAGTTCTTTGCATACTTTGGATAACAGTCCTTAGATATGTTTTTTGCAGATATTTTCTTCCAGCTTATGGCTTATCTTCTCATTCTCTTGTAGGGGTGACTATTTTTATTATAAAATAATTTTTATCTGCCTCACCTGCTTCTTTCCTTGTGGAATATAGAAAGTACATCTTAATCTAGTTTTTTATTTTTCTCTGTATACATATCTTCTTTGAGTTTCCATTGTAGCACATACATATATTTTTGGCCTTTTAAAAATCCACTTACCCCAATCTTGATCGGTTATCAAATTAAATTTTTTGGAATTAGTTTTATTTCTAAGTTTATTTTTGCTTCCTCTTTTCCCCACTATATTGACTCTTCCCTTTCTTGTTCAACAATTGGAAATTTATACCTCTTTCAAAGTACAACTGTTTTAGTATTTTAACACTTGTCACACCATTTTTTTCTGTCTCCCATCTTTTTGTTTTTACTAATTCAGCTTAAAAAAGTTTATTGAACACGTCACATTCAGGCACACACTCTGGTATAGACTCAGGATCGAAATTAGGATAAAACATGGGCCTGTGTAAACATCAAACATTATAGTTCAAAAAGAACTATATGGAATTAGCTTTATTTTTGCCCTTCTTCTCATCACTTACCTTTTTACAATAATCAATAGTAACTTTAATATTTTAGAACTTTTTTGTACCATTATAATGGCATATATAATTATTTCATACAGATTCTTGGTATTTCTGCTAAAATTATAATAATGTTCATCTTTTTTAAAGATTTTATTTATTTTTTGACAGACAGCAAGAGAGGGGACACAAGCAGGGGGAGTTGGAGAGGGAGAAGCAGGCTTCCCGCAGAGCAGGGAGCCCGATGCGGGGCTCGATCCCAGGATCCCGGGATCATGACCTGAGCTGAAGGCAGACTCTCAATGACTGAGCCATCCAGGTGCCCCAATAATCTTAATAAATAGATCAATATTTGTTTTCCATTCTAATGTTAAGGGAAATGAAGTATTCTCTGCAACTACAAACTTCCTGACTCCTTTGGAAAAATCATAAAATTATGTGTATGTTAGACAGTCATTTCCTGGTCACTCTTGTTTCCTCGCCTCTCGTCTTTAGCTGTGAAAGCTGTTGTTCAATCGCTCAGAACTTTAAGTGTCATGAAGTTCCAGAACAGATTTGGAGGGGTGCTAAATCTGTTTTGACATGTTAAAGATGTGTGTGTGGCCGGGGGGCAGGGCAGAGGGATGATCAGTTGCTATTATCGTGATTTCTTAGCATATATAGTATTGATATGATCAAACAAAAATGTTTCCTTAACAAGGAACAGTAACCACCATACTGCAACACATAGACTCACTGTGTATCTTATCTCGATTTCTCTCATTTTCCTGAGGACCAGTGACAGGTCTCTCACAGAGCAGTCGCCATCCATAAGCTGGTGTATGGGGAGCACTAATTGGGTATCCTAAAGTATTGAATTTTCCACTGTGGCCTGGCAAGGTCTAGAGCTGTTCCTCCCATGTGTGACTTGTCTTGGGTGTCATAGTCATTCCTAGCTGACTTCTTCCTTCAAGATCCAGATGCATGCCTTCAGGCCGCTTTCTAGATCAGCCGGTTTCTGTGCATGCTCAGAGAATGTGTACCTATTGTAGCCAAAGTCACATACAATTTGGAAAAGTCAGTCTCTTGGTCAACTAGCCCAGTAATGTAGTCTGCCAGTTCATAAATAGCTTTGGGAGTCCACCTATTACTGTTCTCTTTTATAAGAATACCTTATGACTGTTACTCTTTATACCAATTCTGCGTCACATTGTGTTAAACAGTCCTGTTACTTTTCCCTCTCAGCGGTTTTGCGAGTGGCTGGTTCCCTGCAGAAGAGCACAGAAGTGATGAAGGCCATGCAGAGTCTTGTGAAGATCCCAGAAATCCAGGCCACCATGAGGGAACTATCCAAAGAGATGATGAAGGTGACCTGGGGCCACCCCTGCATCCCATTCCTAGCAGTCACTCCCAGCAGATGGCAGGGGGCTAGGGCCAGGGGTGGGCAGGAATGAATGGACCACTGTTGCCAGACATAAATGATTTTGAAGACAGAGGAGCAGCTCTTAACACTGGTTGAAACCGTCTGAGCTGACCAGAGCAGAGGCTGGGTCAGATTGCCAGTGTCCCAGGATCAGGGCCTAGAAAGGTCTTCTGCTGGTAGCCTTCAGACAGGGATAAGCCTCAGGAGAACACTGTTACTGAGCCCCTGCAGCTGTCCTATAGAGTCCTCCTGGTGATCCTGGAGGGAGCTGGATTTTTACCCCATTTTACACAGGAGGAAATCGAGTCTTCAGGTTGCCAGGTAATTAACCTAAGTGACCTTGGCAGTAAGTGACAGATCTGGGGTTGGAACACACATGTCTGACCTTAACTGCCTGAGCTGTGTTAGAGGTGGTGATAGTAAGTTCCTCAGACAGGTGTGTTTCTCACTTTGGACTTGTGACCTGAGAGCCAACATTGTACACCTCAGATTCTTATATATTAGCTTATGTATAGGAATTGCCTTTCTTCTTCCTGGGGAATTTCATTTATGAACTTGAATTCTGTGTGGGGCTTTAGGGCGTGGGAGAGAGGAACGGGAGAAAATTGATGGAACAACAACATATAATGCCCAGAACCCAGGTCTTTGGCACGAGAAGTGTTTGGGCAGTAGTAGGGAGGAAATGGGGTCAGGAGTGTGTGTCCTTTAAAAGTGGTGTGTGGATCTTTTTTCCCAAGTTGTGATGACTGTCCATGTAGAACTGGATAAAAAGGTAATTCTTAGAATGACCTTAGGCCTGCTCATTCTAACTTATGTAGCCACCAGAATCTGAGGGGAAGACCTTTTTAGAATCTGGGGTCTTTTCCACAATGGTTTCTGAATGCTGAAAGGAATATAGATTGGGAGGAAGACTTGCATGTAATACATAATATTTACTGAACTCATTCCAGGATACATCCCCAAGTACAAACTGAAGCCTCTGGTAGGGGCCCAGCTCCTTGAGGGCAGGGACATGATGTTAGTCCTTCCGTTTGTTCCCAGACCCTGGCCTGTTGTGTGGCACAGAGCAGGCATTTGATGAATGGTTGCTGAGTGAATAAGTGAATAAATGAGTGAATGACTTCTACCTCCAGGATGTGGAAGGCTATTACAGTCAGGATTCCAGTAGGCTCTTTTAGCCAGTTACAGAGCATGTCCTGAACCTCCTCTACGGTAGCCTCCAACAGTAAGATGACATCCATTCATTCAGGTCAGAAGGCTCCACCTGCGTGAATTGAATTTGTTTCTTTGTAAATTTAGGTTGGGAGGAAAGGATCTGAGAGTGGGTAGAATATGGTTGTTAGTCTGATTCATGTCATTAAGACATGAAAAGCAGGCAGGAGAGAGGGCTTGCTTTACATCTGATGCCATCAGCATGGCCGTGCCTTGCTAAGTGCCCTGCTAAGTGTGGGGGAGCCAGGGCCAGAGCTGCCACAAGTGCCCCTCTGCTCCTTGAACTCCTGGATTAAGGTACGAAGCAAGGGACTCAGCTCTTGCAAGTGGCAAAGCAATTAGGATTTTTCTCTTCTGGCAGCTTCTCAGAAGCCTGAACCCATACTTTCCTTCTGCCTCTCAGTCCTTTCCCATCTCTTCTACCCAGGGATACTAGGGGCCTCTTTCTGTCACTGGAGGGTGCTGTTAGGAACTTTTGCTTCAAAACCAAACAAAAAACAGTCAGTAGGGTCTTACTTGGGAAGACTGTGGGTCCGGCTTGTGTTGGGCAGTGTTGGAGAACGATTTTCTTGTGCCCCATGTTGAGGACAAAGGAGGCTGAGTGGCTGGCTTCAAGCCAGGCACGGGGCTTCCAGTAGAGTCTGGGCGTTACCTTGTTGGGTCCAGAAACCTTCTTATCAGTTCTCTCAGGAATGGAGGATCGGTCTTTGGTGAATTGTTTGATCCTTGCCAGAACCCCTTGGACTGGCCCTGTACCAGCAGGTGTAACCTGGACACGCTAAGTACTCTTCAGGCCTTTTCAGGGTTCCATAGAACCCCATCTGCTTTTAGTACTTGTTATCATAGTATCTACGAAGGCTCCACTCCATTTTCTTTTTTTTAAGATTTTATTTATTTATTTGACAGAGAGAGATTGAGAGCACAAGCAGGAGGAGGGGCTGTGGGAGAGGGAGAAGCAGGCTCCCTGCTAAGCAGAGAGCCCGATGCAGGGCTCAGTCTCAGGACCCTGGGATCATGACCTGAGCCGAAGGCAGACGCTTAACCGACTGAGCCACCCAGGCGCCCCAGGACACATGCTTCCTGGGAGAGCTCAGAGCACGCTCGTTTTCAGTAGGTTGTTTCCCAAGTGCTGTCATTACAATCTGGGTTACTATGTGAGGCTCTGCTGAGAGGGGGCCCCCACCAGCCCTGGTGCTGAATATGGAAAACAATTTCCCTGTGGCCTTTGCCTTTCTTCAGAGAGGAGAGACAGCATCAGTGTTTCTAGTGGCCATCTGTCTAGGTATTAGCCCTCAGAAGGGTGGTTTGGACTTGGAGACACTAGAGCTTGGGTGGAACTGGACCCACAGAGGAGTCTCTGGGGAACAGATTTGATGTGATTTGTTCTGTCTTTAGGCTGGCATCATAGAGGAAATGTTAGAGGACACTTTTGAAAGCATGGATGATCAGGAAGAAATGGAGGAAGCCGCAGAAATGGAAATTGACAAAATTCTGTTTGAAATCACAGCAGGTATGGCCCTGAGATTCTTCCTCTTTCTCCCCTCCCTTTGTGGTCATTCTTCTTGCAGTCACTAAGTTATCTGGTAGCTTTTTCTTTAGGACTCTCTTACTTCTACATTTTTTAGACTATAAAGTTAGTTCTTGAAAAATAAACACAATATCCATAACATCTTTTTAAAAACTCCTAGAGTTTTCAAAATGGTAAGAGAAGCACTGCTCTCACAACACTGCCGTTGGGAGCTTACATTGGTATAGACTTTCTTGAAAGCAGTTTGGCGATAGCTGTCAAAAGCCCTGGACCTAATAGATTGATTTCTGGGAGTTTATTCTGTAATTGAGGATGTGATGAAAGATTTAATTCAAGGATGTCTGTAGTAGCATTATCATATTGAAAAGTTTGAAACAAGCTAAATGCCTAATGATAGAGTATTGGTTGTATTGTGTTATATCTGTTTTAATGGAATACTTTATAGCTGTGGTAATGTGGAAATACATTCACTGACATGGAAAGATGTCCACAATATAATGTGTGAGAAAAGCCTCGTTACTGCAGTCCATACTTTTGTGTAAAAACCAGGCCTATAGAAAAAGTCTGGAAAGGGAACAAACAAAAAATAATAGTTATCTCTGAAAATTGATGAGGTTTTAAACTTTATTTTTACTTCTGGATATTGGGTCTTAGGCTTAATAAAAAAAATAGTGACATTTAGTTTTTATCTGTTTGTTTTAAAATTGTTTCTTTGTTTTAAAACTATTGGGAGAAAGACTAGTTGCTCCAGGAAAACATTTTGTGAAGGTTTAGAAACAATTTAGTTTGACTGAGAGACATTTAACATCTTCATCTTAACACTTAACATCTTGAAAATGAAGTATTCAGTAGTGTTTAGGAATTTAGACTAAATAAGAGTGTCAGAACCAAAATTCTAAAAACCAGAATCCTCAGTTATTGTAACCTTGGTCTCATGACAAGCTGGTGTTTGCATATTTGTCATAGTGAGCAAAACCTCATGCAAACAGCTCGTTTTATTGCCCCTTTTCTGTTTCTTGTTGGACTCTTCCAGGCACGAAAAGCAGAGAAGGATGAGGGACCACTTCTTTAAAATGATACGTGGCTAATTTATTTGCTGTTTCTTTTCAGGGGCCTTGGGCAAAGCACCTAGTAAAGTGACTGACGCCCTTCCAGAGCCTGAACCTCCAGGAGCGATGGCGGCATCCGAGGAGGAGGAGGAGGAGGAGGAGGAGGCCCTGGAGGCCATGCAGTCCCGTCTGGCCACACTCCGCAGCTAGGGGCCGCCCCGCTGGGCCCTCGGGCTCTTTTCCGGCCCACCTGCCAGGAGCGGGTACACTCCTCTGAAGCAGCACCATTTTATGTACCTCTTGCACTACACCTCTAAATGAGGCACTGCATTCTGAGAAGGTTCTCTGCTCCTATCTTTTCACTCTTTGCAGAGGTTTTGGGATCTCAACAGGATTGTCCTTGAGAGTGGGGTTATAAATGCATCATTTTCAGGGGTATAAATAGAAGTATCTTTTGGGGGGGAGGGCAAAGGAATCTGTCTTCTCACAATGCATCATTTTCAGGAATATAAACAGAAGTATCTTTTGGAGGAAAAGGCAAAGGAATCTGTCTTCTCCTGAAGCACTTCTGAGGATAGAGTTGACTGCCTGAATGTTGAGGACTCTGCCTTTTTTTGTCCCTAAAACACTATTATATAAAATGGATTTTAATAAATTTCTGCTTTAACACTGGGTCTCATTGTAGATTGTCATGTGCAGTGAATTTTCAAAACAAGACTGTTTTGCAGTCTCAAATTACATGTTGACCTTGGAAGGGGAGGAAGTGCAACAGCCAGGTGTATGGGCCGCGGAAGCTCAGCACAAGAGGCTTCCGCTCTGAGGACACTGTTCTGCAGCCTTCCCAGATGCGGTGTGGGAGCCACACTTCTGCTTTCTGTCATCTGTTTACAACCAAAAGGATCCTCGAGAATTGTGACTCCTTGTCCTGTTGTCTGGATGGCTGTATTATGTCCTAACAGGTGTGTGCATGTAGTTTTCCTCACTCTCCTTCCCAATGCAAGCTGGCCCCAGAGCAGACCGCTGTGAGATTAGGATTCTCTCATCCTCTGATTGCTTCTGCTGCTGCTGCTGCTGCTGTTGTTCACCTCATTCGGGTAAATACCAAGGAGCACAGTTGCTGGATCACTGGTAAGACTATGTCTGCTTTTGTAAGGAACTGCCAAACTGTCTTCCAAAGTGGCTGTGCCATTTTGCTTTCCCACCAGCCATGACTGAGAGTTCCTAATTCTCCACATCCTCGCGAGTAGTTGATGTTATCAGTGTTTTGGATTTTGACCATTCTAACAGGTATGTAGTAGTAGCTCACTGTTGTTTTAATTTGCAATTCCCTAGTGATTTATGATGCTTAACATTTTTTCATGTGCTTTTTTTGTCATCTCTATATCTTTTTTGGTGAGGTGTTTAGGTCTTTTGCCCATTTTTAATTGGATGGTTCATTTTCTTATTGTTGAGTTTGAAGAGCTCTTTGCATAGTTTGGTAATAGTTCTTTCTCAGATGTGTCTTTTATGAAGATTTTTCTCCCAGTTGTGGCTTGTCTTCTCACTCCTTCACATTATCTTTCACAGAGCAGTTTTCAAATTAAATGAAGTCCAGCATCCCAGTGATTTCTTTCATGATCATGCCTTTGGTGTTAGATCTTAAGTCATGGTCATATCCATGGTCATCTAGATTTTCTCCTGTGTTAATCTCCTAAGAATTTTGTGTTTTACATTTAGGTTTTGATCCATTTTGATTTAATTCTTGTAAAGTGCTTAAGGTCTGTGTCTGGATTATTATTTTTTTTTTTTTGCATGTTCCAGCACGATTTGCTGAAAAGACCATCTTTGTTGCATTATATTGTCCTTACTCCTTTTTTAAAGATCAGTTGACTGTATTTATGTGGGCCTGTTTCAAGCTGTCAGTTCCGTTCCATTGATGTGTTTGCCTCTTTTATCACCAATACCACACTGTCTTAATTGCTGTACCTTTATAGTAAGTCTTGAAGTCAGAGAGCATCAGTCCTTCAACTTTGTTCTTCAATACTGTGTTGGCTATTTTGGGTCTTTTGCCTATCCATATAAATTTTAGAATTCATTTGTCAATATCCACAAACTAATTTGCTGTGATTTTGATTGGGATTGCTTTGAATCTATAAATCAACTTGAGACAAACTGACATAGATAGGATATAGTTTCATAATTGCATTTATCTGGCTCGTTTATTCACAGGATGCTCATAATCACTGAGCATTTTTGTCTTATGTGGATAATCAAAATTTATTCAGGTGGATGGATGGACAGAATATTTACAACCACTCTTCCAGCCATTCACATAAAATGATCTAAATGTAGGGTTGGTTTGTTTTCATTGTTTGGCGAGGTCCTGTTTTCTCCATTCCTGCTTTCAGGTTAAGGAAAGAGCATTGTTGGCTTATTATCATGTCCTGTAGTCCATTTTCCCTCAGTATTCTTTTGGGCATCATTGGAAACAAGGAGAGTTAGATACTGTCCTGGCCCTGGAAGGTCCACAATCTAGGAAGGGAAATAATGGTGTAAATACCTGCAGTAAAAGTTCTCCTCTATCCTCAGCCTCTCAACTTAGGTCCAGCACTAGCAGCACCAGCTACCACTCTCTCCACCTTAACTACACACTGAATCTACTTGGTGCCCTAAAAAAAATAATCCATGTCAACAGTACTCGAAATAACATCCCACACCACCAATCCATTTTTTTTTTTTGGTTTGGAAATAAATATAGCTTACTCTAAAAATAACTATCCAGCTTGTGATGATCACTCACCATTTCCCTCTAGACAGGTTGTGACCTCCCTTTCCCCATCCCTCCCCACTCTCCCCATGTTGTCCATCATGCCTTGCTGAAGCACTTACCACTTGTACTGCTCACATGACCTTAGGCCTCCTGGTCATATATTTCCGTGTCTGTCTCAGAACTTCTGGAGAGGAGGGGTTATGACCCATATTTATTCCTAAATAGTACTAACCATGCCTGCCCTCTGGACCTCTTCCTGCCACCCAACTCCCAGCTGAAGAACTAGGACCACTTTTCTTGTCCTACTGTAGTGACACATTCTTCAAATGCTAATTGTCAATAGGAAAGGCTCTTACATGAAATGGGAAATTTTTGGTTCAAATAAACATAAAGCAGGTTTCTTTACAACTTTTCAGAGCCTTTCATATGCTTTTCCCAAATTTACTCAACCAAAACAGTTTTCTTTTGAGATGCCAGAAACAGCATTTCCTTAGCCACTGAAACCTTTTCAGAAATGCAAATCTAAACCACAGTAGGGAAATACCTTTTTTTAAGCTAATGAATTTCTCTTCTACATGTAATTAATTAGTTTTAAAAAATATGGAGTGACATCAGCAAAATGGTGGAGTAGACAGCTCCATACACCCATACCTCCAGAGAAACATTTTAAAAAGTACCAGAAACTGGGGCGCCTGGGTGGCTCAGTCGTTGGGCGTCTGCCTTCAGCTCAGGTCATGATCCCAGGGTTCTGGGATCGAGCCCCGCATCGGGTTCCCTGCTCGGCGGGAAGCCTGCTTCTCCCTCTCACACTCCCCCTGCTTGTGTTCCCTCTCTCGCTGTGTCTCTCTCTGTCAAATAAATAAAATCTTTAAAAAAAAAAGTACCAGAAACTGTCAGAACCAACCAACTTTGTCAGAACTAGAAAGCAAGGGTTTACCTCAACCAAGTGAACACTGTATTAGAAAAAAGAAACTTTAAGAAAGCTTTGTGGCATTTTACTTGCCCTTGCCAAATCCCTCTCCCAACTTGGCAGCTGTCTTGAAGATAAGATAGATAGGAGCTCACTTTCTCAGTGTATGACTCTGGTCCCTAGTTCCAGTGAAACAGAGTAGACTTAGTCACAAATTATCTGTCTTTCCTTACCTACGGGCCATCCTGAAGGGCTAACACAAGGTGCTCATCTCTGGTTTGCCTATCTTGTAACTTAGGGTGGAAAAGCAGCAAGCACTGCTTGAAAACATGTTAAGGAAACAATTTTTAAAAAGTGAAACTACCTGGGGCAACATATTAACAGCTGAGACATATAATAGCTTGCTTAAAACCTGGGAGGAAAAGCCAGGGAGAGGATTTCTTTGGGATATTAGGACATTCAAAAGCATGTAGAAAGCCACATGCATGTCCAGCACAGGAAATATCAGAAAAGATAGAAGACCCCAAACTTTCACCACTGGCTGATCTGCAGGCTTGGGGCAAATAGGAACTGAAGGCTGAAACAGAATTGTCAATAGTCTGGCTAAGTGTTAAGTGTGTCCCAGCACAGGGCCAGTCCATAAAGACTGGGACAGGTGTCTTTGTTAGTTTGTTTTTTCAGGTGCTGGCATTCAAAGAGATCTCTGTCAAAATACTGACTGAACACAGCAAAGCCTTAAATTAAGAAGTACAAACCCTGGGAAAGGGGGAGATTCTGATTTCCAGAATTATTCCGGAATATTCAGACGTCCAGTTTTCAACAAAAATCACAAAGCATACAAGGAAATTGGAAAGTATGGCCCCTTCAAAAGAAAAAATTATTAGAAACCATCCTCAAGGAAGCCCAGACACTGCACTTCCTAGGCAAAAACTTTAAACCATCTGCCTTAAAAATACTCCTGTGGTAAAGAAAAGTAAGACAATGAACAAGAATATTAATTAGAAGTTATTAAAAAGGAAACCACAGGGGCACCTGGGTGGCTCAGTCATTAAGCGTCTGCCTTTGGCTCAGGTCATGATCCCAGGGTCCTGGGATCGAGCCCCGCATTGGGCTCCCTGCTCCATGGGAAGCCTGCTTCTCCCTCTCCCACTCCCCCTGCTTGTGTTCCCTCTCTCGATGTGTGTCTCTCTGTCAAATAAAATCTTAAAAAAAAATAAATAAATAAAAAGGAAACCACATAGAAATTCTGGACCTGAAGAGTACAATAACTAAGGTGCAAAAATACACCAGAGGGATTCAACAGATTTGAGTAGGCAGAAGAAAGAATTGGTGAACTTGAAGATAGAACAGTTGAAATCCAGTTTGAGGAGGAGAAAGAAAAGCGAACAGCCTAAAGGACCTGTGAGACCATCATACGCATTATGGGAGTTCTAGGAGAAGAGAGAAAGAAACGATATTTAAAGGAATAATGGTTAAAACCTTCCATATCTAAAATATATGAATCTACACATCCAAGAATCTCAACAAATTCCAAACAATAAAATTAAGGGATCCACACTGAGACACATAGTCAAGTTGTTTAACAGTAGAAAGAATGAATAATGAAAGCAGCAGAAGAGAAAACCAACTCCTCATGTGCTAGGGGAGCCTCAGTAAGATTAATTTCTCATCAGAAACCATGGATGTCAGAGGCAATGAGATGACCTGTTTAAGGTTCTGAAAGAAAAAAAACTGTAAATGAAGAATTCTATATCCAGCAAAATTATCCTTCCAGAATGAAGGAGAAATTAAGGTATTCCCTGATAACAGGAGTCCTTCAGGCTGCAATGAAAAGACAATAGACAATAACTTAAAGCCATGTGAATAAAGAACACCAGTAAAGGCAACTTCACTGAAAAAGCCAGCTTTATACTTTTGGTTTGTAACTTTTCTTTTTTCGTAGGAGTTAAAGGCAAATACATATAAAATAATTATAAATCCATGTTAATGAGCACACAATGGATAGAGATGTAAGCTGTGACAATAACAATAGAGAGGGACAGAGATATAGAAGTGGAGTTTTGGGATACTATTGAAATGTAACTGGCATTATTCAAACTAAGATTGTTGTAAGATGTTAATTGTAATCACAAAACTAACTACTAAGACTATACCTAATACAGAACAAGGGAATAAAAATGGCACAGTACAAAGTTTCAGATAAGTATGAAAAAAAGGAATTGAATTACATACACAGAAAACAGCTAAACAGGAGATGTCCTTTATGAGTAATTAAATATAAATGGATGAAACTCCCCAACTAAAAGGCAGAGTTTGGGAGAACAGATAAAAAACATCTACATGCTGACTCAAAAGACTGAAAGTAAAAAATGGAGGGGGTGCCGCCAGGGAAGATGTTGCAGTAGGAGGACGCTCAGCCCACACTGTCCCACATTTACAACTATACTACCACTCATATCCAAGTCAGTAAACCAGAGTGTGATTTGAAGACTGGCAGAATAAACTCCATAACTAAAGGTAGAGAAGCAGCCCCATCAGAAAGGTTAGGAAGGGCAGAAAATGGTGGTTGGGAGCTGCCCACAGCAGGGAGGGAGCTGCAGTCACAGAGAGGAGAAAACACCAGGGAGCCCACACAGGGAAAAGGAATCCCCATAATGACTGGCCTTGGAAGCCAGAGAGGGGGGCGCCTGGGTGGCTCAGTTGGTTAAGCGACTGCCTTCGGCTCAGGTCATGATCCCGGAGTCCCGGGATCGAGTCCCACATCGGGCTCTCTGCTCAGCAGGGAGTCTGCTTCTTCCTCTGACCCTACCCCCTCTTGGGCTCGCTCGCTCTCACTCTGATCTCTCAAATAAATAAATAAAATCTTTAAAAAAAAACAAAAAACCAGAGGGGCTGAATTCCATGAGTTGGTATAACCAGTGTGACTTGGAGCCTGGAACTTTAAAAGTCAGCCAACTCAGCCCTGGGCAAGCTGGGAGAGTGAATGACAGCTGGGGGTCCCAGCCCAGTGAAAGAGACAACAGCCCAACAAGAGGCAATGTAGAAGTGACAGCTTGCACAATGGGAGTGAGATCTTTTATACTGATTTCAGAGTGTGTTCTATCAGACAAAACACGTGTAGACAAAGAAGGACACTACATAATAAAGGGGACAATCCATCAAGAAGATGTGACAATTGTAAATACATATATGCACCCAACATGGGAGCACCCAAATACATAAAACAGTTAATAACAAACGAACTAATCAATAGTAATACAATAATAGTAGGGGACTTTAACACCCCACTTACATCAACGGATAGATCATCCAAACAAAAAGGAAACTGGCTCTGAATGACACATTGGACCAGATGGATCTAACACATATTCTGAACATTCCACCCTAAAAAAGAATACACAGACGTTCTTTTCAAGTGCACACAGAACATTCTCCAGAACAGATCACCTATTAGGCCACAAAACAAGCCTCAACAAATTGAAAAAGATCGAAGTCATACCATGCATCTTTTCTGATCACAATGCTATGAAATTAGAAATCTACCACAAAAAAGAATCCGGAAAGACCACAAATACATGAAGGTTAAATAACATGCTATTAAACAATGAATGGATCAATCAAGAAATCAAAAAGTACATGGAAACAAAAATGAAGACACAACGGTCCAAAATGTTTGGGATACAGCAAAAGTGGTTCTAAGAGGGAAGTTTATATAGCAATATAGGCCTACCTGAAAAAGCAGGAAAAAGCTCAAATAACCTAACCTGACACCTAAAGGACCTAGAAAAAGAGCAAACAACACCCAAAACCAGCAGAAATAAGGGAATAATAAAGATTAGAGCAGACATAAATGATATAGAAACAACAAAAATACCAAAAAACAAAAGAAAACCCCACAATAGATCAATAAAACCAGGAGCTGGTTCTTTGAAAAAAATCAACAAAATGATAAACCTCTAGCCAGACTCACTGAGAGAAAGAGAGAGGACTCAAATGAGCAAAACCAATGAAAGAGGAGAAATAACCACCACTACAGAAATACAAACAATATGAAGAACTATACGCCAACAAATTAGACAACTTTGAAGAAATGGACAAATTCCTACAAACCTGTAACTTCCCAAAACTGAAACAGGAAGAAAGAAAATTTAAACAGACTGATTACCAGCAATGAAATTGAATCAGTAATCAAAAAAACTCCCAACAAACAAAAGGCCAGGACCAGCAGCTTCACAGGTGAATTCTACCAAACATTTAAAGAAGAATTAATACCTATTCTACTCAAACTATTCCAGAAAATAGAAGAAGGAAAACTTCCAAATTCATTCAGAGGCAAGTATCACCCCGACACCAAAAACAGATAAAGACACCACAAAAAAGGAGAACTACAGGCCAATATCCCCGATGAACGTGGATGCAAAAATTCTCAATAAAATATGAGCAAACCAAATACAACAGTACATTAAAAAAAATGTCACCATGATCAAGTGGGATTTATTCCCAGGATGCAAAGGTGGTTCAATATTTGCAAATCAGTGTGATACATCACATCACTAAGAGGATAAAAAACCATATGACCGTCTCAGTAAATGCAGGAAAATGCATTTGTCAAAGTAAAACATCCATTCATGATAAAAGCCCTCAACTAAAGTAGGTTTAGAGGGAACACACCTCAACATATAAAGGCCATATATGAATAGCCCACATCAAACATCATACTCAAATGGGGGAAAACAGCTTTCACCCTAAAGTCCAGAACAAGACAAGGATGTCCACTCTCCACTTTTACTCAACATAGTGCTAGAAGTCCTAGCCACAGCAATTAGACAACAAAAAGAAATAAAAGGCATCCAAATTGGTAAGGAAGAAGTAAAAACTTTCACTATTTGCAGATGACATACTATGTATTGAAAACCCTAAAAATTCCACACAATAGAACTGATAAAGGAATTCAGTAATGTCACAGGATACAATCAACATACAGAAATCTGTTGCATTTCTACACACTAACAATGAAGTAGCCAAAAGAGAAATTAAGAAAACGAGCCCATTTACAATTGCACCAAAAATAGTAAGATACCTAGGAGTAAACCTAACCAAAGAAGTAAAAGACCTGTACTCTGAAAACTATAAAACATTGATGAAAGAAACTAAATGACACAAAGAAATGGAAAGATATTCCATGCTCATGGACTGGAAGAACAAATATTGTTAAAATATCTATACTACCAGAAGCAATCTACAGATTTAATGCAATCCCTATCAAAATACCAACAGCATTTTTCACAGATCTAGAAGAACTAGGAAAAAAATCCTAAAATTTATATGGAACAACAAAAGACCCCAAAAAGCCAAAGCAATTTTGAAAAAGAAAAGCAGGAGTGCCTGAGTGGCTCAGTCATTTAAATGTCTGCCTTTGGCTCAGGTTGTGATCCCAGGGTCCTGGGATCGAGCCCCGCATTGGGCTCCCTGCTCGGCAGGAAGCCTGCTTCTCCCTTTCCCACTCCTCTGCTTGTGTTCCCTCTCTCGCTTTCTCTCTCTGTGTCAAATAAATTAAAATCTTTAAAAAAGAAAAAGCAAAGCAAAGCTGGAGGTATCACAATTCCAGACCTCAAGTTATATTACAGAGCTGTAGTAATCAAAACAGTATGGTCCCGACACAAAAACACACACATAGATCAATGGAACTGAATAGAAAACCCAGAAATAAACCCACAATTATATGGTCAATTAATCTTTGACAAAGCAGGAAAGAATATCCAGCGGGAAAAAGACAGTCTCTCCAACAAATGGTGTTGGGGAAACTGGACACCTACATGCAAAACAATGAAACTGGACCACTTTCTTTCACCATACATAAAAATAAACTCAAAATGGGTTTAAAGAAGTAATGTGAAACCATAAAAATCCTAGAAGAGAGTACAGGCAGTAATTTCTCTGACGTTGGACATAGCAACATTTTTCTAGATATATCTCCTGAGGCAAGGGAAATAAAAGCAAAAAATAAACTATTGGGATTACATAAAAATAAAAAGCTTCTGCACATAAAGCTTCTGCTTTATGAAGGAAACAATCAACAAAACTAAAAGGCAACCTACTGAATGGGAGAAGATATTTGCAAATGACATATCAGACATATCAGATACTTAGCATCCAAAGTATGTATGTATGTATGTATGTATTTTTAAAGATTTTATTTATTCACTTAGAGCACAAACGGGGAGCGGCAGGCAGAAGGAGAGGGAGAAGCAGGCTTCCTGCCAAGCAGGGAGCCCGATGCAGGGCTTGATCCCAGGACCCTGGGATCACGACCTGAGCCGAAGGCAGACGCTGAACCAACTGAACCATCCAGGCAACCTAGTATCCAAAGTATTTAAAGAGCTTATATAACTCAACACCTACAAAACAAATAATCCAATTAAAAAATGGGATGACATGAACAGACATTTCTCCAAAGAAGGTATCCAGATGATGGTCAACAGACACATGAAAAGATGCTCATCATTCAGGGAAATGCAAATCAAAACTACGAGATATCACTCACACCTGTCAGAATGCCTAAAATCAAAAACACGAGAAACAAGTGTTGGTCAGGATGTGGAGAAAAAGAAACCATCTTGCACTGTTGGAAATGCAAACTGGTGCAGCCACTGTAAAACAGAATGGAGGTTCCTCAAAAAGTTAAAAATAGTTATGATCCAGTAATTGCACCACTGGGTATTTATCCAAAAAATACAAAAACGCTAATTTAAAAAGATACATGCACCCCTGTGATTATAGCAGCGTTATTTACAATATCAAATAACGGAAGCAGTCCAAGTGTTCCTCAATAAGATGAATGGATAAAGAATATGTGCCACACACACACACACACACACACACACACACAATGGAATATTATTCAGCCATAATAAAGAATAAAATCTTGCCATTTGCAATGACACGGATGGAGTTAGAGGGTGTAATGCTAAGCAAAATAAGTCAGTGAGAGAAGACAAATACCATATGATTTCACTCATATATGGAATCTACGAAACAAAATGAACAAAGGGGAAAAAAAAGAGACAAACCAAGAAATAGACTCTTAGCTATCGAGAACTGATGGTTACCAGGATGGGTAAAATAGGTGATGGGGATTAAGAAGTACACTTATGATGAGCACTGGGTGATGGATGGAATTGCTGGGTCACTATATTGTAAACTTGAAATGAATATAGCATTGTATGTTAACTATAGTAGAATAAAAGAAAAAAAACTCAGTGTTGTGTTGAACAGTACAAATGTTAAAAAAAGGCAAAAAATGGAAAAAAGATAATCCAAATGAGTAGTACTCAAATGTGATACACTATGGGGTACCTATATTATTATCAGACTGAAATAAATTTTAATTTGGGGTGCCTGGCTGGCTCAACTGGTAGAGCATGTGACTCTTGATCTTGGGGTTGTGAGAGTTCAAGCCCCATGTTGGGTATAGAGCTTATATTAAAAAAATAATAAAACCAAGTCATTAAAAGGATGAAAAATGAATATATAATAACGGTGTCATGAAAACTTGACAGCCATAGGCAAACAAATCAGACTGGACCACCATACACAAAAATTAACTCAAAATGGATTAAAGATTTGAACATAAGACCAGAAGCCACAAAATGTTTAGAAGAGAACATAGGTGGTAAGCCACTTGGCGTAGGTCTTGGCAAGGATTTCTTTTTTTGAATCTGACATCACAAGTAAAAGGAACAAAACAAAAATAAATAAAACAAGTGATGAGGGACTTTAAAAAAAACCTTGCTATTGATTTCACTCAGCACACTTAGTATATGAACTAGTATCTTAGTATCTGAACTAGGTTACTCCTCTTGCATCTTCCACACACAGCAAACTTGTTAAGTGATCAAACTTAGTTTTCCCTTTAGAGAAAAAAGTAAAATAAAATAATTTCCCAGCCTCAGGTCCTAGAGAAAGAAAATTGTTTAACCAGACACTGAAAATCAAGATGATAAGTTGGGAAACTGCAAGTCTAGGGGCGCCTGGGTGGCTCAGTCATTAAGCGCCTGCTTTCGGCTCGGGTCATGATCCCAGGGTCCTGCGATCGAGCCCTGCATCGGGCTCCCTGCTCAGCGGGAGGTCTGCTTCTCCCTCTCCCACTCCCCCTGCTTGTGTTCCCTCTCTCTGTGTCAAAAAATAAATTTAAAAAATTAAAAAAAATAAAGGAAACTGCAAGTCTGGGAGGAAAAAAAAACAAAAACAAACCGTGGGATTACAAAGTTAAGTGCAAAATGGAGTCCAGAGTTAATCCTCCAGGGAAACAGCCTTTCTAATTGTCTGAAATAGGTAAGAAAGTGTGTCACAAAAATACAAGGGAAAAAGCAAAGGGAGAGCTGTTTGGATTAATTTGAATATAAGAGCATGAGCAGGGAAGCAAAAAAGGATCACGAGACAAGGAATGCCTGCTCTGAAGTACTTTTATGCAACTCAGAACTGGAAGTCCTGGCAAGAGCAAATAGGTAAGAAAAAGAAAGTGAAGGTACCAAGACTGCAAAGGAAGATGTAAAATTATCTTTGCTCATAGGATCTTATATGTAGAAAACTCTAAGTATTCTACACACACACACACAAACACACACACACACACACACACACAGTCAGAACTGATAAATTCAGCACAGTTGCAGGATACAAAATCATGCAAAAATTGGTAGAAAGAAAAATCAGTTGCATTTCTATATATTATCAAGGAATGATCCAAAAAGAAAATTACAAAAACAATTCCACTTTTAATAACATCAAACAGAATAAAATACGTAGGAATAAAATTAACCAAGGAAGCATAAGACTTGTACACTGAAAACTAGAAAACAGTGCTGAAAAAAATTAAAGACACCACTAGGTAATCACTTAGGAATATGTAAACAGATCAACACCTCACACATCTTGAACTTACACAATATATTATGTCTCAAAAAGCTGGGAGGGAAAAGAAGACACCAACAAATTGAAAGACATCTCATGTTGATGACTGCAAGGCTTAACATTGTTAAGATAATACTACTCAAACCAATATATGTAGTTTCAGTGTAATCGCTTTCAAAAGACGGGTTTTATTTTTTAGAGATGGAAAGACCTAACTCAACATTCATCTGGAATTTAAAGGGACCCTGAATTTAAAAAAAAAAAAAAATCTTAAAGAACAACAGAGTTAGAGGATTTATGGTTCTTGATTTTAATACTTACTACAAAGCTACAAGAATCAAAACAGTGCACCACTGGCATAAGGATATATAGTCTAGTAGAATATACTGGAAGCTTAGTAGTAAACCCTCACATCTATGGTCAACTGTTTTCTGAATGGGATGTCAACACCATTCAATGGGGAAAGAACAATCTCTTCAACAAATGGTGCTAGAAAACTGAAATATCCATATTCATGAGAATGAACTTTGAACTTTACTCAAAATAAACCAAACCTAAATTAAGAGTTAAACTATAAAATTCCTAGAAGAAAACGTCAGAGCAAATCTTATGACCCTGAATTTGGCTATGTTTTCCTAAATATGACACCAAAAGCACAGCCAAAATAGTAAGAAATAGGTAAGTCAGACCTATTCTTCTGTTTGCATCAAAGGACACTAGCAAGAGAATGAAAAGACAACCCACAGAATGGGAGAAAATATATGCAAATGGCATGTCTTAACTGTTAATGGTTTAATATCCAGAATACATAAAGAACTCATAACCACAAAAAGACAACCCAGTTAAAAAACGGGCAACGGACCTAAGTAGACATTTCTCCAAAGAAGATATTCAAGTGGCCAATATGCACACAAAAATATACTCAACATCATTAGGGAGGAGCAAATCAAACAATGAGAGGACATTTTACACCTATGAAGATGGCTACACTTTGAGAAAATGGAAAATAGCACATGTTGGTGATAAAAAAAAAAATGAACCATCATGTACTGCTGGTGGGAATGTAAAATGGTACTGCCACTGTGGAAAACAGTTTGGTTGGTACCTCAATAAGGTGAGTATATAATTACCATTTCACTCAGAAATTCCACTCTCAGGTTATAGTCTCCAAAGGATTGAGAACACGGACTCAGATACTTGTGCATAAGTGTTCATAGCAGCATTATTCACAACAGCCAAAAGGTGGAAACAACTGTTATGCAATGGATTATTCAGCTACACAAAAGTATGAAGTTTGGAAATATGTTACAATATGGATGCATCTTGAAAGCATTATGCTGAAGTAAAATAAGCTACACACAAAAGCACAGATATTATATGGTTCCATTTATAAGAAATATCCAAAACATACAAATTCATAGATAAAAACTGATTAGAGGTTACCAAGGGCTGCAGGTAAGGGAGAAAAGAGTTATTGCTTAATCAGTACAGAGATTCTGTTTGGGGTGATGAAATATTTTGGAAATAGAAAATGGTGCTGGTTACAGAGATCTGTGAATGCCACTCAATTGTACAACTAAATATAAATCTATGTTGAATTTTACTAAATTTTTTTTTGTATATTTGAGATGATCACATGGATTTTTGCCTTCTGTTAAATGTGGTAAATTAATATCTAAATATTCTAATGTTAAACTAGACTTTTATTCCTTAATCTTTTTTATTTTTTGGTAATGACACCATTTTTTATACATGCTAGATTTGAACTTGCCAATAATTTATCTAGGATTTTTTTCCAGTATGTTTATAAGTAATATTGGCCTGTAATTTGCTTTTCTTTTACCACTCTTGTCAGATTTTGGTATCAAGTATACTAGCCTTATAAAATCCACTAAGTAGTGTTCTCCATTTTCTATCCTCTAGGCTATTTTGCATAAAATAAGGATCGTTTTCTAAGCTTGGTACAAACTCACTTGTAAAACTCTCTGTGCCTGCTGCCTTTTGGGCATATGGATGGTGCAAAATTTTTAATTAACAATTCTGTTATTCTAATACTATTTATCCAGAATTTCAGAGTCAATTTTGGTAATTTTTCTAGAATACTATTTAATTTGTTTTAAATTAAAATATTAACAATAATTCACTTAAGATTTTTAAAACCTCTACATTTGTAGTTATATTTTCATTTTCATTCTTAATATTGTTCACTTGTACTTTTTCATCAGTCTTGCCAGAAGTTTGTCCATTTTACTAATTTTTCTCAAATTCAGCTTCAATTTTGTCGTTCATTCTATTTCTTAACCTCTGCTTGTATTAACCTCTTCCTTTTGTGTACTGTGAGACTGCCTTATTTTTCTAGTTTATTGAGTTAAATGTTTAACTCTTTTTTACTGTCCTTTTTGTTTTCTAGTAAGTGCTTTTAAAGTGACATATTTTCCTTCTGTGTAATTATTCAGCTGCATTCTACAAGCATCTTACCCTATGTACACACTAACAAGTAAGCCTGTCACATTTTCATGGATGCTAGTAAAGGATTTGAGACTCAATATTCACTTTTGGGGAGGGGGGCAGTGCAAGTCCCAATTCCCACAGTGATGTCAAGAGGGCCAGATGATACCTCCATATACAGAGGGTTTTTTTGTTTTTGTTTTTAATAGGAGAGGGATACTGAGTTTGGGGAATCCAAATATTTTATAATGGGCAGTTTTCTTCCAGAGGGATGCAGTCTCTCTCATAAGGCTGTTTACTATCAAACAGCTTTGAGAAGATAGTCCCAAAGGGCAGTCAGGGCCTCACTCACAGTATATGCAGAAACATGAGAGAACCAGAAAGTGTTGTCTTCTAACAATGTTGGGGGAAACTGACATCTGAACAACATTGAGTCTTCTAACCCAAGAGCATGGTATACTTTTCCTTCTATGTAAGTCTCTAGTTTTAGTCATACTTATAGCCTTCAATGTAAAAATCTTGCATGTCTTTCACTATATTTCTTCTGAGGAATTTTACTTTTGCTGCTATGGTAAATGTCATTTAAAAATTTCATCATAAACTTGCTTATTGTTAACATTTAGAAATACAACTGATTTTTATATATTATTATGACCTTTCTAAATTATTTTATTGTAGTTTATAGTTTCTTCTGGATTTTTTGTGTACACAGTCATGCCATCTGTGAATAAAGACAATTTTACTTCTTACTTTCAAACACTTTTCGTCCCTCATTGAACTGATTAGGATCTCTAGTATAATACTGAGTGCATACGGTTAGAATGAGAATATAACTGATTTATTCCTGCCCTTGGGATAAAGTACAAAATATTTTATCATTATGTATCATTTTAGCTGTAGTCTTTAATAAATGCCCTTTATCATATCTAGTTTACTGAGAATTTTTATCAAAACTGAATTTTATCAAAAGCTTTTTCTGATCTACTGACAATACAGTTTGTCCTCTTTCTTCTGCTAATGCACTGATTTTCAAACATTAAACTAGTCTTGCACCCATGGGATAAACCCCACATGGTCACATTACCCTTTAAATATATCTATATGTAATACACCCGTAGATATAATTAATATATATATTAATAATTAATATATTATGGAATAAAAATACTGTAACAGACAAAAAGGGCATTACATATTGATAAAGGGGTCAATCCAACAAAAGGATGTACATTCATAAATGTTTATGCACTCAACACAGGAGCACCTAAATATATAAAGCAAATATTAACACATCTCAAGGGAGAAATAGGCGGCAATACAATAGTAGAAGGAGACCTTAATACCCAACTTACACCAATAGATAGATCATCCAGACAAAAAAATCAATAAGGACCAAACACATCAGTGTTCAACAACACATTAGACCAGATGGACTTAACAGATATATACCAAAACTTTCCACCCAAAAGCAAAGGAATACACATTCATCTCAGTGTACATGGAACTTGTCCAGAATAGATCAGATGTCAGGTCACAAGGCTTAATAAATTTAAGATGATTGAAATTATAAGCTTCTTTTCCAGTGACAATGGTATGAAACTCGAAATCGACTGCCAGAAAAAAACTAGAAAATTCACAAATATGTGGAGACTGAACAACGTGCTATGAACAATGTGTCAAAGAAGAAATCAAAAGATAAATCAAAAAACAACAAATAAATAAATCCTACCAGAACTTACGGGATGCAGCAAAAGCAGTTCTAAGAGGGAATTTCATGGCAATAAATGCCTACAACAAGAAATAAGAAAAATCTCAAACAACCTAACATTACCTTTATACCTTAAGGAACTAGAAAAAGAACAACAAATAAAGCTCAAAGTTAGTAGAAAGAAGGAAATAACAAAGATGAGTGGAAATCAATGAAATAAAGGTTAAAAAGACAATAGAGCAAAATCAATGAAACTAAGAGCTGGTTCTTTCAAAAGACAAACAAAATTGATAAACCTTTCTTTAGCTAAACTCGCCAAGTAAAAAGAGAAGACTCAAATAAATAAAAATCCAAAATAGAGAAAATGTTACAACTGATACCACAGAAATGCAAAGGATCATAAGAGACTACCATGAACAACTATTCACCAACAAATTTTACAACCTAGAATGGATAAATTCCTAGAAACATACAACCTACCAAGACTGGATCATGGAGAAATAGACATCAAGAAATCAAAACAGACTTAATACTAGTAAGGACATTGAATTAATAATCAAAAACCACCGAACAACACCAAGCCCAGGACTAGATGGCTTCCCTGGTGAATTCTACCAAATATTCAAAGAAGAATTAATAATCCTTTCCAAAGGATTATCCTTTGAAAACACTATCCTTCCAAACTCTTCAAAAAAAAAAAAAATAGAAGAGGAGGGAACACTTCCAAACTTATTTTACAAGGCCATCATTACATTGATATAAAAAACAGACAACACACCACAGAAAATTACAGGCCAATATTCCTGATAAACATAGATGCAAAAATCTCAATAAAATATTAGCAAAGCAGGGTACCTGGGTGGCTCAGTCGGTTAAGCATCTGCCTTCAGCTCAGGTCATGATCCCATGGTCCTGGGATCGAGCCCAGCGTCAGGGTCCCTGCTCAGTGGGGAGTCTGCTTCTCCCTCTCCCTCTGCCTCTCCCTCTGCTTGTGCTTGCACTCTCTCAAATAAAATCTTAAAAAAATATTAGCAAACCGAATTCAACAGTACATTAAAAGGATCATACACCATGATCAAATGGGATTTATCCTAAGGGTACAAGGGTGATTCAAGCTCTGCAAATTGTCGTGATACACCACATTAACAAAATGAAGCTTAAAAATCAGATGATTATGTTAATAAATGCAGAAAAAGCATGTGATAAAATTCAACATCTGTGTATGATAAAAACTCTCAACCAACTGTGTATAGGGAGAATGCACCTCAACACAAAAGCCATATATGACAAGCCAGTAGCTAAAACACTAAAAATATAAAATATGAAACCTGAATAGTCCTAGATCTGTTAAATTGAATCCATACTTAAAAAGTCTTCCTAGCCCATATTTTCACTAATGAAGTGCTTCTACTAAATATTCAAGAAAGAAATATTACTAGTACAGTCGACTCTTGTGCAACACAGAGGTTAGGAGTGCTGACCTCCCAAGCAGTCAAAAATCTGCATATAACTTTTGACTCTCCAAAAACTTAATAGCTTACTGTTGACTAGAAGCCTTATGATAATGTAAACAGTTAATACAGATTTTGTATGTTATTTGTATTATATACTATATTCTTAGAATAAAGTAAGTCAGAGAAAAGAAAATGTCAAGAACATCAAGAGAAAATACACTTACAGTACCGTACAGTATTTATGGATAGTGTAAACTCGTCATCTGTTTACAAGATGGGATCATTTGTCAGTACTTACATCAGTATTCTCTCATATGATACACAACACTGTAAATGTTATACATATTACTTTTGGATATAAAAAATGAAACACTGAAAAATTCATATATATTTACAAGTATAACAATTCACGCATTGATAATGAAGCAGTAATATGATTGCTTCATGGTCGCCTAGTGTAATTGATACAAATGCTTCACAATACCCTAGCTTACGCACTAATGAAGGAATCACTATAACATTTTCATGACATACAGTATTACAGTCATATTCCTAGTATTGGGAATGTTACATTAAAACCATTTACCTGTGATGATGGGCTGATACACAGTTTCTCAAATTACAGGCATACTATACAGTAATGTAAGTCTTTGAAAGCAGTTATAGAACAGTAAAAAAACACATTAATTTCATATTAAATGTTACTCACCTTATGCCTATGTGAGGAGAGGCTGTCCACTTCCATGCAAGTCTTACACGCAACGTTCTACGCAATGCATCTGATGATGACTCAAGAACGCCTAATACCATTCTTGCCACGAGCTTATATTCTCGAATACAGACAGACACAACAGATAAGCTTATTAACTGTGTGGCATGATTACTTACTATTGACGAAGTGAAGTGGATCATCATAAATATCTTCATCATCTTCACGCTGAGTCATCTGAGGAGGAGGAAGAGGAGGTGCTGTTGCTGTCTCAGGGACAGCAGAGGGGGATGAGGGGGAAGGGGAGCCAGGGGAGGCAGGCACACTCAGAGTGACTTTATAGACATACATCAGAATGTCTAACTTATTTCATTTCTCTAAATGATTCTCTTTGGTACTAATCCTTCTTCCCCCATTTGCTTTAGTTCCAGTGCCTGTATCATCAAAGGGTCCATGTCATAGAAGGCGGCAAAATTAGTCTTGAATAATCAGAACCCTTCCAGCAAATTGTCTAATGTCAATTTGTTTTCTGGCATTGCTTCGTCTGCATCTTTTTCCTCAATGTCTGGCACTGTTAATTCTTATCAAATCTTCAATTTCTCTGATGCAGGGTCTGTTAGCTCTTGAATTTCTCCAACATCCTTATCTTGACACCCTTCAACTCCTACCATGTTTGCCATATTCACAATCTTTTATAATTTCCTTGATTGGCTGTCATAAACCCCATTAAGTCATGTACAACATCTCAACAGTTTACTCCAGCAAGGAGTCATTATTTCAGGCTTGATGGCTTTCACAGCTTTTTCAGTAACAACGATGGTATCTTCAATGGTGCAATCCTTCCAGACTTTATGATGTTCGATCAGGGTTCTCTTCCATAGCATCGACAATCCTTTCCATAGAGTGCCATGTGTAATGAGCCGTAAATGTCTATACCTCCCTGATCTACAGGCTGAATTAGAGACGTTGTGTTTGGGGGTAAGTAGACACTTCAGTGCCTTCAATGTTAAACTTGCAGAGTTCTGAGAGGCCAGGGGCATTTGCCCAGTATCAAAAGAACTTGAAAACCCAGTCCTTTGATGGCAAGGTACTTCTTGACTTCAGGGGCAAAGCATGAATTAACCAATCCAGAAAAAGGGTTCTCATTTGTCCAGACCTTCTTGTACAACCACAAGACTGGCAGTTGGTATTTATCTTTTCCCTTCAATGCTTGGATGTTAGGAGCTTTAAAGGTAAGGGCAGTCCTGATCAGAAATCCGACCACATTTGCACGTAACAGTAGAGTGAGCCTATCTATCCCTTCCTGCCTTAAATCCTGGTCCTCCTCTTCCTAATAAATGACCTTTGTGACTTTTTCCCCCCAGAATAGTGCCGTTGGTCTACACTAAAAACCTCCTCAGGCAGATATCCTCTCTCCTCAATGATCTTCTCAATGGCTCCTGGGAACTCCTCTACTGCCTCTTGGTCAGTAGAAACTGCTTCTTTTATCTTGATATATATTTAATTTTACTATGTTATGTTAATCACCATACATCATTAGTTTCTGATGTAGTGTTCCATGATTGTTTGCGTCTAACACCCAGTGCTCCACGCAGAACGTGCCCTCCTTAATACCCATCACCAGGCTAACCCATCCCCCACCCCCCGCCCCTCTAGAATTTTTAAGGCCAAACCTTTCTAAAACTATCAAACCATCCTTTGCTGGCACTGAAGTCTCCAGCTTTAAATCCTTTGCCTTCCTTTTGCTTCCTTTTGTCATCAAATATGTCTATAGGTATGCCTTTCTTAAAGCAATCCTGCACCCACATAAATGCATATTTTCAATAAGCTAAAAAGGTATTTCACAAAAAATGTTTTGCACAAGCTGGTGTAACACAACCATGATTTCATGAATTTCCTTTCCTTTTCTTTCTAACAACAGTCCCTAAGCTTGAGTCGTTTATCTTGAAATGGTGGGCATCTGCAGCAGATCTCAATCTACAATACATAGCAAGCAATTCAACTTTTCCTTGTAATGTCATGACTTTGCTTCTTGGGAGCACCTCCAACATCATTAGTGGCACTTCATATGGGTCCCCTGGTGTTACTGTTTATGGTATTGCACTAAACACAAAAATACATGACAAATCCGAGCACTTTGTAATACAATATACAATTTACTGAAGACATGAACTGCTCATACAGAGAAGACCAGTGTCACGTCGTGTTTTAGGTGAGCTCACCTCAACAGCAAGAGGAGGCAGTTACAAAATTATTAAAATAGTACAATACCTACAACTAATTTTATGCAGTTTCATACTGCATCTTTGTTTACTTGACTGGGAATGGCAGCATGTACAGTCTGTGTTTATGTGCCTCAGTTTATTAAATTTTAACTTTTCATAATAGATTTGTGTATATTTTATGGTAATAAATGAAAATAGACTAGTACCTATATTTTATGCATTTATGACAGACCTTTTTAATTTTTTTGTATTTCTAGTCTACAGGGTTTATCTGAATTTTTAAAATTGTTGCCAATCTCCAAAAAATTTTCCAATATAATTATTGAAATAAACCCATGTGTAAGTGGGCATGTGCACTTCGAAGGCTGTTGTTCAAGGGCCAACTATATATATTTTTTTCAGAGAGGAGATAAAAACATTTCCCAACTTGTTTTAGATTATCACAACTTTGTTATCATAACGTGACATTACAAGGACATTTCAAAATGTTAGACCAATACCCTTCCATTAACAAAGATGCAAAAATCTCCAAAATATTCCATATTACTTATGTGTGATCTAAGTCTTCTTTTTCTTATACACTGAAAACTATACATTCCTAAGCACTGCTGTGACTGAATCCCACTATTTTTAAGTGTTGTATTTTTATTATTCAGTTCCAAATATTTAATTTCTATTCTGATTTCTTCTTTGATCAATGGGTTACTTAGAAGTAAGCTGCCTATTTTCTCAGCATTTGGGAATTTTGCTGATAAAAAAGTAAATCTTTTTTACTGATTTTTAGTTAAATTCCATTATCATCACATTAAGAACATACTCTATACAATTTCAATTTACATACTCCTTTGAAATGTATTTACAGTGTATGGTCTTCCTGGGTGAAGAGTCAACATGCACTTGAAAGAAATGTGTTATTTATAGCACTGGCTTTAGTGTCCTAATAAATGTTGATTTGGTTGATAGGTTCAATTATTTTGTACTTATACTGGTTTTATGTCTGATTATAGCAACTACAGAAAGAGGGAGAATCACCAACTCTTTTCCCCTTTAATTCTGTCAAATTTTGCTTCATTTTATTTTGAAGCTCTGCTGTTAGGTGTGTACACAATATCTTCCCACTGAGTTGACCCTTTTATGATTGCTAAAACTTTTTCTCTCAAGACAAATACCTTATGACTTCACGCATATGTGGAATTTAAAAAACAAATGAATAAAACAAAAAGAACCAGACCTATAAATACAGAGAATAAACTGATGATCATCAGAGGAGAGGGAGGTGGGGGAAGGGCAAAATGGGTGAAGGGGAGGGGGAGATACAGGCTTCCAAGCTGTAGAATGACTAAATCACAGGAATAAAAGGTGTAACATAGAGAATGCAGTCAATGATACTGTAATAGCGCTGTATGGTGGCAGATACAGCTACACTTGTGGGGGGCACATACAATGTACAGAGTTGTCCAATCACGTCCTACACCTGAAACTGATGTAACATTGTGTCAACTATAAGCAAATTAAAAAAATTTCTAAAAAAAAATTTTTTTTTTTTCTAAAAACCAACCAAAGAACACCTTCTCTCTGGTGTTCTCTCTTCATCCTAAAATCTTAAAATTGGAATCAATATAGCCATAGTTATTTTCATATGACTAGTGTTTACATGGTACAATTTTTTCTGTACTTTTAACCTACAGTCAAACCGTATCTTTCATAAGCGGCAAATAGTCGAGTCTTTTATTACAGTCGGACCATCTTTACCTTGTATTTGGAATATTCAGAAAAGTCCCATTTGTTCCTTCTTTCCTGACTTGCTAATCAGTTTTTAAAAAACAAAAATGTCATTTTCTCATTCAACTCCAAAGGTTTTCCCTACTTGGGAGTTGATTTTTATTTTGGTAAAATATACATAATAAAAAATTGAGCATTTTAACCATTTTTAAGTGTACAATTCAGTGGTATTAAGTACATTTACAATGTTGTACAACCATCACCACCATCCATCTCCAGAACCTCATCCCAGATACACTCTGTACCCATTAAACAGGAACTCCCATTACCCCTTCCTTCCTCCCAGCCCTGGCGACACCATTCTATTTTGTCTCTATGAAATTTGTCTAAGATTATGATTATTTCTCATATAAGTGGAATCATGTATTTATCCTTTTGGGTCTGACTTATTCATCCACGTTGTAGCATGTGCCAGAATTTCCTTTAAGACCGAAAAATGCTCCATTGTATGTATATGCCACATCTTGTTTATCCCTGCATCTGGGATGGACTCTTGGGCTGGGTCTTTTGAGTAACGCTGCTATGAACACGTGTGTACAGGTATCTGAATCCTTGCTTTCAATCCTTTTGAGTAAACCTAGGAGTGGAGTTGCTGAATCATAATTCTGTTTAACTTTTTAAGAAAAATTATCCTTTTAAAAATATTAATGCTATTATTGCTTCAATGTATCCAGGAGTTTGTAATTTCCCTTGTCCTCCATTTTCTCTTGCATGCTGTGGGTTTTCTTTCCTAAGGATATCCTTAAAATTTCCTTCAGTAAGGGCCTGAAAATAAACTCTGATTTTTGTCTGAAAGTTTCCATAAAGAACAGGGAAAGAATTTGGCTGTGTCTGTGTTGCTGTTTCGGGCTCCGGTCTTCAGCACAGTGAGAACAACGTTTACTTTCTTCTGACCTGCACTGTTGATGTGGAGAAGTCACCTGTTAGTCTGTCACTTCTTTGAGGATGTTTTCCCTACTCTGGCTGCCTTTCTTGTAATTTATTATATGTGGATTTTTTATTTACTTTGCTTGATTTAGATAGGCTTCTCCAATCTGATGACTTTATGAGTACCAGGAAACTCTGTCTCTGGACAGCATCCCCCACCCCCATCCCTCTTGGCTTTCAGTCCCTGATTACCAAATCTGTATTTTTTGGCATTCTGCTTATCAGTTAACACCTCTTTATAGAATCCTGTTGTTCAATGCTGTATTCTGTATTTTTACCAATCTCCCAGTTCATAAAAGAACTTTTTTTGTTTAACTCATCTGCTAAGTTTCTAATTTTAAACATCATGTCTCATTTCTATAAATTCTATTTAGCTTCTTTCCATATCTTGTCATTTCTGGAAATCACATTCTTCATATTCCTATACTCTCATTTCTTTTAACAGAGATAACATTTCAGAATATAAAATAACACTGGATCATTTCAGTCTGTAAACCTCTGCAGGTTTAATATGGCAATCTGAAGGTCCTTGCTGACTCTTGTTCATGGTGGCTTTCAGTTTTCATGTTTGTTGTTCCAATCTATTTGATTGTGAATAACAGTCTTGGAACTGTCATTCCCTTGAGGCCTGGCTTGAAGCTGATTTCCTCTACAGAGGACCCAAATTTTCCTATTTCAGCTGAGGGAGATTTCTAAGTAGCAGTGCCAATTTGAGAGCCAAACCTGTATAAAGGAGCTTCTGATAAATTCCCAGGGAAGATGTTTCCCACTGATATGGGCAGATATGTCTACTTATTTTTTCCAGGAAATTTATGTTTTACAGGTGTTGGCTTGAAGAGGGGGCTGGCATTAGGCAGGGATCTTTGACCTCCTACCTGGGCACATAGGAAAAAACCCAGGCTCTAGGCTTTGTCTCTACTACTTGATTTCAACTTCATTCCTTTTATTTAGTGTAACAATAGCTGTCTAAGACAATCAGGGAGATACAGAAATGTGGCTTTTTAATGAATTTCTTCCATCAGAAAGGACTATTTTAGATACTATTCTAAAACTTCTAATAATTTCCTTTTCCTTTGTAAACTTACTTTATGAAAGGCCAGAAGACAATGTATTTCGATCTCTTTGAAATACCCTTTTAGAAGAACCATTTAACCAGTCACTATTTGGTTTTTTTTGTTGTTGTTAACTTCCACTCTGAATTTAGCTAATTGGTGATGTTTCTTTGTAGAGGTGTGACAAGGTTTCCACTTGGCTGGGAAGAAACTTATTTCCATGTTAGCATTATAATAACCACAAATCACTATAGCATCTAATTTCTTTGCTTTTAAGATGAGCTCCTGGAGCAACCTCTTAACACTTGTAACACTTGAGAAAAGTCTATTGAACCTACAACCAGAGGATAACAATGCCAATAAGTAGAGTCAAAATATTATATGAATACTTTAATGCAAAATGCTTAACACTTAAAATTAGCAAAGCTTCATTTAAATTAAAACTCCATTGGACTAAATAAAGATGGTTAAACCCAAGAATTATACAGTAGTTGATTTCTGCTATATAATGCCAGTCCTAATGCAACACAGCAGGAACTGCATCATTAGCTGTCACTTCCTCCGTCCTCCGTCGCTCACCTGAGCCCTACAGGCTGAGGGAGAGAGTACTCAGACACACACAAAACAAAATACAACCAAATAAACTGCGCAGTGATTCCTAATAGTTATAAACCCATTCTGATTAAGCTGTCCAACCCCTCAGCTGGGGAGTAACTGCAGGTATTGTTCCAGAGCGGATAAGAGGTTTTGTTTTTACAGAATATGGTAGAAGTTCTGCACTAGGTGAAAAGTCACAGTTTAAGGATGCATGTTCTGTAAATAGTTCCTACATATACACATTTAGTGTGTGTAAACACTAGAAATATACATTAGACAGAGTACCCTTACCAGTTGGGTACAGTTTAAAAAAGAAGCTGAGGTAACATGAATCTCAAAGTCCACAGGAATCCTGCCTGAAGAGTTTGATCAGCTGCCAGGAATTCACTTCCAATGTACAGGGGTTAAGGCGTCTCTGGGACCCCTAGGGTTTGCCAAAACTGGATTCACTGGCTTTCAGCATAGCAACTGCATCTTTCACTGCATGGTAGATAACATTCTTCACCTAAAAGAACGGGAGAAATTATGGTCAGTTTACCACTATATCTAAAATCTGTCACTAAGACCAAACATTTCCCCTGACAGTTTTATTACCATTCTCTCTAAAGTTAAAACTTGGTATTCAAAATGTTGGTACTTAAAAGGCACCTAGACTCCTTTAGGCCAGTATGTCATACACATTTTAAACCCATGCCTCCTTTTCTCCCTTCCGTAGGTTTTGATGTCCCATAAACCTGAGCCTGGTGAGTACAGGGAGAGGCAAGCCCCAAGGTACAATTTTTCAAAACTTTTATGTTCCCCTAGTTTTCCAAACATGAAACTATGTTACGTAATTCACTACTGAAAGCATCTTTAAACCCACTCTCTGAGATCTTCTTTGGATCCCAGAGATTCTGTTCTGCTCTACTCAAGGATGAGAACAACACAGCACTAAAAGTCTTTGTTCAAGAGCAATGTCTGGCAGTTGAGCCAGGATCAGAAGTCAGATCTATTTATTCTCTTTCTTTTTTAAAGATTTATTTGAGAGAGAGAGAGCATGTGCACTCAAGCATAAGCGGGACAGATACAGGGACAGGGAGAGAGAGAATCCCAAGCCAACTCTGTACTCAGTGTAGATCGGGCTCAAGCTCACCACCCTGAGATCATGACCTGAACTGAAACCAAGAGTCGGACACTCGACCGACTGCACCACCCAGGCCCCTCAAAGATCTATTCATTTTCAGTACTAGTAAGTCTTTCTCTTGGGGCACAGTCCTTTCCAGTCAAAACAATAACAAACCAAGGTGAGACTTCCTCTATGTTCATTCCTCCTTGGCCTAAGTAGACAGTGAAACTACACACGAAGCCAGTTTATCAACTCACTGTACCAAGTGTGACATGGCCAAGTTCAATGACTCTCTTTAGGTGAGTAATGGGCCATGAAGCCAGAGAGAGAGGATGCCAAGAATCAGTGCTATTTTTACCTGTAATTTATCTTCATGGTTGGTATGAGTCTGTGACAGATAACGGAATTCCTGAGTAAGCCAGAAACAGTGTTTAACATGCTCTGGAGAAACAAAATCTTCAGCCACTTTAATACAGCTATATAAGTTATGAACCTGGAAAACACAAGTTACATCAGTAACATATGCAAAAGTTCTTGGTGTAAAGAGAATAAAGAATAAAGTAATGTTTCTTGCCTGATGTGGAGCTCCTGCTGGAATAAATACCACATCCCCAAGAAACTGTACAATAGCCCAGCCTTGAACTCCATACTCTTGATGAAGACGCTTTCTCAGTGATCGGTCTAAGTACCAGCTCTGATCATGAATGGGATCATGGTCTGCTGGGTTTTCTTGACCTTGCTCTTCTGATACCTAGAACACATTTGAAATATTATGAAACTGAGCAACACATTGAGGCACAATGAGGGCATTCCCCCACCCCACCCCACCTCCAGGCCCCCGAATAGTGTGGACAGTCAGTAGATGTCAGGCCTTCCTTAACACGTACCCCACCGGCAGAAAGAGACAGGTAATACTCAAAGACGTTAACTGAAAGAACCAAGAGAAGACTGAAAGAAAATGTGGTTTTCCTTCTGTCATTTCCAATAATCTCTGACTGGCAGTCTGCATATTTTTCTAGATACTATGTTTGGACAATATTTTGGTCTAGACTTTTGAATGTAAGTAGGCTCAAGTTCCTTAGAAACAGACTGTTGTACTGCCGTTATTAAAAATCTATAATTCATTTAACAATCTGAGTTACAGAGCAGTCCCAAAGACAGCTATAAATTAAATCAGTTTATTTTAGACACAGTATTTGGCAGCAATATGGAGACCAGCAGGTTTTGGAAGAGTCAAATGATCCTAAGTCAGAAACAGCTTGATTCAAACCAATGCTGGTTAAGGACCTACTCGGCACCAGGCAACAGGCTAGGGGTGTTCACATCTAATCCTTATGAACTGAAGAGTATCAGCCACAGATACTGGATGCTCCCATCTTTCCAGCTGCCTAGAACTTCCACACATAGCCCTTGCTGAACAACCTGACAACCACTAGGAACTTGGAATCTTAAAAGCCCCTGTATCCTGGGGCACCTGGGTGGCTGAGTCGTTCAGCGTCTGCCTTCGTTCGGCTCAGGCCATGATCCCAGGGTCCTGGGATCGAGCCCTGCATTGGGCTCCCTGCTAGGCGGGAAGCCTGCTTCTCCCTCCCCCTGCTTGTGTTCCCTCTCTCGCTGTGTCTCTCTCTGTCAAATAAATAAATAAAATTTAAAAAAAAAAAAAAAAAAGCCCCTGTATCCCTTTCCAATGGCCCTTTGCAAGCTAAGGGCCACAAGTAATGCCTGAGGCTTTCCTGACCTACTACTAAATGAGGGTGGACAAAACCCACAGGGACCTAAGTAACTCACTCAGAACACAGGTATCAAGGGCCAAGGAATTACACATGAACTTCTGCGGTACTTAGATTTTTAAGGCAATAAAAACAAATAGATGCTAAACAATCAGAGGAACGGTTCGGACCTGAAGGGAGAGCACAAAAATCTCCAAATGCATTATAATGTAAAACACAGACATAAGACAAGGCCTCCTCTTGTCAGAGGTGTGAGCTTGATCACTTAGAAATCTTTGTTCCTCAGCAACCGGCTTCAGCCTAGTCAATCTGATAAGCAAAGATTAAACTTTTGAGGTTATGATTATTGCCCAGTAGCCAGTCAGTTCTCAACATGGAGTAATTTCTAACAGTGCTTTTCTCCATGCCTCTCTTCACAAGCCATAGGATAGAAACCACACCTTTTTAAGGAATTCTCGTATTTTCTCTGTGTCCTTCGCAGCATATATGTGCCAGAGGGCTCCTGGCTTCTCTTTTCCTTCAATAAATCGTTTTATTGTGAGTTCATCAGAATCTCCATCTTGGATGGTTTTAAGGACTTCTAGAGCAAGAGAAAGCAAATATCGGACCACAGTCTCCAACTCAGAGAGCAAGTCTCACTTCTACACTTAGCACCCTACCTTCTTCTTGGTCACACTGTCCTTTGGGAATTCCCACATACACCATGACATTAGCTGCATCAGATACGTCTAAGTGAAGATTTGTGGTTCCGTATTTCCTGTCTTCTGGAGTAATTAATCCTGTCAACAGAAAACACCTTAAATTTATGGAGATGATGAAGGCTGCCACTGTCTCTCCCACTCCCTGAGAGATACCTGGTCATAAGATTTAAAAGCTGCCTCTTATATAAATCATGTTAAAGTAAGAGAACAATATTTAATATTAAGTTATGTTATCCTTTCAACTTGGAAAGAAAATAATCTCATCAAATATTTAATTATAAAAATAAAAAACCAAGTCCTACCACTAGGACTTGTTTATGATGATAGGCAAAGTAGGTCCTTGATAGACCCTCCTGCGAAGAGCAACTAAAAGCGCAGGATGAAATTATTGAAAAAAATTTTTTTAATGAAACAATGTGCTGGCGAGAGAAGAAATACTCCTAAGCCAAAAAACAAGAAAGCAGGACTCGGGAATGGTAAAGTGGCTCCCAGAGCTGGAATGTGCCGAAAGGACATGTGCTCGGCCAGTTCTCAAGCTTTGGCTGTCACAGCCTAGAGTATTCTGGGGCAAAACAAAAGGCCCAAGACCCACTCAAGATGGGGAGTCTAACAGAAAGCCCCCTCACATGCACATAAAGCTGGGACCTCAAATGGCTATACACTTAGAACAAGATAGAACACTGCCCAACGCATTCCTTGGTTCCTTCAACTGTAAAAAGAAAAAAAAAAGAAAAAAAAAGAAAAGAAAAGAAAAGACAAGTGGGGAGTGGGGGTAGTGAGCCATAGCATGAAGTCCTGGTTGGTGCTTGTAGTCTGAAACTTTCATCTCTTACCCCCAGAAAAAGACTCGCCTTCTCGGCAGTCACGCTGAGGCTCACCGAGCCCTGTGGTCACCGTGGATGGCCTGCCAGGACGTGAAGACCCTTGATTGGGCAGCAGAGAGAAGCCTGGCTCATAGGGGGCAGGCAGAGGCTGTCTGCTAACCCACCAGCCCCTGAAACAGCTCTGTTTTGTTTGGAGGAGGCCAAGGGACTTCCCTCCGGCTTGCCAGAGCCTTGCAGTTTGAGGAGCAGCTCGACACAGGAGAGGGCACCCCATAACTTCAACCTGGGACGGTAGCCCTAAGAGCCCTGTACTGTAGCGATTTCCTTTCTTTCCATTTAGCTGAACTATCAGCCCTAGGAGAGGGCTGAACATTTAAGTATTTAGGCAAAATCAAAGGATAGGCTTTAAAGGAGATATATCAAAGGAGATTTGCTTTATTTTTTGTTGCTGTTGTTTTTAATTTACTTATTTGACAGAGAGAGAGAGACAGAGAGCAAGCACAAACAGGGGGAATGGCAGGCACCCCGGGATCATGACTTGACCCGAAGGCAGCTGCTTAACCAACTAAGCCACCAGGTGCCCCAAGGAGATTTGCTTTAAAATGGTAAAGGAAAAATAGAACGGGAGGGAATAATGAAATCATGGCAAAAAATTGATAGCTGCTATAACTGGGGCTAAGTACATGGGGAGTCACTATATTAGACTTTCAAGTTCTGAGTGCATTTGGAAACTCTTTCTATAATAAAGAGTAAAAAAAGTTAAAATGTGGGCGCCTGGGTGGTTCAGTTGGTTAAGCAACTGCCTTCGGCTCAGGTCATGATCCTGGAGTCCCGGGATCGAGTCCCGCATTGGGCTCCCTGCTTGGCGGGGAGTCTGCTTCTCCCTCTGACGTTCTTCCCTCTCGTGCTCTCTGGCTCTCATTCTCTCTCTCTCAAATAAAATCTTTGAAAAAAAAAAAAGTTAAAATGTAAGAAGGAAAAGCAATTAATAGAAGGAAAATGAATGAAATGGACAGTTATAAATGATAGCATGGATGATTATCCAAAAGTCTGATTCTATTTATATAAAGCTCAAACACAGGTTAGAACTGAAAGAATATTCTGCGGGAATACAAATACATACAGTGGCGTTACAAGCGTACAAACTGCAGGACAGCAGGTAACCCTGTGGGAGGAAGGGCACGAGATGGGAGAAGAGGGAGGAAGGGCGAACAGGTCTCAGAGCTCTGTCAGGCTGCCTGCTCCTTGGCCAGTGCCAAACAGAGGAAAAGAGTTGTGCCAAACAAGGAAGGAAGTGACACCTACCCAGCTACCTGCCCAACACTCATCCACAGGCAGCTATGGGCAACTGCAAGCTGATAAAACGGTCTCTAAACGAAGACAGCCTGAGCCTAAACGGAACCAAGATTATAAAAACATAAAGGTCCCAGGGAAAGGATTCCCAGAATATAGAAAATCCTGGAACATAACACCACCATGGACAGTTATGAAGAGCACATGAGCTGACACCAACAGGGACTGCTGAGTGACAGCACTGGGGTTGCAGGGAGAGCAGAACTAGCCTGGAAATCAGGAGACCCAACGTCCTAGTCCCAGACCTGCTACGGACTGGCCCTCATACATCCTGAGCAGGTCACTGTCCCTGCCACTGTCCTGAAGTCCTGGCCCCTCTGGGTAGAACTGGTGGTGGTACTACGGATGGAGAGATGTGGACTCTCTCTCTCTGAAGAGCCTTTTCACCCTACTCTGCCTGAGGAGTCCCAGCTCAATCATCCAACCTTTCAAAATGATTGCTCTTTACTGTTTATGACAAGGTGTAAGATGTTTGAAAATGAACACATTTCCATTATTTTCAATCCCTAACTGCTGACTCCAGATGGGAACAATTCTGTCAGAGGTAAAGCTTGTACAGAGTAACACTGCCATCTATCTGTTGGTGTCCATGCTACCAAGCTATTTAAACCAAGCAATTTATTCTGAAACTTCTCAGGTAACCACTTCTACCCCATAGAGCTTCATGGGGCCTACAAGGCATGGATAATCACTATGCAACACTACACCATTTACTTCAGTGAAAAAATACTTTCATTTACATAGGTTCATCATAAATCTCCACTGGGAGCGGAGTACATCCTGAGGCCCCAACCAACTAGCTGCTCTGAAGGGCTTGAGGGAAGGAAACTCAGCCAGGGAACATGCTACAGCCCCACAGCGTGCACAGGGCTCTCTAAACTGAGACCTGAAAAGTAAAGGGAATAGGCTGGGGGACTTCGCTTGCTGTGTCCTCTCTCTCACAGACCATTTCTCACCCTACCCTGGCAGAATGCTCTCGGGCATCTAGGCTGTGGGAGCTTCCCAATATAAACTCCCTTCTCGAAATGTTCCCTGACCCCATTCCAGGTGGATGCCCGGACTGACACCATAACAGAACAATTGTGGGGCTGAGATGCAAGTCCTTGCTCCTCTCAACCCCCAACAGTCTCTGGAAAACACGGCAAAGATGCCAAAGGGTTCTGTCCTTTCTTCAGGAGAGCTGCCACCCTCAGGTCTGAGAGACTGGACGTCAGAGTAATTATGGGAGAACGGAATAAAATCAAAGAAGTAATTCTAGAGGACTGGAAAAATGGGGTCCAAATAGTGTAAAAGACTAAAGCAAAGTCAATAAATGATCCAAACAACTGAAACTTCATTCAACAATCAATCAGTAAACAATTCCTTCAAAACAGCCGACTATAATCAAGATCTAAATAAAGACCTAACAGAAAACTGGTCAAGGTCACAGCAATAATGATAAAAGACAACTCTGGTAACTGAGGAAATCATTCTCTATCCTGTGCAATACTCCGTGTTGGGTAGTTTACTGAGTTGTGTCTAAACAATGAAAATCCAATTCAGAGGGTGCTTCTGATACTAACTTAAATAACAAACTACTACCCCCAACATGGGGGTATTTAAGTGTGGCAGATGTTAAAACCAGCTGGCAGACTGACTTTACAATGAGTAACAACAAATCAAAACCATGATGAGATACCACCTCACACTTGTCAGAATCACTAAGGTTGGCAACAGAGGAAACAACAGGTGTTGGCGAGGATGTGGAGAAAGGGGAACCCTCTTGCACTGTTAGTGGGAATGTAGGCTGGTGCAGCCACTCTGGAAAACAGTATGGAGGTTTCTCAAAAAGTGAAAAATAGAGTTGCCTTGTGATCCATCAACTGCACTACTGGGTATGTAACCAAAGGATACAAACATAGTGATTTGGAGGGGCACATGCACCCCAATGTTTATAGCAGCAATGTCCACAATAGCCAAACTACGGAAAGAGCCCAGGTGTCCATCAACAGATGAATGGATAAAGAAGATGTGGTGTATATATATATACAATGGAATATTATTCAGCCATCAAAAAAATGAAATCCTGCCATATGCAATGACATGGATGGAGCTAGAGGGTGTTTTGCTGGGTGAAACAAAGTCAGACGAAAGACAAATACCACATGATCTCATATGTGGAATTTAAGAAACAAATGCTTGAACATAAGGCAGGGGAAGAAAAAGAGAGGGAAACAAATCATGAGGCTTTTAACTACAGAGAAAAAAAACAAACAGTGTTGGAGGGAGGTGGGTGAGGGATAGGATAGATAGATGGGTTGTAGGTATTAAGGAGGGCACTTGTTATGATGAGTGCTGGGAGTTATATGTAAGTGACAAATCACTGGATTCTATTCCCGAAACACATAGCATTATATGTTAACTACCTAAAATTTCAATAATAAAAAAATAAAAATTTTAAAAAATAATGAGTAACAAAATTAGATTAATTTAATGATATACCGTACAACCACTAAAAATTATCACACTAAAAACTATTAAGCAACACAAAGATTTTACGATAGAATATGAGATGTAGAAAAGAAAAATAAAAAAATCACACACGCCCTACAACTGCAACTATGAAAACGAAATACACCTACACATGAAAAGGAATGAAAGGAAATATGCAAAACTGAAGCCCACTGCTGTGTGAAGTGTTAGGACTATAGAGGTCTTCCATCTCCACCTCCCCCAAAAGCAATTTTCCAAATATTTTGACATGCTCTATTTCCATTAAAGTCTTTTCAAGTTAGCCATTTCTTCCTTACCGTAAGCATTATACATCTTGGGACCGAGATCTGGCCTCACAAAGTAGTTTGGCAGCCTGGAGGCCAAGTTTAGTTTGCCATCTCTCCTTGTGTACTCAGGCAGTGGAATATTGGCCATCAGATCATCAAACCTAGGACAAGAGAACCAAACATCATTGTGTGATCTGTTTTATTCCTTCTTACCAAAAGGAACAAATATCTGTGCTTGTAAAAATGGAGAAAGCTTTCCTTGAACAATATTTAAGAGAATTATAGTAGTTATGAACAAAGATATCTTCTTTCTCTCTCACAGCATGCATCTTTATCAAAATGACCTAAAATATGTCAGTAACTTCCTGATAAGAAGTGACACTCAGGGATGTACTATTCATTAGTTCTAAGGATCCTTTCCAAGGTTCAAGCTCAAATCAGGAAAATGGATCTACCAATTCAGCTGTCTTGCTGTCGAATGCAATTATCATTACACTGAACCCTGAGAGGTCCAATCCCAATACTGCTTCCAAGTCGGAGGCTGCACAGCTCATGTGGCCTCTCTCTGGCCGAGCACTACAGTGGAAATGTGTGAAGATTCCATCAGTCAGCCAAATCTCAAAGTCAGTAACCTCTTTCTCTTTTTATTTTAAAACACACATATCCAAAGACTTAGTCTAGAAATAAACTATCAGCACCAGTAAAACTATTCCGTATTTCATCTTTCCCTTTTGAAAACTCTTTTCTCACCACCTCAAGAAGAATTTATCCTACCAAGTCAAGGACAGAATCACCCCTCCCCCCCTGCCAATAATCATACCTAGAAGGCATCATATCTCTAAAATCCTCTCCTGGTGGCCAGTCCTTAAGCTTCAACACCATTGGTTCTTTTTCATTTTTCAAGCGGTCTGAAAGGTAACCAGAATTACTGAATTGTTACTATTCATAACTCAGAAACAGACCACCTAGTACACAAATATTATTTTCTTTAATAGTCCCCTCCTGCCAATTGCCAACTATTTTATTTTTACGTTGCCAAGAAACCCATTCGTACCTAGGAGGCAGGACGGGGGTAGCAAAATAAAATTACCAACTAATCTTTTCTAGATGCTTCTTAAAATTGCGGCTCATTCTTTGAGATTTCAGCCACCCCTTTGCCCATTACACATAGTTGGTGTTTTGATAGTTGTCTATCTCAGATCCAGTATCTTCCTTCTATACAGTGTTCTGGAAGAAGTGAGCAGCTCCTTAACTAATAAACAGCAATGCACTTTAACAGTAAGAGGTCACAGATTTAGTAGCCCAGGTTTTCTAACGCTACCATGAAATAAAAATGACTTGTTTTGTTCAAAGAGACTGAAACCACCTGATGTTCTGTCCAGGGACAAGTAGGGCCAATAGCACCACGTAGTTTAGTCAGAACTATTACCCGTTGCAGGTAATGGCAAGGAACCAAGAACCAAGGAGTTCTAATCGAAAAAGATGTTGGTAATTATGATCAACAGCAATGACAACTATTATTTCATTTCTTGCTGTGTTCTAATCTCTGCCAAGTGTCTTAACCATTTAATCCTTACAACTAAACCCAATATCCCAATGAGATTAGACACCATCTGACATTCCCATTTGGGGACGGGGAAACTGACAGACACACCCAAGGTCATCCAGCTACTAAGTGGCAGAATTGGGACTGGAACCCAGGTTTGACTTCAGACCTGGTACTCTTGAGGACTAACAACTGTATGATGTTTTGTAGTGAACCAAGTACTGTCCATAACCTAGTTTAAATAAGTGCATACTCCAGGAGGAAACAGAAAAATACAGGGTAACAGGGTATGTTCAGAATACCAGCAGTATGTTAGTGTGGGTGGTGTGCTGGGGGTGTGTGCAACAGAATCATCAGTATAGAATGGGCAAGCTATAGTTGACTTGGAGCTATTTTCACCATCTGCCAGCAGGAGGAAGTTTTTGAGTCCCAGGAAAATTAAGTTACCAAGCTCCTATACACAACAAGAACATATCAAGAGACAGGATTTGAACTCAGGCCTAACTGGAAAGCTTCAAAAGACTTGTTGCCCAGACACAGAGTTTAGGGTCAGCTGCACAGTACTGCCTTGCCTGGTCAGGTCCCTTCCTGGGGCACCAGTATCTAGAGACTGAAGGAGGCAGGGGGACAAAGGCCCTGACATTTCTAACTTCAGCCCAACCTGAGACAACGAAGGGCAATATGTGTTTCAGACCTCCCTGCAAGACTGGCCGAGGCTTTGTTGAGTCTGCACTGTGGCTGACTCCTTTTCCTGCTCAGTCCTGCTTTCCCCTCTGTTTCACAGATGCTGATCCCTAAGTAACCATCTTCTGTCTGAAACTCCATTCTCAGCATCTACTTGTGGAAAACCCCATCATGCCTTGTATTAAAAAGTCACTACAACTTTGTTATAAAGTTTGTTGAAAGTATGAGCTATAATCTATAAATGTGGGTAAAAGGGAGTAAGAAAGCAATAGATTAAAAGGTGTGTGTCTAAAAAACTGAGAGTGATGAATGAGTGAATGTGAATTACTGACAGTCTGATAAATGAACTGGCCAAACCCTCCAGTGGGGACGGGGGCCTGTGCTGATGTGAATCCCCAGGGCCCATCATGAACTCAATGTTCCTGGAAACAATTTACTGACTGGCCAAATACACAGAAAGGGCCAAGCCTCAGCACTATACAGACAAACCTTCTTACTGCCTCAATGGCCCCTAGCCCAGATGCAGTAGGTAGTGACCAGGATACCCCATGTTAAATGCATTCACATTCCCTGGCATCTTCAGGTCTACTTATCTTGTTAAACAGTAGTTAAAATTTTTAAAAGCAAAAAGGATGTATGAGGGTGAGACACACATAAAACCACCACCCTTGAGTCACAAGCCCCAGCTTTGTGCTCCTCTCCCCCTGGGCACAAGTGAAAGCACAGAATTCCTGTCGTGGGACAGATGTGGAGCCCCCTGGAGTACAGATGACCAAAACCTCACCTCTCTAAGGAACTACAAAGTGAATGTTGCCTTGGTTTGAAAGCATAACTTTTAAAAAGAAAGGGGAAGAAGAGATAAGACACGAATTTTAAACTCCAAGATCACAGACAATGCTGTTGTTGCCACCGAGGGGCTTTAGACTCCTGCTACTCCCATGCCCTCCTTCCACATCCTAACTCCCTTAAAAGGCTTTAATACATACTTGGAACATCTTCAAATCCATCCCAGAAGTCTCCTACTGTGGCTCCTGTGATGATTTCATTGGTCCTACAGTTAACTAGGTCGACTTCCTGATTCCCAAACTCTTTCCTGAAGGATTCGGGTTTCCAAAGGTCAGTGTTCAATTTATGATGCACTCCTGACACCATCACAGGCTACAAGAAGAGAATGAAGACTTTAGTTTGAACTCCTCCAGCTCGGTCCCCAAACCAGTGGCAGCCCCTTTTCAAACTGCTGCTTGTTTGTTTCTCTGTGGCTGGTCCTCAGTGGCAGATCCCGAGGTGACAGCTTAGTGCTCTGAGCTCCCACAGCACTTCTTGTTTTCATGTGCTCCTTGTTCTCAAACTACATTAGTAAGCTTCCAGGAGCAAGGATCCCATCTTCTGACTCAGAGGCCATTACTCACAGAATACCAACAGCAAGGCTGAGGACAAGGCAGGGAATGTAAAGGAGAGACAAAGGTGGTAGGAGTGTCCTGTCCAAAAGGGGTGCTGCCACTGGTCTCCAGCCTGTTGTTGCCAGGCAGGAACATGGACCTGCGGGTGCCAAGCCAAGCTAGAAATTCCAATCTTTACGTGAAACAGCCTAACTAAAATATTGAGAAGTTCAATTTTTTTTAAACATTACGGAATCCAAACAAAACATGGCTGGTGGATTATACTCAGCCTGTCGTCGTCATCATGAGCAAATCTTATTAGTTAGTTATACAGGGCTGAAAAAAAATGCAGGAACTTTGTTTTGGTTAAATACATACATTTCTCTATTTGGCAATTCCCCAAGTCCTGGCCTTGTCCAAGAACATAGTGTCCCTTTAGCAAGGACTCCATTTGGCCCCAAAGAGAAGCCAAAGATCCAGAATACAAAAACCAAAACAAGAAAGCAGAGGAGCAGGTTCACAAAGCCATGCATTTCCCAAACCATCAACCAAAATGTAAGCTGGAACAATGCAGGCCCCTGGGAGACCACACACCAACTCCAAGAGGACACCACACGGCTCTGGCACACCTAAAATTGCCTTCAGCATAAGCGTTTTAATTCAGGGAAGAGGGACACATGATTTTGATTGTATTTTGTCTAATCCCCCAAGCCCCATCAGCCTCTTAGTCTTGCTCGCACTCCTCCTGTTGAGGTTTATCACCCAAGAATCACAGAGCCCAGAAAGCATTCATCAAAAACCCAAAGATGACTGGTTTAGAAGCAGTCAAAACCTCACTGGAAGAGAGCTCAGCAATGTCTGCTGTAAAAAATAAGATTCAGAGCTACAGTGCCTTAATTATATTCACCCTAGAGTATACAAAGAGCAAATAAGGTATATACCACTTATAAATGAAGGGTGGCGGGGTGGGGGGCAGGACTGTCAGAAGCCTACTAAAAAGAACGGAGAAAGGGGCTCTGAACTGGGTTGGGGGAGCAGAGGCCCTTCTTACCTGCCCTTGTTTCCAGCACTCCCTAAACACATTCCAGTTGCTCTTGTTGTTGGGATCCTGGAGGCAGAGCAAGCGATTATCACACAGCCAATAGTGAGGAGTGTCAAAGCCCAGAATGCTGGGCTTAATAGTCAGTCCTTGAGGCCTCTTAGATAAATCAGAGGAAGTTTTATTTTGCACCAAAGAGGCAAAGATGTCATCAAGGATTTTTGGTGTATTCTTCAGTCCATTTTCTGTCTGAATTTGAGAAAGAATACAAGTCTTTAAATAGGTCATTGCCTACCATCAAAAAACCCATTCCTATAATGCTAGGATAAAGATCAAATATCCAAGAGTCCAAGTCAGGACCCTAAGACAAATAGGTAAATTCCCTTCCCCCACTTGACATTACAACTCACAGAAGTAGGTACAGAAAAAGTTTAATGAAAAAATGGCCCAGCTCGGTAACATAACCCTGTGAAGCCCACCTGCCAATGAAACCTTCTGTACCAATGAAGGAAAGCCTAAGATTCGTATCTTCTTTCCACTGTTTCAATTTCTCTAGTCTCTCCTTTTCTGACTCTATTCATTTTTACAAGACGGAATATAAACAATAAGACAAATGTATACCTTTCCTGTAGAGGAATTCAAGAGATTTCGGAGGAAACCAGAATTGTTGTTGCTGACAGGTGTTAAAATTGTGCTGTTAAAGGTGTGGAGGACTGTGCTGGATTTGCTCAAAGGGGGGAGGGGTGGAAGGCATTTGATTTCATTCTTTAGAATTGGCATCGTCGGTTGTTTTTCTAGAAACAAAACCAAAAACATCCAGATGGAAAGGCAAATCCCTTACTTGTCTTCTATTAGTAGAATTACTTTGGAACTTGGTTTTCATTTACTTTAGAACCAAAAAACTTAAGAGGATAAATCCTAATGAAATCATTGATTTAGACAAGGATTTCCCACTGGTATTAAAACAATAAGTACCCAACATTCAAGGTGATACTGTTTTTTTTTTTAAATTCCCCCCCCCCCCAGTATAGCTGACAATGTTCCTTTAGTTTCAGGTGTACAACATCGTGATTCAGCTTCTCTGTTATACTGTGCTCACTCAAGTGTAGCTCCCATCTGTCACTATAGGACACTGTTACAAGACCATGGACTGTAATCCCTATTGCTGTGCCTTTTATTCCCATGTCACCTTCATTCCATAACTGGAAGCCTGTATCTCCCACTCCCCTCCACCCTCCTTTGGCAATCATAGGTCTGATTTTTTTATTCATTTGTTTTTTTAGATTCCACATGCATGAAATCATATGGTGCAAATGATATTTTTTAAACTTCCATTTTCTATTTGTTTGCTCCTGGTATATAAAATAAAATTTTTATAAATTAACATTGTAACTAGCAAACTTGATAGATAAGTATTTATTAAATATACTTTTAGATTTTTCACAGGTATAATCAGATTGTCTAAAATATCAACAGCTTTATCACTTTCTTTCCATTCCTAACATCTTTTTTTGTTTGCCTTACTCCAATAGCCAGGACTCCCAGCACAATGTTTAATAAAATAGTGATGGCAGGTATCCTCTTATTCCTGAAAAGAGGCACACTGTTAAAGAAAATACTCAGCCAATTAAAAAAAAATCAATCATTATGATGTTTGCTGCCAGTTTTATTGTAGAAACTCATTAGATTGAGGATGTTCCCTTTTGTTCCTAATTTAAAAGTTTTGTGTTTTTTTTTAAGTCATGCATAGGTATTGAATTTTACTACTTTCTATGTCTTGGCACATGACTTTTCTTCTGAAGCCCTGCTTGGTCATACTATAGAATTCCTTTATCTAGAGAGTACTGAAAACTTTGTTTAGGATCTTTGCATGAAAGAAATTAACCTCCAATTTTTCTTTCTTGTAACATAGCTGAAAAAGCAGAATCACCTAAATTCTAATTTAACTACCTGACTCTAAAGCCTGTATTCTTTATACTGTCATCAAGTATCCTAAGACAACAGCACAGATGAGAAAAATAAAACTGAAGCCAGAACATTCCAATTAGACAAAACAGGAACAAGAGGGTAAGGACAGAAACGTAGAAATCATTTATTAAAACAAACAAGTCTCAGCCCACTCCTTTCTTGCCAAACACAATCTCAGCCTAGAGTCCTACTGTCAGCAGAAGTTCTCCCTTTTGGGACTACATTTTTCTTTTTCTTTTTTCTTTTAACGTAGGCTCCACACTCAGTGTAGAGTCCAAGACGGGGCTTGAACTCACAACCCTGAGACCAAGAACTGAGCTGAAGTCAAGAGCTGAATGCTCAACCGAGCCACCCAAGTGCCCCTTGGGGCTGCATTTAAAAATACTTGAATTTCGGTCAGGTCTCCCTGGTGACTACAGGGAACCACTCCTTTCCATTCCACACACTTCTAATCACACTATCCTCACAGCAGCTGAGGCTGCCAATCCCCTCCGAGAATGGACTCAAGTTCTCAGGAACCCACAGGAAAGCAGGAAACCCTCACCCTTGTTTTCCTTGTTGACATTCCCACTGGTCAGGTCCGCCAGCCAGTTTAAGGGAGAGGTACTGGCCGGACAAGCAGGCTTCATGCTACTGGCTGGCTTGGAAGCGGCTTCCCCAGCCACAGGCACCGGCTCCAACACCAAGGGATTCTGCTGGAACACGGCACCAAGAGTAGGTTTTTCCCCAGCGAAAGAAGTCTGTGTTGAGTTTAAAAAGAGAATTTTCCACAAGCTGAAACATTACATTTCCTTTTCCTTACCTTCTCCCCTAACAGCTCACCAGTAAGAGAGAAATATCCCAAACAAAACCACCTAACAGCCCTGGACATCACCACAACTGCAGTAATCTTATACTAATAGAGCAAAACTATTAAAGTAGAAGAGATTTTAATTTTAACTTTTAAGTATTACTGGTGAAAACAAAAGACATTAAGAATTTAACAGCAAGATATCCCTCCCCAACCCTTAATCAACCATTGCGTGCTCATACATATTTTCTATCACTCCACCTATCATGTTGCTTTAAAAGGACCAGTTTGTGCCTATCTCCCCTGTGAATCCACAGTATCCTGAATAAGCACTCACAACATGGTTGCTGAATGAATGAATGAGTGAGTGAATGAGTGAGGCAGGGTAGGAAAGGTACAGCTATGATTTCAGAAGGAAATGAGATGCAGAGAAAAAAATGTTCTTTCGTTTTAGCATAGCATAGTAGGCTTTAAAAATGAGATGAACAGCTCTTAAAAGAACTCAAACATTTAAAAAACTAGACAGGGCACCCCACTTATTTTTCTGTTACTTAAAAATTGCCTTGACTTAGCTGATGAGTTTATACAAACATAAGAAGGAAAAACAGTCAAATTTCTGCTGTGGTCCTAGCCTTTCTTTTACGTGTGATGGATTTCTGTGATACTCAATTATCAGTATTGTTTATTGTTCCTGTTACTTATTTTTTTTTAAAGTAGGCTCCATGCCTAGCGCAAAATCCAGTGTAGGGCTGGAACCCATGACCCTGAGATCAAGACCTGAGCTGCTGAGATCAAGAGTCGGATGCTTAACCAACTGAGCCACCCAGGCGCCCCAATTCCTCTGTTACTGATGAGGAAGCAGAAGCATATGTAAATCAGCTGATGTCATGCAACTAGAAAATGGCCGAAGAATTCAAATTCAGTTCTGAATCTAAAGAGCACAGCTCTTCTACCTCTACTGCCTTTCACAACACAGCTTTAGGAAAATGTGGAATTCTGCTATCAAATACGACATGGGAGAAGACAGTGGGGTGAAGGGGAAGAAGGGAGAGAGAGTAGGGTAGACGTGATGGTGGAGGTGAAGGGAAGCTACCAGGAAGAGGTACGTGAGCACCATGGAAATGAACATTTTTTATGGTGAGTGATGGGTATTTAAAGTTCATTTCAATATTATTTCCTTTAACTCTTCAAATATATATATATTTTTAAAGATTTTATTTATTTGACAGAGAGAGCAGGAACACAAGCTGGGGAGTGGGAAAGGGAGAAGCGGGATTCCTGCGGAGCAGGGAGCCCGATGTGGGGCTCGATCCCAGGACCCCAGGATCATGACCCGAGCCGAAGGCAGATGCTTAATGACTGAGCCACCCAGGCGCCCCCAAATATATCTTATATAGATAATATATACTCAGTAATTTTAAAAGATTATCTTAACTCTGTAAAACATGAGAAGTTTTTTAAAAACCCACATAAAATTCAAGAGCAACTCATTAAGTAAACTAAAATAGAAGACATTTTTGCTTTTTCAAGGAACAAAAATTAAAACCTACTAAAAGAGGCTACAGATGAGGTCCACAAAAATGTGAAAAGTGAGAATGGGTCCATGAAGTGTCACATAAAATGTAGGAGTTGTCTATTTCCACTCAACACTGTCCCCATGCTCCTTTCAAATATACTACAGAAATCCTTGGGTTATTTGAAAAGACAGACAACAATCTCAAGGATGGTGAATATAGCATAAATAGTATACCTGTTTTATGTCTTCCTTTGAGGCTGGCTTTGAAAAGAGTTTGAACTGCCTGTTTGAACAGGGACAATTTGCTTTTATTCCCCATTTTGCTCTCACAGAATGAACAATGTCTCCAACATCATAGAGGGCTAAAAAAAGGGCAGAGACAAACATCTCAACAAGGGTATTAGGTACTTTCAACCTCAACATTACAAAGCAGAAATTGGTATTTCCAACAGAATTACTTTCCTTTTAAGCAACATGGTGCTTAGATTCTCTCCTTTTCTTCCTAAGTATGCCTTCCCCCGCAAATGCATCATTTTCCTTCCTTCTACAAAACTATTCACAAGACCTTAATCAAAAAGTTTTTGGGGCATGATTCAATATATCTTTGAACAATTTATGGTATATACTAAGATAAGTTATCAAGTAATTATACTATACAAAACCAAACGACCAACCCCTATGAGCTAACCAAAACAAGGGGGAAAGAAAATCAATGCACCACATGAAATACCTTTCCCAGGAATGATCTGTGTAGGCATTAGGTTCTCTGGTTCATGTATCTGACTCTTTACACATCTCAGCCAAGAGAAAGTCTTGTAGGAAGCACCTGCAAATAAATGATTTATAGTAACTGCTCCTCATGGACTCTAGCCCCAAATATTTCAGAAATCCATTTACCACAAATCAATAAAAAGCTTAATTTAAGAGTGTCAGGGGGGCTTGGAGGAGAATCAAGTCATTTCTCACCTTGTTGGCAATTCTTCCTCTTCATCCGGTAGCAATCCACACACACTCCAAACCCACACCTAGGACACACCCAGTGCAGGTTGAAGATGGTGGTGTCACACACATCACACATTTCCCGAACACCTTTGACAGCTCGCTTCCAAGCAACCTGTCCTACAAAAATCAATAAATCACTTAGTCTTGGGGGAGGAGAGGGTTTTTGAAATAAAACATGAAAGGGGAGGGAAACTGATGTCATTCCTCCCTCTTCCTGGAGTTCCCATCAACTCTGTTCAGCCTTCAAAGACCATCTCAAATACCTCCCCCGCAACCTCTCCACCTCCACCATGAAGCTCTCCTGGATTCCTTCAGTACTCTCATCAACTTGTATTTGTACTTCGGACTCAGGCTTCTTCACACTGTATGCAGTCAGGTGTGGTTTTACCTCTCCCTAGGAAACGAAGCTCTGTACAAGCAGAATCCCTGCTTGAAGGGCTGTGCCTAGTCCCCACCCACTCTGCACAGTGCTGGTACATACTAAGTACTGCAGAATAAATCAATGAAGAAAACAGCAGTGATTACAGAAGCTGCAGTTCAGACACAGGTATTACAACACAGCAGTGGTTCTTTCACCTTTTAGATCATGAACCCTTTTCAGAATCTGAAGAGAGCACGGACCACGCTTTCTCCAAAGGAAAAAAAATGACTCAGATATACAAAGCCAACATAGATTGTCAGATTATTCACATAGGCCCTGAATCCACTCACACACAGCCTATGAAAAACTCCAGGGGGTTAGGGAACCTGGAGGGAGCAGCACATTAACTTAATAGTACAAAGTTGGTTTCTTCATGGGCCAGAGTCAGAAACTTGATTTTTTTTGTGTGTCAGTAGTGATGCAGGCATCCAGGACTGACTCACACTAACCAAATAACCAATAGGTTGAGGCATAATCCAAGATTCTACAAAATGGTATCTTCTGTAGCAGTGGCCAAGCCCTGATAACTAGACGGAGGGGACTTGCAGGACTGGGTAAGACATCATACCCCTTCCCCCAGTATGGAGGAATGCCAAATCAGTATCAGAAAGCTTCAAGGAGTATGTGCAAAGGGAGGACATTTTCCTGGGTCACAGAAAAGCCCAATGTTTGTTAACCAGAAAGCTCTTTTCTGTCTGTCTCTCTCTCTTGAACAAGACTGGATCAATACTGTCACATTCTTGTTTTATGGAAAACACCTTTTTCCTAATCCAATCTGTGGTTTATTCATTCTTTCTTCAACTGACCAAAACACAAATGATCAACTTCAGTTTTTACCAAATTAATCCAGCTGCTAAATGAACTTCTACCATTTCATTATAATGTAACAGCTCAGCCCACAATACACAGAGCTTTAGGCATTTTACTAATGAGGTTTTATGAACTTCTCCTCGGTCACTTGGTTTAGACTATTTCATTAGAGAGTATTTAGATCTCTTAGCCACCCATTTAATGATTATTTGTCATTGAAAAGACAGAACAAATGTATAAAGGTTGACACCTGCTTCCTAATCTTAGGATCAGAGGGTAAGCCCTCTAGGAACATCTTATGGTGCATCTGTCAATACCATTCACAGTGAGTTCCTCTCTTCAACCGACCAGCTTGTCGCAGAGGAAAGAGAGGAAGAGGACAATCAAAAAAGCAAGGAGGAAAAGGTAATCCTATTTAAACCCTCAAGGACAGAGTTTATTAATTATACTCTTAAATGACAGCTATCTGTACCTTTTTCTGTACCATTATTCAGACGACTTCTCTTGAGCAAAAAAAACCCATCAGCTGCTTTTAACAAGTCCTGCTAATTCAGGAGTGAAGTTACTAATATATTCCAAAGAAGTGTTTCCACATTCCAGTCATTTATATACCTACCTAAGTAACCTCTAGATCAGTTACTTAAGAATTTTTCTTTAACCTCACTACTTTTACTTAAATGTGTATAATTAAGAAACTCTTTATCTCTACTAAAATTAGAAACCAGTGCCACTCATCCTAATAGAAGATTACAGAAAAACAACTTCAATAAGATCCTTGATTTGTAAGTCTCTACTACTCCAACAGAATGGAGTGATTCTACAGTGATTTACTTTGGCTGAGTACTCTGGCTCGTGACTTTGGCTGGCCCCAGAGCTCACGATCCCATTCTCTTTCTACCTCTGAATTCCTGCTCCTCAGAATGCCTCAGTTCCCATTCCATGGACTTGGAAATTTAACAGTATCCGTACCTATCCAATAAATTATTTTTGTGAAGCTAGCTTCAATTAGTTTCTGGTACCTACAACCAAATTTCTCAAGACTGCTATGTGTGGATGCTTGTATTGAAACATACTTGGTTATGCAAAGTCTGAAAAGGTATCTACGAGAAATGAAAGACTTCACTTTTAAGTTTCAAACACTTGGGAAAGATAAAATGATGGAAAGAAGCATGAGACTTTAAAAACAGCTGCTCCTGGGAGCTTCTGGCTGCATACCTCACTTTTACAGAGGCATACAAAACAGAAGTATGCTGTTCTCCCAGATATCATACAGTTCTCATGTGTCACTCACAGTGATCCCTGTGGTTTACTGGGCTGCCAGATCAGTGTCAGAATGCTCTTAAGAGAGGAGAAGACATCAGCATTCACCCAGCTGGAACCTCCAAGTATCCTGTTAAAACCTTGACTCTAACAGAATCCTTTTCACTTGAGCTTATTCCCATTCTCATGCCTGGGACCAGCCGCCAGATTCTGATTTAGTACGTATAGAACAGAGCCTGTCCGTCCTTATTTTTGAAACGCATTCCTGATTATGAACCTTTGTCTTAAAAAATAACCCAACCTGAGGCATCATCCCCTTTTGATGAGCCCATGCTGCTGATAAAGGCTGTGCAAATTCTACCACTACCTCACCTTCACCTTTCTTAACAAAAAAGGAGTTTCACTCCTTTGATACCTGCCCCAAAATTAACCCCAGAGATAGGTGACTGACTTTGATGAAACCAACAGGCAGTTATAAAAGGGAAAATGCAACTTCATTATACCAAAGTCATCCAAACTTCTGGGTGAAAATGAAACCCATGCAATTAGAACTTAGGTGTCATTTAGGAACAAAATCAAGTTGGACTCAAAAATCCTACCCCCTAAGAGATGCTCTTACTGTGTGGCTCAATAGTTGACATAGCTTCCTTTTCAGAAATCACCATTTGACAGAAGTGGTCTCCAATGTTGGCCAGGATATACTTCGCAGTGTCCAAATCAGTCCCCACAACGTTTTTGGTTAAGGGCAACCATAAGCCAATTGCTTCACTGTCGTACTTGTTTGGTGTTAAGAAGCCTTCTACCCGCAACACACCATGTTTGTTGAACTGTAACCTAGAGGAAGTGGAGGAAAAAGTGTGTTACACACACACACAAAATTGGATTTACATCTTGTAGTTTCTATTTAAGATCAACGAATTCCTTCCCAGTTTTCTATAATCTCCATGGCTAATATAGCCAATTGTTACTTGGCAAGGTCAGTGAAAACATTTAAAAGATTTAAAATTTCCAAGTTTTCCCTCGGAGGACATGGGGAGGGAGGCAGGGGAGAGGTGTTTTGCACTTCAACCAAGATCTAATCATACTGCCTCCAGGGGCAGCTGTTGAACCTTCCAGACTTGGGACTTAACAGCAAGGACAATCACAAGTCACCACAGAAGAAAACGGAAAACAACAGAAGGTGAGAGATAATCTGATCAGATTTGAATACAACCACTCCTTCAAGAATAATGCTCAGCAAAGGAAGGCTAACCCTAGACAGTCCCTGAAGCCATGACCACAAAGATCCATGAGGAATTCAGCACCCATATGAATCCTAGCTGCAAATTACTGTGTAAGCTTCTGGAATGAGAGGCAGTTTAAGACGGACCTAAGTACCTGAAGTGGAGCAAAAAGGCAGAATACTTTCTCAAGATTCTCTTTCAATATCTTTGACACCTGTTTTTCCTAAGCTACATATTAGTTTTGAATTTTTTCAAAATTCATTCGAAATGACATAATGTCAATCTAGTTGGAGACACAGAAGTAGACATAAAATACACAGTGAAGTAGGTAGGATATCGTAACAATCATTAAATCTTACAGGAGCCCGAGGAGGAAGTACTATGAGTTTTGTAGGACTAATAGTAAGACTTCATGGTAGTGACAGTGATTAAGACTGGCCTTACCAGAAAAGGTAGACATTAGCTAAGAGAAGCATGTCAAGGAAACGGTATTTCATACAAAAGAAAGAAAAATGCAGGGATCTTGATTTCTCCATTGGTCACTGGCCAGCTACCAAGTCTTCGAGCCCATGAGACACACCTAAAGTTGTATTTTAGAAAAACCATTTGTCCAGAAGAGTGTAGAATGAACTGGAAGGACACTGGATGTTGCTTAACAGATGTGAATTAATTTCAAGCGGTCCAAAGGAGAGATGCAAATTTTTAATCAACAGCCCAAATTAAGAGACAGTTTCAATATTAAAAAATGAATTTGAAAGCTATTTCAAAGGGGGAGATGGCAAATAGGCTTTGGTAATTGGGCTTTAGCACTGAGACCCTAACCCTCCTATTTTATCTGCAGGAGAATGTAATTAAGAAACAAATTTGGGGAGGAGGCTAATGACAGCCTTAATCTTCTCTTTAAACATCAGGGGGAAAAAAAAAGGCTCTATTCTTTAAATTATTACATTTTTTTTTTAAAGATTTTATTTATTTATTTGACAGAGAGAGACACAGTGAGAGAGGGAACACAAGCAGGAAGAGTGGGAGAGGGAGAAGCAGGCCTCCCGCGGAGCAGGGAGCCTGATGCAGGGCTCGATCCCAGAACCCTGGGATTATGACCTGAGCCAAAGGCAGACACTTAATGACTGAGACACCCAGGCGCCCCTAAATTATGACATTCTTTTTACCCAAGAAGTGAATTTGTTCTAATTTCCACTAGACTGGCTTCTACTATGCAACATTAAGCAACGGCGCTTTCCCCTTCAAAGAGGTCAAAAATGGGAAAACAGTGAAGTCATAAAATCAGTGATTTCTAGATGGTTACAAAATAGTGGTTTAAAAAAAAGCTCTGGTAATATTCAAAAGAAAAAACTAAATGTCTCCTCCTTAAAAGGCCTCTGCCACTTAAAACCAAAATCAATCTCGCCCCTCCAGTCTGCTTATACGTTTCAGAGCAAAGGAACCATAATGAGACTAAGTGTGTAATAGGAATACATAGATCTGTACAAAGCATAACATTTTGTGCTCTCTTCAAAATATATGTCAGAACCCATGGCATATGCATCTTAACACACTTACCTGTGTAAAAAATTCTCCGGAGAGGAAGTGGAACTAACCTTTATTAAGAAGTTATTCTGGGCCACGTGTTATTCAAAATATGTTAATAAAATACGCTAACATGCTAGCAATTATTACAGTTCTAAATACTAGCCACACACTTCATCATGGTACATTTGCAATTTACTCAGGAACGAATGGGGCAAGCTACCATCTAAAAGACTCTATAGAGTTCATTAAAATAAGCCCAAATCTAAAAGTTACCAGAACTGATATAATCAACGACCTAAAATACCTGTGCAGTTAATTCAGTTCTTCAGCACTCTTTAATCTTGATAAAACTAAAGGGGTGGGGGTGAATAGGAAGAAATTCAGGTCAACATTTGTGTTTATGATTAGGACTAGTCGAGCCTGAAAGTATCTACATTTCTGAGAAAGTGAAACATACTTAAAGTTAACCTATATCCAGAATAACACTGCTCATTTATTTATCAAAAAGTAGATGACAACAAAAAAGAAACAGCTTTTTTCTTCACTAAGAATAGAAGAATTTAGAGAAAATTTGACTTAACAAAATACAGTATAAAAATGAAAGTTTATGCCTATAAAATTAGTAAAGATTTTTTTAAAAAACATATGCCTCTTCCTGCTGGCAAAAGTACACAGAGACAGGAATGCTTAAACGCTGCCCGAGGGGGCCTGCCACAGGTGCAACCTTCCTGTAGGGCAATTTGGCAGAACATATGTATCAAAGCCTAAAACACACAAGGCTTCTGACCTGGTAATGCCACTTCCAGTAATCCTTCCAAAGTAAACAATGAGAGATGGGGACAGGATGATTGTGTCTGTATTATTTTTAGTGACAAACCCCACAAAATAATCCTAACACCAGTAAGAAAATTGGTCAAGTGAACTTTCAAATACTATTATGGGTTCCTACCTAGCTATTCAAAGTTTTTGCAGAAAAAAGCTTACCACGACCAAGGGATTCCTACTAGGTATTGAGAAGATTCAACACAGTATATACTATATACCCAAATAGGTATGCTTGAATATATTTTATGACCATACAAAAACTAAAATGCACTGACAAGTTAACAGTGTTTATTTGTAGGGGGTGGTTGTTTTTTTTTTTTTTAGAAATTTCAACATTTTTCTATAATGTTTATTAGTTTTAAGAAGAGAAGGTTGTATGTTTAGGCTTCTCTCCTTTAAAAACAAACTGAAAGAGAGATTGAGAAGGAAATAACATGGGATAAGATCTAGACATTCAAAGCCAGAGATTAAAGATGCAATCCTCACCCTCTGTAGTTCTAGAATTACTGTTGATAGAGGAGGAGGGGGAAAAAGTATGCTATGGGGCCCAGATTACCTGAGCTTTTCCCCAAATGCCTCACCTCCTGAAGTGAAAGAAGCGACAAAACACAGGCGAGTCTTTCTGCTGCTCCTTATCCTTGCGGAGGCTGTCCAAGCGACACTCCCTGCACTTGGGCAGCTGGGCGACGATGTTGACACAGGAGTCATCCTGCACAAAGGCCTCACCACTCTGCTGTAGCTTCCTGAGCTTGGCTGGGTCTGTCAAAACTGACTTCCGGGAGGGGGCTAGGAAAACAGAAGATTAAAGAAATGAGACCTCAAATTTTTAAGTCACCCCAACATTTGACTGAATTCTTTTCCAAAGGCCAGCTTTCCCAAAAGGAGAACTCCTTAAATACTGATTCAACTGTAATTTCTAAAACTGGCTTAACATAAAACCACCATCAGAACTGGAAAGCTTTACTAGCTTTATAGAATAATTCTCATTTGGTAAATCCATTGGGCAAGGCAACTTAAAACCCCAAATTTAACAACTAGACTCATAATGCCGAGGTAGTGTGTACTTCTATTCACAACCCTAGATAAGAGAAATATTTTAGGAAGACTCTTCCAAATCAGATACTTAAACCCATTGCAACATTAACAATGCCCAGAGATAGGTTCACCTCAACAGAGATCTATCTGTGTGCAAGTCAATTCTGTCACTTTTCAAAGACTGTTTCAAAGCACACAAAGTGTGTTTTCTAGAGCACTGTGCAAAAGCTAACCATTCTAAATATAGTAACAGCCAAATAGTTTTCCCACACAGGCCCCGGGGTCTATAAAATAAGAACTATCTTCTAAAATGCTTCCAAGAAGTGTCACTTGACCCTTGATACTTCTTCAATTTCCTTCACACATATGTTCCATTCAGGATGAAGGGAGTGACTAAAGATAGGATTATGATTTTAAGTAAAGGCATGTTTTAAGTCTTAACATGTAATGGGCAGGAGAACTTCAAAGGAAATGTTAACACAGTTTCTAGAGAAAAAGTAGAGATCTGACAGGAAAGAGTGATCTTTGCATCAACTGCATCAACCCAAATAACACAGAAATGAATCTATTTATAGATTTTAAAAATTTATTTATTTATAATAGTCAAGAGCCTTGAGGAGTATTTCATATGAAATCAACAGAAAAGACCTTCCCTCGGAGTCCAAGGGAGCAAGGATGTAAATTCTTTGGCAAACAAACAAAAAACAAAAACAAAACCCAAGAAACAACTTTTGGGGAACCAGTTGAGAGACAGCTGGAATAGGTTAGTAGTTGTGGAGGAAAGTGAAAGATCTCAAAGCAAAGAAGGCTTTAAATAAACTAAGTATCTTTAATAATGACCTTAGCAATATTCTAATCTTACCTCTATTTTTTTAAAGATTTATTTATTTGTCAGAGAGAAAGAGAGAGTGAGAGAGCACAAGCAGGGGAGGCAGCAGGCAGAGGGAGAAGCAGGCTCCCCACTGAGCAGGGAGCTCGATGCGGGACTTGATCCCAGGACCCTGGGATCATGACCTGAGCTGAAGGCAAATCCTTGACTGAGCCACCGAGACATCCCATCTTAACCTCTCAAAGTACAGCCAGAGCACACTACAAAATGCTAAACGGATGCTGACTCTCAGGCCGTGATCCCTTAAGCATTCTTATTCAGTTATAGTGAAAGAAAAGATACAGCAAGAACAGAAAATAAAGTGATCAATAGTTCAAGGATGTGATTTTAATCACTCAGATACTGAAATAGACATCACCTTCTAGGTTGGACCAGGTTTTCACAGACCATGGGCAAAGGGTCCAAAGGTTATCTGTTCTGCCCTCACTTACAAGAGGAAATACCTATAAATAAGCAAGTTGAACTACCTAAGTCTAGCTCTTTAGCAAGGAGAGCAATAGTTGACCCAATCAATGATTCTCACAAATTTGGAGGAGAGCCAAGAGAAAAAAGATATGCCAACTTCTAAGGAATCACACATTTACCTAACAGAAAAAAGACAGCTGTTCTTCGACTCAGCCTGCTTTTGTTTTCTAGCCCCAAACTGGAGAAGGATGCAGGGGACAAAATAGCTTCCAGTCGAGTCTTTCCATACCCACAAGCAGTACCAGTGGTCACAGCGCAGAGATCCTGATCACACTCTCTTGCTCTTCAACCAGATGTCCCAGTAGACAACATGCACGAGGATATTTAATTAGGCTTTTCATTTCTCTAAAAATCACTTTAGCTGGTATACAGTTGTACAACACATAAAGAGACAAAGCGAGACTCCATAACTCATTTATAGACCTATAATGTGCTTATCGATATAGAATTTTTATTGTTTCTTTACGCAACATTAATTTGCCTCCAAAAACTATCTGAATGTAAGGCCTGATGACTCAAGAAGAATAAGAAAATAGAACAGAAATATGGTTATGAATATTCACTTTCTTTGGGGAGTTATATAATTCAAGAGGAAACAGTATAATCTTAGCAATTAATTTTATGCAAATCAACAGCCCTATCAACTTAAGCCCAAGAATGTAGAAGCTGGGCTAGAAGTATTGCTAGGCAAAGACAGGTTTTCCTACTCCTTTAACTCTGCATCCAAAGACCAACAGTCAAATCCATCCATTTTCTCTCTAGCTTCAGAGCCTGAGGTAAAAGCTAAATTGTGCATACATTTTGTTTCCTACTTATCAAAGTGCATAGTGTTTTGTATTAAGTTTTTTAAAAGCTATCAAAATCCATGCTAATTTTCCCACACAGCTGACAATTATCAAAGGTATTTTTAAACTGTAATAGCTCTGAACCTTTTGACATACCGAAGCCATTTAGTTCTACTAATTCTAACAGGAGAACTTGTGGTAACTACCATCAGTGGAATGCATCCTCAAACTTAACAGAAGCAGTATGAAATACAATGTAGCATTTTCTCTAGAGTACAGGCCTATGTTGGGGACACAGCAGGTGTGTGGTTCCAGACCACCTCAATAAAGCGAGTATCACAGTAAAGCAAATCAAATGCATGCTTTGGTTTCCCAGTGCATGTAAATGTTGTACTATACCACAATCTATTAAGTGTGCAAGAGCCTGGATCCATTGAAAAAACATTTGTCTATGGTAGCTATAGTCTTACAAAATGTAGAAGATTTGAAAGTCAAAATTATTCCTTGATCCATGGGCTGCAGAATGGGTGCTGTTAGCTGACCTGAAAACATTAATCTTGGATATCTCCATCAGAGTTCTTGGGTGGAGAGGTACATTGTCAGTGAGCAGTAATATTTTGAAAGGCATTTTTTTTTTTCTGAGCAGTAGGCCTCAACAGTGGGCTTAAAATAGTCAGTAAACCATGTTGTAAGCAAATGTGCTATCATCCAGGCTTTGTTGTTTTATTTCTGGAGCACAGGCAGTGTGGATTTAGCATAACCTAAGGGCCTTACGGTTTTCAGAATGGTACATGAGCACTGCTTCACCTTAAGGTCACTGGCTGCATTACCAAGAGAATCAGCCTGTTCTTTGAAGCTCTGAGGCCAGGCACTGACCCCTCCTCCCTCGCTATGAAAGTCTGAGCTGCCATCTTCCTCCGGTCTGTCGTGTAGTGTAGCCACCTTCGTGAATGAGCTGAGCTAGATCTTTGGCTAACTTGCTGCAGCTTCTCCATCATTCACTGCTTCACCTTGCGCTTTTATGTTACGGAGGTGCTTCTTTCCTTAAGCCTCACGAACCGACCTCTGATAGCTTTAAGCTTTTCTGCAGCTTCCTCACACCTCTCAGCCTTCATAGAATTGAAGACAGTAAGGGCCTTGCTCTGGGCTAGGCTTTGGCTTAAGGATGTTGGAGCTGGTTTGCTCTGCCATCCAGACTGCTAAAACTGCCTCCGTATCAACAGTAAGGTTGTTCCACTTTCTTACCATTCGCGTGTTCACTGGAGTAGTACTCTTTAATTTCCTTCCAGAATTTTTATTTTGGATTCACAGCTTGGCTAACTGTCTGGCGTGACAGGCCTAGCTTTATCTCGGCTTTCAACATGCCTTCCTCACTAAGCCTGATCATTTCTAGCTTTTGATTCAAAGTGAGAGACGTGCAACTCTTCCTTTCACGTGAACACTTAGAAGCCACTGTGGGGTTATTACCTGGCCTAATTTCAGTATTTTCGTGTCTCAGGGAATACGCAGGCCGGAGAAGAGGGAGAGAGATGAGGAAATGGCTCGTTGGTGGAGCAGTCAGAACAATGCAACATTTATCAACTAAGTCTGTCATCTTAGATGGGTGCGGTCTGTGGCACCCCAAAATAATTACAACAGTAACATAAAGGTCACTGACCACAAATCACCATAATATAATGATAATGAAAGGGTTTGAAATATTACAAGAATTACCAAAATGTGACAAAGAGACTACAAGTGAGCAAATATTGTTGGGAAAATGGTGTCAAGAGACTTGCTTGACACAGGGATACCACAAACCTTCAATCTGTTAAAAAAAAAAATGCAGTATCTGTAAAGTGCAATAAGGCAAAACACAATAAAATGAGGTATGATTGTACACAGTTTTTAAACTGTGAATGCAGTAGGACTTCCCCTTAGGCAAAGAAACTCTGCCTGGTGTTTCAGTCTGTCGTTAAAATCTTTAACCAAAAGTCCTTTTATCTAGAGCTGGTATAATTCTGTCTTAAAAAAAAAAAAAAAATTGCAGCTCTGAACTACTCGCATGAGCATAAAGTATTAATCATCTCTTCTTTTTTTTTTTAGAGTCGGGGAGGGAATGGGACTGGGGAAGGGCAGAAGGAGAGGGAGAATCCCAGGCAGGCTCCATGCCCAGTGCAGAGCCTGAACGGAGAACGATCTCACAACCCTGAGATCATGATCTGGGCTGAAATCAAGAGTTGGATGCTTAACCGACTGAACCACCCATCACACAAAAATCAGTGATAAGCTGAAGATGAAATAATCATCAGATTACTTTAGATTTTGTTTCAAAATTATTTGCTTACAACCAGAAACTGGGAACCACCTAATTACCCATCTAATAGGTAAGTCACCTGATAAATGCATACATAATGGAATCCTTGCAGCCTTTAAAATGTTGATAGACACCTACACTAATTCACAGCATAAAATTGTTGCTATAAACCCATTTGTGTAATAGTTTGTCTGTACTTCTAATATACGTAGAACTACTCCACTACGTACACCAAGATATTAACAGTAACCATTTCTGAGGAGATTTGGGGATGTTACTTTTTCCTTTGAACTTTTCCAACTGTATGAACTTTTTCTCCCCCCCCCCTTTTTTTTCCTAAGATTTATTTATTTATGAGTGCGTGCACACACGGAAGTGTGTGCAAGCCGGGAGAGGAAGAGAGGGAGGGAGAGAGAATCCTCAAGCAGACGCCCCACTGAGCAAGGAGCCCAACATGGGACTCAATCCCAGGACCCCAAGATCATGACCTGTGCCGAAATCAAGAGTTGGCTGCTTAACCAACTGAGCCACCCAGGTGCCCCTGTATGAACTTCTTCTAGAGTCATTTTCATATTATTTTCTCATAAGGTAAGAAAATATACATGTACCCACTACCATCTCTTCTACCAATAAAGACATGTACAAACACTCACCATTCTGGATTTTATTGTTGCTTCTTGTACAACAGCTTTCATTATCTACTTTTACTGAAGATTCCTTCAAATTCTGTGACTGGCATCCTAAAGTTGAAGGTTCTATCTTCTTTTCCACACAACTATTAGGGCTATTACTATTGACACCTACTTTCTCTTCTGGCTTATTTGAAAGGACATCAGATGTAGAAGGTGCATATTCTAGGTGCTTCTGCAGTTCAGGAGTACTGGCAATTTCCAGGTCTGCTGTAGAAGGCTTTGTAGGTAAGCACTCCCTAGGAAGGCCAGTCGATGATTGAGAAACAGATTCCAATTTGTTTTCCTTATCAGTGTTGGTCTTCAGCTGGGTACAGCTACCTTTTGGTTCGCTAAGGGGTTTTAAGTCTCCCGTTCCAATCTGAGAGAACTTTGAAGACAGCAATCCTACTTTGCAGACGTCTGGTTTTGTTCTCAGTATTTCAGGCTTTGTATTGAGACAGGAAGAAAGTTCTTCTGGTAAAATCTGTTTATGACATCTGAAACAAAGAATATGAAAAACTAGCATCTAGGTCTCTTCTACCTCTCCTCTACCTTTCAAAAACAATTGTTTGGTACCCTAAGGCAACCAATATGAAAGAGAAAAAAATGCTTGTTATGAAAGAACGTAGGATAGGTTTCTGTGAGCTGGAGTTAAAAATAATCAAGTCAATGGCTCTGCAAAAACATCTTAAACACTCAGGAAAATATAACCCTAAATCCTATCTGATGTTCTTATAAATCCTTCACTACTTCAAAAGTTACTTCTATATATTACAGCATGATGAACCTTAGCTTTCCCTCAAAATGAACTGGGTATCATATGGAACCAAAACCAACAAGCAGCACGAAACCTGGTCTAGCTACATGGAACAATATGGAACCAGCCCTGACACTGGGTAATTCCATTCTTGTTTGGTTAGTGATCAGGACCCAAAGCAACTGAAGAGCCAACTGATTACTTGCTTGTTCATAGAATGATCTGGTATTCCTCCCATCCTCTACCCTAAAACACGGTATCCTTAAAGAACTTTTGTTTCTCTGAAATTCATCCTAAAGTTGTTTCTCCAGCAAAACACAGTCCTTTTTTCCTATTAAACTTTTCTTTCCATGTCTCTAATAAGGGATTTCATCCTTGAAAAGAAAAAAACAACTTTTTTTAAGTAAGCTCTATGCCCAACTTGGGGCTTGAACTAACAATCCTGAGATCAAGAATCACATGCCCCACCGACTGATCCAGCCAGGGCGCCCCAAGAATTTCTTCATTTAAATACTCACATTTGACTTGGGTAACGCTGTACTTCTTACTATTCCCTCTTTCTATTCTGAAAACTGCTCCCCCTTCTAACTGCTCTTTGACCATATTCCAAGCTCATCTCGGACAGCCTACTTTCTTCCTAATGAACCAATGTGCTCAGCCACTCTCCCCTCTTATTGCAGCGCTCTTCCAAACTGATTTTTTTTTAAAGATTTTATTTATTTATTTGAGAAAGAGAGAAAGGGAGAGGGGGCATGAGCAGGGGGAAGGGCAGAAGGAGAAGCAGACTCCCCATTGAGCAGGGAGCCCAATGTGGGGCTCGATCCCAGGGCTCCAGGATCATGACCTGAGCCAAAGGCAGATGCTTAACCGACTGAGCCACCCAGGTGCCCCAAGCCCACCTTTCTATACCACTGTCTCTCTGACCTGTATCTTAAGCTTTTATCAATTGCCTGCACAAGCCACCATCCCTTCTAAGAGAGAGTCTTCCCTTAAAAGTCTTGTCTCGGTAACCTTGTAGCCACTTTAAATCTCTGGTTACACTTCACATTTCTTACTCGTTTTCTTCAGTTACAAATTAGCAACCTATTCCTCCTACGGCTACTGCACCCTCATTTCCATGACTTATTTTCTCTGCAGCCAAGTTTCTCACCTATATTTGAGATCTGGGCTGATAAGAACCACCATCACCATGTTTCCGGGTTCTCCACACTCCCATTGACCTCAGTCTTCTACATACAACCAACATGCTCCCTTTTCCTTAAAGCAGACATTTATTCTACAACTGTCTATAGTATTTCAATGGATTCTGCTCACTTTATCAAGTCAAGAAAGTTGCTCTTTTCTCACATCTCCTTCATTTTTTTAAATGTTTTCCACATTGTTCTGTATGCCTATCACCCTTTTTACCTCTGAAGACACGTGACCAATTTGAAAACTCGAATGAAAAGCCTCCCTGGACAACCTGAGATGAATGGCTGGTCATTACACCAAACATAGCTATACTAACACTCTCTCTATGAAACACCAAATGCAGGTTAATTCTTGCCACCTGAGCAAAGGTAAGCTCACGTACGATGAACCATGGCTAAAATCATTTTTCCTCCTATTACAAATGAACACCTTTAACAGCTTTACTTACCCTTGAGGAATTTTTGCTCCAAGATTAGGTGGAGAGTTGGCAGCCTGGGGAGTGCTCTGCTGCCTTGGGTCCTTACTAGGTGGAGTTGCTGCAGTACAGCCAAGCAGTATCTCCTTAAAAACTGTTGTGGGAACAGACTGTACAGGACACATACTGGGAGAGGCCTAAAAGATACCAAACCAACAGATATTAAAAGGAAAGTTCCTAGTTGGGGAATTATGAAGTCCTAGCAAGATTCAAATTTATTTGCTTGGTTTAGTACTAAATAAGCACAATACCATTTCCAAATAAAGAGAACAGGACAGTAAAACAAGTGATAAATCACAAAATTAAGGACTTCTATCCAAAGGCTATTAAATAAATCATGCCAGCTTTTCACAAAATTTGAGTCTTCCTATAAAAGATCACCAGTTGATCTTTTACAGACCTCTGAATCACTATGTGAGGAAAATGCAGCCATGTGGCAATTACTTTAATAATGCAAGGCACAAAAATGGGTTTTCAACGATGGTCTTCAGATGGTAGCAGCTTCACACACATTCAGTTTAGCATTACTTGAGTGCCTACCACACACTTACTGCATTGGCTGGCAGGAGACCAGACCACCTAGGACTCCTGTAGGCAGTGGTGCCTACTGGGTACCAAGAGAAGCCTTTATAATCCAATAAAGGTTGAGAACATGGTTCTTGCTCTTATATGGCTCTTCAAGTCACGAAGGCCACCCCAAGCTACAAAAAATATCAAGTCATGACAAGCCTATGGGACAGAGTTGGGACACCTCTCTTTTCAGGCAGTTTTATCTTCACAAAAATATAAATAATGGATCCCACTCCTTCCCAATTAACACTTTCCACAAAAGTAAACTTCCCACCAGGGAAAAAGAAGGAAAGATTAAACTCAACTCCACATGGGCAGTGTCTAGCTAAATAAGGGGCAATCATTCCCCCTTTTCACCAGCCTCTTTGTACGCACTTAAACTTCAAGTCCTGTGCCCTTCCCAGCTGCAACTCTTTCATTCCACAATGACCTTTACACACAATGACCTTTACATTTATCTTACTACCAAATCTACACTTGAAGAATCTTCAAAGTTTCTTCATCTTCTAGGAATTAGTTTCTAAAATCCGAGGTAGAACTTGACCTTAAAACTTAGCAAGTTTTTAAAACTTCACAATTCTAAGTGTATTTACATGTAGTCCATTCATGAATCTTTTTCTCAAACATTTAACTCTGGCAGCCTTGAAAAGAGTGCCTAATGTACACTAAATAGAAATATCTGAAAAATAAGAATTTACTTAATCACTATCAAAGTTTTGGCATACCTTCGAACTATTTTAAAATACAAAACTATCAGATTGTGTATTATTTTAGTCAACTCAATTTTGGTTAAATATTAACCTAGTGTTCCCCAGAAAATATTTTTTGAGGGGGAGACTTTGGTTATTCTAAGAATATCCTTGGGATGGTCAACTTCAGCTTTCTGGCACTCAGTTTCTTAATCCTTAAGCTGAGGTAATTAGAGAAGTTTAGTCCTAAAGTCCTTTTTGACTCTGTTTTAGAATTCTGGTAATCACCTATAAAACAATTACCCTCCCAAAGTTGAATTGCTAAGTCATTTCAAAATGCTTACTCGAGGCTCACTTTCACCAAGCATCATCCTTCCTTGTTCCGAATTGTTTAGAATTGATGCACTAATACATACAATACCTTTTCTTAAATTACTTTCCTGACAGTAACCTACTTAAGAAATTTTGATTGAATAAATTTTTATTCTGCATGAAAGCCACTGTGCTGTAGTCAAAAACCCCTTCATCTCATCTCCTATATCCAATCAATAAACCAGTAAGTCCTGCCTCTATTTCTAAAATATTTATGGAGGAACACCTGGGTGGCGCAGTCAGTTAAGCATCTGCCTTCAGCTCAGGTCATGATCCCAGGATCCTGGGATCAAGTCCGGCATCGGACTCCCTGCTCAGCGGGGAGCCTCCTGCTCCCCCTGCTTGTGCTCCCTCTCACTCTGACAAATAAATATTAAAAAAATAAAAAAATATTTATGGAATCTAGCCTTCTTTTCCTGCCACCACTACCACCAATTTCCCCTCTAGACTATCAGGTGTCTCTTAACTGGCCCGACTTCCATTTTTTGCCTAAATGTTCTGCCTCCCACTCAAATTTATTCTACCACAGAGCAATCTTTATAAAACATAAATCAGGGCACCTGAGTGGCTCAGTTGGTTAAGCGTCTGCCTTTAGCTCAGGTCATGATCCTAGGGTCCTGGTATCGAGTCCCTCATCAGGCTCCCTGCTCAGCGGAGAACCTGCTTCTCCATCTCCCTCTGCCTGCCACTCGCCCTGCTCGTGCTGTCAAATAAGTAAAGCTTAAAAAAAAAAAAATATATATATATATATATATCTATATACATATAGATTGACATACACATATATATATCAACCAACCAGATCATGGCACTTCACTGCCTACAAGAATTCTATGTGGTCTGGTCGCCAACCCTCTCCACTCATGTTATTCTACTTGTTCACAGAGCTTCCACTACATCGGCTTCCTTTCTGGTCTTCAGATGGTCTAAACTCTTTCTTGCCTGAACCTTTGTACTTGTTATTCCCTCTCTGGATAGTTTTCATGTGGCTGGCTAGTTCTATCCCTTCACTCTCCAAATCTGCTCTACTGGGGCGCCTGGGTGGCTCAGTTGTTAAGCGTCTGCTTTTGGCTCAGGTCATGATCCCAGGGTCCTGGGATCGAGCCCCGCATCAGGTTCCCTGCTCAGCCAGGAGCCTGCTTCTCCCTCTCCCACTCCCCCTGCTTGTGTTCCCGCTCTAGCTGTCTCTCTCTCTGTCAAATAAATAAATCTTTTAAAAAAAAAATTTGCTCTATTGTCACCTCCTCAGAATCTCTGATTACTCTTTCCAAAGCAGTGCCCCACAAGGCACCCCCTTACTCTTTATCATATTATTATGTTTATAACTGCCACCGCACTAGGATACTGCACTTATGCTTTATAAATTACTTTTTTATTGTCAGTCTCCTCACAATGAATTGCACACTCCTTTGGGCAGATCCTACTCTCGTGTCCACCGTTAAACCTTATAAAGGCACATAGCAGATACTCAAATAAGACTGGTGGAATACATGAATGAATGAATGCTGTTAGCACTCAGTTATTTCAAAATAGCTATGTTAGTCCTATGAGTTACCCTCAAGAGCCAGGCAGTAATGTTCACCAATGTGTGTAGCATGTATTTCATATTCTAAATATTCGTTGGAAAGATGGATGGAAGGACAGAGGGAAGGAAGTAGGAATCTGCTGTTTTTACAATGGTGACTCACCACACCAAGGAAAAGATTTGGAGAGGAGTGGTAACACCAGCACAGTGGTTAAGAGCACTGGGCAGACCTTGGTTGGAATCTGGTCTCTGACGCTTCCTAGCACATTATTTAAGCTCTCTGAGTTCAGTTTCCTCAACTGTAAAATGAGAATAACGAAGCACACTTTTTATAGGGCTGTGCTCTGCCACAGTGCCTGGCACATAGATTAGTGGACTCAAAGCAGAGAAATACAAAAATTTTCTCAGTACAGTCACCATGTGTTACAAACAGCATAAGTCAGGATGCTTTTCCTTTTAGGGATGAAATTATCACTCTAGAAATTTCTAAGGGTTAGCTCAAGAGGGATAGGGCTCCAATTCCAAAACCCATTTTCACGTGCACACCGCTGCCCTGGCCTCTGACTTGACAAGGGTCAAGGTTTCTTCTTACCTGAAGAGTTTTCCCTGAAGGTCTTCTATACCAGTCATGGCAATAGTTCCTCCCTGCCAGCAGACGGAGATAATATAATTGAGTGTATGATGGTATTCTAAAAAGGACACTGCTGGCTCACACTACTCAGCAGACTCTCTCAATTAACCAAGCAATGTCCTAACTCTGAGGAATAGTCTGCTAGGCAGAGAAGACCTTCAAGGAACCAGATGTTACTGGCAAACAGGTTGATTCTACGCAAAAGTATTCACCAAGGCAATAAGGAGTCTTGACTACCTAGTCCCAAACACCTGTCTTCCAAAGACCACCCTAAAAGTAAACTCCATGCCGGTCCAACATATCTGGGAAGTGCTAACAGTGAGATGTGTGCCAAGTATGTCACTGTACTCACCTTTCACTCCCATATTTAAATGAACTTTCTTTCCCCCCTCTTCCTTTAACCTGTCTAGCTCTCTGAATCTAGCCCCAGCCAGTGTTTCCAAAATTTGCCTGATTACAAGAACCACCCAGGATAAAAAAAGAATATTTACTGATACAGAAAAACATTCACAACATACTAGAAAGGAATCAAGGAGACTATAAAACAGTTTGGTTTTTAGTCTGTTTTTTTTAAAGGCCTCCATGATTATACAGGAAAAAAACTAGAAAAAAAGACAGGAGGAGGGCAGGGATTCCAAAACGTGAACAGCGAGAGTCTGTGAGAAGTAGGATTATAAGTGATGTTTCTTTTGTTTTTCTGGGTTAACTAAAAATTTTAAAATGAGAGTAACTTTTTTCAATGTGACAATCTTTTTTTGACAAATAAGTAAAATATAAAGGGGAATAACCTTCACAGTAACAATAATAAAAAGAATTTCTAAATATGCCAATACCCACCTCCAGCCAAATCGACCATCCCAATTTCCTTTAGAATGAGAATTTGACTAGTACAGAGTTTAAGAGCTCAAACACACATTTTTAAAACATCAAATTTAGTTTCTCATTTTAGATGCAGAAATTAAGCTCAAATAGGTTATGGGAACTTATCTCCTAGCCAAAGTTTAGGCTTTTTTCAAAAATAGCCTGTATGGTACCCAATAATCAGTTCAGTAGCACACAAAGCTACTGAGCTGGACAAAATGCTGACAGAGATCAAAAAGACATACTCCCTGCCCTTGAAGAGTATGAGTCAGGCAGGGAGGATCGCTTATGTACGTATGTATCACCACAATTTACACGTGCCTCCTTGAAGGCTATACATTTACTTGCTCAATTATGTGTCCCATCACTGATAAACTTGTCACTGTGAGGAACTGGCACCTTCTTCCATGGGAGTTTCCCTGACCCCAGTCCTGCCCATACCCCAGGATGATTCTTCAATGATCCATCAGGATGCCATTTCCTATTCTCTAACCCCCTCCTCAACACATCATGTGGTTCTCCTTTTCATCTCACCAACTATTTACACTGATGCATTCTCCATGACAGGCTACCCCTAATTAACGTCTCCAAACTGGCCTTTATTACCTTACCTCTACCCAAGATTGCCAACAATTTATCCAATGTTGAAACCTAACAAGTTGTTATTCTACTCTGTTTCTTTCTCAGCTTCTGATACTGTGGAGTACTTGAAGATACCCTCTGTGAGGTAACTCCAAGATACAAGAATCACTTGCTTGACGTCCTCACTTTACAGTCCCTACTACGTTACTTCTCCCTTGTAAACTTTAAGGTAAAAACGAAAGTAGTAATATTAATTTCCAATAATAACCGCTTCGTTCTTTCCTGAACAACCTGAGGTGAGGCCTACAGACTTGGAAGGAAGAGAGAGATATATCTTGCTTTACAAAGTTTTTGGTCAAGTGTCAAAGTTCCTGTTGCCTATACACAGGCTTAAGACTCAGGAAAGCCAATCATCTTAGCCAGTCAGATTCTTAGGTATTTGTGTAGCACAGTGCTTACTTTGGTTCTAGCTGATGTTGTAGTCCAGTCTGCCCTGATCCAGAGCCCTAGGTTCATTAACTGACTCTGCCCCACTCCCATACCATTTCTCCTTGCCTTACTCCCACAAACCCCAAAGTTCCTTCTAAAGTGCTGTCAACAATCTTAACACCAACTTGGTCAATTTTAAAATTGTAAACTCCAGCCTGGAGCAGAGCATCATAAAGGTGTTTTTGTCACGGTAACACAAATGCATCCGGATACCTAAGTTGTAAAAAAGTTATTTGTATTGTAATAGGTCCTAAGGATTCAACTCACCTAAAAAGAGAAACAGCCTTAAGTTTCTTGACCTAAATTCTAACCAATGCAGAATAGAATTAAATCCAGTACTTGAACTCACAGTGGCATTCATACCAAACTATACTGTCCTGGGCAGAAATTAGTAATGGTAAACCAACCACTTCCTTTAAAAAGCTAATATGTTTGTTTAACCAATCATAAATTATCAATCAAACCTATTACTGAGGAGGGGGAGTCCCATTTCAATACCTACTCAGATTTCTAAGGTTCTTCCCCTCCTCTCATGCCAGGCTTTCTTCCAGCTTGATACACATAACTCAGTTTACCCTCAAAAACACTCCTTATGGGTGAAATTGTCAAATCTCTTGAGAATTTTCAGCAAATATCAAAAAATAAAACATGTTTTACACAAAAAAAAATAGTTAACCAGAAACTTATATTATCTCCATCTGCTTGAGTGTAGAAATTATGGCCAAGATCCGGAACTAGCAAAGAAGAGCAGACAAGACAGCACAGAATAGCACAGAAGAGAGCTTAATAACCACTAACAAGATGGCCATGCACCCTTAGAATTAAGGAAACTTTCACGTAAGTGACAAACGTTAAGTCAGGTTACCTCAGAGCAAGATTTTGCTTGTTTGGAAACTAGGCTTCCATTATTCTCAGAAGACTTGCGTTTTACAGCTCCAATTCTTGTAGAATTACCTAAAATATTTAAAAATAGGTAGGTTGGCTTCCCTGTTTTTCTTAACATGAAAAGGAGAAAGAGGAAAGATAGGAAGGAGAACAAAGGCTTTAATCAAATAATATATCTTACCACACGTCACAAAGTTATCATGCACAACTTCAACATGAATCAGTGACGGATCGACAATTTTCAGTGCTGGAATCTTAAAAATAAATAAAACAAAGATAATAGAAAACTTAAAAATGCTCAGAAACATACCAGAAATTAGCTCTGTTAGCATACAAGAGAAGCTTCTTACAAATAATTTCTTTTAAAAACAATAGTTCTATTTATTTTTCTACTCTATTATTTTAATATAAAGATAATAAAGCTGTTTAGCTCCTAATAAGATACTATAATTCCTTTTTAGAATTATCTTCCTCTGTCAAGTTATCTTACATGCAATTAGCATCATCTTTTACCTCCTCACAGTTGACTTGCAGAGTTTTTGATGCTGGGTTTCCATTTACAATGGTTGCAGAAAACCACTGAGTAGATGGGTCCAAGCTATAAATTTTTACTTCTGAACCAACTAGGTTTTTGTCACCTGAAAATAAAAAAAAAAAAATCCTTAGAGCAATTTGCATTATTTCCCAACATACCATCATCCAGGATATTTTCTCAAGTCTTTTAAAAAAAGCAGTAAGCAAAAAAAACAAAAACAAAAACAAAAGCAGTAAGCAGTAAACAAAAATAAACATTAAAAGATACTGCTATAAACATGAAAAGATGACATTTCAGCAAAGCCAGGAGAAAATTTAAGCTTTTTATTTTAAACTTTTAGGTAAATTAATAGGAAAATGGAATAAAAAGAAACAATATATTTATTCCAGCATTTGTGTAAGACCAAGTAGTACCAAATAACTCACTGAGCCCTAACTCACTGTCCTGTGCAGTTTTAGCGGATCCAAATCCAGGAACCCCAACAGAACTGGTAAGTCTTCTAAAATACTTAGGACTGTGAAACTGACCAGGAAACTCAGTAATATATGGGAGGATCAGGATTACCAAATTCATGTTTCACCGATTTTTTAAGACTGAAATTTCAAACATATCAAATTCCATGTCAAAATACAGCTGAGCTTTTTTAATATTTACTTTACTAGTTTTCATATAAGCCCCGAGCTTTCCAAATTTCAGAGGCTTCAGAATATATAAAGTCCTTCAATCATCTAGCTGCATGAGGAAAGCAAAAGGAAATCTCTAAAAAAATTAGAAATCTCATCATGAGAGAATGAGTGAGGACTAAATGTACCTTCTTACAAGCTAATCATTGGTCAACTCATGAACTGTCACCAACAAATAAGCTACATACCTTGTAAAAGATGGCTTTCATCCAAATGTTTCACAATCAAAGCTTGAAATTCTTTACTGACATTCTGATTATCCATAAGGGAAAGTCGAAGATTGTTTACATCCTGAAAAATGGAAGAGCATTACATTTTAAGGTAACAAATAAGAGCTGTTTAAACTCCAGTGCACATTTCAACCAGCTTAATGTCAAAGTACCGTCATTAGCCATTTGATGGCACCAAACCACTGCAACTCCAATGAACTTAATAGATCAAATAGTAGGAATCCAAATAATCACAGATATAGGAGAGACTAAAGTGAAGTCACCCCAACCTAAGAGCATGACAAATACTAAGAGTGGCTCAAAGCATAATTTTAAAACATGACACAACTTTGACTATGGGAAATATAATAAGGAAACAAACAAGCTGGTCAACCCATAGGAATTCCCAGGGGCAAAACACACACACATAGAAGCACAGAGATATGTAGTGTCAATTCACTGAAACTGTTTTTAACAAATCACTTCACACAGACTGATTTAACCTAAATGAATTCCAAATGCATTCTTGTTTACAAATGGCAAAGGGGGGATGGGGACGGACACAATCTGAATGAACAGCCTAAGTTTTCAGCAAGCCAGTTTTGAAACACCCAATTCTTGGCAGCAGTTCCATTTTGGGCACTATTCCATAGTCTTTTGGCTTTGTATGCACACTAAGTTATGATAAACGTATACAGAAACTGTCAATAGGAATAACCTGCCAAACACAAACTTATAGCACAGAAGCCCTTCTAATATCAGTGCTTCACGCTTTTCTGACACTGTGAAATGGATACATAGTAGCCAAAAATAGTTCATCCATCTCTCCCACTGGGAAGAATAACTAGTCTTTCAGAGAGGCCATGCTGGAAAAATGCATTTCTTAAGCCAAATAACATCAGACTTAACCCAGGGTCTTCAGAAGAGCTCAACATTAATTATCAGAATGGGCCATGTGTGGGGGCTTTTTTTTTTCCTCATGCTGCTGCAATTTCAAAATAATGTAAATGTGTGCTCCAACTCCTACTAAAAGATAAGTAGCACATTAATGGGGAAAGCCACAAATGGCTCTTAAAACAAGGTAGAAAAATTCTACTCTGCCTAGGGGAGTTTGAATGCCAGACAGTTGACCAGGGTATTTTGCCTTTTTTCTTACCCACAGGTAGACAAGTCAAATTCAATCCAAAAAACAGACCTTAAGTTTCAAATCCAACTTCTACATATGCCAAATGATTTTCAGGTTCTCTGTGCATTATTTAGGGCAAGCATTCTACTGCAGTAATCACAGTCCTCAACATAGTTCCATACAGTAGAAGCCTAATATAATCATATCTATAAGAGAATGCCCCGAGCACTGAACTTTGGCCACTATTATCATCAGTAAAAGTCAAGAGCACACATCATAATCTCCCTCAATTAATATTAATATTCATACTGATAGCCACAGTACATCTCACTGAGAACAAATAAAAACTAACTGATCTAGATCTTGCTTTTCCAATCTCAAGAAAGAAAGTTCCTACTTTGTTTCTACAAGTTCTGCTTTGACTGAAAAGCTTGGACACACAAAAGATGTAAAGCCGAACTGTCCAGAAAACAATGCTGAGAAGTAAAAACTACTCTATCACTAAGTAAAGCAAGGTATCCAAAGCCCCTCCTGTATGTTCCTTGGCCCTTAAGAGCAAGTCATTCTTCCTTTTAAGGCAGGAAAAATATCAACATGCCTACTTGACATCACAAAGCTAACCTGCATCTGAAATTAAGCAAAAACCCTTTCTTTGTTCTACTTACTTAAACATTAAAAGAAGGTTCAGAATGTGGACTTTGTTTTCACTTACTTCCACGATTTGAAAATGAGACTTAGAGAGAAAGCCAGTGCTTTGGGTTTTCCAATACAGGCACATCAATGGCAATGACCATGGGCCCTGCCTTTTAACAAATAAGTGACTTTAATTTTTGTACAGTGCACAGAAACATGTCAGGTCACCAAATCCAAGTGGGTAAAGGAGATTAAGTTTCATAAATGACATCTAAAAGACGAATGTTATTATATGACCAACATTACTCCTAAGGGAGTAATCTAAAGATAATCTGTGTGTTCTTTCCCTCTCTCCAAACATTTTCATAAAGAAAATAATCACATACAAGCAAGACCCAAGAGCATAAATGTTATGAAGGGTGGCAGTTTTGCAAGCTAAGTGGAAAGAACATGCATGTGCTCTCAATTCTCATTATTCATGATAATTATGTTTCACTAAGTCACCACAAATGAATAGTGAACCACTGTTCCTAGTGGAAAGATAGGGTTAGGTTCCTATGAGCCTCTTGGTCAGTTTCATTAACCAACCTATATATATAATCATGTTTTAAGTGTGTTTCTGTGGAAGACAACATTATTTTATCCCGCTGCATTATTAATCTGGAAATCACAGCCAAGAGCACTGTAACTCACAGCTGAATGAAACTTATCTAACATATGTATTTCCTCCCTGAGACACATCATGGCCTTCTTGCACTAAGAAACACTAGATAGCACTTCAGCACTACATTTGGTATAGTGAAACCACCAACAAAAAAAAAAGCACAAAAATTCAGCACTAAAGAGACCTCAAAAAGCACATCAGTTTACAGTACGAGAGAGAAAACAAGAAGGCAGAATGTGTCACTTTATCTGACTTCAGCTGGGAAGACTTGTCAGGTAACTCAAATTTTTCACCACTCTGCCAACGTCTGTGAATGACCATGAAAGTGCCTAAGTACTGATTTGGGGGTTATAAATATATTCTAGCAAGCAGGCAACTTCCCACACATAGAATACATAAATAATGACTGCCATGTATGGATATATGTACATGTATATATATACAAATTTAAAATTATTTTCGTATCACCTAGTGTTTCCATACATAAACACATACCATCAACTGTACTACCTCTGTCCTTCCAACCCCAAATGGACAGCACCAACCCAATGGTTAACGTTGAAGGATGATGTCTAATAACTAACTTCTGATGAGATGGGTCCTATTCTGTGTTAGGTTATCTACTAGAATTAGAGCAATCAAAATCAGTATTTTAGTTCTCATATTAAAAATTTATATTTCTACCTTTAGAGTTTAATATTGTTTTTATCTTTTACCTGTATAGGCTTCAGAAGGTCTTTAGAAAGAAATGCTCTTTGTTGATCTCCTAGAAAGCGAACAGAAGTTATGGATCCCAAACCAGCTTTGTCCAACAGAGACTTATACACCTAGAACAAAACAAAATGTCTTGGCATCACAATTGCCATCAGCATAATTCTGAATAGGGGGACTAGCAATTTTCTACACAGGCAGAGAGATAAAACCATTAAGTTTTTTTACTTACTGCTGGTATCTCAATAACAACTATTTATGCAACCAAAAGACTGCACAATCTTCATCCAAAATCAATCACTTAAACCAGACACACATTTGGGAGTCATTAACATATAGGTCTGGGTTAAGAGATACATGGCCTCTCCAAAATTTATGTGAAAAATTGTGTGTATACATACATTTTTTTGGGGAGACAGGGCCATGTTTTTAGCAAAATCTTAATAGCTGGGGGTGGGGATACAAAGAGCAAAATACAACTTTAACCAAAACCCTATACCACTCAAAAACCCCCAGCAGCTCTTCTCACCCACAGTCAAAATCTTAACTTGGCTAGCACAGCATGCTAGACCCTTCACAATCTAGTCAGCCTTTCAGCCACCTTCTAGCTTTTCCAACTGTTTAAACCTGGCCCTTCCACTGTTAAGCCCTATGTCTCACAAAACCTGAATTGTCCTCTCCAGACATTGTGATCACTCTCATCTTCTAACTACACCAGATTTACGATGTGGAAATGGCATAATCATGTACTGACTGCCAGTACCTTCAGAGCCAAAGAATATTATGAGTCAGAGAGAACCTTAGAGATCATTAGGCCAAGACTGGCAACCACTACAGGAGCCAGGAAACAGCCAGATTTTAAGGTATACTCTCCATATTTTAAAAGCAAACAACGAATCCAGATTTTCTTAAAACTCTATAAAGGTCAAGTCAAATATACATATATATGTATGCCTATATAGATAGGCTGGTTCCTGACCTCTGACCTAGACATTGCCCACATTACCTCCATCCCCATTTTTCAAGTGAAGAAAATGAGGTGGGAGAAAGTCAAGGGCCCAGAGTAATAGGGTGCCTAGCAGGGCTGACAGGAGATTCTGGGTGCTCTTCTGACTCCTCTACCTTGCCATGTATCTGCACTATTATTCTCCAAAGGCCAAATATTATTCTCCAAAGCCCATATACATTTCCCTTGTTTCACTCATAATGGATTAAATACCCCGTTCTCATAACCCCAAGCTGTACTCACTATGGCAGGCCACTGAACAACTCGTTCAGAAATTTCAGGAGACTTTCGTTCAGCCAAAACCAAGTTATGCTCTACTAAAAATGCTCTCCTTAGAAGGCTGTAGACTTCTATCCATCTTCTCTTCCTCCAAGATTCCCCATCAAACTCCACACACACCTAAACAGAAGTGAAAAAAAGCAGAATCAATTAACGAAAATAAACATGAAAAAAGCCAAAGTTGAATTATACCCTTAATTTTCTACTTGAATCTTTATCTAAATGTGCTGTCCCTCTTTCCCACTCTTACTTCCCTTCACAGTCCACAATAAACCAAACAAACAGGTTAATCTAACCATCAAGCTTTGGCTTCCACATCCTTTTGGGAAATAGCAGTCCAGGGTTTTGGAGGCCAATCTCTGCCCCAAAAGTAACTTCTAGGAAGCCCATACAGCAAAGAACCCCCATGTAGAAGGTTTTTATGTATGTCAGACATCAGAGTTTTGAATCAAAAGAAAGAAATTTGAAACCCTAAAAAAAAATACCTACTGGGCGTCATTGTGATTCTAAAATGACACTGTGGGCTTAAGATGACCCCCCCCCACCATCAGCATAATCCACCACTTGTTTTGAATCCCTTTGGTATGCATAGGATTTAGCCTTAAAAGGCCTAGTAGACAGCACATCCTCAACATCCCTTTCAGTTGAATAAACTGGGAGTTTAGAGTCAAAGACTACTTTGCTAAATATAGAAACAAATAGTTGATAAACTAACCCTAAACTCCTTCAATATTTGGTGTAAAAATCACTATTTTTACTTGACTTAAAATACCTTTTTTTACTAAAGAGGCCTCTCAGTTTTGGCTTCAAAGAATCAGTTAATGAACACATCAACCCTGTTCATAATTTCATAGACAATCACATCTCCCTTTCCAAGCTTTAACTTAAAAAAAAAAGTTAACTTCCATTCATCTGTCAGAGCTCAAATTAAAAAATCCTTTCTTCAAAGAAGCCTTCCCTTAGCAATGAGCAACCCCCTCACAAAAAGAGTTCCCCTTGTTAATTGTACTCAAAGCCCTATACTTTTCCTTCCTAGCACTTACCCACACTTTGAATTATTTATTTGTGGCTAACTGATTCACATGAATTTTAATAGGTCGAAGTCTATATCTGTATTTACTTACCACTGTATTTCACTGGTATCCAGTCCCCAGTCAGTACTCAAATACTTGTTGAATGAATAAATTTCTCTCTGAATTGGCCTCTTACCTTCTGTTACTCTTAACCATTTAGCAGGTAGGACATTCCCAACTGGTATACCACTAGTCCCAATCCCAAACCTTCTCCAGTTTTATGGCTTTATAATATCAATCTTTAAAAATCAATGAAATTTAAAACCCATCCTACCCTCCTCCCGCTACAGTAAAATCTGCATCCCTAACTTTCAGGCAACTTCCCCTGAGAAGATGCATGTATGGCAGGCTTTTCATCTTGCAGTTATCACAGAATCCATACAGATGTGTCAGCACCTATTATGTGACAAGGCCCTGTCACTCTCCTTGGTCTAGGAATTCCATCCAACACTATATCCAATCAAATGGTCCTTCACAGGGCGCCTGGGTGGCTCAGTCGTTAAGCGTCTGCCTTCGGCTCAGGTCATGATCCCCAGGTCCTGGGATCGAGTCCCACATCAGGCTCCCTGCTCAGCGGGAGACCTGCTTCTCCCTCTGCCACTCCCCCTGCTTGTGTTCCTGCTCTCGCTGTGTCTCTCGTCAAATAAATAAATAAAATCTTAAAAAAAAAAAAAAAAAGGTCCTTCACAGAATTGTTTAGAGACTGCTCATCTTCCTGCCTTCCCAGTCACAGAATACAGGTCCTATGATAGCTCCCTTAAACTGGGTAGTCTTTCTACCCCAAATCACATCAACCTCAAACCCACACTAGATTTAGAGGAGTTTTGCCATCAGTGTGGTGTAAGAGGAATGAACATATACAAACTACAGCACCAGAGAAATCTGGGTTTGAATCCCAGCTATGCTGAAGCTTTTTTAGAATGATTTTACCGGCATAAAATAATATATGTAGCGTTACAAAGAAAACCCATTAGCCTGCAGGCCAGGTTAAGAACCCCTGCTTAAATCTAAACTCTTTGAAACTGGTTTTGCTAGCTCCAAAATGAAAATACTAACACCTACCCCTCACTGAATTGTTAGCTAAAATCTTAAGACAAGGTATGTAAAGTATCTGGCAAGGAGATTAGGCAGCTTTAAGACTTCCATGGTAATTCAAATCTTACTTTGTATCAGAGTATCAGTTCAATTAGGAATGGGGGAGAGAAGATCCTAAATATGATTATCCAATATCTATTCAGAAAAAAAAATAAAGGATTAAGATGTTCAGTAGCTTTCCAAAACTTATCACTATATCTATAAAGCTTATGATCAACCCTAAACCAAAATTTAGACACGGCCACTTCTTTATATCCCAATTTTTGACTGATTCAAAAGTTAAGTTCAGCTCCTTAAAAATAACTTAATCACTTTGGAAATTAGGTTGCATTGGTCAAAAATTCACAGTAACTTTACTTTGAAAAAAGGTGACTTTTCAAAAAAATATAATGAAACCAACAAGTTGTAAACTCTCTTCACTCTTTCAAAAGTTTCCTATCATAACCACAAATGTCTCTCATTTGTGCCTTGAAGCTTGAGGTTCTCTATGTAAGGGACTCGCCCCGCAAGCCTCCTATGCAAAAATTTCTATAAAAAGACACACCAGGGACGTCTGAGTGGCTCAGTGGGTTAAGCATCTGACTCTTGCTTGCTTTCAACTCAGGTCATGATCTCAGGGTTGTGAGATCCAGCCCCGCATTGGGCCCACACGCTAGGCATGGAGCCTGCTTGTGATTCTCTTTCTCTCTGTCCTTCCCTCCCCCTCTGCCCCTTCCCCCCCCAGAAAGGGACACCAATAAAAATTCAAATTTAGGGGGAAATAAAGTGACCTGACCAATCTTCTGCAAGCTTAATGATGTAACTTTATTCCCTCATGTTCCTTTTGATGTTATTTATGCTGTCTGATTCCAAAGGCCAAAAAGAAGCTGATTAATTATGATTCACTACCTAGAATTTCCCAACTTGCTATTTTTTTAATAGAACATTTTGTAAATGTGTACCTTATTAGCCTATTAAATATCTAGACCAGATGTTGAATATTCAAATTAATTATTTCAAGTTAATTTTTCCCCAACAAAAAATCTTTTTAATACATGATTATATCTAATCAAGCTAATCTCAAAACCTCCCGCTCTTAACATACATTAATCTCACCTGGGTATATGATTATGAAAACCATCAGAAAGGCCAAGTAAAATATTTCCAAGTTTAAAAGTAGGCACTTACAGAATGGCAGAGTTGTTAGTCAAGTTTTTAATGACATATCTATTCTATGCTCAGCACTAATAATGCAGAATACCACTTATTCCACTCTCCACAAATTAAGAACTTTATGCTTCTGCTTATGTCTTCTTACACCTAAATAAAATACTTATCTAAAATCCCAGAGTTTAGCATTCAATTATGGGGGTAAACAGATTTTATTACACTGGTAGGAATTTCTCATTTTACATGGTTTGACAGGCAGCAGAATTCCAATTGCATGTAAGGGCGAAAAGGCTAGGAATTGGTCAAGGCACCCAACTGCCAAAAAGGGAATTTTAACAGCAGGAAATAGTACACAGAGATGGCAAGTACTACTCATCTGCTACTCAGGGATATCCCTAAGAACTAAGCAGCAGCAGAAGACTCAAGTATAAGTTAGGTTCGAAGAAAGGAAACTGGAAAAGACCCAGACAGACAAGTTGGGGAAGAAGGACATTCCCAGCATGCACAATGAAGCCACTTGTCTCACACTCAAGTAGAAAGAGTAGTATAAAAAGAGGTTCTTATAACCATACTAATAAACATTTGTTGTTATTCTAGAGCAAGAGAATGCTACTGCTCCATCGGATTATTTCTAAAACTGCTTTTCAATGTAGAATAATTGTGATTCCTTCCATTTATTCATTCAAATATTTCAGCAAACACTACATGCCAAGCAGTGTTCTAAGTGCTAAAGGTATAAAGATATAAAGTCCCACAAAATACAGTGCTTTAATCTCACTCTACCTGAATATTAAAGCCCATTGTTTAAAATCTAGAGACAAACTTAGGCAAGTTATTTAATTTCTTCAAGCCTCAATTTCTAACACTAAAAAATATGGTTTACCATCTAGGATGTTTGTGAGAATTAAATAAGGTGCCACATAATAAGCATTTAATCATTACTTTGTCTTCACCCTGACTCTTTGTAATCAACAACTAGACATATTGTATCTGAGTGAGTGACTGTGTTATAAAGTCTCCCTCAAGGTGAAACAAAGTTAACAAGTCTTGGCCTCATTAACATCATCCTCAACTAACAGCAAATCAGTCTAGACAAACTTGTACTTCCAAAACCAAACCAGTTGCATACTACTTGAATTTTATTAGTTTATATTCATCTTAGACCCCAGTCCCATTTTACCCCCCAAAACTTAATACATTAAGCCCAACTGTAATCATGGTCTTCGTTACTAGCTCCTGCCTGCATTTCCCCAACCAGGATTTGGTTCTAGTATTTTGAAAGTCTATGTTTTTGCTAATACAAGATGCCCTTATAACTTAAACCACCTGTTACTCAATTAAGGAACATAACGATAAATCATGATTAGATGAAAGAAATCAAGTAATTTGCACCTTACATGACGGCTGAATTACGAAGTCTACAGGTAAACCAAAAATCAAATATAGTTAAAATTGTTTTTCAAATGAAAAATCCCTGTTTATCTTCAGGTGAGGCACCTTAGTGCAATGGGAAAGACAAAGCCAAACCTAGGTTCAAATCCTCCCTCCATCACTGAGTAGCTAATTATGCAAATCTGGACAAAACTCATTTTCCCAAATCTAGCTTCTCATTCTGAAAACGAAGATATTATCACCACCTCAAAGATTAGGGGTGGCAGAAAAGTGGAGATTAAAAAGAATACCCAAAAAGGACCTCCTAGACTGCCTTCCTAATCCAATGGGTCTATAATTAGGTCCTGTTGGGGAAGAGAACACCTAGTCTGTCATCATCTGCCAAAGAACTAAAGACTTGTTTCCATTGTTTCCATTCTTGTTTCCATTCAAATCAGATAAAAACAAACACACTAGAGAAAATTCTACTTGGCAGGTGAAATAAACCACAACAACTATGACTGAAATCTGGTACACAAAGCCCACTTTATGGAGAAAGATTGGCCCAAAGCAAATAGGTTGGCCATCTTTGTACCACACTACTTTCTTTCTATAAACAGCAAAATCCAGTTTGCTGGGAGGAATGAAACACCAAACTTCACAGTGTATGACAGGAGTCCTTTTGCAGCACAGGGAGCATAATGGTAAAGACAGTGGGCTCAAGTATCAAAACTTCCTAGGTTAGAACACAGGCTATGCCAATTTCTAGGTATGTGACCTTGGTGAGATACTTAATGCCCCCAACCCCGATATTTTTGTCTCTAAAATGCAGCAATATTAGTACCTAATCCCGAAGAGTTGCTATAAGGATTAATAAGATCATGGCTAAGAAGTGTTCAGTAGGATGCCTGGCACGTGGCTAAGTGCTCAACAGTCACTCCTACTTTTCAACATGAAGACAAGGCATGCTGGAAGCTTTAAAAATATATGACCACATATCCTTTTCCAAAAACTCTTTGCAGACTAAAACTAGTTTGGGCATGTACTATCACCTTAAAGTGTTCAAATGAATGGGGTGTCAGAAATCAACATCTATTCAACTGCCAATGCTAAAACCTGCTTCCCAACCTGAACACAGTTTTCAATAAAAAGCAATAATGATGCCCAGTGAAGATGCTAAAACATATCCACTATCCAGGGTGGAAATCTCTTCTAAACAAGCTTCCTTCAAATTATCACCACTTTGGAGTCTTTGTTAGGGACCTTTCTCCAGTTATTTTTGCACAAAGGAGTCTTTGTTGGTAGAATAGCTTCCTCACTGGTTGTTCCCAATCCTTTGCCACCAATACTTCAATTAGGGAGTACAATTAGAATTCATCTCTTTGAAAAGATCTAACTGAAAAAGGTTCTGAGTGTCATTCTGATTAAAAATCACTGTCCACACTTGCTCCCGTTTTTCTCCCTCCCTCCCCCAAACACCAAAGTGGAATATTTCAAAGCCATTCCTCTAACACACCATATAAGGGTCGGCTCCACCCCTGCCCTCCATATATGGTCAAAGCCCACACCTACCTACAGGCTCATCACAGGCGACCAGGAACCCACTTCCACCCTGACCCACCATATACGGACAAGTACCCACCCTAATATGCCAAACAGAACTAAGCTCCTCCCTCTTCACGCACTTCATTTCTATCAAGTCTGAAAGTTTAACAAGTTGGGTGAAGAAATTAAGAGGAACAAACAAACAAACAAAAAACCACCTGGAAGCGCTAGCCCTCAATTCTTAATGATTCCTAACATCACCTGCCCGACCAATCTAATGTTAACAATACTCCCCCTTCGGAGAAATAATCATACAGTCCTACTAGGGCACAGCGCGGGCAGTAACGAAGCGTGTCTGAGCAACCCCAAGGCCGTCATTAAACTCAAGCAACTGGAAGCCAAACACACCTCGGTTCTACACAACCATTTCAAAGACTTTCAAGGTCTAGTCTTCTGCACCTTCAGATCAGATGCCAACTTTCTGGTCGCCCTTTTCAGAAGAGGGGAGGGGGGCCCCCACTGGCTGTCTCGTTACCAAGGTAACTACAAAACGCCCGACAGCTGAGGCCCGGGAGCTGATTTTACCTTCAGGTCCTTCTTGGTAACGTCGGTGTGGGAGACAGCTCGAATGGTCCCAGACAGCCAGGGCCACTCGGCGACGCGCTCCACGTCCCAGCTGTCGTGGCCGCCGTCGCTGCCGTCGGCTGCGGACAGACTGAGGAATCGCTTCCCCACCAATACTGGCCAACTTTCTCCCAGCGTGAGCACCATGGTTTTCACGCCTGCAGGAAGGGCTCCTCCCTGCAAAAATACAAAAACAAAATGCAACGGGGGCTGCCGGTGGGAGGGGGCCGGGAAGAGAGGACGCGGGGGAAGCGGGGACGGAGGGATGGGTTCTAACCCCGCTCGGAGCACCAGACCCTAGGCGGCGGCCGGTGCGAGGGAGGACCCAACACCCGATCTCTACACCGGCGTCCTCCCCCGCCCCCCGGCTCCCTCCCCCACCGCAAACACGGGCCCAAGCGCCGCGTGACCCTCGTTCCCCCAAGTTTCGCTTTTCCAAAACCTTAAACCTAAACGCAGAGGGAGTGAGGGGAGAATTATTTTGCAGCCTAAGTGGATTTTAAAGTGTTCGCCCCCCGCCCTGGGAAAGAAAAGGCCAGAAGCGAGGGCCCGTCCGGGGCAGCCGCGTCCCCGCCCCGGGCGGCCCCGCGGGAGGGGCGAGCCCGCGGTTCCGCACTTGCCCCGCCGCCCCGCCCCGACACAGCGCTCTCCCGGCCGCCGACCCCCGGGCGTCCCTCGCCCCGGCCTGCGGCGCGAGGGCGGCAGGGCCGCGGGCTCGGCGCCTTCATCTTTCTTCCTCCTCTCCCCTCAGCCGAGGCCGCGGCGCTCTTACCCCGCCTCCTGCCTCCCTGAGTCACCGGCGGCGGCCGCCGTTTCCAGCCGCCCAGCTCTAGCTCTGACTTGGTTCAAGAGCTCTCACAAGACACGCACAGCCTCTCGGGTCCGCCCCCTCGGAGCCGCTTCCACCGCTCATTGGCGTAGTCCAAGAAGCTGGGCGAGGCTCGTGGGTAAAAAGCCCATCGCCATTGGCCGGCCTGGCGCAGGCGGGGCGAGAGAAAAAAAACAATTCCTTGGTTGCCTCCTCCCTCTCCCCTCCCCCTCCGACTCCCGAACGACCCCCATTAGGTTAAAGTACACAGAGCGTAAGCGAGAGATCCCTCCGCCACAGCCATTCTTTCCATTTGTTGCCTACGGTATGCAAAAAAGTCCCGCGAAATCGCTTATCAACTTTAGGGCCCAGAGGAAAATTGCAGGGGTGCATAGATAAGACTGAGTGACGAGCCCCAGGGCTGTATGTGCCTATTGGATTGCTCTTCAATTGCGTAGGCTGTCGACGGAAGATGGGCTATCCACTTGGCGGAAGAATCTCACAGGAAAGGGGTAAGGGCGGTGCAGAGTCAGCGGGGGAGGAAAGGGACGGGAACGTGCGGTTTCAAGCGTACTCAGCTAGGGGGAGGAGCCACCGGGCTCCGGAGGCTCTTGCGCAGGCGCTTCGCGGAGCAGAGGCTGGAGTTTGGGCTGCTGGGCGAAATGGCCGCGGGAGGCGCAGGCGCACGTGGTGTTATTCGTGGAACGTCTAAAGTCCGCCATTTTGAAGGAAAAATGAAGAAAGGCATGGAGTCATTGGGAAATGACGTTCTTTGAATCTAGAGCAAAAGAGACCATTCAGTACAATGCTGAATGGGATTTTTTTTATGTAAAGGGAAGTTGAGAAGATATTCTGAGTCTTAGAGAGAAATTGAAAGACTAGAGAAGGCCATAATGTTGTAAGAAATAAGAAGAGGTGACTTTGAAGGACAAAGGAGATAAAAGACGATTGTGTCTTTTGGACCTGAAGGTTTTTGCTTGAATAAAGACGAAATGGAACGAAGGAATTGAAGACCTCTTACTTCATAAAGACTAGAGCTTGACATGGCATCCCATTTAATCCTTAAGATTAAATGAAAACTAAGTGAAGAATGCAAAGTCCCAATTTTACAGAAAACTGAGAATCAAAAAAATTTCAGAAAGGGATTATAGATACAGGTTAATGCCAGGTGTTGAGCTTTAACATATATGGTCTGAATATGTGACATTAAATAAATTTTAAAATCTAAATATAAACACTGAAGAATTAAATTGGATTTATAATTTGCAGACCGTTAAAGGGGGGGATGGAACAAAGAAAACCCATCTAGTCCAACAAAAGTCAGAAACGAGAACAAGAAAAGAAAAAGAAACTTGATGGAAGTACAGTAAATAGAAAAAGATAAGACGAGAAAAATAAGTCCAAACATCAGTATTTACAATAAATGTAAATGGGTTAATTTTACTCATAAATTAAAAAGACAGACTGGATTAAAAACAAAATCTAGCTATAACTTGACCACAAGCAAGCTCCACCAATGACACAGAAACCTTGAAAATATTAGGTTAAAAGATTTAGTAACCAAATGGTGATCAAAGGAAAGCAATATAGCAATGTTAATATAATTGAAAAGAAAAGCATCAAAAGAGAAAAGGATTTTATATTAATAAAGGAAAAAGTCCACAAAGGTAATATAGACTTAAACTATTGTCACTCTGAGAACATAGCTAAGACTATTAGAATTATGGGAACTTTTTGACAATTTGTAATAGAAGCAGAAGACACAAATATATCTACGCCAGAAATAGGCATCTCAGATTTTAAAACTAAGTGGGGGTATGGAGGATTTGATTACATAATTATTAATTTGAAAAACAAAGGGATAAGCCCTACGAAGGTTCAAAGAACATATAATTCCTATTTGTGGTTCCAGAACATAGGGAAGATATCTGAAGCATTTTTTTTTTCAAGATTTCTTTATTTGATGGAGAGAGAGAGAGCACAAGTAGGGGGAGCAGCAGGCAGAGTGAGAGGGAGAAGCAGGCTCCCTGCTGAGGAGGGAGCCCAATGCAGGGCTTGATCCCAGGACCCTGGGATCATGACTGGAGCCAAAGGCAGACACTTAACCGACTGAGCCACCCAGGTGCCCCAAAGCACTTTATAAAACTTGCAAAACCCTATTATCAAATCTGATCAGGAGAATACAAAAAAGGAAAAGTTTACATCAATGCGGCTCATGAATGTAGATGGAAAATTCTTATATAAAATATCAGCATACTGGGGCTCCTGGGTGGCTCAGTTGGTTAAGCGGCTGCCTTCAGCTCGGGTCATGATCTCAGGGTCCTGGGATTGAACCCAACGTTGAGATCCCTGCTTGGGGAGGGGGGCGGAGGGAGGGTGGGAGTCGTCTTCTCCCCCTCCCTGTGCCTCTTCCCCAGCTTGTGTGTGCTCTCTCTCTCTCTCTCTCTCTCTCAAATAAAATCTTTTTAAAAAATCAAATCAAAGTCATTATTTTTAAAAAATAATCATCATGATTAATTAGGATTATATGAATACAAGGATATTTCAAGCTTAGAAAATTACTATAATTCACCAAAACTGGTTAAAAGAGAAAAAAATCATGTGTTCATTTTAGTAGAGGCTAAAAAGACCATACATTCATATTGAACACTGAACTGCCTAGAATGTTAGGAATGTTAAGAGAAACACATATTTAATAGTAATTATTTTTTTTAAATAATGTTAAACTTCCCAGAAACTTATGAATATAAGATATCTACCCTAGAAAAACATCCACACTTGTGAACTAGGAGGCATCAAGTTTGTTCATTGCAGCATTGTTTGTGGTTGTGAAAGTTCAAGATAATCTAAGTGTACTTCATTGGGGAATGAATAGGTAAAATGAATAAATGGAGTGTGATACATCTAATAGAAAGCTGTAGAGCATTTGAAAATGAGTGAAATATATTTATATTTTTTGAATGAAATATATTTAGATGTACCGATAAGGATAGATTAGCAAAACACATTTTGGATGAAAAAGAAAGTTGCATTTGGTAATATTTGAAAATGTACACAAATAACACTACGTATGTTCTATGAAACATACTTCAACTCATGATAATAGTTACTGGTATTGGGGAGGCACAATAGGATTGGGGGTATTGGTCAAAGGTGATTTAGCATTATTTGTAATTCTCTCATTTTTATAAGGCAAATGTATTCATATGTTACTATTGAAAGTTAATTTTTTAAAAGATTTGTTTATTTAATTTAGAGACAGAGCGTGAGCGGGGAGGAGGGGCAGATGCAGAGGAAGAGAGAGAATCCACAAGCAGACTCCCCTGCAATCATGGAGCCCAACATAAGGCTGGATCCCAGGACCCTGAGATCATGACCTGAGCCAAAACCAAGAGTTGCCCACCCAACTGACTGAGCCAGCCAGGCATCCCTGAAAGTTAATTTTCAAATCCTGTGAACAGTATCTACTACATTAACACCCAAGAGCATTTGTGCCAAATTGTTAGGGCTAATATAAGAGTCAAAAAGGTGGTGCAATAAAAGATCAAACAAAAATCAAAAGAATTCCTATTCCTTACGCACCAATTAGAACATACAAAAGAAAAAAAGAAACGATCTATGGTCCTGAAAACTGAGACTACCTAAGGAAAAAACATAAGGTGAAATCAATAAAATGTGTATGAAGAAAACTGTAAGACTTTACTGACAGGCATAAAAGAAGATTTGAAAAGTTCTGTCTCCTTATATGACTTGGTAAAAATGTCATTTCTTCTTAAAGTAAGCTACAATATCAATGAATGAAAGAACCAAAATAGAAATATAAAATTGTTGAGAATACAGAAACAGATCCATGTATATACGAAAATTAGTTTATGATTAACACTATTTCAAATGAGTGTAAATAAACTATTCAATATATGCTTTAGGGTTTATTAGTTATATGGATCAAAGAGCTAAATAAAAATATAGTAATTAAAATTTCTTTCCCTTGGGCGCCTGGGTGGCTCAGTTGGTTAAGCGACTGCCTTCGGCTCAGGTCATGATCCTGGAGTCCCAGGATCGAGTCCCACATCGGGCTCCCTGCTCGGCAGGGAGTCTGCTTCTCCCTCTGACCCTCTTCCCTCTCGTGCTCTCTATCTCTCAAATAAATAAAATCTTTAAAAAAATAAATAAAATAAAATTTCTTTCCCTTTCCTTCCCCCTTCTCTTTCCCTTCCTCTTCCTGAACATTTCAGTCCTAAAGGCAGTAGGAGTGCAGAGCAAAGTATATTTTCATAAGGACAGGCTGCCTGGCATGGAATGATTGAACTAGAAAGAATAAGGAGTTGTAGCCTCACATGGGGAGGGAGAGCTCAAGTGGGGTGAGAAGGGTAGACACACAGAAGATGAACCAACAAAGAACATCTAGAGGCCAAGTGAGGTGAGGAGGGCATCCATGAATGGGAGTCACCTAGTGTGGTATGTTAGAGTCCAACCAGGATGAAGAGACTGCCCACATTGGGGGAAAGCCTGGCCCAGGGTATTAGAGCCTAAGGAAGGTGAGGAGAGCATTCATACAGGGACCTGCAAAGGACAATGAAAAGACCAAGAGAGATGTTTCAAGCAGGAGGAGAACCAGGAGAGAGGTGCATCCTCGAAAGAAGGCAGGAGAGAATTCCAATTTGGAGAACTATTCAGAGAGATCAAAGGATATGCTAAGGTCAAGGCAGATAAAGAACTGAGTAGCAGGTTATTGACATTTCCAACAAATATATTTTAGCCTAGAGGTATTATCAGAAATCATTTCTACTGGTTAATAAGCTCCAGCATATACCTTCCAGTCAAAATCCTGTCACTAACCAGTTGAGTTGACTTTTACCCCAAAGAACATCAGAAGTTTCTAAAAGACTTTAAGAAGGGGTGCCTGAGTGGCTCAGTGGTTAAGCATCTGCCTTTGGCTCAGGTAGTGATCCCAGAGTCCTGGGATCAAGCCCCGCATTGGGCTCCCTGCTTGGCGGAAAGCCTACTTGTCTCTCCCCCACTCTCCCTGCTTGTGTTCCTTCTCTTGCTGTGTCTCTCTCTGTCAAATAAGTAAAATCTTTAAAAAAAATAAAAGACTTTAAGAAAGTTAGCAACTAGTAATTTGCAATTCATTTGGACCTTAATTCCTCAACTGCAAAACAATTAGAATAAAATATTTTTTGTCTAAATCTCCTCTCCTGGGGCACCTGGATGGCTCATTCAGTCAAGCACTGGACTCTAGGAGCACCTGGGAGGTGCAATCTGCTAAGCAACTGACTCTTGGTTTCAGCTCATGCCATGATCTCAGGTTCATGAGATAGAGCCCCGCATGGGGCTCCATGCACAGCATGGAGTCTACTTGGGATTCTCTCTCCCTCTCCCTCTGACCCTTCCCCTGCTAATGTACTCTCTCTCTTTCTAAAATAAATAAATAAATCTTAAAAAAAAAAAAGAAAAGAAAAGAAAAGGGGAGCCTGGGTGGCTCAGTCATTAAGCGTCTGCCTTCGGCTCAGGTCATGATCCCAGGGTCCTGGGATCAAGCCCCGCATCAGGCTCCCTGCTTGGCAGGAAGCCTGCTTCTCCCTCTCTCACTCCCCCTGCTTATATTCCCTCTCTCGCTGTCTCTCTGTCAAATAAATAAATAAAATCTTTAAAAAAAAAAAAAAGAAAAACATCAGACTCTTGATTTCGGCTCAGGTCATGATCTCAGGGTCATGAGATTGAGCCCTGCATCAGCTTTTCCCTGGGCATGAGCCTACTACGATTCTCTCTCGCTCTCTCTCTGTCCCTCCCCCACACTGTTCATGGGTGTGCACACACTTTCTCTCTCTAAAAAAATAGTAAGTATTCCTTCCTTAAATTGCACAAGAATGGTGTATTTGTGTGAAAATGTAAATATCTTATGCTATTTGTTAATGCAGTGCTCCTGTGACAATTAATGAAGCAAGCAGAGCATCAGAATTAAGTAAGCTCCCAGGCGCCTGGGTGGCTCAGTTGGTTAAGCGACTGCCTTCGGCTCAGGTCATGATCCTGGAGTCCCGGGATCGAGTCCCGCATCAGGCTCCCTGCTGGGAGCCTGCTTCTCCCTCTGACCCTCCCCCCTCTCATGCGCTCTCTCTCTCATTCTTTCTCTCAAATAAATAAATAAAATCTTAAAAAAAAAAAAGAATTAAGTAAGTTCCTTGTTTCTTTTTATAAGGACTTTTTCTGTTCACTTACATCTAGACAAATGCACAGATCTTAAGCGAACAGTTTCATTCGTTTTACCAAGGCCTACATCCATATAACCCATACCCAAATAAAATCAGAACACAGCCATACCCATTTGTCTTTGTTTTATCTATGACTACTTTCATGCTACAGTGGTAAAGTTGAACAGTTGCACTAGAGACCGTATGAGCCTCAAAGCCTAAAACATCTACTCTCCATCCCCTTACAGAAAAGGTTTGCCAAACCCTGATAGAGAACATTCCATCACCCCTGAAGGTTTCCAAGTGCTTTTCTCAAGTCAATACTCCTGCCCAGAGTAACCTTTGTTCCAATTTCTATCCATATAAATTGGCTTTGCCCATTCTTGAATTTTATTTAAATGACATAACACAGTATGTACTCTTGTGCCTAGCTTCCTTTACTCAGTATGTTTTTGAGATCCATCCATGTGATTACATCTGTAACACGTTTATTCCCTTTTGTCATTAGTTAGTATCCCATTGTCTGAACATGCCACAGTTTCTATATCCATGCTCTGTTGATCGATACCCGAACAGTTTTCAGTTCTTGGCTATTATGAATAATATAATTACAAATATGTTTCACTTTAAGTCTACTAAGTTTTATTTTTGTCTTATCCGTTCTGCCTTTACATTTTCTAATATTTTAACTCTGCTATTCCTCATTCCCTCCTTCAAAACCAGCTTTCTATCCAATATAATTTACCTTCAGCCTAATGAACTTTTAAAATGGATTAACAATTTTTTAGTGATTTAGATAGCTTAAGGACCAATCAAAGGAATAATGTAATAGTATTCACTGTGCAATTCCGCCCACCTCTAATACTAAGACGAGACTGATACATACTCCACTTAGTTTCATTACATGTTTCCATGTGTGATTTGATCAACAAGAAGAAAATATGTACACAATGTCAAGCTGTTTTTCTTTTTTTGTTTTTAAGAGCAGCTCAATGATTTAGGGAGTATGTACACTATAGAGAACATAAGGGGAAAAATACAAAATGGTACTTAACACTGATGTCAGGATTCATCTCATGGTTACAAGTAATAATATTAATTTTTGCATTATTCATTCTGCTTTAGAGCATACATCAAAGCCATCAATTTAGCTTGAGTCATATAAGCAATACATACACAACTGTATAAGGAATACTTTTCATAAGTAAAAATACATTTAAAAATATTGGAAACTGAGTAACATTGCTGATCTGTTTTTTGACTTAATGGAATAAGAGAAGAACAACCTTCAACTAGGAAGGATTATACTGATAGTAAAGCTCTTAAGTATGTCTTCCTCTCCCTTTGTGCTTACCACAAGCTAAGCAATGTTCTGTGAGGATTCATTATGAGGAAAATGTCAGTCACAGCTTTAAGACCTTACTTTAAAAGGCACTAATGGGAAAGCAAATTGGAAGGTGAGGCTTCATCTTTGTTTTCAAATAAGTGATCTTAATTTTTCTTATAGAAAAAGTTTAATTTAGTTTATTATAAATATATCCAAACCATTAATTTCTGCAGCCTTCAGATAGAGCCCAGCACTTTTTATGCTAATGAACTTCTTTTAGATCTTGCAGTACAGAATCTGTAGATAAGTTATTTCAGCTTTTGTCTGTTTAAAAACTCTTAATTTCACCTTCATTTTTGAAGGATATTTTTGCTAGATACAGAATTCAGGATTGACAGGATTTTTTTTTCATTTAAAATTCATTTAAAGATGCCAGTATAGGAGTGCCTGGGTGGCTCAGTCATTAAGTGTCTGCCTTTGGCTCAGGTCTTGATCCCAGGGTCCTGGGATCGAGCCCCACATTGGGCTCCCTGCTCAGCAGGAACCTGCTTCTCCCTCTCCCACTCCCCCTGCTTGTGTTCTTGTTTCGCTATCTCTCTCTGTGAAATAAATGGATAAAATCTTAAAAAAAAAGATGCTAATATATTATCTCTTGGTCTCTTTGAATTATTTGAGAGAAGGTCAAGACCAGGACTAAGGTAAAAGACGTGAGGCATTTGCTGAGGCACACAATGAGACAGGATCCATAAATGCTGTGCTGAGCTATTTTGGAACCTGAGGCAGAAGGAAAAATCAGTAATACCATCTCTGTCATTATTTAAAATTTTTAGATTTTGCTTGTTATGGATTTTTTCACATAACTTTGAGTTTTGTAAATATTGCATTACAATGTCATTTATTATAATTGCTGAGTTTTTTGGGTACCCCTTTTTTGTGCCAAGGGCAAGTTCCTCATTTGCCTCACTGATCTCACTCTAGTCCTGACCCAAATGTATGAGAACATTTAACAGGACTTCTAATCTGAGTGTCTGGAAGACTCGTCTTCCTTTTCATCTACCCACAGATGTCAGCAGATCCCATGTGACAGTATTTCAGGGGTCCTGTTGAGAGCTTTTCTATTGCCTCCAAGCAGCAGATACTGCCTGATAATCAGTGTAAGGCTGGAAATGCTTATCGGGTTTCTTCAGGGGGATCTCTCAGCTTGTCTCTCCCCAGTGGGCAACTTCTCAACCTCATATTCAGTGTAAGGCCCAGAGTGATTCTCCATTCTCTCACTTCACCCTCAGACATCAACAGGCCTAACACATCTGCACCTCAGAGAGTGTCTCTCAAATGGCCTGTCTTAACCTTTCTTCTGAGAAGTCAGCGACAAAGTCTATGGAAAAGAGTTGGCAGTTTTGTTCAGACTCCCCTGTGTCTTCACATTCCAGGAATTTTAAACTGTCATTCTAGACGACATCCTGCCTTTAAAATTCATTTAAAATTCAGCTTTGTTCTTCTTGCCTCCAGCCACAGATGCTTCCTTCTGCTGTTTCTGCTACTCTACCATGAGTGAAATCAGCCATGGGTTCCTTTCTCCTAAGAAGGCTTGCCACTTCATGGATTTTCATTTACTAGGTTTCTTTGAGAGCTTCTAATGGACTTAACCATGGTTCTGTAGATTACTCAGCTCATTCTCATCATTACAGTGGGAACAACATTCTCTTGAAGATTTCTACACCTAAAGCAGAAAGCAAAAGGTAACTTTGTTTGTTTTTTTTTACTCTTTTGATAACAACTGGGCTGACTCTGATCCACTGTTTGAAACTTCTGGCCCTGAGATCACCATGGTCTCTAATACACCTGCCTTTGACTCAGTCTTGACCCCAATCTTTATGCATTCCCTGCATTTAAATTAGGCATGCCTACCTTCTCATTCAAAGATCCTGCCTGGGATTTTTCTATCTTGTCTTGTTTTTCTTTGAAACTATACTTACTAGCACTAGTTACTGGCAGTTGCTCAATAAATATTGAGCTGACCCTTGACAGTTTGAATCTATTGTTCCCAAATTCCTTGCTGATTCCTCTTCCATGTATATTCTGAACCAACTTTCTTCTTTACACAGTTCTCCCCAGATTATCTGAATCCTTCCCTTTTTCTCTGTCATGCCCAGAATCCATTTACAGCTTAGTGGACATGACCAGGCATGGCTGAGAGGAACCAGAGATACCAGGCAGATCTGTGAGGTCAGCAGATGTGCCAGGCAGATTTCTCAGATGAACACAACATAACCACAGAAAAGTCTGCACAAACACACACAATAGAAAAAAATCAGAGAGGCTTGGCTTTCAAAGTCAGGGCACAAAAACCTGGAAAGAAAAAAGGGAGAAGGCAGGACACTATGCCTAAATGAACCAGGTAGAATTCACCAGGGAAGTCATCTAGTCCTTGGGTTTTCTTTGCTGGTTTTTGATTACTGATTCGATTGTTCTCTACTTATCATAGGTCTGTTCAGGTTTTATATTTCTTCAGTCAATTTTAGCAGTTTGCATGTTTCCAGGAACTTGTCTATTTCACGTATGTTATCTAATTTGTTGGTGTATTATTGTTCATAGTATTTTCTTATAATTCTTTTTATTTCGATAAGGTTGGTAGTAGCATCCCCACTTTCACTTCTAATTTTATTAATTGAGTCTTTTTTCCCCCTTGGTTAGTGTAGCTAAAGGTTTGTCAAATTTGTTGCTGTTTTTCAAAGAACCTACTTTTGGGGTCATTAACTCTCCCTATTGTTTTTCTAATCTTTAATGATCTCAAATCTTTATTATTTTCTTCCTTCTGCTAGCTTTGGATTTAGTTTGTACTCCTTTTCCTAATTTCTTAAGGTGTACAATTATTGATTTGAGATCTTTTATTTCCCTCTGTGCATGGTTTTTGCTGCATGTCATAAATTTTGGTATGTTGTGTTTTCATTTTCATTTGTCTCAAAATATTTTCTAATTTCCCTTGTGATTTCTTCTTTGACCCAGTGATTATTTAAGAGTGTTGTTTAACTCATACTTCATGACTTTTCTTGTTTTTCTTTTGTTAATGATTTATAATTTTATTCTGTTGTGGTTAAAGAACATGCTTTGTATGGTTTCAATGCTTTTAAATTTATTGAGACATTTTGTGACTGCTGCTGATCTGGGAAGTGGGAGATGGTAGGTAGGTAAGTAAAAATGCCAAACAATTCTATATTACAAAAATTTAGCAGCTTAATTCTGCATTTAGCATTCCTCTGGTTGTTATATGTTTTTACTATGTTCTAAAGTTCTGTTAAAGTTCATTCAGACAGCTTTTGTGAACATAGTCATTGCTTTAAAAGAGGAACAGAGTTTTAAACCTCCCTACTCTGCTATTGTCAGTCCTTGATGATATTTTGATTTTCACGCATTTTACGTTTACATGTCATAAGCCCCAAAATACATTTTATTATTTTGTTTAAAGTCAATTATCTATTAAAGAGATTAAGTAATAAGAAAAATCTTTAATGTTTACCCCCATAGTTACCATTTCTGGGGTTTTTCATTCCTTTATGTCTATCCAGGTTTCCATTTGGCATCTTTTTTTTCTTTTTCCCCCTGCCTGTAGAACTTCCCTTAACATTTCTTATAGTGTGGCTATGCTGGTGAATTTAAGTAATTTGAATATTGTGTGCCTCGAGATAGTTTTCTTCATGTTCTTACACCTGGAGTTGTTGAGCTTCTTGGATCTGTAGATTTACAATTTTCAAATAATTTGAAAAAACTGATCATTACTTCAAATTTTGTTTTGTTTTCCTCTCTATCTTCTTTCTCTTACTCCAATTGAACATATGTTGGGCCACCTGAAGTTGTCCCACAGCTATATGATGCCCTATTAAATAGTTTTTCAGTCTTCTCACTCTGTTTTATTTTAGATCATTTTTATTGCTATGTCTTCCAGCTTACTAATTTTTCTTCTGAAGTGTCTAGTCTTCTGCTAATCTGTTCCATGGTATTTTTCATTTCAGACATTGGTTTTTATTATCTTTATAGGTTTAATTTGGGTCTTTTGTATATTTTCCATGTCTCTCCCTCACATGTTTCTGCTTTCCTCTACCTTCTCAATCATATGGGATATTCTGGTTATAACCATTTTAATGTCCTTGTCTACTGATTCTATCATCCATGACATTTATGGGCCTGTTTCAATGGCTTGATTTTTCTTCTCATTGTGAATAGTATGTCTGGTGGTTTTTTATTAGATGCTGAACATTGTGAATTTTGCTTTGCTGGGTCCTAGATATTTTTTAGTACAAATAGTACTGAGCTTTGTTATAGTGTTTCATCACACTATTGAGGCAATTAGTCTAAGGCTTATATTGCTCTTCTGAGAACTTTACCTAAAACCCCATGATTGGTGCTATATTCTACTCTGTTTGGTATAATCATTGGCTATTCTTGGCTCTCTGCAAGGTCTGGTGATAGTGTTCCTTTCAGACAGTTATTTCCCTAGTTTGGGGAAGATCACTTACTCATTTACTCTGAGTATTTAGAGCATTTAGCTAACCACTTGAAGTGAACCTTTTACAAATATCCAGAACTTTTTCTTTGTGCAGCTCTTTCCCCTCTGGTACTCTGCTCTGTGAATTTGAGCTGTCTTGGCCTCCCCAATCTCCTAAGTCTATCTGTTTAGCTCAAGGAAACTCAGGGCTTTGCCTTGGTTCCCACTCTCTGAACTGTGGCCTGAAATCTCTCAAAAGTCTAAGCTTGGGCAATTGCAGGGCTCATCTCATTTGTTTCCCCTCTTTCAGGAATCATGGCCTTGCACCACATAATGTTATGTTTGAAACCCATTGTTTCATATATCTTGTCTGTTTTTTTATTTGTTTCAGGCAGGGAGTAAATCTGGTCTCTGATATTTCATTTTTTCAAAAGCAGAATTTCACCAAACATGTAATTCAGATCAGTGGAGAAAAAGATGAATTATTCAATAAATGTAGTCAACACCTCTTAATCAGGGTTCTAATTTGCAATCATAGAATCCAACTGAGATCGTTTTAACAGAAATGTATCAAGCAATATTAAGTAGGTTAAATTTTTTTTCTACAAGGGTCATTGAATTGGGCATTGAGGTGAAGCATTTGAAAACTAAGTTAGGGGGCACCTGGGTGGCTCAGTCAGTTAAGTGGCTGCCTTCAGCTCAGGTCAGGACCCCAGGGTCCTGGGATCAAGCCGAGCATTGGGCTCCCTGCTCTGCGGCGGGTCTGCTTCTCCCTCTCCCTCTGCCTGCTGCTCTCCCTGCTTGTGCTCTCTGTGTGTGTGTGTGTCAAATAAATAAATAAAATATTTAAAAAGAAAAAAAGAAAACTAAGTTAGCCTATTCAACTGCTCACAGGAATGATTGCACCATTTCTAGCGCTAGCACCACACTTTACAGCATAGATGTGCTGTTGCTGCTGCTGACTTCTTATCTTTCTGCTGTGCTTCATCACCCTCCTCAGGAACTACATTTGGGTAGTAGTACCTGCCTCCCCATGATGCTCTTTACCAAATCAAGACCTCACTTGTACATGGCTAGATGATGAAGCCTAGGTCATGTGCCTTTCTCCTACCCACAACAGAAGTTGGGGAATTGAATGTTGCCTCATACTTTGAGGAGGCAGGGCACATAAGAACAGCCCCCAAATATAGGAATGAGATTTAAATGATACTGGGTGGCCACAAATATGACAAATGATCCCACAGCAAAAACTGGACAGTCATCTGAAAAAAGGTAAAGTTGAATCCCTACCTCATATTTTACACCAAAAGTTGAAAGATTTAAGCAGGAAAAAATAAAACTGTAACAGTACTAAAAGAAAACTAAGAAAATTTAAAAAAAAAATAACTTATATTTTTGCATCTCTTTTAATCAAATATTTAAGAGCTTACAGATTTAAAATAAACAACATTAAAATAGACCAATGAAATGCTGATGACCTATGAAATGAACATATATCCAACTCAGTGACTCTGCCTTAGGAGTAGGCTGTATTAATAGCATCCGGGAAGTGTTCCAAAGACTCTACAAAGCTTTTCATCTCTATGACAAAGTATCCACAACCAATTGACTGCATTTCTGAGTCCTACCCCCTCAGGTCTCTATTTTTGTCATCACATACATTTCCCATGGAGGCTTTTTAGCTTCTAAGAGCTTTCTGGGGGGTGAAAGGGTCTTTCTTGTGGTGTTATTAACAGTGCTGCTGAAAGTTCTTAATTACATTGATCAAACAGCAGACACAAGGAGAGGCACTGGTACAGTGGAAATAACAAGGGCTTTGACTCATGCATGAACCCTGGGTCATGCCCTGGCTCCATCATTTACTAGATGATTGAGCACATTATCTAATCTCTATGGGTCTCAGTTTCCTCACAGATAAGATTGCTCCAGTAATACCTACAAGAATTATACATACATATGTTTGTGTCTATCTATCTATATATGTAAATATATATATAAAATAAATTAACTCATATATTCATATATGTTATTTTCATTAATTGATGAAAATTATTATTCATTATTATTCACCTTTCATTATTCATTATTAATGAAATTAAGATTATAAATACATATTATTTTCATGAAACAAGGTATGTTTAGTTATGCATATTTTAATGCATACATATGCCCAACATTATTTATAAAATTAATTTTAAAATAGCAAATTATCATAGCACTTTGGAAAATGAGGAAAATTATCCTTCTAATATGTCAAGGGAGACAGGGTTTGCATTGTGGAATAGGAAACATGTACATAAGGCACAAAGAGTCATACATTTTAAACTATCAAGGATTCACATTGAACTGATGAGATCAAGAGGTTAAGAAAATTAAGATAGTAAAAGGTTTTCACTGTCAGTGATTTTTACCAGTGATAGCCTTTCAGAATTCCATCTCATTTGCCTAAAGTGAGAGAGGCATTCCTCTCATTTCTTATCACAAAGCTCTGGAAAGTAAAACAGGTTTTATCCATTCCATATTTAGGGAAGCACAGGTTTCATCCTTGCAGTTCCTGGTTTAACAAGAGCTATAGGGAAGTAATATCTAACCTTGGAAGTAGAGGAAATGTTTATGAAAAAACCAAATTATTGAATAGACCATCTTAAATATCTTTTCTGTTTAAACATCTTCTTACTTCAAAAAAAATCATATTTTGGCTTATTTGACTTAGCTGAACGTGCCTGTTAGAACCAATAATAAGGCAGATTTGAAGACATAGTTGCCAAGATGAGAGGCTCTAGAAAAGTGAAATCCTCTCATTGGTCCACTTACCTGCCATGTGGCATCTTCAAAACCATCTTTTATACCACTACACACCTCCAAAACACTGACAATACCAAATAGTAGTGAAGATGTGGAACAATAGGAATTCTCTTTCATTGCTGGCAGGAATGAAAAATGGTATGGCCACTTTGGAAGATAGTTTGGCAGTTTCTTTAATAACTAAGCATACTCTTACCATGGGATCCAGCAATTTGCTCCTTGGTATTTCCCGAAGGAGTTGAAAACTTATGTCCACACGAAAACCTGCACACAGATGTTTGTATCAGTTTTAATCGTAACTGCCCAAATTTGAAAGCCACCAAGACGTCCTTCAGCAGATAAATGGATAAATAAACTGTGGTATATCTAGACAATCACTACTTAAAAAGGAATGAGCTATCAAGCCATGAAAAGACATGGAAGATTCTTAAGTGCATATTACCAAGTAAAAGAAGCTAATCTGAAAAGGCTACATTCTGCATGATTCTGTGTGACATTCTGGAAAAGGCATAACTATGGAGATAGTAAAAAGATCAGTGGTTGCTGGGGATGGGGGAGGGCAGGGAGAGGTATGAATGGGTAGAGCATATAGGATTTTTAAGGCAGTGAAAATACTCTGTATGATACCATAATGATGGATACATGTCATTCTACAATGTCATATACATTGTACATAAAATGTACAACACCAAGAGTGAACATAATGTAAACTATGGGTGATTTTGATGCGTCAGTGTAGGTTCATCAGTTGTAACAAATGTACCATGGTTGTGGGGAATGTTGGTAAGGTGGAATAATAATTCCTGCTCACCTTTGAAACACAACTCCAGTACCACCTCTCTGACCCTCCCAGAGTAAGCTGAGCACCAAGCCTTCATTCTCCTGCCCTCAGAGCTCAGAGATTAGGGTGGGTAGGTGGGGTGGGGGGATAGTCAACAGAGAAGTTGATGAATACTAAGATGGCGAAGTACAGGTTTCTGTCTGAGCCCCAGGTTTGTGGAAGAAGTGACACTGCAACGTTAGCCAGGCAAAGAGGGGATGGAGAGACAGTTTTATGCCAAGGGAAGAGCATGTGTAAAGGCCCAGAGAAAGGAGGCTAACGAGTTATACTGGCCCAGATGGAAAGGGGATTTAAGCCATGCCAGGGAGTTTGGACTTTATGCTGAGAGCAAACAGCAGCCATTGAATGGTTTAGGCAAGCTTAAGGTGAACCTGAATTATAAAATGGAAGAGATGAGAGCAGCAGCAAAGAGACAAGTCAGGAGACGGTTCTCTTAATTGAGAGGGGAGATGACCTAGGTTACTGATAGAGGAGGTGGAGGGTAATGGAAGGGCTTGGAAAACAGTAAGGAATAATCAGTAGGACTCAGTGATGCATAGAGAGGGGCTAAAAGCATAGGAGGAATCCAGGATGATTCCAGGTTTTCTGGCTTGAGCCATGTGGTAGATGGTGACCCTATCCATGAGGTGGGAGACAGGTGAGAAAGCTGGTTTATTGCAGATATGAGTTGATCTAAGGACACTTACCGCTTAATTTTTTTTTATTTCTCAGCTACAGTGGAGTCATTTAATGTTTCACAAAGATTAGCTGAGCATCTACTATGTGCCAGGCCCTGTTCTAGGCACTGGGGTACAGTAAAAAATAAGGCAGGAAAAAATTCTTGCCCCTCTGGTGCTTGCATGTCAGTGTGGAGATAGGGAAAAATAAATTTGTGTATTATACAGAATATCAGAAGATGATAAGTGCTATGAAGGGGAAAAAGAGGCTAGAATGGGGTTCTAAGTGAGAAGGTGACATCTGGATAAAGACCTGAGGATGTGTGGGAACATGCATGTGAGTAACCTGGGGAAAGAGTGTTCCTAGCAGAAAGACCAGAAAGTGCCATGAGGCAGAGGTGTACCTGGCATGTCCCACGAAGGCCAGAGGGGCTGCAGCAGAGTGACTAAAGAGGGCTAAGGCCTAAGAGGTAACAGGAGGCCAGTGTTGGTCCTTACAGGCACTATAAGAATTTGGATTTTAGTCTGAGTGAAATGGGAAGCCACTGGAAGGTTTTCAGACTAACAGAGAGACGACCTGAGAAATGTTTGGTCAGGATGCTCCTTGGGGCAAGAGCAGAAGTTTGGAGTCCAGTTAGGAGGCTATTGCTGTGGTCCAGGTGGGAGCTGAAGGTAGCAGTGGAGGTGGTGGGAGGCAGTCAGATGATAGATGTATTTTGAAATCTTTGCTGATGATCAGAGGTGAGGTATGAAAGAAGGAGAGGAGTCATGGACAGAACCCATGCCGACGTACTGCCCCATTTTTACACAGTGACCTTACTCGCAGATGCTCTTCATGAATGGCATTCCCTTGGTGGCTGTGCTCACTTCTGTGGTTAACCACAAAGTCCATTTCCATGAGAATTTGAGCTTGATGGTGCCAATTATGGTATCTTTAACATCACCACAAAATAATTGATCCATGTTCTGTATCCTCTTAACATGACCTGCAAGAAGCAGGTGTTTTCTGTTCTTAGGTGCTGCATGATATTTTGAAATATTTAACTCCTTTATTCTCCCCGAATTTTCCCCTTTTTCTTTCTTCTGTGAAAGTCCTCGACCCCATACTGTTAAACTCAGGGGTAACATAATATGTTGGCGAAAGGGAAGTGGATTGCTTTGAAGTAGAAGCTTTAAGAACTAGCCCATGGTTCTCCACATCTCCATTCCCTCAGCCACAATGGCCTACAGTATTCCACATAGAGGCTACTCCGTCAGCATGGGTCCTGAAGCGAAAAGAACATGGAATACAGACATAGCCTAGTCCTCATAAAACATGTAGCATGAGGAAGAAATAACCTTTGCTGCTACAAGCCATTGAGATTTGGGAGTCCTTTTTTACTGCAGCAGAACCTAGCCTATCCTGACTGATATACTCACTTATTAGTGAGACATATCTAACCACTCAGCAGGGTTGCTGAAATTCTGGGCCTCAAACCTGGGCAGTGTGGCTGGGCAGTGTGGCTTGGTGCACCCATAGCAATATGTAACACTATTTATTATTGCTATTATTTTTATTATTATCTTAAACTAGAACAAGTATTGTGACTAATTGTTGAAATCCTTAAGATGTACTGGATCCTGCAAACACCTGCTCTCTTGGGTTTCAGTGTTATTCCTTCATGGAATCCATGCCTAAATCTGCAGCATACACCCTTTGGGTGCCTCATCTTTCAACCTGAGCACTCCAGTTATACTTTCTCTTCTACTTAGTAGGGAAGCCACTCTTGCCACAGGTCAACTTCTAAAGATGGTAGACCTTAAAGTCACAGCAGCAGGACCACACGTGTGTCTCATTGCCATGCTTTCCAAATGATTACCTTCTCTTTATCCCCTTGCTTCTGCCACTGAGACAAAAGGGGCCCGAAGAGAAACACTGTCTCTTGATGTAAACACAAGAGTTGCAGCATATGGCAACTCAGACAAGCAACATACACAACTTTTTTGATAATTTAGCCTCATTTCTGTTTCAAGCCTCTACTCTATCACAGTGCTATAAACTCCAGTGCAGGGTTGCATCTAAAACAGTATATCCTGGACATACTTCTAAGTTAGTAGATACAGATTTATAGAGTGACCTTCCTAATTCCCATTGCTCCACTGATTTCCATCTTGTTCTGGGTAAAACCCAACCCTTACCATGGCCTGCACATCCCCTTGCACTGGCCTGACACTCCTCTGGTCTCTTCTCCTACCTCCTGGTACCATCCACACAGGCCTTCAGCCACTTCCTAGACGCACAGCCTGGCTCCCAAGTAGAATGGTGCCACCTGCAGTCAAATCTGGAACTCTGTTCTCCCTGATCTTCCCAAGACTGATTTCTCCTACTCATGTAGGCCTCAACTTAGCATTTATTTCTTGAAAGGGCATTCCCTGACAAGTCCTTCTCTGTACTGCCTCTCCTCTTTCCCCCACCTCCAATGAGCACATTTATTTATGGAATTAATCATTTCCTGAATTTATTCTGTTGATTTATTTACTTGTTTATTATCCATCTCTACCCCCTCTTCACACACCAGACAGAAAAAATGTGTGTCTTGTTAACGATAGAAAACCTGGTGAAAACCCCTGCAGGGCCTGACACATGGTAAATGCTCAATTTTGGAAATATTAATATTTTAAAGAGTCTTGATACATATTGTCAAAACGCTTTCCAAAAAAATTGGACAAGTTATATTCTTGCCCTGCACCCTTGATAGTATTGGATAAGATTTACAAATTCTAATTTGCTATTGACCAAATCTGAATCTGGTTATTTACAATCTGCTTTTCTTTGCTTACTAGTAAGACTGGATATTTCTTATCCTTTTTCTAAAAATTGTTTATTCATATCCTTTTTCCATTGACCAGTTAGGGAGTTAGTGCTTATCATACTAATTTACATGCCTTCTTTATAATGAAAGCTAGAATTTTAAAGATCAGTGACCTTCTGTGAGCTTGAATCTATTTTAAAACATATCACTGGAAGCCCAGGATGAACACACGCACACAAAAATGGTTTGTTTTGTTCTGTTTATTTGTTTGTTTTCATTGGGGGGGGTGCATTCCTAGTTCATAAGCCATGTCAAGGGGATTATTACAGGGGCAAACAAAATACTTTTCACAATATGGTAAAATACTCTATTGAAAACAGAGATAGGAACCTACAAAGTGAGTCTGGTGGATAAGCAGAAGTCCTAGAGCAGGCTTCAAAATAAGATTGAAGGTGAAGTCCAAAGGGAATGGCAAATTGAGGTCTCTATATGAGACCAGCATTAGATGAAGTTACAATAAATAATATTAAGGCTAATTTAAAAGGTAAAGTAAATATTACTTCTATTTATTGTTTACTAATTCATTTAAATCATGCTTATTAGCTCTGTACACTTGAGCCATTTTAATGAAAAGTTGATTTGCTGGGTATTTTGTATCTGCCCCTCCAGATTTCCCTCCTCCTCCTTCCATGCCCCAGGAGGCTGACCCTCCTATTGGAGAGGAGATTGGAGGGTAGGAGGAGAGAGCACTTGGAGAGTTTATTCCCCAGGCTCTTCTTTCCCTCCTGGACCCTGATTTAACTACATTCCTTTAGTGGAGGTCATATCTCCTGCTGGGTGGCCCTCTCTTACAACCACAGGGGCTCCTTCCAGGCCCCAGTAACCCCTTCCTCCTCTTGCCCTTTGAAAGGAGAGGCATGATGGTTCTACCTTATTGCTAGTCTTCAAGTACTGTCCTTGTGGTCAAACTTAACCTTGGCCTCATCCCGTAGATAGTCCCTTCATTACATGCCCCTCAGTTATCCCACTTGAACGTGCCATTTGCTGCCAGGATCTTCACTGAGAAAGGATGTTCCTTATTGAAAAGAAGGAAGAAAAGAGGAAAGGAAGGAAGGAAGGAGGGAAGGAGTACAATTCAATAGTCACCTGTTAGTTGTACTACTACCGATTGGTAGAATCATAAAGTATACAAAGAAGAAATAATCTCTTAACAATTAGACTTACAAGCCTCAGTAATGACAAACCTAATGACATATTTCCCTGTTTTCCTTGCACAGCCCTACTTCCATTGTGTCCCTGAACCTCTCTTTGTTATGTATGTTGGCAGAGACAGCTAGTTGTCTCTGCATATCCATTATCCTCTTTTAGTAATGAATCTCCAGGTTTTAGCTGGGCCCATAGCTGTCCAGCTCAAGGTTAAATTTCTGAGCCTTCCCTCTAGTTAGATGTGGCCATGTGACTAAGTGTTGGTTAGTAGGATACTAACAGAAACATAGTTGTGCCTCCAGGTCATGCTTTTAAAGGGAGGGCACGGCCACCACTTCTTCCTCTCCCCTTCCTGCTGGATGCAGTGCTAAAGGGTGACCAACAATCTCTGTTTGTACAGATTCCTGAGACTCAGGACTTTCTAAGCTAAAATTGGGAAGGTCTCAGGCAGACAGGGATGAGTTGGCCACCCTACGTGTATGTGTGATGGTAGAGACTGGAGTAGCTATTTTGGAAGCTGTTGAACCCCTGGCCCTCTCACATCATTGAAAAATAGACTCTTATTTTGTTCAGGCTATTGTTATTTTGGTTTCTTTTACAGTGCCAAACCTATATCTCAATGAATTCATGTTTTTTTCCTTTTCTTTCTTTTTTTTTTTCCTCTTTCCTTTCATCTTCTCCTCCTCCCCTTGTTTGTCCCTCTCTCCACTTTTGTCATCTTCTCCTTGAGAGCATGTACTCCCCACTGGAATATGATAATGGTTTTTGTTAAATTTACTTAAGTTTTTATTTATGTTGTGTTTTTAAAAGATGGCCCATTAAACACATAATTACCATATGACCCTGCAACCCCACTCTTAGGTGTGTACTGAAAATAGATGCCTGAACAAAAACCCATAGATGAATGTCTATAGCAGCATTATTCACAATAGTCAAAAGTTGGAAACAATCCAAATGCCCATCAGCTGATGAATGGATAAACAAATGTGGTATATCCATACAATGGAATATTATTTGGCCACAAAAAATAATGAAGTACTGATACACACTACAATATGGATACACAATATTGAAAACACAGGCCGCATATTGTATGTCTCCATTTATATGAAATATCTGAATATGACATTCTACACAGATAGAAGTGGTTGCCCAAGGTTGGAGGAGAGGGAAATGGGGAGTGACTATTTAATGGGTACAGGGTTTCTTTTTGCAGTGATGAAAATGTTGTGGAACTACATAGTGGTGATAGTTGAACAACACTGTAAACATACTAATGCCACTGAATTGTACACTTTAAGATGGTTGAGATGGTGAACTTTATGTTGTGTGAATTTTACTGCACACACAAGAGTCTATATAAGTGGAGCTGTGAAAGTTAAGGAAGCTGGTTGAATTTCCTTCCTCCCTCCGATAGATACTTCTCATTGTTTTTACCTTTCTTATGAATTCCTAGAGAACTAGAGCAGTAACATACCCAGAGCACAGCATTCCCTTGACTTTCACCACAAACCACTGGGCGCCACTCCTCCCTTTTTGGGGAGGGCTCTCTGTTTGCCCCTGGACTGGGTACTGGGCAATGGACCCCATTTGCATATGTCAAAGGAATATTCTCAACTGCTGAGGTCTAACATGGTAGAAGTTCCTCTGAGGTAGATGTGAATAATCCACCCCTAATACAAGTTAGGGCTTAAAGAGTTAGGGCACCTTAGGATGGATACTAGGTTAATCCTTTTAGGGGGTATGATAGAATAATGGTCTCCTAAAGACATCTATGTCCTAATCCCCAGAACCTGTAAATTTATTTTTTTTACATGGCAAAAGGATTCTGTAGATACAATTAAGGATCTTGAGATGGAGAGATTATCCTGGATTGTCCAGGTGGACCTGATGTAATCAAGAGTCCTTGGTGTGGGGATGGGGGGGTTGGTTCAGGAGGGTCAGAGAAGGAGATTGTGACTACAGAAATGGGTGAGAGTTGGAGGTAGGGGAAGAGGGAGAGAAGGAGGGAGAGGGAAGGAGTGGGGAGGGGGGGGGAGAGAGAGAGAGAGAGAGAGAGAGAGAGAGAGAGAGTGAGATGGCCGCTAGAGGCTGGAAAAGACAAGGAAACAGATTCTCCCTACAGTCTCCAGAAAGAATTTAGCTCTGCTGATACCTTGATTTTAGGACCTCTGAGCTCCAGAAATGTAAGATAATAAATTTGTGTTATTTTGGGGAGCCTGGGTGGCTCAGTCAGTTAAGCCTCTGACTCAGTTTCAACTCAGGTCATGATCTCAGGGTTGTGAGATCAAGCCCCACGTCCAGCTCTGCACTCAGCTCTGAGTCTGCTTGGGATTTTCTCTCTCCCTCTGCCTCTACTCTCTCTCTCTCTCAAATAAAATAAATAAAACTTTTTTAAAAATTTATGTTATTTTAAGCCAAAAAAAAAAAAAAAAAGGATGGCATGGTTGAAATTTTTCTGGTTCTCTTTCAAGAAATCTTCCCATCTTAAAAAAATTTTTTTTTCCTGTATAGCTGTAAAACAAATGGACATTTTTCCTCCTAGTGAGTTAATGATAAAGGCTATCCTTTGTCGATTGCTTGTATGTAACATAATTTGTAAGCTTTAGCTTATGGAATCTTCCAAATAACATTATAAGGTAGGTATATTATTTCTACTTTCCTTGTAAGAAACCTGAGCCTTAGAGAGGTTAGGAAATTTACCTAAGAGCATGTAGCTAAGAAGAGTGAGTTAATCTGCATTCAAAAGGTGGTGTGTTCATTTACCACTGTCCTATACTCTCTGTGACCCTCAGTGTAAAAAGGTGCCTGACGCCACCACAGACCATTATTGACTGCCGCAGCTGTGACAGGCACATAGAAGGGGTGAGGGGGCCTCCTGGCAGCCCACTGGTTTGACAGATTTGGCTGTCAGCTGCTCATTTCTGCAGTGTGGCTCCTCCTGGAGCATCCTTTGAGGGGGTCCCACCCCCTTTCCCTGCTCCCACACTGGACCCCTTTTTCACCTCCCTTGTAGGGTTGCTTCAGCCCTAAATTCCTGCTTAAACACTTACCCTTGACCATATGTCATGAGGATATTTTTCCTTAAGGATTTAGTCTGAAATACTTTTACTTGTATGCTTTTGAATTGTCTTAGTATGCTTTTTATTCTGACTTGTGTTGCTTTGAATTATTTTAAATGGTATTATTTTTTCACCCTTTAAGTCTTTATCAGTTTTCTAGTTTTATCTTTCTGATGTTTTCATATTTGTTTGCTTTTAATCTTTTAAAGCTTTTAAGCTTTTATTTTGTATGCATTTAAACAATATTTTATTTTTCTAACATTGTGTTTAATTTTTAATCTTTTTTTGCTTTTCTTTTTTTTGGGGGGAGGGGTAGAGGGAGAGGAAGAGAGAGAATCTTAAGCAGGCTTGATGTCCAGCACAGAGCCAGACTCAGAGATCGATCTCACGGCTTGAGATCACGACCTGAGCCAAAATCAAGAGTTGGTTGCTTAACCAAGTGAGCCACCCAGGTGCCCCTTTTTAATCTTTTTATAACTGTTTTTCTCCCTTTAATCTTTTTCTTTTTTTTTACCCTGCTATACTTTAGCAGTGACTATTTTATCTTCAGTATTTTTGATCTTTTGGTTTTACTTGTTTCAATTTTTAAGAAATTCTTTACATTTTAAATTTTTACATTTAAAATTTTTAAGAAATTCTTTACATCTTAAACTTTTTTTTAAAAGATTTTATTTATTTATTTGAGAGAGAGAGAGAAACAGCATGAGAGGGGAGAGGGTCAGAGGGAGAAGCAGGCTCCCCGCTGAGCCAGGAGCCTGATGTGGGACTCGATCCCAGCACTCTGGGATCATGACCTGAGCCGAAGGCAGTCGCTTAACCAACTGAGCCACCCAGGCACCCGAAATTCTTTACATTTTAAATTAATTAGCTTCCATATATCTGAGAAAGTGTAATATCCAACATATATATTAAAAAAAAACATATAATTCAACACTAAAAAACCAAAATCATTCAATTAAAAAAATGGGCAGAGTACCTGAATAGGCATTTTTCCAAAGAAGACATACAGATGGGCAATAGACACATGAAAAGATGCTCAACACCACTCATCATCAGGGAAATGCAAATCAAGGCCAAAATGAGAGATCACCCCACGCTTTAGAATGGCTAGTATCAAAAAGATAAGAAATAACAAGTATTGGCGAAGATGTGGAGAAAAGGGAACTTTTGTGCACTGTTAGTGGGGATCCAAATTGGTGCAGTCACTGTGGAAAACAGTATAGAGGTTCCTCAAAAAATTAAAAATAGAACTACCATACAATCCAGTAATTCCACTTCTGGGTATTTACCCAAAGAACACAAAAACACTAATTTGAAAAGATACGTGCCATCTATGTTTATTGGAGCATTATTTATACTACGCAAGATATAAAAGCAACCCAAGTGTCCATCGATAGATGAATGGATAAAGAAGAGTGTGTGTGTGTGCCATGGAATATTATTCAGCTGTAAGAAAGAATGAAGCCTTGCCATTTGTGACAACATGGATAGACCTAGAGGGTATTATGTTAAATGAAATAGGTCAGACAAAGACACATTCAAAATGATTTGACTTCTATGTGGAATCAAACAAAAAACAGAAATAGATTTATAAATACAGAGTACTAGTAGTTGCCAGAGGGGAAACAAAATTCTGGTTATAAAATAAATAAGTCACAGGGATGAAAAGAGCACCATGGGGAATACTGTCACTAGTATTGTAATAACAGGTGGTTACAGATGGTAACAACCCTTACCATGGTGAACATTGTGTAACAGAGATAAATGTCGAATCACCATGTTGTACACCTGAAACTAATATAACATCGTGTGTCAAATACACTTCCATAAAAAATTAATTAATTAGCTTCCTTCTTTTTATTTCTTTCATAATTTCTATTCTTAAACTGTTAGTCTCTTTTGTTATCTGAACACATTATATTGGCTTGGGATTTATTCATTCATTTTTAAAGGTCACTTGGTACTTTTGTTAGAATTCATTTTCATATTTACATTATTTTAGATTCCTTAAAAATAAATTTATATTTAAATCATGCCATTATTTGTACCACACGAATTATTAAGCTCTGGTTTTGTTTGGTTTGAATTTGTTTCATGCATTTGAACCATGATTCTTTTCCTCCCCTTTTCATTGATTCCTTCATCCGCTTGAAAGGGTAACTTAATCTTAATAGTTTTACCTATTTCTTCTTATTCTTAACTTCTACTTTTTACCGTTCGTTTTCATAATTAGGAAGTCGGTGGGAAGTTGGAAGTGTCAGCAAAAACTCTTCACATAAACTGGGAAGACTTCTTTTCAGCTACGGCTAGAGCTGTCCCTCTGGTTTTTCTTAATAGATTTCAGTGCTCTTTGGCACTGTTCTGAAGATTTAAAAAATAGCTATACGAGAAACACATCACTCCTCTGACTGTCTTTCTGCTACAGACAGCTTGCTGTGCACCAGCTGGGGGGGGGGGCATGGATTTAATAGACACGTCACTGAGTTTGGGGAGCAGTGTGTTGAGACGAAGCCTCAGAGGCACCACCAGAACTATACATGGAGGCTAGGGGTGGGAGTGCACCAGGGATTATTTTCTGCCAATGTTCATATCGTTGGCCCCTAAGCTCCTGAAAAAATCTCTTCAGCAAGCAAGTAGTTGTGACATTCAGTGCATAAACATAGGTACGTGAGAAACCTAAGCCCATTTACATCCTCTACATCCTTACCTTAAACTCTGTCTCTGGTCTACCAGAAGAATCTAACAGGAGTCATGGCTTGTTGACATGGGGTCCCGATCCATAAAGTTGTGTCCAAGAGATGGGTGTGCAGGGTGTCTATCTGGTCATTGGTCATCTGAGCCAGGGCTGCGATATGCTCCTGTTCCATGCCTGACAAAAAGACGAGGGTACCCATTCCTTCCAAACCTAAAGACTCACTTCCTCCCTGGCCCTCCTTCTCCTCTGCCTCCTTTCCTATAGGCTTTTTGGGTTTAGGGATGATTCTTCTGTCATTTAAAATTTATCTTCGGGCAGGTAGAGTGAAGCTTACCTCATGTAAGTGACAAGAGCTAGACCCAAAGTTCCCCCCTTCTGTGGGGCCTGGGTCAGAGAGGGTGATCTGGGAGGCACATTCCATTCCAAGATTAGACCAGGAAGCGGGTTCTGAGAATGGAGGACCCTAACAGACAGAAACACAATGCCCATCCATATCCACCCCATGTTGGAGGTCCAGGAATATTGGCTTAGCATGCCCTCTGGTACCTGGTTTGTCATACCTAAAAAGGGTTTGGGGCTAGATGGTCTATTAGCTGTGCCACCAAATCTATCTTTAGCTACATATTAAAGCAAGGTCAGAAATATGCATTCTGGAAATTTAGTATTGCTTTCCTCAATTTCTTGGTGTACTTTTTGGGTACAATCTGGAGGGTTTTTTCTCAAAGGAATACAATGGTGGGATAATTCTCTGATGCATAGGACTGTTCCTGTCCACTAAATGCCAGCAGCCTTCCCATACTGATAAGCAAAACAAAAGCAAAAACAAACAACCCCCCCCAATTCTCTCATATTTCTCAGTGCTTCCTAAGAGTTAAGAATAGGAGAGGGATTGGGTCCCAGGGTCTCAACCTGCAAATTATGCTGGTGTCAGGATGACTGGGTACTTCCAGAGCCCAGGACGAGCTTGAGCTGCTGGAATATGTACCTAGAAGGAAAAATACTTCTCTGGCTCTCTGACTCATTTAGACTTCGAATGCTTTGAATGCAGTCGAAGGGACCCAGTATGTCTTCCATGGCCAGGTTTCATTCTCCTTGACTTATCTCTCCTGGCATGAAATCACTGCCTTACAGTGGCAACAAGAGCAATTGGGATCTCCCACTGAAGTAGAGCTTCCTTCTCATGAGTGTGGGCTGGGTGGAAGATGGCAGCCCCCACCAGTTAGCCACTCTTATCTAGACAAGTAGCTGGGGGCCGGATGAGAAATTCTGAGCCAGCTAGGGAAGAGAGCTCTCCAACCAGCAGCTGGAGAGGAGGGGTAGGAGCCCTGTGTTCTTGACTGAACCAGTCTGGAGTGGAGTTTCCATCTCTCTGAGTTGGGAAAGTGGAGGCCAGGAGCATACCTGGGTTCAAATACTACCGACTCTTGCTATTCATACTGAATTCTAGCAGGTTTTCTTGAACAAATATTTCTTCAGTTGCTTGGGACCATTTCCAGAGGTTTTCTGTGGTTTTGGGGTTTATTTAAAATAATTTTCACCAGCTTCATTTGGGAGTGGGTTCACTCCAGAAGTCCCTCTTTCAGGTTCCCTCTTTTTATATCTCTAAGCCAGTAAACCTTGGTTGTGGGGGGGGGGGGGTCCTTGGATGGGGAGTGGGAAAGAAACATAATATATATCCCAAGTGGGAAAGAAGCAAGAAGCATAATAGCTTCCATTTGGCTGAAGGCAATTCTCTTCAAAGAGGGTCTGCTGTGAGCTGTTAGCCACTGACCCTATGGCAGCTAGGGGTTGGATGTCCTGCCCAAACAAAAGGGATCTGGGGAGATCACAAAAGAATTCTACTTCGTTACTTGAGTCAGGCCTAGGGTGAGGTGACAAGGATGCAAGGTGACTAGGAAGCACCTAGGATGCAAAATTCAAAGAGGCACTCCCTCTTAGGGTCATGCAAACGCAAGCTCAACGCCTGAGCATGGGAGTCTTGTCCCCTGGGTGCCTCATCCTAGGGGCCCTGATACCACTCATCCTTTGCTCCCCCTGTTAGACCTACCTGTGACTTTTATCCCACCAATGACTCCTTCTTGAGACGTAAGCAATTCCTCACCTTCTGTGCATCACTAAACACTGTAAACAATTCCATTGCAGTGCACAGGGCACCGTATTATTTCATTTTTATATTATCTTTTTTTCTCATGTCTCGCCCACTTAATGGACCATTGCTCCACAAAGTCAGGAATAGGGTCTAATTCTTCCTGGCTTTGGTAGCCCTGAGGCATACTAGGCATTCAATAAATGTTGGTTAATTAAATGAATGAATCTAACCAGTCACTCAGCTCCTACTTCACAGTAAATCTACAAAATAGACGTTAGAGCCAGAATCTCCCTTCATAAGCATCTGATCCGGTCTTTCTCAACTTGAATACTATTTAACAACTGTTTTCAACACAAAAACTATCCCACTAAACCCCTGACACTATTTTCTTGGACCCACAGATTCCTCATTTCCAGTTAGAGAAAAGCACATAAAATGTCTTAACTCTATGCACACTTCAGGGATTTTTTTCACAGCAAATAGGAAGATATGTCATTAGAAACAGTTAAGGAAATTTTTTTTGAGATTGTCATCAGAAAGCAGCAAACTAAAAATTGCTCTTGGAACTCAGCCTTGTACATGTACCCCCAGATCTCACCCCAGCCCCTCATTTTAACTAAGCTTCATAGGGCAGGGGAATTCAAGTCTGCATTTTAACTCTGCTAATTTTTACCTTTTTGGAGACGGGCAAGTCACTTGACCTATTAAAGCCTCTATCCATAAAGTAGTAATAATAACATTGATGTTATAGGCTTAAAAATTAGAAAGATGCATTAGAAAAATTGAGTTAGAAAATCTGGGAAGGTGCTTTGGATGACACACTGGGCCATACACATTGAAGTTTGTTATTGTGTAGAAAAAAACTCACTCTTCCTCCTGCACGTCTCTTTTACTCTCACACAACTACCAAACTCACAGTGCTTCTGCCACCAGATGCATATGAGCTTTGCCCCCACCAAGCAATACTCTTTGACACCAGTTGCGTGTCCTGTAATTTAATTCAGTTCTGACACTATCTACCTGGAGAGTGTTGGGTCCCACGGGTTGAGGGCTCAGTCCCACAAGACTGCCCGCACCCCACTTCAGATGCCAATCACAAGTCCAGGCTGTCACCTGCGCTTCTCATGAATGGGTTATAAATTGGAGGTTCCCATGACCCCCTCCTCAGATTCGATTAATTTGCTAGAGCAGCTCACAGAACTCAGGGAAAACATTTACTTACCATTTACCAGCTTCTTTTAAAAGGATGTGATAAAGGATCCAGATGAACATCCAGATGGAAGAGATGCATAGGACCAGGTGTATGGGAAGGGGTGTAGAGCTTGCATGCCCCTTCTGGGCACACCACTCTCCTGGCATCTCTGCGTGTTCACCAACCTAGAAGCAATCTGAACTTTGTATTTTTGAGATTTTATGGAGGCTTCATCACATAGGCATGATTGATCATTAATTCCATTTCCAGCCCCTCTCCCCTCTCTGGAAGACAGGGAGTGGGGCTGAAAATGCCAAACTTTTTTTTTTCTTGGAATTTTTTTTTAAATTTTATTATGTTATGTTAGTCACCATACAATACATCATTAATTTTTGATGTAGTGTTCCATGATTCATTGTTTGCATATAACACCCAGTGTTCCATGCAGTATGTACCCTCCTTAAAACCCATCACTGGGCTAACCCATCCCCCCACCCCCCTCCCCTCTAAAACCCTGTTTGTTTCTCAGAGTCCACAGTCTCTCATGGTTCGTCTCCCCCTCCGATTTCCCCCCCTTCATTTTCCCCTTCCTTCTCCTAATGTCCTCCACCCTATTCCCAATGTTCCACAGATAAGTGAAACCATATGATAATTGACTTTCTCTGCTTGACTTATTTCACTTAGCATCATCTCCTCCAGTCCCATCCATGTGGATGTAAAAGTTGGGTATTCATCCTTTCTGATGTGAAAATGCCAAACTTCTAACTGTGGCTTGGTCTTTCTGGGGATCAGTTTTTAACGAGGAGCCCAACAAGAGTCACCTCATTAGAACAAAAGATATTCCTATCACCTAGGAAATTCCAGGAGATTTTGGTGCTCTGTGTCAGAAACCAGAGTCAAAGACCAAATATTCGAACAAAAGATGCTCCTAGTGCTCTTACAGTTTAGGAAATTACAAGGGTTTTAGGATCCGTGTGCCAGGAACCAGGGGCAGAGACTAATATACATATTTTCTATCATCTCACAGTTAGTACTGCTCATGGGCCAAGCATGTCACAGAAAGCTTCTGGCCTTTCCACAAACACTGTGCCAGACATTATGGAGGTGGGGGCAGGGCTCTACACATGATACAAAGAGGATGGAGGACCTGCTGTCGCTGTCTTATGTTGCTGGCAAGTCAAGATGGTACTGCTTCTTCAGTCAGGAAGGATGGAGGCCTCCCCGAGGTGACGTTCTCTTCTCTGCTTCATTCACTGGACACACCTGGACTTCATCGGGGCAGCACATGTCCATGTGGCCACAGTGCACAGCACAACATTTACCTCCAGACCCCACTGTGAGCCTGGCCCCAGCTCAGAGTATAGATTTCTTGGGCAGCGATTCTGAATCTCAGTTGTCCCATAGACCAGAAAACCCTGTTCCGGAAGAACTGGATCCTTAGGGGTGGGAAAAGTAGAGCCAGGCTATCCCAGTCCCTCCTGCTCATGTTGGCTGCCCCCACCTAGTCTAACAACTTTCTTAGCAGCAAACTATAGCTGTCATTGCCTCCTACTCCCAACACCCTAGGCTCTGGGCCGCAGTTCCAGCTGCTGGAGGACTCTGAAGAGGTCACAACCCAACCCAACCTTTAAACCCTGAGCAGGGAAATGCTGTTCTAAGTCAGAGGAGCTCCAAAAAAGCCTGTCAGCCACCTGGTTAATATCAAAGTCTCTCCAGGGCCTAGAGTCCAGGGGGGTCTCCTGTCTGGTCTCAAGGCAAGTTTCACAGTGTATTTTCCAAAAAGACCCCCACCCACCCAAATGACAACATCACTAATGGAGCCCATTGCCATGATACATGCTATAGATTGAATGTTGGTATCCCTCCTCTGCCCTCCCCCCAATTCATACGTTGAAACCTAATACCCAATGTGATAGGCTTTGGAAGTGGGGCCTTTGGGAGGTGATTAGGTCATGAAAGTAGACTCCCATGAACTGGATTAGTGCTCTTATAAGAAAAGGCCCCAGGGAGCTCCCTCTCCCTTCCTGCCATGTGAGGTTATAAGGAGAACACGGCCATCTATGAACCAGGAAGAGGGCTCTCACCAGACACTGAGTCTGCCAGCACCTCGATCTTGGATTTCCCAGAGCCCAGGCCACTCTCCTTCCCACAACTCTTCTGTAACACCTGTCATGGTGTGCTCCAGACTCTGCTTCCTCTCTAACTCCTCCTCCTCTGCTTCTTTCCCTGGCTTCGATGGCTTGCTCCACCCGTGAAGGGAGTGTTCCTCAGAGTTCCTTTGTCTTCTCTTCCAGCTATACTTTTTCACTTGACAGTCTCACATCATACTGGGAATTACAGGCATTTATGGCCAGAAAAAGAACTAAGCCCTGTGTACTATGGAGTAGACAGGAAAGGTGACTTCAAGTCTATTCCCCCTAAACGTGGCTTAATAAGGCCCTTTATAAAGGTTACTACAAAGTAAATGAGACCAATGTTCATCTCATGGACATGAACTGAGTTGTAAAATCACAGTAATTTGCTGATAATAACTGAATCAAAATACTTTTATTCTGAACCTTTGAATTAAGTAATTTGCTTATTTATATTAAAAGACAAACACCTTTTTCTGAGTAAAAGACAATTATTAGTGATACCATGAAAATAGAACTTAAGGGCGCCTGGGTGGCTCAGTCAGTTAAGTGTCTGCCTTTGGCTCAGGTCACGATCCTGGGTCCTGGGATTGAGCCCCGCATCAGGCTCCCTGCTTAGTGGGGAGTCTGCTTCTCTTTCTGCCTCTATCCCTCCCCCTTCCTTGTGCTTGCTCTCTCTCTCTCTCTCTCAAATAAATAAATACAATATTTAAAAAAAAGAAATTGCTGATATTCAACCATTTAAAAAAAAAGAAAACAGAACTTAAAAATACTAATTATTCCACAGGCATGTGTTTCCTTCATCTGTGTGGCATATAATTATTTCTGTCATCTGCTTGTAACAGCGACCTCCTTCCTCTAGGAAACTATCCCTGCACCCCAGCCACAAGTTTGCTTCTGGCCACCACTCAGTGTTGGTGGCAGAAGCTGGACATTAATTCCTAAGGTATCGTGATTGGGCCAGCAATGGACACATGACAATCCAGACAATCAGAGTTTTTCCGTGGGATTTTTCTCATTAGAACTTGGAAAAGAACCCTATTTTCTCTCTGGTTGCATACTCTGAAGACGTAAAGCTGGGACTTCTGTGGTTATGTCCCCTCACCCAAGGAGCAGCCAGTCTAAGAGAACAAAACCGTCTTTATGACTCGGCGGATCAGATAATACCTTAGTTCATGATGGTCGGTTTGGGTTGCCTAGTGTCCGGTGTTCAAAATTCAGCCTTGTTCTGAGAATCAGTGCCCTGGGAGCTTGTGGTTTCATGGGGAGGTGGGGAGGCGTGTTTTGGACTCTCTTCTCTAAAGAGGCACAGGTCTTCCTGTGTACAAAAGAGGTTCTTGTACCAAAGGCTAATTGAAAGTCTTCCCTAACATGGTTTTGTTGCTACATAGACCGTATTGACTAACATGGTTTTCACTTCTACTATCTTAGTTAAGCTTCACAACAATTTGTTGAAGTAGGTTTTATGATCTCCATCCAATGGGAGGAAAACTAAGACACAGTTCTAAAAGTTAAATGCCTTGCTCAAGTTTACATGGTTCATAGGTGGTGACAGCTGGATTCGGACTGCCGACTGCAACACTGTCCCCTCACCCACCCAAAACAGCTACCTAAAGGCGTGTTTACATCACCAGTCTCTAGCATCTTCTCAATGCACAGAACCAAATTAGATTTATCGAGCTTTGGCCAAGGGTGAGGGCATGGAGGGGGGGTGGATAAAAGCAGGATATCAGTGGGTCTCAGTATGGGCTGATTTTGTTGAACTCCAAAGGACTGCATTCACAAAGATGATGACTACATTATCATATGTATTGAAGTATTTATGGATAAAATTATATCGTGTCTAAAATTTGATTTAAAATGGCCAGGGGGGCGCCTGGGTGGCTCAGTCAGTAGAGCATACAACTCTTAATCTCAGGATGGTGAGTTCAGGTCCCATACTGAGCCTGGAGCCTACTTAAAAAATCAAATTAAATTAAAAGGCCAAGAAGTGAGAAATCGGTAATGAAATAAGATTGGCCATGTGTTGATAATTGTTGAAGCTGAGTGATGAAAATATAACTTATTATACTATTTTCTTCACATAATAAAAAGTAAAAAATGTACTATATTACCAAGACAAACATTCTGGGCCATAAAACACACCTTAACAAGTTTAAAAAATAGAAACTATACAAAGGTCTCAGATCACAATGGAACTGAATTAGAAATCAATAATAGAAAGATAACTGGAAAATCACAAAATACTTGGAGATTAAACAACACACTTCTAAATAACACATGGGTCAAAAAAGGACTCTCAAGATACATTAAAAACTAGTTTGAACGAAATTAAATAATAATCTGGACTTCATTAAAATTAAAAATATTCTGTGAAAGACAATGTCAAGAGATGAGAAGACAGGGGTGCCTGGGGGGCTCAGTCGGTTGAGCGCCCAACTCTTGGTTTTAGCTCAGGTCACGATCTCAGGGTCATGGGATTGAGCCCTGCATCTGGCTCCATGCTGAGCATGGAGTCCGCTTGGGATTCTCTCTCTCTTTCCCTCTTCCTCTGCCCCTCCCCCTGCTCATGTGCTCTCTCTCTCTCTCAAATAAATAAATGAATCTTAAAAAAATAAAGAGAGAGATGAGAAGACAGCCACAGACTAAAGAAAATATTTGCAAAAGATCTGTCGCATAAACGAGTATTATCCAAAATATACAAAGAACTCTTAAAATTCGACATTAAGAAAATGGACCTGATAAAAAATGGGCCAAAGACCTGAACAGACACATCATCCAAGAAATAAGATGACAAGCATATGAAAGGTTGTTCAACATCATGTCATTAGAGAATTGCAGTTTAAAGCAACAGTAAGGTACCACTACACACCTCTTAGAATGAACAAAATCCAAAACACTGGCAACGCCAAATGCTGATAAGGATGTGGGGCAACAGAAACTCTCATTCATTGCTGGTGGGAATGCCAAATGGTACTTTGGAAGCCACTTTGGAAGAGAGTTTGGTGGTTTCTTACAAAACTAAACATACTCTTTACATACAATCCAGCAATCACATCTTTACGTATTTACCCAAAGGAACTGAAAGCTTATGTTCACACAAAAAGCTGCTTGTGGATGTGTTTAACAGCTTTATACACAACTGCCAAACCTGGAAGCAACCAAGATGTTCTTCAGTGATGAGTGGATAAAATAAATTGTGGTTCATTCAGACAATGATATATTATTTAGCACTAAAAATAGATGAGCTATCAAACCATGAAAAGACATGGGAGAATCTTAAATGCAGATTACTAAGTAAAAGAAACCAGTCTGAGAAGGCTTTATATTCTGTATGATTCCAACTATATGACATTCTAGGAAAGGCCCAACTATGGAGACAGTAAAAAGATTGGTGGTTACTGCGGGGGTGAGGGAGCAGTGTGGGGAGCGATGAATTGACAGAGCAGAGAGGACTTCTAGGGCAAAGAAACTATTCTGTATGACACTACAATGGTGGATATCATTGTACATGTCATTGTACATTTGTCAAAACCCATAGAGTAGACAACGTCAAGCATGAATCCTGATGTAAGCCATGGACTTTGGGTGATAATGATGAGTCAATGTAGGTTCTTTAATTGCAACAAATGTACCACTCTGGTGTAGGATGTGGAGAGTAGGGAAGGCTGTGTGTGTGTGTGTGTGTGTGTGTGTGTGTTGGGGGGAACAGGGTTATATTGGAATTCTCTCTCTTTCTCTCTCTCTCTCTCTCCATATCCTTACGTTAGGTTATACAAATGATAATCCACTTTTAAGTAGGCTGTGGTAGGAAAGAGGAAGCTACGTGATCAAACAAATGTAATGGTGTGTGAGTCTCAGTCTGCTACATTTATTTTCTTTAAATTAACTTAGTTCTGGCTCCAAGACCTGGTCCTTTCTACAAGATCCTTTGTGGGCACTGTCAAGCTCCCCCTTGCTGGGGTGTTGTGGCACCCAGAATGTTGATACAGAGCCCTGAGAATCAGAGAAGGGTCTCTCCGCTCTGGTTCATCACACTTGCCACTGTCCTCATTGTTCAGGCCTTCAGCATCTCCAGGTACGGTACTTTTTGGTTTTGAGGTCACTTGAGGGACCCAGGGATCTTTTCTGAGGTTGGGAATGCCCTACTGGGGTCTCAACCTCCCTCTTTACTGTGCTCGATTGTCCTCCTGAGGCCTGGGTACCATCTCATGGAACCTGGAGCAGAGTGACAGTGACAATAGCTCAAGGCTCCCAGACCTCCTCCTTCCTGTTCAGTATGAGGGTGGATGGGGAGGGGGGGTCCCCTGCCTGATTCTCAGAGGCCCTGCCTCTCGTGCACACGCATCATAATCCCTTCCATGGTGACCTGTGCTGTGATGGCAGACAGGCCTCTCTCTGAAGACTGTCTCTGCCTAAGGTTGGCCACCTGGGAAAACGAGGAAGGGACAGGAAGGAAAGGGGTGTTGGGAGGGGGAAGAAAGAACCGACCACTCCCACTTTTCCAGTAGATGACAGGGCCAGAGGAGAGCCAGGCTGGTCCCGCGGGTGCTGCAGGATTCCTAGATCCAAACTGTCCACTCTGACAGGGCCCTCACCTCATGGGGCAGCCTGCCAACAAACACACTTGTGTCTGTGCCCCACAGCCCCTGGCTGGGGTCTCTGTTCGGCCTCCTTTGCTTTAAGGTGCAACTGTCACTCACCAGCCGCCTCCATGGCTAGACTGTGCACTGCTCCGGGCCTCTCAGGGACCCGGGGAGCCGAGTCTGGTAGCTGGCATATAGAGAATGATGAAACAGTCGTGTGGGAAAGGCGCCCTGCCTCCTTTTACCCAGCCCTGCCACGAGAGCCAGGGGAGCAAACCCAATCTGCTCTTCTCAAATGTCCTCACCTTGCAGCTACCCAGGAGGCCCCAGGCACAGAAGGCAGCGAAGGGTGGTTCCCCTGGCGTTGCTGCCCTGCCCACCTCTCCCCTTTGGACCCACCCTGTGAAATTCCTTATTCCCACTGTGCCCGCCCACACCCACAGTAGCAGCAACCATGCACGACAGAGAAAGAGGTGTCTTCCCAGAGGCACTCCAGCAGGGAGCTCACCTGGGGTTGCCAGGGGAGTGTGGCCCCACCAGCGCTCAGGGAGCACGGAAACCCCAGACCTGACCTGCTCTTCTGCAGAATTCCTGCACCTGGTATTCCCGAAGGCCTCCTGAGTGTGTGGCCCCAGGCCTGTAGCCAAGGAGACCCAGACGTGGAGAGGCATGTGTTCTGCCCTCGAGGAGACTTTACTCGGATTCTGGGGCCCAGACCTGATGTGAAACACTTAACATACACATTAACTGCGTGGGTTATTAATTCCAGGGTCAATGGGACCAGCCTGAACTGCTCTTCCCACCCAACACATCTTTACAGCCTCCACAGGATGCTGCAGGGTAGCCCTCCCGAGATGAGTCCCCAGATTCCCCAGTTCCTTTATCTCTTCACTCTTAGACTTACCCCCAGTGATGACGCGTGTGTTTGAAATCAAAATGGGAAAGGTTACAATGCAGTGTTTCTCACGCTCGCACCACAGATCTGATTTCCCTGTACATGCCTGCCTATGATTTGCTCATTTTTCCTTGCCACGCCTGACTTTTCTTTCTATCATAAACAGAACTGGGGTGCCTGGGTGGCTCAGTCATTAAGTGTCTGCCTTCGGCTCAGGTCATGATCGCAGGGTCCTGGGATCGAGCCCCGCATCGGGGCTCCCTGCTCAGCAGGGCTCCCTGGTCCGCGGGAAGCCTGCTTCTCCCTCTCCCACTCCCCCTGCTTGTGTTCCCTCTCTCGCTCTGTCTCTCTCTGTCAAATAAAGAAATAAAATCTTAAAAAAAATTAAAAATAAACAGAAGAACTGTACAAATAAATCCATACATATCCAGTAGTACCACCACCTTCAACACAAATCCACTGGTCACTAAGGGTAGTGAACACTGAGACGGTGCAGAACTAGTATTTTAGGAAAATACCAGAAATGGCGACACCACTTCCGTTGACAGTTGGTGGCCCAGAACTCAGTCACAAGGCTCCAACCCAAGGGGAAGAGCAGTGGTCTGGGAAATGTATTTTAGTTGTAGGCCCGGGAGCAGAAGCAACTGTATGGGTGGCCATGTAGCCCAACTCCGCCTTCCTCACAAGAAAAGCCCTACAGTAGCTGTCAGAGCCCCAGGTTAGTCTTCTTTTCAATCCCTCACTCTCTAAACCTTGATTCCTTCTTTTGAAGGGTGGAAGAGATAATATCAGCCTTGCCCATCTCACTGGGTATTTTCAGGGACAAGTACCATCAGGATGCTGTTTATAAAAATTCTTGCTAAACTGAGCACTAGAGGGCTAAGCCAAAGTTCACTGTTATTTCTGCAAAGCCTTTGGGGGAATCTGAGCGTTCGAAGTTCTCAACTGCGTCTACCCAGATATCCCCATTGCGAGTCTCAGAATCCCATTCCTGTCCCTGCAGGACCCTGCCTGTGGGAGGCCACACGGAAGGCCATCGGGGCTGAGGATCCAGCATTCTCTGATGTTCCACCATTATGATTAAGTCCGGAGCTGGAGTCCGGTCTTCTGCTCTGTCTGCCCTCTGGCTACAGGAGATTAGAGGCTCCTTAAATACTGCCAAGGAGGCCCTCTGGCTTTCATATTTTGCCTTGAGTTGGTGAGTGACCCCCTGTGCTCGCCATTTTCTCTCTTCAATGACTTCAGTGCTCTCAGCAACGCTTGTCCAATTCCGTAACCCCTCCAGTTGCCATCTCCCTCATGCTTCTCCAGTTCTGGGATTACTATATCTGCCGCTATGCCCCCTCCTACTGGAATTCCACCCCAGCTCACCACTGGTGAAAGTTTGAACCGTTGCATGGTTACAGCATGCCAGGGGCTATCTATATTCCACCAACCACCAGTAATGGGGTCCTCACTGCCAGCTAGCCAACAAATGATCCACTTCCCAGGTTCCTTTTTGGAGCTGGCTTCCTAGGATGTGAAACAGTTACATACACATTAACTGTGTGGGTTATTAATTCCAGGGTCAATGGGACCAGCCTGAACTGCTCTTCCCACCTAGCACTGATTATCCCAGAATAAATTCCCTTTCTGAGATGGAGAACTGCACACTGTCTACCCACACAAAGGGTTTATTGGAAAGCGTATGTGGGAGGTGCATCCATAAGGGAATGAGGAAGGTAGGACTGTGCAGACAGAGAAGCCAGCCTGCAATGTGGTTGCCCCTGATGCCTCAGCCCATCCTAGGAGGAGCTCTGGAGTTGGAACAATCCTTTAGAATGATTCCAAAAGGAAGCAAGGGAGGCTGGCCTTTGGATCCCTGTAGGCTGCTCCCGCCCAGAGGGTCATTTCCCACAGCTAGGGCACTTCCCACTGAATAATGGTCAGCCACCGGTGTTCCCAGCAGCTGAGAGGTGGGTGCATCCCCTCGAGAGGGACTGTGGGGGAGCACCACAGTACCCACTATAGCAAGGGTTTGGCTCTTGGCCCAGATCTTCATATGGCTACACCACTTTCTACAGCATCCCCTTCTTATGACCAAGAGACCCTACGGGTTAGCATTTCTCTCTTTTCATTTAACTTCTGTACCTTTCTGGGGGGAAGTGGCTCAGGAAAACGTGGCTGGCTGTTCCCCCATGCCACTTCAAGCCATGGGAAGTGAGGTGAGGCTGTCCCGGGACCTCTATGTCCCTGGCATCCCACTCCCCCATTTTTACTCTATGGCTCCCACTGCATGAGGGCATGAGAAATTCCTGTGAGGTACCAGAGTTCTGGAGGGCAAGGATGAACAGAGCTCCTCTGCTCTCAGCTACCCCCTGGACAGTGCTGGACTATTGGTTTTCACTCATTTGGCTCTAACCTGGGTGGGAAATGACACCCTGCCCTAGGACCCACTCCAGCCTCCAGTTCTTCTGCTTCTCTCCAAGTGTCTTCTGTTCCATAGGCCAGAGGGAATCTCCATCTCCCCTTGAGTCTGTGTGGTGGGGGTGGGCGGGGACATATTGGTTACTAGTTTCAAACACCTCTCTCCAGGGCTTTCCCATTACTTCCTCAGTGATAGCTATCATTAAACTGCTGGCCTTGCCTCAGACTCACGAGAAGAGGAAGGGGTTGCTCACACAATGATTTACTGAAAAGTGTCCTACGAAAACGCAATTCCTTTTACTACACAGGAAGCTATTCAAATGGATATTGATTCATAGACTTTAATCTATTAATTCATTGATATGAACGTTAGATTTTATTGTTATGTAGCATGCATTTCTTTACCATAACTGAGTTCTGTTAAAAACAAACAAACAGGATTCTGGAATGTGGATCTGGCAAGTGAAAATCTAAGAAAAAGTCATCTCATCTTACCCCAGTGATTGTTTCAAGAGGGAACGCGTATACAAATGAACTGGTAAATATCCAGCAGCTCAGGAGGGGGATTTGGAGGGAGGAAGGAGAGCGGTGCTACAGTCCCTAAGCAAACTGAGGAACGCCCTGCACCAGCTGTCCCGAGCTGAGTTTACTAAGATCATGTGATCACACGGCTGCCTGTTTTCGTTCTCTCTCCTCCTGCACAAAGAAAGGAAATATTCAAGAGAGAGAGGAAGAGGAAATGAAAAAGGCAGTAGTGGACCCCCAGCTGCATCCCCACTGGAGTCATAAATAGGCAGTTAAATGTGCTCCTGGAGAGAAATCAGATCTTGAAGTTAAGCACACAGAAGGAAGTGTGATGTCAAGCTTCCCTCCAGCTCCTGAGCGCTGGAGACAGGCATATTCCTTAAAATGTAGCATACTTTTTTTTAATTATGGAAGTGATACATGAGCAGTCTAGGAATCATGGAAAATACAGATAAATGCAAAAAAGAAAAGAAAAATTAATCACTATCCAGATATGAACACTTATCATTTCCTTCTGTTTCATAGATGCACACACACTTTATTTTAACGTAATTGAGAATATCCTATAGATACATTGTTTTGGTCTTCTTCCTCTTTTTACATTATATCATGAGCATTTTACAATTTCTTTAAAAATTGTTTTAAAATAGCATTTTCATGACCACATAATATTCCATCCTGTGAACTCTCCATAACTCATTTAACCATTTTCCCATTGTCAGACTGTTAAGCACTTTCTTCCCTCTTACTAACAGCACGGCCAGTCTCTAGCTGTAGGTTGCTCCCGCCCACAGGGTCATTTCCCACAGCTAGGGCAATTCCCACTGAATAATGGTTTGCATCATTGTATGTTTGCATCCGCTTATCATGGGTCTTTAGGATTGGAAATCCTACCTTCAAAAGCATGAGTTCTAAACAGTTTTTCATGCACACATGGCCAGGTGCCCATCAGATAAGTCTCCGCCAGCCCCAAAAGTCCAACGGTAGACAAGTTTAGGCGGTTTCCTACTTGTTATGTGAGCCCTGTTCAAATCAAAGGATGCCGTTTTTCAGTGTCCCGGACATCCTGCAATAGCTTTAGAGCGTGCTGGTTATCAGTTTATTGCTTTTCAGCTCCAGAGTCACCCTTTCTGACTGCTCTGGGAAAATGGGGTTGGGACTTTGAAACATTTTTCCTTTCCCGACTGGCGCGAAAGTTTGATCAGTAGGGGGCTCTGGAGAGACCCTGCAGAAGGAAAGAGTTTTGCTTCTGGGTCCTGTGTTCTTGCTCAGCAGGTTCCTGCAGCAGGAAGGCTTCTCCAGCCCCAGGTTCTTAGAGCCCCCAGAGGCCAGCACCTTCCCCCGACACCATACCTTCAAGCAGTTTTGTAGCACAGCAGCTCCGGGGACACCTGGCCATGAGCAGCTTGCCCCAGCACCCTAGAGGACCGATCCCGGGCAAGTGCTGCTACTGCAGCATCTCGGCGGCCCGGCCATCCGGGGCACCATGGGGGCCCCCAGGGCTAGCCGCCACTACCTGCAACCACTATTCCTAGATTCTTTAGAGCTCTCTTTGCTCCTTTCTTGCCAATCCCTTGTTACTCCAATCCACTATTATTGTTAGTAGTTCTTTGTATTAAACTTGCCCTGTTCATGTTGCCGTGTGGTTTCGCTTTTCTGATTGGTCCAGGGGCTAGACGGCCGTGATCTCTGTCACCGGTGATGCAGCCTGATTCCTCAAGCCAACTTGGATCCGGCTCTGCCAGCCCCAAATAGCCTATGTTGCAGTATTAAATAACTGAAACTCTGACTTAAATGTCCTTTTAACCTTTCAGGTTAAAAGTCTTATTAACATTTAATTTAGGAGGCAAAGTATAGGTGCTCCTGGACCATTGCTTCTTCCTCTTTTCCACTGGCTTCTATGCAGCAGCTATGGAGTCAGTCAATTCCTTCTCTATTCCTTCTCTCCTCTCTGTTGCTGTCTTTCCATTTCCCTCTCTCCATTTCAGGCATCTGAAAGAAAGGTAATTCTTTCTGCGTCTTGCTCCTCTACTCCAAACCAGTGGCATTGGGATTAACAGTCCCCAGCCATGACCTTGGGTGGTCACTAACCTTGAAACTAATAAAGATCATTTATTTTCCCTTTCCTGTTATTATCCAGAGTCACCAGCAAATGAGGCTCCCTGACTTGTTGGGTAAACAAGAGATACCAAGGGTAGCTGCTATTCTGCTCTGTTGAACGTAAAGCAAAACAAAACAAACCTTCAGTTTAAGGCATTTGAAATGCTATTGAGTAATAATAAATTCCTCCTCCTCTGCTTGCTGGAAATCACACACATCCTTCAAGATCCAAATCACATGTCACTGTTTCAGTAATGCTTTCTCTCACCTGCTTATCCCTAGGCTGTAGAGCAGATCACAGTTTGTCTGGGTTACAATCAAGTTTCCCATCAGATTGTGAATTCCTACTAAGAAGGTACCATGTCTTGTTCATTTTTGTGTTGACTCACCAGTGCCTAATTAAGGAATGCTCTATTGTGATAGTACCAGTGATAAAGTTAATACCACGTGATAAACATGCAGAGGACAAAAACAACCAGAATATGATGAACTCAGACAAGTGGTTCTCAAACTTGAGCTTATATCAGAATCCGGGGGTGGGGGTAGGGAGGGTAGAGATAGGAGGTGCTGGGAGAGGGAGGTTTCTTAAAACACAAATTCCTGGGCCCCATTCATAGAGTTTCTTCCCCCCCCATCTATAGAGTTTCTAATGCAGCAGATCTGGGGTGGGATCCCCAAATCTGCATTTTTAACAAGATCCCAGGTGATGCTACAGCTGCTGGTCAGGGACCACGTTTTGAGAACCACTAAGCTAGCTCACCCCTATCTTTCTCAATATTCCCTCTAAATGTTCTTCTGTAATCCTTAGATTAACTCCAGGTGTGGGAAGATTCCCAAGGTGCACTCTTCCCTAGAGAGGTACCTGTCATAGAATCATTGATTCTTAACACAGAAACTTTCATCAGAGAAACTTCAGTTTTCTCTTAATTCCAACTTTGTGTCCAAAGCAGGAATTCTTTTGACCATCAAGCAGTCCTCTACACTTGAAATTTCCTCCTCCCTTGTCCTATTCCCCTCACTGACAACCTCTGACTTGGACATAAACAGCTTGCACCTCACTTGGCTGCCTCTGACCAGCCCAGGACTGAAGGTGAGGTCAGGGGACCAGCACCAGGGGACTGCCTGTCGCCTGGGAAGCGGGCTCCTCTGAGAACCTCTCGTTTTGAAATTCTCACTCACCTGTTCCTGATTCCTGCGAGCCCCCCCCCCCCCACAGGGCCTACGTATTCGAACAGTCCAGGTTTGAACTTGGGGTTAACTTGGGGACATCACTTAATTGCCGTCCCTCGCGAAGAGCCGAACCCCGCTGAAGGCAGCGAGGGCTTCCTCCCCACCCGCCGCCGTGGCTTTTCTCGGGCTCTCTCCGCCGGCTCCCCCAGGGGGCGCACCGGCCCCAGGCCGGTCCCAGGGGAGCCCCCTCCCCTGGGCCGCGTACCGCCAGCCCCTTGGCTAGAGTGTCCTAACTTGGGGTAGAAACCCTGTCGCCCGGGCTTGCTTCTCAGTGGGACGGACCGTGGGGCGCAGGCCCTGGGGAGGGGCCTTCTGCCCGGGTTGGGGGTCGGATTGCTGGGTCCTGCTCTGACGCTATACTGCGTGACCTCAGGCCAGTTACCGACTCTGAAACCTCGGGAAATTGCAGGATTAGTGTGACGATTTCACAAGAAAATGCATTTTAAAGCAATTACCACCAGCTCGGTACATAACAGTGTTCGAAATGTTAGTTGCTATTATTAAGTTTGGATCCATTAACTTCCATTTGAGTCGAGTATTTTCGCATCTGATGGAGGGCTGTTTGCCGGAAAGAGCCCGGGCACAGGATTCTGCAATGAGAGGGAAGGTGTGGGTAGATGGGGAGGGGCTTAGCAGGGTGCGGCTGGCGGAGAAGCAACAAGAATTCAGCCGCTTGCTTTAAAGACACGGTTGATGAGGGGCGCCTGGGTGGCTCAGTCCTTGAGCGTCTGCCTTCAGCTCAGGCCATGATCCCGGGGTCCTGGAATCAAGGCCCGCATTAGGTTCCCTGCTCAGCAGGAAGCCTGCTTCTCCCTCTCCCTCTGTCCCTCCCCTGCTTGTGTTGCCTCTCTCGCTGTGTCTCTCTCTGTCAAATAAATAAATGAAATCTTAAAAAAAATAAAAACTTAAAAAAAAAAGATACGGTTGATATAATCCTCCGAGTAAAGCAAAACAAAACAAACCGAGAAAGCCATCCCTATTCTAGAGAGAGGGAGTGCGGTGTAGGGAGGTTAAATAACCTGCCCTCAGTCGGCACCCAGAGCTGGGGTTTGAACCCAGGACTCGAAAAACCCTGCTGATCTTCACCCAGCAGAAGCCAGGGCACGGGGGACGCTCAGCGCGGGGTGAGGGGCATCTGGGGAACGGCAAAAGAGACTCAGCAAGGGCGGTCTCCACGGATGCTGTCCTCATTGGGCTGCTTCACCAAGGCAGCCCCAGGGCAGCCTGTCCCACAACAGTCCAGCAAGCCACCTCCCTCTGCCCCTGAATTTATAGTTCAGCCCTCCTCCTTACATATAGCTATATGTCACTTGATTGAGGCAAAGTTTAACAGTCTGGTACCAGCCTGCCTCGGTTTGCATCCCAGCTCGGCCACTAACCAGCTCTGACCCCTCTGGCAAGTTACTTAACAGTTCTGGGCCTCAGTGTCCTTGTCTGTAAAATGGGAAAACAACAATACTCATCTCCTAGGACTGTCAGGAGCTTAAGTGAGTTTTATTTGTGAGGCCATTAGCACAATGTCTGGCATAGAGGAAGCCCAGGTTGGGGTTTATGGGAGTGGATCTGACTTGTCAAAGATTGGTTTGGCTTGGCTTTGCTACCAGCCAGCCTGGCAACCTCAAGGAATCCTCTCCTATCTCTGATCAGCAGCTTCCTCCTCTGTAAGGTGGCGGCAGAATCCTTTTGCTAGTACTAGGTGTCAGTAGTGTTCTACCCTCTTGACATGTTGAATCATTCACTGCTCCTGGCTACCCTGGGAGATAATTGCTAATATTATCCCCATCTCATAATGGAGACACCGAGGCTCTGAGAGGTGATGTGCCTAACTTCACGAGGCTATGAGGGCCAAAGCTAGGAATCAAAGTCCTTTTTTTTTTTCAGACGTAGTCCTGCTGCGGGTGAAACAGCTCAATACGGTTTGGCTCAGGGTGATGGGAATAGGGAAAAGCCTAGAACATCCACCACTAGATGGTACACCACTCCCCCAGCAACTCTGTGGAAACCTTGGCTCAGAAGATCCCAGATCACTTTTCCAGTGCCTGTTATTTAATTTAGCCACACATGTCTGCTTTCCTCATCTCCACGCTCAGGGTAGACCTCCGGCTCCAGAATAAAATATACCCACTCCAGAATCTCTACTTTTCTGGAGCTAGGCTTTCCATCTGGAAGGCTCTGGCTCTCTGCCCCACCCCTATAACTAATAAGTAGATTGCTTCATACTCATTGAGAGCTTACTCTCTGCTAGACACTTAAGGAAAAAACCCTTTGAAACATTAGCTCATTTAGGCTTCAGAACAACCCTATTTTTGTCTGTACTTTACAGATTTTTCTCCACTGCATGTTGCTTCTGCTAAGTCATGCCCTAAGCACATACTATCTTCAGCTCTGATGTTTCTTCCTTCTTTTAATGCGCACATGTCTTACCTGCCCTTCTCCATTACTTACTAGCTTTCTGAAGTTGGACATGTTATGTATGTCAAAAGGCCTGATGTGAGGCCAAACCGAGACTTGTAAAGTCTTAGTGTGGTGCCTGGTGTGCTATGTGCCCAATAAATGGTATAGTTTTTATCATTACATTATTAATAACAGGATCATAACCTCCAAATGCTTTTGCCTCCTTGTTCCCTCCCTATGGTTAGCAAAATTCTGCTCATTCACTAGCATGACTTGCACACTGGGGCCGTATTATCATCTCTGCTGTAGAGGGGGCAACTGAGGTGTGCATTGTATCCCGTCCCTGGGCCCATGATTGGACTTGGCACAGAGTTATTTTCTGAGGGTTGCCCTGTGGCTACCTGTCACAAACCCACGGCCCTGTATGTTCTGCTCATATGACTGTGATTCCCACCTGGGGCTCTGCAGATGGTGCAGGAAGAGCCCAGACCACAGAGAATATGGAGACACAAAGGCAGCTCCTCGGGGATTCTCAAGGAAGCCATTCATATTAGTTTCCTAGAGTTGTTATAACAAATTAGCACCAACTGGGTAGCTTAAAACAACAGAAATTTAGTCTCTCACAGTGCTGGAGACCAGAAGTCTGAAATCAAAGTGTTGGCCGGGTTGGTTCCTTCTGTCCTAGCTTCTGGTGATGGTTGGCGGTCCTTGGCATTCATTGGCTTCTGGATGCCTCACTCTAATCCCTGTCTCCATCATCATGTGACCTTCTTCCTATGTGTCTCTGTGTGTCCTCTCCTCTTCTAAGAACAGCAGTCACTGGTCCTAAGTCCTAAGACTGGCCTAATCTGGTATGATCTCATCCTAACTACATATATCTACAAGACTCTATTTCCAAATAAGGTCACATTCTGAGGTCTGGGTAGATAGGAATTCTGTGGGACATTGTTCATGCCACTACACTCCTTCACCTCCCCATCCCACCAGTGGGGTTGCTACTGATCCTAGGAGGTGGTCCTGGTCCCTCACAGAGAGAAAGAGATATATGGTTTACAAAGCTGAGACTATGCTTAGATTCAAAGAAACACACATAGATGCTCTTTTAATTGGGGAACCTTTGCTAGGCTAGAATATCATATTTGAATTGATCTAATTCTATCATTCACTGATGGATGGGAGAGCAGTGTTAAGGATGAAATGGAAAAAAAAAACAAACCAGTATTGTGTGACAAATTTGGCCCTCACTTCAGATATTTCTGCACAAACCTCACAGTGCTGACAGGAAGGTCTTCCAGGGATCTTTGAGAAAATGCCAGAGAGTGTTTGGGGATATTTGCAGAAGTTTGCCAAAGCCAGAGATAGAGGGAACTTGGATTAAGTTGTAAAGAGGGCTGTCTTGGCTTGAAAGATTTTCAAATACTGGGTGTTTGAGATGCTGCCTGAATGTTTGAGGTTTATAACTAAAGCCTCCTTGCCTTCTGTATTCTCTGAGACAGTTCCCTTTTTAAATATTCTGCCCAACGTCCAAAGCAATATATATATTTGTCAGACTGCTGTCCCATTCGGGGGGCATGAAAAGTTACCCAGTCTTTAGCACGTAGTCAGTCTTTCGTTCAACAAATGGGCACGTACTATGTGCAGGCACCAGGGAGCCAATGGGGCTGTTCGGAATACGTATTGTCCCTACCCCGGGGAGCTCATCAATACCACAAAGGCGCAATCATTCGTGGGGGTAGTAGGCCATGAAAGAACCTTCTGGGAGCTCAGAAGGTGTGTGAGGGACGGGAGCACTGCTCCCATCTGGAGGTGAGGAGAAGCTTTCCTAAAGAGAGAAGATTCTGTCCAGGAAGAAGGAAACAATATGAATGGACATGGTATGTGGACAGTCCGTCAGACTAACACAGCTCCCCACTAACCATGAACTGGCAGGGGTGGGGCAGAGCTGATTCCAGGTTAACCGTGGTCAAGTTGCAACAGAGGCCGTGGCTACATCCCCAACCCTCCCCTTTCAGTGGCAGGGAAGCCAAGTTTTGGGGTAGGGCCACGGGTGAGGCTTGGGGGCCAAGACAAGGGGTTGGCTGGCTTCCAGGCCCATCAGGCCTGGCTTTGCCAGGTGCATCCCCCCGCTCTCACTCCAAATCCATCCAAAGAGTAGGACCCGAAATCTGCATTCTCACCAGCCCTACCAAGTAGTCGTGAAGCACCACGAAGACACCACAGCTCTGCTACCCTAGTTCAGGTGGCAGTGGTAGGAGGAGCGGAATGGGGAGCTGAGGGGGATGAGGTGTTAGAGGGGCATCTGGACAGACGGATATACCAGATGGTGGCTCATTTTGGAGTGTGGCACAGTTAACTCTACAACATTCCCGGATGGGGGTGGGGGCGGGTAGGGCTGGTGGAGTTGTCGGTGGCATCTTTGAGTCACAAGTAAGCTTCGGATTCACTCCCTGGAACAATGCCCAGATGCACGCATAAACCAATGTTGACACAAACTTTTTGGGGTCAACAAAGCGTCTGTGGGTCCCAGGTTAACACTCTCTGTTCCAGGGTGGCAACATACTCTGGAAATGAACAGCCATGTACCAGGACCGTGTCCCTCCCACACCGCAGACTCCCTGCTCCTGGCTTCCAGAATTCAGGCTGGAAACACTCAGCAGCTTTGTGGGTTAATCAGAAGGCAGTGCTGATCCGGACCTAACCGTGTACTGGGCAGTCCAATTTCCATGGACAAATGCAAGCTTGCTTCCACAACAGACTCCAAAGGGCTCTTGCAGCACAAGAGAGTTTGTGATTTGGGGGTTGGTTGTCCTGATGGTGATCCACTTTAATGAGCTCAATGGTAAGAACAGACACAGTGGCCTTTTCGGGGCCTTTTCCTGTGGCCCTGCCTCCGAGCGTAAATGCTTCCCACGTCCACATCCAAGTGTTCTGCAAGCATTGCCCTCCTGTGCCGTGGCTAGCCAGCACTCATCACAATAACTGGACTCCGGGTGGATTAATTAGAGTTTATGGTAGTAATTCACCCAGCTTCCACAGAACCTGCCTCTGCCTGGAGAGAAAAAGAAATGGCTTTAATTAATTCTGAATTGAAATGATTAGGAAAAAAAAAGTCTCTCCAGGCTACCAATGAGAGAAAGCAAACTGAAAATGAAGCTAACCATAGAAGCCAGAATTTCAAGTTCTATACACTCTGCTGGCTCAAATGATTAATGTTGATCTTATACTTGAGTTAACCTTTAAATTAAATCCACTAAAATATGAAAGCAAAAGATTATTATGTTAAAATGATAGTACTTGATCATGGAATGAAAAGAACACAAACATCCAGGATAAATGTGTGTGTTTATATTCATTTAAGCTACTGTTCATGAACTTTTCTGCCCCACTGTGGTGGGATAGAGGCTGATTATGGCAGAGAAGTAGCTGAAATTTAGGGAGTGCCTCCTTTGTGTCACCCTGATACTTGCTACCTGATTCATATGTCTTATTTAACTTAATTTTATTTTATCTTGTAAACAGCCCTGTGGGAGATACTCATCTTGTGGATAAAAAACTGAGGTTTCCAAAAGCTACAGTTGATGATGATGATGATGATGATGATGATTTCTACGGAGACTCTTCTGTCCTGGAGAGCCTAAATTTTACTGGTTCCTGAAGGTGGGGGATGAACCAGTAAATTTTTTTTTGGTCTAGCAATTTTCCACTTGTAGAATCCACATAGTTCTCACATTTGGAGCGAGAACTACTTGTTTTTCCGGACTTGTCAGCCAGGTTTTCTGGAACAATGGCATTGCGGGGAAGCATGAACTTCCTTCACACCTCTCAGTGGGACGTTACCCTGGAATCCAATCAGTTCTCTCTAGGTCTTCACCCAGAGGGCCCTGGACCCTTGGGAAAGGAAGTGTGTGCAGTGAGCTCGACTCAGCATTTGTCCAGCCCAGCTGTCTTAGTCTGCTCAGGCTGCCATAACAAAATATCATAGGCTGGACGGCTTGCAAAATAAAACTTTATATCTCACAGGTCTGGAGGCTGGTAAGTCCAAGATTAAGAGGCCAGCAGATTCCATGTCTAGTGAGATCCCACTTCCTGGTTCACAGTAGGCTGTCTTTTTGCTGTGCCCCCAGGGGCAAAAGGGGTGGGGAATCTCACTGGGGTCTCTTTTATAAGGGCAATAATGCTATTCATGAGGCCTCCACTCTCTTGACCTAATCACTTCCCAAAGATCCCATGTCGAGTACCATTACTTTGGGGATTAGATCAACATGAACTTGGGGGGAACACATTCAGTCTGTAGCACCAGCTTTGTGGAGTAATGAGTGAACTCCTTGGGTGGTCACCAGGGAGATGTAGACATACTTAAAAGACATCAGAAAGCTATGGGGCGCCTGGGTGGCTCAGTCGTTAAGCGTCTGCCTTCGGCTCAGGTCATGATCCCGGGGTCCTGGGATCGAGCCCCGCATCGAGCCCCGCATCGAGCCCCGCATCGGGCTCCCTGCTCGGCGGGAAGCCTGCCTCTCCCTCTCCCGTTCCCCCTGTTTGTGTTCCCTCTCTCACTGTGTATCTCTCTGTCAAATAAATAAATAAAATATTTTAAAAAAAAAGACATCAGAAAGCTAAAAAACGTTGGGTAGAAGGTGGGCATGGGAAGAGAAGACCAATCAGCTTCTTCTCTGGGTTTGGTTTGTGTACCTGGAGGGATAGAGGTTCTTTCTTCTGGCACTGCCAGTCCGGGGAGAGGTTAGACTGGGGCTGCTGGGGCCATCTGTCTTTGGCTGTCTTTGTGGCTACCACTTCCATGCAAGCACAAATATCAGAGAGGCAGAGGGAGACAGAGCTCAATGGGGATGATTTGAGTGGAGAAATCCCGCTCTGGTAGAGTAGGCATAGCTTGGGAGTTTGTCTGTTTTTTTCATTCATTCGTTAATTCATTCATACAACAAATTTATATCGAACAACTGCCACATACTTACCATAGGTCCATGAGCCAAGGAGCCAAAAACCATAGATGGCTATGCCAGGCCCATGCTCTCTCAGATCTCCCTGTCTACTGGGATTGAAAGATATGTAACCAAACACGAGCCATGTCACCACCACCCATTAGGTGGACAAAATAGAGAGTAATTAGATTTGCTCTAGACAGGATTGTACAGGATGTATAAGAGGTCAGGGAAATGAGGAAAGCCAGGATACGCTAAACACAGCCAGGATAAGTACCGGGCAGATGTTGCTAATCTGCGTGTCGTGATGAGAAAGCCAGTAATAGGGAAAGCAATAATAAATTCTACTTATAGAAGGGCATGGCCTGTAGATTTGAGCCCCACTCCTCCATTCCTACTCACTCATTCCACAAATACTCACTGAGGACCTGTTCTGTGCTTGGCACAAGGACCAGGGACGCAGCTAGAAACATAGCAGATTGAATAAAAAAAGACAAAATTCTCTGTCCTCGTGAGCTTACATTTAGTGGGGGAGACAGACAGCAAATAAGGTAACAAAGTGTAGCCTGTTTTCTTTATTTGTGGTAGTTCTATAAAGTCGCCACAAACACTGAGTTAGCAAATACTGAACAGCTGCTTCTAGGGGAAATATAGGGTTCTGTTCTTGGGAACCTGTCACAACACTTTCATCTACCAATCAATATATACCTTGTTTTATGTGTGTTGCTGTGGAAAGACACCCTATTGAATATACACTACTGATTTGTTGACTTTGAACTCACGGCCAACAGCATGAGAATTTATGCCTGAATGAAGCTTATCCAACATACATATTTTCTCTGTAAGGCCCATCACAGACTCTTGCACTTAGGAACACCAGACAATACTTCAGCACTACTCTTGGGGCCATTTTAAACAATGAAATCACCAACAAAAAGCACAAAAACTCAGTAAATAAAATAGCACTAAGTAGATCACAGAAAGGGCACTTGTCTGTAGAAGAACAAAAACAGGAAGGTTAAAGCATTACTTTGACCTCTGCTGGGAATGTGTGCTCTGGGTGACTTAATTTTTCAGAACTCTGTTCATGTCCACAAATGAATTGTAACCCCCAAATCAATGCTACCTGTGTTGTAGATCTATAAAAGGGTGGGAGGCTGCCCTAGGTGTCCTGGTGGGAGGAGGTAACAGGGGCTGTATCTTCATGCTTTGTAGTCGAGTGCCACTGGAATCACACGATTCAGGCACACAACTCAGTCCTGTTGACTCAGTCTTCAGGATGTAAGGCCCTTCTCAATGATGCTAGTGAATTTCTTAGGATCTATTCTTCTTTTATGAATATGGACCAAAATTCAAGATTTCCATATAGCACCTGCCATGTCCTTCACTTCCTGTTCCAAACACCTGAGGGAGTATCACCATGGCCACTGCCCCTGGAGACCATGAGCATCCTACCAAAAATGCTCCCTCCCTGGCTCCCTGCTCATTCGTCCACGTGCCAAAAGGAGATTTGGGTTCTGTCTGAAGAGGTCAAGGATGCCCTTTCCTCTCTCCCAACACCACACATCTTTACTTTGGTCCCAAAGCAGCCCAGCTATGTCTGGGGTCCCACATAGTCTCTCATTAAATCAGGCCCTTCATCTTGTCCCACCCACCCCTCAGATCCTGCAAGCAACATTCTTCCCCTCACAAAACCAAAACTGGACTCCACCCTCATCATCACAGCAAGAGGCAACTTCTCAAGGAGAGTGTCTTCTACATTCATTCACAGTCAAATAACATTTACCTACACCCATGCCTTAAAATAAAAGACATACAGAGAGACGGAGAGAAGGGTAGATACTTCCCACAGTTACAGGGTACAAGAGTATACAATTTCACATTCCCAACCAGCAATCTCAAAAGCTTGGGTCCATAGGACAGTAATGCCTGCCTCTTCCCCAAGAACAGGGTATGCACACTTGCTATACCTTTAGGAAATGTAAAAGCCTATCTTGGTCTTTTATCAAGTCAAAGAAACAATATGTTCCAAAGGTTCATTCATTCAGTACATGTTAATATAGTTCCAACCAAGTGTCCGGTACTAATTGATGGGTGCTTGGGACCCATCACAGAGAAAAACCAACCAGGAACCCTGCCCTTGTGTGGTTTCTATTCTAGAATAGAGCTCTAGAGACAGAAAATTTCTTGCAAATATTACATGGCTGTTCATTCTTCTGTCCACATTTGTGTTTTCCCTTCAGAATTCCAGAGAAATTTTTTAGCATAGAGTTTTTTGAGATTCATGCATGTTGTTGCATGTGTCAAGGGTTTGTCCCTTCTTAGTGCTGAGTAGTATTCCACTGCATGGATCCACCACATTTTGTTTATCCATTCACCTTTGATGGACATTTGAGTTGTTTACTTTTGAGCTGTTACACATAATGTTATTACAAACATTCGTGTACATATCTTTTGTGATCAAATATTTTTATTTCTCTTATTAGTAGAGTTGTTGGGCCACGCAGTAAGTATACATTTCTTTTTTTGTAAAGACGTGCATTTTTCATATTTATGCATTTTGTGTATATATTTCATTTCATAAGAAACTGCCAACCTGTTTTCCAAAGTGGTTAAATCATTCTGCATTCCCACCAACAAGGTATAAGAGTTCCAGTTGTTCCCTCATGCTTGTCTGCCTTGATATGGTCAGTCTTTTAAAATTTAGCCATTCTCATGGGTGGGACTATCTCATTGTGGTTTTAAATTGCCTTTCCCAGTTTTAAGTGTTTTAAGTGCTTCATTAACTTACTCATCACAACAATCTTATGAAATATGTACTATTATTATTATTGTCCCCATTTTGGGGAAACAGAGGCATAGAAAGGTAAAATAGTTTGCCCAAGGTCACGATGTACCCTCCAGGCACTCTGGCTCCAGGGGTCGGACTCTTAACCTCTCTGCTACACAAACCTCCCCAAGAAGTTCTTGGTCTCCGCCATGGGTGGTCCTTCATAAGGAGGCCTGGAAACAGCAGCCAGTCAGTCACCTGAAGAAAAGAGGTGTTGCCTAAGACAAAGCTCTACAGCCTAAAGATAGATGTCGGAAAAGCCACACACCAGGAAGCAGAAGAAACCGCACCTACCCACCCACATGCGGGCTTGGGCCAGGATGAGGGCCAAGAGCCCCTAGCCTCAATCTCTTGCCTTTCCCTGCTGAGCCCTGCCAAAGGGCAACATACCAGCTCTGCCTTCAACAGATAGTACAGTGTCGTCCCCCATTCACCCCCTTCTGCTGTTTGAATCCTGTTGGCACCTGGGGAAGGGCCCTGTCTGATTCAGTAACAGTTACAGGCATCTGGGCTGTAACAGGGGAAAGACTATCCCACTGCCTTGAATCCTTTTTGGAAACAGGTGGGGTATAAATTATAAATGAACACATGTGCTAGTCCTATGAGGGAGTAGGAAACAGCCCAAGAAAACTTAAAACCTGGGGCACCTGGGTGGCTCAGTCAGTTACACCTCGGTCTTTGATTCCGGTCACGATCCCAGGGTTCTGGGATCCAGCCTCGCGCTGGGCACCCTGCTCAGTAAGGGATCTACTTGTCCCTCTCCTCTGCCCCTCCCCCAACTCGTATTCACTCCTTCCCTCTCTCTCAAATAAATAAATAAAATCTTTTTTTAAAAAAGAAAACAGAAAACTCTAGAAGTTTCCAGTTTTTCCACTTCTGATTCTGTGACACTCAAGGAATAGGACAGAACAGTGGCTCCTGGACTTCTGGATTTCAAACACCAGTGAGGCTTAAAAAAAAACCCCCCAAAACCCAAACTGAAAGGAGTGACATAAGTTTGGTAACTTTTTACTTTGCCAAGAAAGACATTAACAAAGCAACAATCACCAATTGCTATCACCATTATGTCATAAAAGAAAGGACATATTAATAACCCCAAAGGTAAACAGGATGATCTCAGAATAAGAGATGGTCTTTTAAGTGGGATACATTAGCCTTATGAAAAATTCACTACATTCTCCTGATTTTTCTTAATGAAGACGCTAACACTGCCAGGTGCTTGTTTTCAGGATCTACTAGTGAAGTAGAAAGCCCATGGTCTGAAGAAATCAGATAAGTTCAAATCCCAACTCTGAGACTCTACCTGGAGCTTTACATGGCACTAGCTATCTATGGCTGTGTAACAAACTACCCCAAAACTTAGTGGCAAAAAACAACCACCATTTTCTTACACTTATATATTCTGTGAGTCAGGAATTTAGACAGGGCACAGGATGGCTTACCTCTGCTCCAATATATACAGAAACTCAGCTGGGAAGTCTCAGATGGCTGGGGTGATCTAATACCTAGGGGCTAGAATCGTCTGGAGGCTTCTTTGCTCACATCTCTGGTGACTGGGCTGGGATGGCTTGAAGGACTGCCAGCTGGAGTGCCTACATGTGGCCTCTTCATGTGACTTGGGCTTCCTCACAGCATGGTGGCCTCAGGGTAGTCACACTTCTTTTATGAGCCCAGTAGCTCAGTCCAAGAATGAGTAGTAGGTAAGGGAAAAACTACATGGACTTTTATGATCTGGCCTTAGAAGTCATATGGTGTCACTTCCTCTGTAAAATATTGGTCAAATCATTCACATCCTCACCCAGATCCAACAGGATGGGACACAGACCCTGCTTCTTGACAGTAGACATGTCAAAGAATTTGTAACCATTTTTTGAAACCACCTCATGGAGGTTATTACATTTAATTTTCACAACAACACAAGTTATGTATCATTATCCCCATTTTATAGATGAAAAAAAAAAAGAGAAACATAAGGGCCAAGAAACTCACCTCAAACTAGTAAAGTACTGAGGTAATATCTGACTCCCTGACCTTTCTTCTGCTCATGGCCTCTCAACATGAACCTTTAGCCAATAGACCACATCCTCTCACCTAGCCGGTGAAGGAGCTGCAGGTGCCCAACACTGCTTGAAGAAAGGTCAGGGACCACCATCCAACTTGGCTGATCTATTCCCATAAATTGGCTTCCCAGGCTCCCAGCTCTGCCTACCATTCTTGGGCTCCAATGCTGCTCTTTGGGCTTGGTGTTGGGTTTTGCCTCTGAGTTTTAACTATCTGTTTGCCTTCAAGGGCTTTGCCCTGACTTGTCCCTCAGCCTTCAGCAGGTTGGCACATGGGATTGACCCTCTTGGCTGGCACCTGGGTCTATGCTGGCCTAGCCCGTGGCCAGGGGATTTGAATAATTTGAGACATTCAACAGCCATGACATAGGTATGATCAGAGTTAGCAGTGACTGCTGGGTCATTCTTCACAGAGGTCCCTGAGGAGGTGGGCTGGCCTGGGACCCAGGGCCTTATAGTCAGGGTAATACATTTATTTCTCAGGACCCTTACTTGCAACTGCCAGAAGCCCACCCTATGCCCAAAGTGAGATGTGTGGTAAGGATGCTTACCTAACATGCAATGGGCAGGGATAAAGCTGGACTCAGAGCTCTAGAACCAAGGTTTTAAATGATGCAGACATTTCTTCCTTGTTTCTGTATGTCAGCTTAAATTCCTCCTAATTCTGATGGTCTTCTTCCATGCAAATAGAAAAATGAGGAGAGCAGCTTCTGATGCATCTTTCATCAGAGCAGGATAATCACATTTCCCTTATTCCAGCTCGAAAAATCTCAAGGAAGTGTTCTGGTTGGCCTGTCTTGAGTCAGGTATCGACCTCTGGACCAATCAACCATAAACAGGGAGGAGGCATCCATAGCCCAGAGTTGACCTCTTGGACTGTTATTGCCCGTCTCCCAGTTGCCAGCCTCTCCTGGAGCCCACTCCAGAGCATTTGACTCATATCCATATCCATATCTGAGTATTTCCCCAGGAGTCAGACAGCCACCCTATGTGTTGTGTATTTCAGGATGATATGACCAAAATCCATGGGTATCCTTAGGCAGAGACCACTGACCTTGGCTTATAATATAAGGCTGAGCACTAAAGAAATGTTGACCATTTCTCAATTCATACTACAGTCATCTTGGTGTCCAGGGCTCCTGGATACAACCTCAGAACAGTGTGAATAGAATGTGAATGGAGTTAGTGGCCCTATGATCTACACCGTACATGGACCTCTGTTCTACTCTGTCATTTCAGCAGGAACCCATTAATAGAATGGAGAAAAAGTCCCATGGTGTGTTTCGTTTGGTAGAGACAGCTCCATCTATTGGCTGCTTTGAGATATTCCCACTTTCTAATCCACTAGGCTGACTCCAAATTGTCTGCTCACTTAGTTCCAAAGCGCTGAGAAACAAACTGAGGGTTCTAGAGGGGAGGGGGGAGGGGGGATGGGTTAGTTCGGTAATGGGTATTAAGGAGGGCACTACTGCATGGAGCACTGGGTGTTATATGAAAACAATGGATCGTGGATCACCACATCAAAAACTAATGATGTATGGTGACTAACGTAACATAATAAAATTAAAAAAAAAAAAAAAAAAGGAAAAGAACACTTCTAAAAAAAAAATAAAGCGCTGAGAGGAACTTGTTGCCCGCATTCACAAGGTTGACCTCTAAGCAACTGTTTTGTTGTTTCGGCTGCCTAATTCTCTGAGCTCAGTATCAAGGAGTGTCCTAGGGAAGATGGTGCTGAACTTGCTGCAGTCTCCTGGGCTCAGGTGGGTCTAGAGTTGCCCTGTTAGAGCCTGGAGACAAAAGCTAGTGTTGGGTCTGAGGGTACTGAGGGCACATACAAGACTGAGTTCTTTATATACTCAGTCAGGATAATGAGAAGATGAGATGTGGGTCAAGCAGACCAGGTGGATTTCAGGGATGTCTCAGCCAGGGCTAGGGCTCAAGATTAAGTTTGTTCCACCTTTCCTTTCCCCACCATACTCCTGGGATTGCCTCTGTGGTCCGTGACTTGATGTGGGTCTTTCTAGGTATAGCCAAGAATCCAATGAGTAGCTGAGACCATCGTTGGAAACCACTGATCATCTCCTTTGTCACCACTCCCTTTTTATTATATCTTTCTTCCATTTTTCTTTCTTTCTTTCTTTCTTTCTTTCTTTCTTTCTTTCTTTCTTTCTTTCTTTCTTTCTTTCTTTCTTTCTCTCTCTTTCTTTCTTTTCTTCCTTCCTTCCTTCCTTCCTTCCCTTCCTTCCTTCCTTCCTTCCTTCCTTCCTTCCTTCCTTCCTTCCTTCCTTCCTTCCTTCCTTTCTTTCTTTCTTTCTTTCTTTCTTTCTTTCTTTCTTTCTTTCTTTCTTTCTTTCTTTCTTTCTTTTCTTTCTTTCTTTCTTTCTTCTTTCTCTCTCTCTCTTTCTTTCTTTCTTTCTCTCTTTCTTTTTCTTCTTTTTTTGTATGCTACCCAAACCATTTAATTTTCCCTGTTCTCCCTTCCTCCTTTCTCTCTTAACCTCTTTCCTTCCTTTCTTCTCTCTAAAGTTGCCAGTAGCCCCTAAAGAAGTTACTTTGGTGTAGCTTCTTAATTGTTTTCTGAACCTGGAGGTATGAATTGGCAGACAGAGTGTGGTTATTTCAAGGAAATTTCAGAATTGCCATTGGGTGAGAAGTTGATAGGAACTAAGCTAAGTAACACATGGATGAGTCAAATGCTCTGGAGTGGGCTCCAGGAAAGCTGGAGGCTGGGAGACTGGCAATAACAGAGCTTCTTTCAGGAAAGCAGGGAGAGTTTTTAGAACATGAGTTATTAAGATTGCCATAATGTGCAGTAGGGTACCTGACTGTTACAGCTGAGGCCACTGGCAGTGTGTGCTGAGGTCTGTCTTAGGCCTTGTTTTCTCAGCACTGCGTCAGAGATTTGGATAGAGATATAGATGGTGATTGTTGGGATTTGAATTGTGTTCCCCCCAAAGATGGTTTGAAGTTCTAACCCTCAGTTCCGAAGAATGTGACCTGATTTAAAAACAGGGTCTTTGCAGATATAATTAGTTAAGTTAAAATGAGGTCATACTAGATCAGGGTGGGCCCTAAATTCAATAACTGATTTCCTTATAAAATGGCCAAGTGAAGATAAACAGACAGTCATAAAGGGAAGATGATCACATGAAGATAGAGGCAGAAATTGGAATGATACAGTTAAAAGCCAAGGAATACCAAAGACTGCCAGCAGCCATCAGGAGGTAGGAAGAAGTAAGGGAAGATTGTACCCTGGAGTCTTTAGAAGGTGTATGGCCTTGCAAACACCCTGGTTTTGGACTTGCAGCTTCCAGAACTATGAGAGAGTAAAGTTTTGTTGTTTTAAGCCATCTAGTCTATGGTAATTTGTTACGGCAGCTCAAGCAAGCTATTATAGTGATCTTATCAATCTTGTAGATAAGACATTGTTGGTTGCCCACCCAACTGCCAGTTCACCATTCTTTCTGCCTATCTCAACCCCAATTTTGTTCAATGTCAGATAGCAAGGTACTCAAGGAAGATGGCCGAGCTTTTGAGAAAAAAAAATCATGAATGAGTCAAAGCAGAGTACATTCATTCCCCTTTTGCCAGGGATTGGGTGGAGTGACCATTTGGCCCTATTCTGGCCTCTGAAACATAAGGGGAATTCAGGGTTGGGGTGGGGAGGACTGCTTCTCAGAAATATTTCCTCCTTATTAAAAATGTGAGAGGCCTTTGGACCTGTTTGCATGAACACATATTACTTGGTGCTGTTGCAGCCCTCTCCTAGCCATGGAAGAAAGACCAAGTGTATTGCAGAGGGGCTGACCTAAGGCTCTGACGTCCCTGAGCTGTTAAACCCCCAACCTCTGCCATGCTTCTTGTTATGTGAGAAAAATGGACTCCTATTGTTTGGTTGGGTGTTCTACTTGCAGCTGAAAACAATCTAATAGATACACTAGGAATAATAGTTAATAATACCGATAATCAGATTAAAAATTTGACTGAAACTCTTGCCCCAAATAAAAGAGACAAAATAGAACAAAGATAAATATCAAGTTTCTGCATTAGAGATAAAGATTAATTGCTGTGTTAGCATAAAATATAAATTAATATATATTAAAAAATTATGTTCGTCAAAAATACAAGAGATAGATTTAAAAGGCAACTGGCAGAGTGGGAAAATTCTAACACACATGACACACAAGAGGTTGGTAACCTTATTAAAGAACTTTTGGAAACCAGTAAGAAAATGGCAAAAGCACTCCAATAGAAAAATGGTAAGGAAGAAGAAAAGGCAATTCTCAAAAGAAGAAACATAAATAGCTGACTAACAGATAAAATTCAATCTCACTGTCCACAGTAGGGAATGCAAGTTAAATACAATAAAACATGCAGGGGCATATTCAGGCCTGCAACTTTTGGAGGCTGGGTCCTCAAAACTATACATGCAAAATTAAGAATGAATGTGAATTATAAATAAAGCTACAATGAACAAGTCTTTGTATGGACATGTGTATGCAATACTCTTGGCTGAATAAAAAGTGGAATTTCTGAGTCATATATAAAGTATATGTTTAATTTTAAAAGAAACTGCCAAACCATTTTGGAAAAACCATTTCACATTCCCATTGGCAATGTATGAGAGTTCTAGTTGTTCCTCATCCTCGTCATAACTGAGTAAGGTCAGTCTTTAATTTTAGCCATTGTTGTAGATGGGTAGTTGTATCTCATCGTGGTTTCAAGTTGTATTTCCCTAATGATATTGAGCATCTTTTCATGTCTTTTTTTTCTTTTTATGTCATTTGTGTATTTTCTTTGGTGAAATGTCTGTTCAAATATTATATATTTTAAGATCTTGGCTAATTCCATCATTTCTGTCATTTCTTGGTCTGTTTCTATCGATCTTCTTTCTCCTACTTATGAATCATGTTCTTTTTCTCATTTTTTCATTTTTCTTTAAGATTTTATTTATTTATTTGAGAGAGAGAGAGAGAGAGAGCACAAGTCGGGGGCAGGGCAGAGGGAGAGGGAGAAGCAGACTCCCCGATGAGCAGGGAGCCTGATGGGGGGCTGGATCCCAGGACCCCAAGATCATGACCTGAGCCAAAGGCAAACACTTAACCAACTGAGTCACCCAAGTGCCCCAGTCATGTTCTTTTTCATGCCTGATAATTTTTGTTTGCATGTTGGACATTATACATTTTACCATACTGAGTATTGGATTTTTCTGTTTTTCTTTTTTTTAAAGCTTTTATTTATTTATTTGAAAGAGAAAGAATGAGAGATAGAGAGCACGAGAGGGAAGAGGGTCAGAGGGAGAAGCAGACTCCCTGCTGAGCAGGGAGCCAGATGCGGGACTCGATCCCGGGACTCCAGGATCATGACCTGAGCCGAAGGCAGTCGCTTAACCAACTGAGCCACCCAGGCGCCCTCTGTTTTTCTTTAAATAGTGTTGAACTGTTTGTTTGTTTTTCTGGAGCACAGTTAAATTACTTGGGATAAATTTGATCTTTTTGGCTCTTGCTTTTGAGCTTTGTTAAGGAAACTCCATCACAATTTTTAGTCTGGAGCTAATTTCCCCCTAATACTAAGTCCCCTCTTGAGAGCTCTAGCCAGTGTTTCATGTATTAAGAGATCTCTCCATTTTGGCTTGTGTGAAGATAAAATATTCCCAGCTCTGTGTGAGCTCCAGGAATTATTTGGCACACTGCTTTTTGGTGGTTCTTCCCCTGGCCTCCTGCAATTTCACCCATGCATGTTCTGAACAGTATTCAGCTAAAGACTTGAGGGGCTCCCTCTGCACATCTCTGGATCTCTCTCTCTCTCTCTCTGCAGCTCCCTCCTCTCTGATCCTCTGCTCCCCAAATTCTAGCTACTCCAGCCTTCCTGAACACTGATCTCTGTCTTCTGAACTCTTTGAGATTGCTGGGCTTTGTTCGGGTTCCCCCTCATGCAGTAATACCTTCAAACTGCGTTGAAACAGAAAACAACTGGAACCATTTGCAGGGCTCACATAAGTTAGTTTCCTTTTCATAGCTGTCACAATCCTGGTCTGCCTGTTGTCCAATTGCTTGGTATATTTTTCTCTAGTTTTCTAATTGTTTACAATATAAGGACCATTCCCATAGCAGGTAGTGCTTCATGGATGGGAGTGGAGTCTCTTTTTCCTATTTTCAACTTTAAAAATCCTGGGGAGGAAGTTTGGCCCAGTTTATGTTCAGTGATCACCCAGGAACCAATCAAAGTAGTAAGGACACGTGAGAAAATGACATTTTTAAAGACTGGAGTGTGGGAAGAATCATTCTCCAATACAAAATGGAGAGGTCTTCTCAGAAGAAAGGGGAAGGGTGTGGGGGCAAACCCAGAGAATAAGCATCCATCATAACAGCAGTTCATGTGAAAAAGAACATAAAGTGAAACAACTGATAAGGCTCTAAAAGTTCTGTTGTCAAGAAGGCTGTGTCCATTCCCTGGCCTCAAGTTTCCCGGGGTCTAGGACAAACTGGAGGGGGTCTAGGGTGGAGAGATGTAATATGTGTAACAGTTGCCCTGAGATAAAATGAAGTAAAAATGCAACTTTCTTCTCTCTTCACTCTTTTCCCTCCTCTGCCGGTTGAAATTTGCTGTGTGGAACATTTTTTCCCAAACCTTGACTGAATTCTGGGGTTTGTCCCATTACTTTTCTGGTCTTCTTCAGACAACAGGGAGACTTCCAGATATTTAGATATTTTAATCCTATGAATGGTCTCATTTCATGAATTAAACTGTCCAGTTGTGTGTAATAGTAAAATTCCATTTATAGGAGAATTCCATTTATAGGAATAGGGGACATGCTCCCAGGAGAGAAACAGTATAGGGAGAGATTCTCCTGTTTTTCCACCAAAAGGATATCTTTGAACCATAATATTCCACTCCCCAAGTTTGCTAACAGCATATTCAGACCTCTCCAGGCAGCCAAAAGGCATGGATGGAGGGGAGGGGAGGTCTCAGGAAGGTCCTATTTACTTGGTACTATCCTGATCTTCCTAGTAGGTATTCCAAGCTTTTTCTTGTGGGGTATTGTTTTAGCCGTGTTAGCTTGGGTAAGGCATGGTGAGGCTAGACACAGATCAAGGGAGAGAAACCAGAAAGTTTTACAGTTTTGTTACCCTCAAAGTTCCCTGGACAGAACACAGCATGCCATGGAGGGTGTAAACCCTGGAGTAGGTTATAAGGCAGAGGGAGAGAGGGAACTGTGGTTTCTGCAGGAAGTAAAGAGCAAGGCCGAACAAACAGGTTTAGCACTGGCTTCTTTGAATAATTTCAGCAGGCTCTAGGGCAAAGGAGCTGTCCCTGGTTGCCTGGTACCTGACCCTGGAGTGATTAGGCCTGAAGTGTGAGAGCCTGATAAGGAGGTGGTTGGGGGTGTGGACTTAATGGGCTGCGCAAGAAAGGGGAACTGATCAACTTCTAGCCAGGGCCTCAAAACTGGGTCAAGACAGCATTAAACAACAACTAAACTAAGCTAATTACAGGTATTTTATAGGTCCTTTGGAGACCCTTGTCATAGATGTCTCACCTCAGTCCCCTTATTGTGGGCAAGGTCTTTCTTCTTCCTGCATCTCTATCTCTGTCTCTCTCTGTCTTTGTCTCTGTCTCTCTGTCTCTCTGTCTCTCTGTCTCTCTCTCTCTCTCTCTCTCTCACACACACACACACACACACACAAATTGCTAGTACATTTCCAGCCTCTTTCTGTCAAGGTCTGAGGTCATCTTGCCTCTGCTAGGAAGCAAGCCATGTTGGGCAGGGCTCCTTTAAAGAAAGCTTCAAGCCAGCTCTCTCTGGTGCCTCTCCCATCTGACACTGAATTATACATGACATGAGCATCAGTAAAGGGGAATAGTGCTCTGGGAGAGCACCATGGAGGGGGGCAACAAAGGCAGAGGCAGAACAGAGGAACAGTGGACAAAGGTTTTCCAAGCATAAGGGAATAATGTATCAGAACTTATATAATAAGGGCCAGGACCAGGGTGAGGAAAGTGAGGCATTTGCCTTAGGGGCAAAATTTAAGGCGGGTGCCATAAAATGCAGTTATCAAGATAAATAATATTTAATGTAATTTTAAAAATATGTAAGGACGTGTGTGTAGGATGCACATTTTCCCTTTTGCTTAAGGCACCAAAAGCAGGGCCCTGGTGCTGTGCGGTGGCAGCTTCTTACTCCTTCCTGGCCAGACTGAACCCTTGAGCCAATTCCACACAGACATGCTGGAGCAGCCCCCTGGGAAAGACCTTCCTCAGGAAATAACCTTTTATCTGAGCCTTGAAGAAGGAGGAGAGGCATGGAGTGTAGGAACAGGAGAGAGGGAACAGCACATACGTAAATCCAAAATGCCTCAGTTGGAAAGAGCTAGATGGCTATTTGGGGAATGGTGGCGGCAATGAGTTTGCAGGCAGGGACCAGATTATGTAGAAACTCTTTAGTATTTTAACTAGGGGAGACACACGCCCAGATTTGTTTCTTATGCACATAATGCCTCTTGGGGGACAGATTGGAGGGGCCAGGCCTGAATACAGGTAAGTAGTTCCTGAGGAGGCTAGCCGCAGTGTCCAAGTGAGGGATGACCGCATCCCCAACCAGAACAGGTGTAGATAGATTCCCAAGGTCCAGGTGCAGGCCTTGGTTTCCCCGCCATAACACTGAGGGTGGGATGGCACCTTCAGGTCTCTGCCCCGCCAACGGGGCCACCTCAGGGTTCCATTTGAGCGGCGGGTGCCCCAGGGAGCGCGGAGGAACCGCCCAAATTCAGCCGTCGGCTGGGGCGATGGGGTCGGGGCGGGTCCCGCGGACGCCCGACCAGCTCACCGCCCAATCGCCGCGGGCCCGCCGAGCCCCGGGGGGCTGGGGCCGCCGCCGCCGCCGCCGGAACGTGCCGCGGCTGCGCTGACGCGCGAGCGCCGGGCAGGGCGGCGGGCGCGCTCAGTCTGGTGGCGGCGGCAGCCGTGCGCGGACGGACGTTCCCGGAGCGCCGCAGTCGCCTGCGCCGCCCGCAGCCGAGCCGCGCAGCGCTGCCCCGGCTGCGCCCGCCCGCCCGCCCGCCATGGTGTCATGGATCATCTCCAGGCTGGTGGTGTAAGTGGACTTCCCCGCGCCCCTTCCCTCCCCTCCTTCTCTGCCCCTGGCCCGCGGGCTGCGCGCGCTCCTGCAGCGCTCGGCCCGGTTCGCTCCGGCTATTAATACCCGGCGGCCGCTAAATTTAGCAGGTACAGTAGCTGCCGAGGACGCCTGCAAGCGGGCGACACAGGACGCGGCTGCTGCCCTGCGGGGCCGGGCCCGGGCGCGGGGGCACCGGCGGGCGGGGCGGCGAGGCCCGGGGCGCACGGGGGCTGCGCTGGGGGCTGCGACCCGCAGCGCCCCGGCCGCTTTTGTTCCCCGGGTGGGTGGGATTTGCAGAGGCCCCGAATGGGCGCGCCGCGGGGACACGCGTCTGTCTCCTTTGGGAGAAATGCTGGCGGGGTCTCCCGTCGCCGCGCCGCCACGCTTTTGTCAGGTGAAAATGACAGAGCCCAGACGAGCCTGGGGCGCTGCCTGGAGGGGTCGGCGCGGAGAAGGGTGGAGAGATGAAGGCGGGGCTCCTAATGGGATTGCAAGAATACTCCTTTTTAGGTTTCTCAGATTGACAGCGGTAAAGGCAAGTAGAACATAGCGGAACGTGTATGAATCTTGGGGTAGACGCCTCGCGGACCCCATGTCTGATTCTTTCGGCCCGGGTTTGAGGGAGAGATAGGGGCGGGCATCTCCAGGAATTCACGGGAAATTTCGAAGTGACAGACCGCCGCTTGGGTGGTGGCAGTGACAACCCCCCAGGCCTTGCAGGAGAGCGCAGAGTCATCTGGGGTGAGGCCTGTGTGAAATCATTGGGGGTGGGGGTGGGGGGCGTTTTTCTCTGTCAAGCCCCAGAGCTGAGTAGACATTTGAAGAGCTCCTTCCCTCGTGGATTTATTTCCCTTTGGGGATACACATGGCTGTTCCAGTTCCTCTCCTTCCCTAACCACTTTTACCTGAGTCAGGACAGATTTGCCACCTGCTCAGGGGGAGCCAGGGCTGAAATTGGCCTGGAGAGAGAGGGTGGGAGGTGCACCTGGAGCTTTTTCTTTGTCTGGGAAAGAGGGGCTCTGGACTCTGGTTGATTGTGCACTATCACTCCCAACATTGTGAAACGTCTCCCATCTCCTGCCCTTCTTTACTGATTTTCAAAGAAGCAGCCAGAGGCAGCCTTCTGAAGTCATTCTCAGCTTTGTGTCCCTGCCACCATTCTGGGCTTTCTTCCCAAAGCCAGAGTGGATGTGCCTCTTGGCCCCCCATCCTTCATTCCATGCAGGCCTCTCCACAGCTGTTGCGGACTGCTGGGGGTTTGTGCTGTACCTCGAGGTGGTATGTTAAATATTTAGAAGATTTCTGAGGGCAGAGCTGGCATGAATAATACAGGGAAGCTACTGGAACGCCTTGCCCCACCTCATGCCTGACCAAGGCCCGTCTTGCCTTCAGGGTAGTATTTTCTCTCCTGAGCTAGTGTGTGATCTTCATATTTGGCAGTGGCTTCTGGGGGGCCCTCAGGTTGTAGCCCAAGACTCTCATTGGCCTGGCTGCGGAGCTTATTTTCTAGAGGTCCTACTGGGCTGGGGCTGGCCCGCTGGAGAGTGCGGGCTTTGAGTCTGGGGTCCATGTGACCATCTTTAATTTTATGAGAATCCCCCTCCCCTACTGCACAAGGCAGCTGAGGGGGTTGGAGAAAAGAGGCATATGTTTGGGAGGGGTCTCAGTGTTGCTGTTACTTTTTAAAACCACGCTCCCCCGAAGTGAAGCTTCAGAGAACATAAATGACCAGGAGAATTGCCCCTCAGGTCAGCCCAGGACCCTCCGCCCCAAGGGAGAATTTGTGGGATTTGGAGTTGTTATTTCCGCTGTCAACTCCAAAAGGTCAGAGACACCGCCTATCCCCGGATCACTGTCTTTTTAGAAACCTAACATGGAAGTGCCAGTTGTCAATTATTAAAAACCGATTTAATAAGCAGTACCAGGTTCACATAAATAATAACCTGCTCATTATAGGAAAATCAGAAAGTATAGATAAATAAATTGAAAATCATCCACATTATTACCAAACAAATAGCTAATGGTAATTCCTTCTTTTTTTTTTTTTTTTTGCTAATGGTAATTTCAAAAGGTATATTCTTCAAGATGTTTTTCCTATGCATATATGCACATACATTTATATTTCCAATTCAAGGAATTTGTTGATTCAGCCCAAATATCCATATACCTCTTAGTAAGGAGTAGGAATACTGAATTTGGAGTCAGAAAACCCTTGGTTCAAATCCCAGGTCTGCGTCTTGCCAACAGATCCCAGTTCACAAGAGATTCTAGTTCAGGAGCTAGTTAACCGCATGTTGCCGTTACAAAGATTTCAAGAACATGTGATACATAAATTGCAGAGCATCTTCCACTACCAGCTCTGGAAGGGGCTCTCAGACTTAATCTACTCCTGTGTTTTTCATCCAGCCTGAGTGGGTAGGCTCTGGGCTCCCAGCCCTGATCAATAGGAGTAACTCCCCCTTTGTTTGGTTTGTATATTCGGGGTCTAAATGAAAAATAATTTGGGAAATATATGGGTTTTAGCCCTAATAAAAATCACTCATCAGTTCTCCCCTCTCATCTATAAAACTGCAGAGGGAGTGTGCCTTGCCCAAGGACACAGGGTAAGCTGGTGAAGAAAACAGGCTCTGGATTTTTGGTTCAAATGCCCTTTCCACCTCTGCCTGTCCTTGACAGTTGTCCGAAATTGATTTCTTTCAAGCTCCCAAGACCTCTGCTATGGCATCCTGGGATTTTATCCACCAGTCCTGTTTCCTATAAGAAACTTTTTCAAGGCTTCATAAGCCTCTGTGACATCAAAGAACATTTAAGGAAGACCTATCACTGTGTTCTGAGGATGGAGAGGGAGTGTCTTCCTTCCAACCAGAGGCCTCAAGACAAGCTGATGGCGTCCAGGCACAGCCGGATGGTGCTTGTAGATATGTGTCTTGCCATTGGCTCTGAGTGTTTTTAGGACAGTAACCATGGCTTATTTCCCTCTCTGACCCCTCATCTGCTCCCAAGCCTCTTTTTTGAAGTACCTGGCACGTTGAGTGCACTCAGTTAAGGATGGTTATGTGGAAGGAGCTCAGAGGCTCTGGGATAAGCGGGGGAGCCAGGCAGTATTATCCCCTGGGCATGAAGGTTAGTGGGCATCAGGACAGGCTTATGCCCACTGGACAAGGCTCTTGGAGTGAGAACCAATTGGAGATGCTGCTTTTTTGCTAGTTGTCTTCCTCCTAACTCCGTTGGCTCAGCCTAGGAAGAATTAAAGACGAAGTAGTCAGCGTAGTGGCAAGGTTGGCTTTGTTAGAACCTAGTTGATATCTGCATGGAACACAGGGGCTCATTTATGACTGGCCTGCTTGCCTCCTCTACAATACTTTGTTTTCTTTGCAAAGAACTCAAGTTTTAGGCACCAGTGAATTTTAAACTGGGGAGAGAATGTTTATGTGCCCTGGAAGATTCACACAGAGGTTGCTCTCTGCCTTCTTGGGAGAATGCACTATCCTGAAGCATTTATTCCAAGGAGCAGGTGTTGCCTCATTGTCTTTGGACAGAATTTTGGCTGAGGCCCAGAATGTTGGCTAAATAAATCCAGAGCTTCCCCTTTGGTTATTAGGCCAAAACTCCAGTTCACTGTGTGGGGAAAAGAGCGTTCTAATTTTTAAAAGTTCTCCAAATAACTAAAAGCTATACAGAAGAAACCCTTATTTCCACAGTGCACATCTTTTAAAAAAATGTTAGTTTTTAGAAGGTCCAGTCTAATGTTTAAGACAGAGTCTTAGTTTAATGGTTGCAGATCTGGCTCTGTCCCGGGACTGTGATTTGGAGCACGAAGTCTATTTGTCCCAGTCAAGGATGTACGAATAGAGAGGACTGGAAAGAATGTGAGTTGTCCTCAAGATATTCTCTAACTATTGCAAAACAAATGGAAATAAATGAAAAGGCCATACATCCTTAAACATGGGCTTGCTTTCTTTGGGGCTTGCTTTTAAAAAGTGTAATGCAGAAAAATGATCCCATTAATTGGAGGTTTAGGTTGGCTGAGGATTTCTTTCCTGGCACTCTGGTATGGTATAGGGTAAGAGCTGGGTAAATCAGTTGAATCGTGAGAGGGAAAATGTTGAGCTGGAAGTTAGAGGATTTGAGGTCTAATCCCAGCGCTGGACTGACCCACTGTTACGGTCCTCAGGGTACCTGCTCTCACCCTGGGGCCTGCTCCTGGTCTGTGAGACAAAGCTGCAGTCCAGCATCACGTTGGAGGTCCTGGCGCACCTCTGGACCCCTTCCTTGTCCCCTCCTCCCCCAGCTGGCCCCACATGCACCGTGTTTATTTATAAACAAGGAGAATATCCTCAAGAGGTGAAAAATACCAGCTTCAATTTCACTGCTGTTCTGCTGCCTTGGTCTTGTTTATGAATCCTGCCTGCCTGCTGGGAAGTCGTTTCTGTGCCCTGTTCCCCACTGTCTTCTTTGAAGGTTAGCTCACAAGTGAGGGTCTTACCTGGTTAATACTGGCTCAGTTTCCCCTTCCTTCTGAAGTGAGCTATCTTTTTTGGAGCATGTATTATTTGGAGAGGAAGAGCCCTGGGAAGAATGACAGAAGAGGGAGTCAGGCCCTCAGTGGCCACCTAGTGAGGCTGCCGTTTTGTATTGTGTGTGTGTGTGTGTGTGTGTGTGTGTGTGTGTGTGTGTGTGTGTTTTCCAAGGGGGTTCCAGAGGGCCAGGGGGGATGGGAAGACAAGAGTCACAGTGCATGGCACGTTTAGATTTCCATTGTCCAGGATGAGCCACACACATGCCCAGCTGGTTGCCAGGATTCTTGGTGTCTGTGAGAGTTTTTCCAAGAACCAGCAAGAGCCCAGGGGGTGTGCATCTGGGCTATGAGGATGTTTTCCTCTCACTTCTGGGCCTTGGGTGGATTGGCCCCAATGGATTGGAAGATGGATAGTTCTATATGTTTGTTTTGAACTTTCAAATCTCATCTGTCATCACACAGAAGCACATTGTTTTCCCCTTGGGTTTTCTTTAGTCGCACCCAGGGCCTTTTCTGGGATTATGGAAAAAAAGGAAACATAGATAAAGGACCAAGTATTTGGCACCCAGTAGGGGTGTCTGAAGGAATCTTGACAGGTAATCTGGTGCAGGCCTTCAAGCATGGCATGTGTACCTAGACCAGGGATTGCACGCGAGTTTCATGTCATGAGTGATAGGAGGCTGCCTGGGACACTATCTTGACAAGTAGGATTCTGGGTTGGACTCCATGGGGTAGGAGTCCCATGAATGTTTCATGCAGGGAAGAAGATAATGGGGGCTCACCTGTTGGTTCAGTATTGGCTTTCCCAGACTTAGCCCATTCCCGATCCGAGAATCCCGCCATCAGAATTTTATACACTGCCCTCAGTTAGTGAACAGAGAGCTGCTTCTTTACCTAAGTTCACACTGCCTCCTAACATCCCACCTCCAGTAGGCCTTGTCAGTCACTGGAAGTTCTGGGCCAAAGGTGTCTCCTTCTTGCCAGTATAGGGGCTGTCCAGCCTGGTGGCTCTCTTGTCTGCCTCTTTCCTCTTAGGACCATCACTCGTATAGCACATTTTCCCTTTTTTTCTTTGCCTTTCACCAGTCATAGCTCAGTTAAATTCTACCCTGGCCTTCTCTTGTGTGCTTAGGCATTCACATCCTTTCTCCCTCCTTGTAGGGTCTATGGATGATCCTCTGGGCTTCAAAATGAGTTTCCCTTCCCTTCTTGGCAACATACCCCATCCTACTTCCCTCTACTCAGGCACAGGGGTGGACACGTGACCCAGGCCCAGCTACACATTTCCCTGGGCACAGAGATTGGTCCAGAGGTGGGTATGTGGCCTAAACTGAGCCACCAGGTCTTTCCCCAGAGCTTGTTGATTTGGAGCTAAAAGAAAACATCCTTGCCTATAGGGTCCAGACCTGGAAAGATGTGAAGGTGGGGCTGTTGGTGGCTAAACCCCCTGGCATATGGAGACCTGTAGGCAAAAGGGGACAATTTGGCAATGCAGAGGTAAACGGAGAGGAGATACTGGTTTGTGCATTTGCCTCTCCTTAAGGATCACCTGTTTCTCTGTTTCTTTGTCTCCCTCACAGCTCTTCAGGTGTAGTAGGTGCCAGTGAATGAGTTAGGACCTGGCTACTTAGAGAGTAGTCTGTGTACCAGCAGCATTGGCATCCCGGGGAGCTAGTTAAGAATGCAGAATCCCAGGTCCCACCAAGACCTGGTGACTCTTCATCTTAATAAGATTCCCATGAAGCTCAGGAAGTGCTGAGTCAGATATCATCATCTCCCCTGTGAAATGAAAAGAGATTGACTTGTCTAAGGTTCCCATCATTGGCTGTAGATCCAGAATTCAACCCCAAATGAGCTATTTGTGCTGGACTGTGATTCATCCTTCCTGGTTCTGAGAGGTCACAACCCTGACTTTTTATGAGTTCTGGATGGCATCGTTGGACTCGCCCAACCAAGTACCCAACCACAAACCTTTCACAGATGGGCTATCTAATTGTGATCTGTGTAAATTTAGTTTTGCCCGACTTGGGGTTTAGACTGTCAAGACAATGCCTGTCAGATGTGATATTATGCTGAGCGGATCATGCTACTCAGAGAATGGGATACAGCCCATCTTGAGAGAGAGGCATGGTAAACACAGTCAGCTGATGCTGGGGACTTACCGTGGATTTTCAGGAACACTCAGGGACTTTTTCTCATGAGCAGAAGAGGCCGAGAACCAGTGGTCCCCATGTGTCCCTCTTGAGGAAGTTGCAAGGATCCAGCAGGATCTGTAACCTCTTCAGGCTAGGTCCTGTGTGCTGTGGAATCCACTTTTATCAGGAAGTCCTCTTGGCTCTCTCTTCAGAATATTCCCCTATCCAACTGACTCCTGCCTCCACTGCCACCATCATGTTCCAAGCCCATTATTGCTCTCCCAGACCATTTCAAAACCCTCTTAATTGTTTTCCCTGCTTCTACTCCTGTCCCTCCAATGATTTGTTTCAAATATGAGATAGGTCATAACTTTCCCCTGCCATTTAAAAATTGTCCATAGAATTCCCGTGACGTTAATAATAAAATTCAGATTCCTTACCATTCTTCATGAGACTCAGCAAGGCCTGGCCCCTGCCCGCTGCCCTGAACTCACCCTGTACCGCTCTCCCCACACTCAGCTCCAGCTTCCCCACGATTCCTGGAAGGTGGCAGGCTTGTCTCACTCAAAGACCTTTGTACTTGATCTTCCCCCTGCCCAGGACACACTCCTCTAGATGGTCCATGGTCATCACCCTCTTTCCGTTTAGGTCTCTGCTCAAATATCACCTTTCTGCGAAATGCTTTTTCTGACTGTCTTCTCCAAAATACATCTCACATTCCACTCTATCCCCTTCCCATTCCCTGAAATTATGCTTTTAATTCATTTGTTTACTGGCTTATGGTCTGTCTCCTCAATCTCCTTGACTTTTGAGACTTTCATCTTGTTCACAGCTGTTTTCCTGGTGCTTAAAGTAGTACCATGCTCATACTAGGTGTTATATTTGTTGAATGAATGATGACTCAGTGTTCCCTTTGGGATGAGAAGATTCTTTTTTATTTTTTATTTTTTTTTTAAAGATTTTATTTATTTATTTATTTGAGAGAGAGAGAATGAGAGATAGCCCGAGAGGGAAGAGGGTCACAGGGAGAAGCAGACTCCCTGCCGAGCAGGGAGCCCGATGCGGGACTCGATCCCGGGACTCCAGGATCATGACCTGAGCCGAAGGCAGTCGCTTAACCAACTGAGCCACCCAGGCGCCCGAGAAGATTCTTTTTTAAACCTACGGTCATAGAACCTTGATTTGTGACCCCTCTAAGCCTCAGTTTTCTCATCTGTAGAATGAAAGATTTGATTTCTGTTTCTAGCAGTATGAAAAACAGTGGTCTGGACGTCCTCTCATAAAACTAAATTTAAAAATTCTTAGGGACGCCTGAGTGGCTCAGTTGATTAAGCATCTGCCTTTGGCTTGGGTCATGATCCTGGGGTCCTGGGATCAAGTCCTGCATCGGACTCCTTGCTCGGTGGGGAGCCTGCTTCTCCCTCTGCTTGCAGCTATCTCTGCTTATGCTCTCCCTCTCTGGCAAATAAATAAAATATTTTTAAAAATAAAAATTTCTAAAAGTTTTGGATAAAATATAAGTGATTCCCTCCATAGCATAGTTGAGCTTTTCAGTAAGGGAATTTGCCAGAAGACAGAACAGAGAGGGTATCATTTTGCAAGGCTGTAAACTAGTCCTGGAGCAGGTGCTTAATGGATTATCCTGAAATGTACCTGAAATCAACAGCCATTTTGTTATCATCTCCCCTGGCTCTGTGGGTCAGGGGTTTGGACAAGATGCAGGATACAAAACTCATCTCCACTCCATGATGTCTGGGTCTTCACTGGGATGGTGCAAATGGCAGTGGCAGACTGGACATTTCTTTCTTTTCGTGTGTTTCAAGGCCTCTTCATGTGGTCTTCCTGTGTGATTTTTCCAGCATGGAGGCCTGAAGACAGTCCAGTTTCTTATGTGGTGGCTCAGGACCCCAAGAGTGAATGTCCAAGAAGCATCAGTAGAAAACCTAGGACTTCTTATGACCTGGTCTCAGAAGTCCCAGGATGACACTTCTACATTATATTGGCCAAGCGAATACTAAGGCCAACCTAAATTTGAAGGGAGGCAGATTAGACTCCATCTCTCAGTGGGAGGGATAGCAAATAATTTGCAGCCATCTTTAATATACCAAGCAAGAGGATTGGCCTAGCTTGGATTTAATATCTGCATAGCGAAAAGAGGGGCCCTTGGGTCTGTGGAGATGATAAGTCAGAGCTGAACACTTGCATATTGCTGAGAGTTGAAGCACTATTCTGCAGTGTAGTCCTGAGTAGGATAGACCTACAAGCACAGGAAAATGACACCGAAGCTTATCTGTCTGTTGGTCCTGCTGTCACTAAGCTGAAGAAAGTTCATCTGAAAACAGACCTAAGAAAGGTGAACACTCTGGGGTTCTAACATCTTATTTTGTCTCCATTTCCAGACTTTCCGTGATTTGTAAAATGCAACAGAAAAGACTGCAAATAAATGGTGAGGGTATAATGGATAACAATTCAGTAAACACTTCTTTACTCAGTGCCTGTTTAAGAAATAGAACATTACTTTCATTGTATCAGTATACCGCCACTGTTGGTGGATGTTAGGGTTCTTTCTAGATTTTTGTTTTTCTCTTTCATTCTTGTAAAGAGCTCTGCAATGAACTTTCTTGTATGTGTTTCCAGGTGCACCTGTGCACAAATTTCTTTAGGAACAGAATGGCTGAAGCATAGGATATAGGCTTTTTTTCACTTGCCCAAATAATATAAATTAAATTTTCATTAGATGTGTAGGTCTATTCCTGGGCTCTTTGTTGTGTCCCATTAACCAATTTATCTGACCCTGCACCAGGACCACACTGTATTAATTATCATAACTTTATGGAGATTCTTGATATCTGGCCTGGCAAGGCCCCTCCACATCTTGTTCTTCATAAATTATTTTCCAAAATGGTTTTCCTTCAGATATATATATATATATATATATATGTGTATAATAGGAAATTAAATTCTGTATATAGTATACATTATATATATATAATGTTTTATATATATAATATATATATATAACATATATATCATTTCAGTTGCACCAGGGCTTTACTGTCACTTAATATTGTCATGCTTTAGAATTTTTGCCAGTCTGGTGGGTACAAAATGGAATCTCATTATGGTTTTAATTTGCATTTCCCTGAATACTAATGAGATTGAAAATCTTTTCTTATGTTTATTGCCCACTCATGTTCTCTCTCCTGTGAAGGGCCTGTTCGAGTCTTGCCAAATTTTCTCTTATCCTTACCTTATTAATTCGTAGGAGTTCTTTAAATATTCTGAACCCTAATCCTCTGTCACTTATGTGTTACAAATGTCTTCTTCCAGTCTGTGGTTTATTTTTCCATTTTCTTTATGGTATATTTTGATGAACAGAAGTTCTTAATTCTGAAGGCAGATGCTTAATGACTTTAATGTAATGGATTTATCCATTTTTTCATTTAAAATTTATTTATTTATTTATTTATTTATACTTCTTATGTCCTAGGAAAACCTTACCTACCTGACATAATGAAGATATTCTCCTATATTACTCCTAGCAGTCTCATTGTTTTGCTATTCACATTTAATTTCTTGCTCCATCTTGAGGTGATTTTTGTATATGATATGATTTAGGATGCCAGAATTTTTTTCTTTTTTTTTTTATAAGCAAAATGTTGTCCAAGCACCATTTATTATAAAGTTCATCCTTTTTCTTCAGATCTGCAATGCCCAGCCTTGTCATAAATTAAGTTTCTGTAGATGTGTGAGTTTGTTTCTGGGCTCTTTCTTCTGTCCCATTGAATAGTTTGGCTCTGCGGCAGTACCACTGTCTTAATGGCCCCAGCTTTGTGAAAAGTCTTGATGTCTGGAATGGCAAGTCTCCCACATTCAAGAGTGCCTTAGCACTTTCTTCTTTCATATACAGGTTTAGAATTATCTTAGAATTATGTGTTTTCACAGACACACACACTCATACTTGTTCTAAAATCTGTTGGGAGTTTGATTGGAATAGCATTGAATGTATGAGCCAATAGAAAGTTGATGTTCTTAAGATGAGTGTTCTGATCCATAAACATGGTATCTATCTCTTTATTTAATTATATTCAATAAAATTTTGTGAGTTTTGCTGTGTCTTGTATGTCATTTGTTAGATTTATTCCCATGTACTTGATATTTGTTGATGCCAGTATATTTAGTATCTTAATAAAATTTTCATCTTCCAGCTATTTGTTAGAAGAATAAAAGCTTGCTAAACTGTAGATTCTTTTGGGATTTCCAGATAAATAGTCATGTCATCTGAGAATATAGCACAATGTTGTGTCTTTCCAGAAATTATTCCTTTTTTTCCCCACCCCGTACTGTAATGGTAAAAATCTTCAATGCAAGGTGACTAAAAGTGGTGAAGGCAGGCATACTTGTTTTTTTGTTCCTGATTTTAAAAGGAATGCTTCAACATTTTCCCATAAAGTATTGTGCTTGCTGTAGGAGTTTCAGAAATAAACTTTATCACTCTAAGTTTCTTTCTATTCCTAGTTTGCTCAGAGTTTTTATAATGAATGATACTTTATTTTCTCTAATGCTTCCATTAAGATGGCAGCATTTTTTCTGGCCCTTAATCTGTTAAGTGACAAGTTGTAATAATTATTTTTGCCATTAAGCCAACCTTGCCTTCCAGAATAAACTGAATTCAGTCACACAGTTTTTCTTTTTTGTGTTGTTGGAACAATCCTGGATTCAATTTGTTAATATTTAGTTTCGTTAATATTTAGTTTTTTTTTTAAGTTATGTTTGTGAGTGGTATTGGCTATATTGTCCTTGTCTGGTTTTGGTATTAATATTATGCTAGCCTCATAAATGAAGTGGAGGGTGTATCCTCTTTTTCTATGCTCCGGAATAGTCTGTATAAGATTAGATTTCTGTCTGGAGTAACTTGCCAGTGAAACCATCAGGGCTAGGTGCTTTATATGTAGGAAGATTTTTAAACTAGTTACTCCATTTCTTTAATGGGTATAGGTTTATAGGTCTTCTCTATTTTCTTCAATCAGTTTTAGGTGAGGACTTCATTTAAAACATTTTCCCAAGTTATCGTTAACATTGCTTCTGCATCCCATTACTTTTGACCTCTTCTTCTAGCACACTCATTAGACATAAGTTAGATATTCTTACTCTATCCCCATATCTCTTCATTTCTTATTTCTGATTCCTTTTTCTGTCATTGTTGCATTATGAATAACTCCCTTCATGTCTGTCTCCTCAGCCATTTCTCCTCAGCTGCTGAACATCCATTGATAAATTTCAGTTATTGTATTTTCAAAATTTTATTTAGTTGTTTCAGAATGGTTTGGACATGTTTCGTGGTCTGTGTTCCATCTTTTAAACTCAAGTTTATTCCTTTAAACATTTATTTTATATTCTGAGTCTGATAATTCTAACATCTAAATTCTTTTTGAAGGTCTAACTCAACTATCTATTGTTTCTGTTGGCTACATTGTATGTTTTCCAATTTAAAATCAATCTTTCTTTCTTTCTTTCCCTCCCTCCCTCTCTTTCTTTCTTTCTTTTTTAAGATTTTATTTACTTATTTAACAGAGAGAGACACTGAGAGAGAGGGAACACAAGCAGGGGGAGTGGGAGAGGGAGAAGCAGGCTTCCCGCGGAGCAGGGAGCGCGATGCGGGGCTCGATCCCAGGACCCTGGGATAATGACCTGACCTGAAGGCAGACGCTTAATGACTGAGCCACCCAGGCGCCCTTCTCTCCCTTTCTTTCTCTCTCTCCCTCTTTCTTTCTTTCTTTCCTTCTTTTTTTTTCTTTCTTTCTTCTATAAGCTTGTATTCTTTGGGACTTTATCTGTAGGAATACTTTGAGGCCTGGGTTAAAGGTAGGTTCCTCCAGAGGTTTGCGTTTGCTTCTGCTGGGTGTCTAGAGGCACTGCCAATATTAGACCCCTAGAAAGTAAATTCTTGAGATTTTTTTATTTGACCACTTGGTTAGTATAAATTTGGGCTGCAAATGGGTGAGGGCGGGCTGTGGTTACAGATTCCCAGGGGGAAGTACTGTTTTCTCTTCACCTACTATCATGACTGAACTATGGGCATTTTCCTTTTGTGTATGCTCAGGCATGGTGGCAGGCCATCTCCGGTTCACCCTCTGACTGAGGTATGCTTCCTTGGGGTTTCTGTTTGTTTCCCAGGGCTGCTGGGAATACCAAAGTACCACGAAGTGGATAGCTTAAAACAACAGAAATGTATTCTTTCACAGTTCTAGAGGCTAGAAGTCTGACATCAGTGTGATGTCAGGGCCATGTTGTCACTGAGGGCTCCACAGGAGAATCTATTCCATGCCTTTCTCCTGGCTTTGGGTGGTTGTTAGAAGTCCTTGGCCTTCCTCTGCCTCAGTTGTCACATGATTTTCTTCCTATCTGTGTGTCCCTTTTCCTCTTCTTATAAGGATACTAGTCATTTTGCATTGGGGCCCACCCTGATGATCTCAACTTGATTTCAGATGCAAAGACTATTTCCAAGTAAGGTCCCATGCACAGGCACTGGGGTCAGAGCTTCCTTTATCTTCTTCAGGGACACAATTCAGTCCATAAGAGGGTCTAGACTTCATAGAGGGGTGCCCTGAGGCAGTATTACTCAAAATGGGGTCTGAGGACCCTAGCCATCACCTCATCTGGGGATTTATTAGGACTATACATTTTCAGGCCCCCTCCTCCCCTCAGACCTACTGAATGAGAATACCTGAGGGCAGGGCGGGGGAATCTGTGTATTCATAAGCTCTCCAGGCTTTCTTATTCAGGCTGAAGTTCCACAAGTGTTGACCTTGAGTTTGTCTTCTGTAATCTATAATCTAGATTTTTCATAATTATATTTTATAGAGATTTGATCATCTTTTGTAATCTAAAGCTCAATGCCTTAGTTCAGCAAGTACCCTTCATTTACCTTTCTGGGGCACTCATTTGGTTTGGTGTTTGGCCTGTAAGACATCCTTACATTGGTACAGTATATCAATATGTTTTAATAGGTTCTTTAAATTCATTACTTTTTTATTTCAATAACTGGGAAACCCATAGAAAACATGAAAGAGCAACACAATGAACACCTGTGTTACTTCAACCTTGGCATACCCATTGCATCTCTTTCTCCATAAACATACATATTTCCCTCCTGCTTAACCATCTGAAAGGCTGCAGACATCATGCTCCTTCATTCCCTACTACTTCAGCGTGTCACTCAAGGACAAGATTATTCTCCTGTACTAGTGGTTCTCAGACTTGTTCGTTTCAGGACCCCTTTACACTCAGAAAAAACTGGGGATCCCCAAAAAATTTCTGTGGCTTACACTTTTCAATATTTACCATATTAAAAATTTAAATGGAGACATTTTGAAATATGTATCTAGTAATTAATTTTTTAAAATAACAAACCCATCACATGTTAACATATTTTTTTTTACTAGAAATAACTACATTTTCCAGAACAAAAACAAGTGGTGAGAAGAGGGCATTGTACATTTTTGCAAGTTCATGTCAAATTTAATTGCAATGTGGAAGCTGAAGACTTATTAATAAAGGTGGATCTGTTGCACTTTGACTGGATCTTTTATCCATGCATGATTTGTAACGTCATGCATTTGTCATTTGGAAACTATTGGTTTACCAAATTAAAGATCTTTTTTTTTTGACAGAGGGAGACACAGCAAGAGAGGGAACACAAGCAGGGGGAGTAGGAGAGGGAGAAGCAGGCTTCCTGCTAAGCAGGGAGCCCGATGCGGGGGCTAGGTCCCAGCACCCTGGGATCATGACCTGAGCCGAAGGCAGACGCTTAATGATTGAGCCACCCAGGCGCCCCATGGTTTACCAAATTAAATGCGGATCCTCTAAATGATGATACATTCCATTTATACAGTATTCAAAAATCACATTAATTAGTAACACCATCAAGCTCATTAGAAAAGTCTTTAAGTGTTGGGATGTGCATGGTGGTGGATACAAATTTTCCAAAATTCTAATTTTAGCTTGAATTTCAAATTTTTTCATTGGCAACAAACACTATTTGTTTTTCTTGAAATAATGAGCTCGTGTTACTTATTTTCTAGAAATGCTTGTCAGATACCCAAGTCTGAATAACCATAGTCTGTCAGTCATTCAAGCAGCAGTGGTGTTCCATGAACAAAATTAGACAATCAACACACAACTCAATGATACGTGTGCTTTTCCTCAAGACAAATTGTCATACTTTGGTATGCAACAGTACTTTTTGTGTACTTTTCATTTATTGTAGAATACTAAAAACACCTGTACTCAGGAGTCAAGATTTAATAAAATTGATGATTTTTACTGCATTATCAGTGACATTCTTAAGTGAAGTGGGCATTTTTCTCCCTACTGTGTGTCATGGTGACTGCTGTAGAGATTGGGGTGCCACTGCCTTGACTGGTGCGAAGGTACCATAGCAGTTTTAACCTTCACTGTTTTTGTACCATCGATGTAAGTTCAACACAGTAAAAAAGGCACGTATCTTAGCATTATTATTAAAATTGCCTGGACCTCATGGACCCTCTGCACGAGTCCTGGGAACCCCCTGAAAGGGTTCTGGGTTCTCCCAGGAGTCTGTGGATCATAACTTTGAGCACGACTGGCTCTTCTGTACAAGCAAAAACCATTACCACACCTAGGAAAATCAACTCTAATTTTGCAGCATCATCCAACATGTATGTGGTCCATACTCAAATTAACCCCAATTTTTAAAAGTCTTTTATGTGTTTTTTTCTTGTTACTCTTTGGATCCAGTAAAGTTCACACATTGAATTTGGCAGTTATGCCTTTTGACTAATCTAGAACAGTTCTCTCCCCTCCTGCCCCCAAGTTTATGAAGATATAGAGTGTTCTGGATTTGTCAGACTTGTCCTCTTGATGAGATTCAGGTCAAACACTGTGCAGATGGTGAGGTACATCTCCTCCCGCCTTCGGTCGGGAGGACAGAAAGTCAGACTGTCCCATAATTAGTGATACTAAACTTGACCACTTGGTAAAAAGATTTACAACTTATTTAAATCCAGAATTTTTAGTTGTTTTCAGTGGGAGGGTATGTCAGAACATCTTGTCTGATACTGTTAGATGGTCTCCTCTTAATTTTTCATTTTTGAAGTTTGAAGGTTCTATCAGAATTCTTTTGGTTCTAAGAGAAAACATACAATTCATGCTGGCTTACATAACTTGAAGTCTAGAATGGCACTGACTTCAAGTGAGGCTTGATCCAGTAGCACAAGATTCGTAGTGGAGTAGCAGGTTCTCTTGGTCTCTCCCCTGCACCCGTGGTTAAGGCTGGCTCCCTTCATGGACCCAAGATGGTTGCCAGCAGCTTCTGGGGGGGTTGAGTTTCTCACTGATGTCCAGCAGAGAAGAGCATCTTCTGTGGGACACAAGGAAGTTTCTTCTCCAGAAACTCCTAGCAAGCTTCTTGCTCTCCCGATTTTGGCCACACATCTGTCCCTGAGCCAATCCCTGTGGCTGGAGGACAGGATGTGCTGATTTGCTTAAACCATCCACTCTGGATCTGGGGCTAGGGTCAGCTTCTCCAAAGCACAGGGGCTGCAGAGGGCTGGGGAAAGGACACAGGCAAATATCCACCAAGGTTTAGTTTCCACGATAATGTAAAAGACTCTACTGAGCACCTGCTATGTAACAGATTTTGTGCCAAGCCATTCTTTATTCATTCAACAAGTGTGCTCAGTCACCTGGTATTTAGTGAGATGCTACTGTGGGCTGAACGTTGGGCCACCCCAAGGGAAAATGGAGTCATTGCCATCAGAGCAGTTTTCCTATAAGACTCTGTGCTGTCATTAATACAGCAGTCATGCAAGGTGAGCATTACTATCTCTCTCCCAAACGATAAAACTGAAACCCAGAGAGCTAAGTGGGCAGTCCCAGGTTCCTTAGCAAATTAGCGGTGGAGCTGCATCCAGAGGAACATGATGTGGCCAGCAGCACCACCTGGCCCAGGCCTGGGTGGGACTCGGGGTCTAGATTCTGGTCCCGGCTCTACCTGGAGGGGCTGGATGATTGTGGACTTCTCTTCGTCTTTGTGGCATTGGGGGGAACCTCCTGGCATGTAGGTTCCCTGGTTGGTCACAACCCCCCCATCCTCTGCATCTCCTAGAAGTGTCGACCGCTCAGAGCAAGGTAGGCCCTCTAACACCCCAGAGTCTCAGGAGCCCTGCGGGGTCTTTGATGTTATGATGAGGAGCTGTTGGACAAGAGACTAAGGAGGAGAGACACAGGACCTTCAGGAACTGCCTCTTCCCACTCCTGTGAGGGGAGAAAGGTGGGGATGAGGAGCACTGGATTGGCTGGTGGGGTGTTAGTACGGCTTCGGCCCACCCGAACCCAAGAGAATCAATTTAAGGAGCTGCTGGATATGCTTTTGTCCTTCCTTGGTAGCCGTTTAGCCCAGTTGCTGGGTTTCCTGTCCGGGCCCGGATGGCCCTGCCCACCCGCTCACCACCCCTGTGCCCACCTCATCTCAGGAGAGGCCGGGATCCAAACTCTGAGGTCAGCCTGGGCTAGTCCAGCCCTGCAGTGTCCTCTCAGGTGGGACAGAGGCTCGGCGCTTCCCCAGAGGCAGCTCATCCAGCTTAATGAGGCTCTGGGTGGGGAGGTGGTTTCCCTGCAGGGCCTGGGCAAATTCCCTGGCTGACATGGGTACCTAAGTAGCCGAGCTGCCACCGCTGGGCTGGTGGCCTGGTGGGCTGGCGGCAGGATGAGGTCAGCTGTGGTTGCAGCGTGCCTGGCACCCGGCAAGGGGCTATGGGGCTGGATGAAGTCACCTGGGGTGGGAGCTCTGGTCTCGGGGAGGATTTGAAGACAGCTTCCTGGGTAGCTGAGCTATACCAGTCCCTGAAGGTCAGTCCTTCCTTTACATGAGTGTGCTACTTGATGGTTTTCAAACTGCTCTCCTTTCCATTGTTGGATACAGGGTCACAAATGCGGTGGCTTCTAAGCTGAGAGCAGCCTGCATATGCTTGTTTGCCTTGCCCTCTTGTCTTTTCCTTTCTTTTCTTTTCTTTTCCCTTTTCTTTTCTTCCCCCTTTTCTCTTCTCTTCTCTTTTATTTCTTGCCTTGCAGTATTTTATGTTTGAATCCCTTACCAACATTTAACACTGAGAGATGTGGCACTTAAATCTCGATTTCTGTCTCCCGTTGGAAGAAGCAGAAGATCTGGCGCCCTAGGATGATTCCAGTGGGGCAGCATCAGCTGAGCTGAGTAGTGGCTGCCCGTGGGGTGCGTGCTCCCAGATCTGCTCAGCCTCCGCCTGGCCCAGTTCCTGCAGGCTGCTGGTGGTTACCGTTTCTCCTCTTACACCTGGTTATTTCCATCCCTGGTATTTCCAGAGCAAGTTGGGGAGGTGGGCATTAGTATCCCCATTTTGCCAGTGAGGTAACCAAGGCCCAAACTGGTTTCAACATGTGATGCAGGAAAATAGTCATGGCCCAGTTCAGTCATGCCTCTGCCACTTAATAGTTCTGTGACCTTGAGGGAGTCACTTGCCCTGCCTGGGTCTCAGTCTCCCCATTCATAAAATGAAGTGTGTGAGGGGGGAGACGAGCAGGTAGCTAAATGCTCCCTGGGGTCTACTTGCCCAGACACCTGTCACTCAGAGTCATCATCGACAGTGTGCTGCTAGGTGCTGGAGGGACACACATCTGTACCTTGTTCCCTTAACCTAAAGGCAAAACCTAGATCCATTTCAGCACAATACAGATAAGCGCTTTTATTGACACGCCCGTACTCTATATCAGATGTTGTGTTGGCAGTGTGCATGCACTGTTTCATTTACTCCTGACAGGAGTCCTGTGGGGTAGGGAATACTATTTCCATTTTACAGATGAGCCATCTGAGGTTTTGAAAGGTGAAGGAATTTGCCCAGCTCTTAAATGTTAGAGCCTCGGATCTGTCCTGTATCACAGCCTTTGCTTTGTCTTTGCCTGAGCGTTGCTGTATCCCCTGTGTGTGAAAGGATCATTAATAGCGGAAGGCAGTGAGAGTAAGGGTCCAGTGAGACTCAGGGAAATTCTGAGGTCCTTTGGGCTGGACGGGCTGGTCTGGGGAGGCTGCGTGAAAGAGGAGTAAATGGTCATCCAAAGACACTTTGGATATCCTTCTGCAGGGAGGGAGGCATGCTCCAGGTGGTATGAGGTTAAGCATAGGGGTGAGAATGTGCTAGTTGTGTTCAAAGGACCAGACTGGCTTGAGTTGAGAATTAGTGTAGTGACATCTTGGGAGTTCAGATGAGAGAGGTAGATTTGAGGTCAAAATACAAATTTTGCTTTTAGGCAGGGGGGAGCCAGGGAGGGTTTTCGTAAGGGGGAGTGATGTGAGAGCAGTGTATTGGTGTCAGGCTTGACACAGCTAGGTTGAAGCAGAGTCTGGGTAGTGGGAATGGAAAGAAAAGTGCTGAGTCGGTGAATCGGGAGGACAGAAGTAATTGACCAGACCTTGAACTACACATGTGAGGAATCAGAAGGAGTTTTGGAAGCCAGCTAGTCCTGTTCTGTTCTGGTGCAAGGACTACTTTGGTGACATCTCTGACAGTTGTGCAGCAAGTCACTTCCAGTGCATGAGGGTGGGACAGTTTCTTATGTGTCTGTTAGCTTCTAAAGCCAGCGTGTTAAGGGTGAGGGTTACTTGTGTCTGCGCTGGGGTGGTGTTCCTCCCAAAATTCATGTCCACCTGAGACCTCAGAATAGGACTTTATTTGGGAATAGAGCCTTTGCCAATGTAATCAAGTTCGGATGAGTTCATACTGGCTTAGGGTTGGCTCTAACCCAATGACTGGTGTCCTTATAAGGAGAAGGAAATTTGGACACAGACTGAGACAGGCAGGCAGAATACCATGTGACAATGGAAGCATTTTGGAGTGATGCCTCTACAGGCCAAGGGACACCAGGGACTGCTGGCAATCGCTAGAAACTAGGAGAAGGCAAGGAAAGATTCTCCCTCAGAGCCTTTGGAGTGGGCATGGCTGTATCAACACCTTGGTTTTAGACTTCTAGCTTCCAGAACTGTGAGAGAATAAATTCCTGTTGTTCTAAACCACCAAGTTTGGGGCACTTTGTTACAAGAGTCCTAGGAAACTAGTGTAGTACCCATTACCTTGGAAAACCCATATTCCCTTGCTGGCCTCCCAGCATAAGAGGAAACAATGGCTACCCAGCATGACTTGTCCTTAGAACACTGGTGCAGTCTCCAGGTTCTCGTTTCTTCTTTCTAGTACTCACCATCATTTTAATAATCCAATATAGAATTTTGCTCTGATGTTCAGGCTCTCCATAATGTAGTTCTAAATGACCTTATTTTTCACTGCTCCCCATGACCATCCCTGCATGTGCCGTGAGCTTCCCATGCCCTGACTTGAGTCATTGCTATGTCTCTGCTGAATGGCACTCCCCAGCCACCAGCTATATCCTATCCATCTTTAAGGCCCACTTTTTCTTCCTAGACCATTTAAAGGTAGGTTCTTGGTCCTGTAGGTTCAAGGCACGCTCTGCTAGCTATCACCAGTCATTGGACAATATCCTACCCCACTGTCCTGAGATAGGTTTTTGTATTTCTTAACTCATAAATTTTTTTTTTTTTAACTTCACCAGGATTGATGACTTGTCTCTTGGGCTCAGGTCAGTCCCTTGAAGGTAGGCAGCCTGTCTTTTGCTTCCTTTTCTCCTCCATACACTGTGTACATTTTTTTTTAACTCAACATACATGTAGAGGAGTTTCTAAACAATAATAGATGACAATTTTCGTTGGGAAAGATTATAAAGAAGAAAGGTTGACTTGAAGGGAAATCTTCTTGACCTTTAGGGTACAAACATACTCTGGCTCCTAGAAGGTGATGATATGTCGGCATATATCCTTGGAGCACAAATTCTTTATCCTTTTCTCTGCAAGTCAAGCCTCATTTGTCCAAAAAACAAGAACAAAGTCATTGAATGTTTCCTGTGTGCCTGGTTCTGTGATGGGCCATGGGGAGGTGATAGTGAATAAGACAGGTATAACCTTTATCCTCAATGAGTGTTTAGTTTTATATTTTGTAGGAACACTGACAAAAAGAAAATGAATACTTCTTGACCTGCTGCCAGTAGCGTTAATTCAGGTGGCAAGGTTAGACCTGGAGGTCATGCTAGGCTCTGGCAGCCATGTTTGTATTGAATGACCTGCCCTCTCCACTTGGCTGTGGCTGATTGGATCAAAGTGGACATCTGACTCAGACTGAGCCAGTTTTATTTTTCCTCCCCTGGCAACACAGAAGTGAGGTTTCAAGGTAGCCAGTTGCTATGGACTGAATTTTGCTCCCACAAAATTCATAGGTTGAAGCTCTAACCCCAATCTGATGATATTTGGACATGGTGCCTTTGGGAGATAATTAGGTTTTGATGAGGTCATGAGGGTGGAGGCCCCCCCCCACCAATAATGGGAGCAGTGCCCTTATAAGAAGAGATACCAGAGAGCTCTCCCTGTGCTATGCAAGGACACAGGGAGAAGGCAGATGTTCATAAGTCCGCACCAGAATGGGGCCATGCCAGCACCGCGATCCTGACTTCCAGCCCTAGAACTGTGGGAGAATAAATTTCCCTTATTTAAGCCACCCAATCTGTAGTATTTTGTTATGGTAGCCTGAGCTAAGACACCAGTTATTCAAGAGGCAGGAGCGGTAAAAGTAAGAGTGAGGAGGTGTAGAGGCTGTGTTCTGCCATGAGGAGCAGGTGGAAGGCGGGCCAGCAGAGGAGGAAGAAGACAGAGATGTTCAGAGAACTGAGGTGGCAGAGATGATGCACGGCTTCCCAGGACTCTTCAGTCCCTGGTTCCAGACACTTGCAAGGCTCAGCTGCCCTGGGGGTCTTGCACCACCCCAGTGTCCTCCCCATAAATTCCCTTTATTGCTTATGCCAACTTGAGTCAGTTCCTGTTCGTTACAACCAAAACATGGTTTTTACATTTCACAGATGAGGTAAACGAGAGCTGCGAGGCCCTGGGCTACATTAGTAAGTGGCGGAGTTCAGGCTGCAATTGAGGTCTTCAGACCAGTGGTCTGCCTTTCCTGTCCTCCCAGGCTAACAATGAACTTGTTTAACAGACCAGGAAGGTTCTGAAACCTTAAGGAGAGATGCTGTTATTCCTCTACTACCAACCTTTTAAAACGAGACTTGTGTTAGGCTTTCCAACATCATATGTGTTTGCCCCTTTTTTCTGTAATCCTACAGGGCTGTCCGCACTTGCATTTTTTCCTTTGAATCTTGCATCTAGGAGATTCTTAGCAGAGCACACTGGCTGACGACAAAGGTCTTCCCAGTCCTTCATGTGTTCTTTACATTTGTCTTCCTTTTGTTCTTGTAATCTGAGACACGTGTTTATCACGAGCTGGTGATCTTCTGAGCTATACGACAGGGAATGCCTGACACCTGTGCCCTGTTTGGTTTCTATATTTATCTCATGATATAGTTTTAAAATAAGCTCATCATTAATTGGAAAATATCTGCAAATAGAAAGGAAAAGTTATTACCATCTGCACCATTTCAGCACAACTGCCAAGAACTAGTAGTTTTCTACTTATGAACTTAATTTGCAAAACTGTATAGCTGCAATTATAGATATTAACAATTTTGTATTCCACTTTTTCCTTCAACATGATAATGTAAACAGTTTTGTGCTATTTCACACACTTTGTGTCATTTTTATGACTGTATCCATTCTAGGAAGCTGAGCACAATTCACTTAAGTGTATAGCAAATCCTTTTTGGCACGAACGGACAATAAATGTGAGATGCCTCTCTGGGGGACGTTTCGTTTCTTTCTGATTTTGTGTGTGTGTGACTATAGGTAACGGTACAGTCTTTGCTTTTGTTTTTCAGATGTTTTCCTTATGCTAGATTTCATAAAGTGGAATTATGGATAAGCAGATTGTGACTCTTTGAAAGGCAATCTTGGGAGTGTCTCAGTGCAAGTAACAGAAATCTGCTTCAGATCAGCTTTAGCAAGAGAGGACATTTATGGGAAGGATGCTGGGGCAGCTCCTGGCATATAAGGGTACAGAGACCGTTAGGACCTCACGAAGGACTGAAACCAGGAGCTGAACAATAGTGAGAATGTGGACAGCTCCTCTTTCTCTTTTAATTCGCAGAACCAGTATCTATTCAACTCCTAACTATGCCGATTTTAGGTTACAATGACGAATTAAAATAAAAACAAAAAACAAAACAAAGACTCAGCTCCTGCACTCATAGAGCATGTCTGTCTGTCTGTCTCTCTTCGCATGAAATGTTCTTTCTGCTTCTCTGTGTTCCATTCCTCTCTCTGTCTCTGTGACATCCATTTTTGCTTTGATGAGTGTTTGGCCAGGTGTGGCCCCCTGGCAGCAGCTCGTCTACAGTCTTCATTTTAAGTAACCTGCAGACCTCTCAGCCCTGGTTCTAAATTCCTGGGGGGGAAGCATCTGAGAGGCCCAGCTTGGGTCTGGGGTTGGGTGCATCAGCTCCAGCTTGGAGGCGGGGTCCTCGGTACCTGCCTGGGGGTGAGGCTGAGTGGTCCTTAGAGGGGAAGGGGCAGCAGGGCTGTGCCAAACAGTATCTGTTCTACAGCCCACTGTTCTCCTCTTTACTAGTGTGACCTGTTGGGGGGAAATGGTTTCTGTTTCTTTCTGTAATGAACTTCTTAACAGCACTCTGGCCATGATGTGGCTGCTTCCAGAGGGAGGATGGGAAGGCCCATTGCGGATTTGTTTGCACTGATTATCAGAAACCTTTGTTGGGGAGGAGCTTGTTGGTACAGAGGGCATTGATGCATTGCTTTTTTTCTTCTGCGGGGCGGGGAGATAGCCAGAGTGTCTGACTCAGTGGGTCTGCCATAGGGCCCGAGAGCCTGCATTTCTAACAATTTCTCAGGTGGTGCTGTTGCTGCTGGCCCAGGGACTGTGCTTTGAAGACCACTGCCCTGTTTCCATCCACGCTGATACCACCATCTGCCACTCATTCAGATTTCTCTCTTTCTGTCCCTTGGCACCCACATAGAGCAGGCTCCAAGTGCCGCATTATCCTCTGAAGTGACTGTCCTGCTCAGTCCTTCTTATTCCTCTGACCACACTGGTTCTCCTCATCATGGCTGGGGGACTTCGAGAACCTTCTAACCGTCTCTCCTCCCCTCTGCTCTGACCAAAAGCAGCCCACCTTGTACATCATAGACAGACTCTTCTGCCTGGGGCCAGTGCTCCTCAGGCCACTCTCCTGCTCGTACCCTCCGGCTATTATGAATAAAGCTGCTGTGAATGGTCAAGTGAAGTCTTTGTGTGGACATATGTTTTCATTTCTCTTGGGCAAATGCTTAGGAATGGAATTGCCGTGGGGGCGGGCAGATAGCCTTAGTTGCTCTCCCCACCCTGCGAGTCTGTGATTGAAATAATAGCGTTTGGGCATCCAAGCCTGAAGGACAGGTTCTTGGCTCAGAGAGGAGAGAAGGGCATCACAGTGGCTTCTGTGTTCCTTCCTTTTAGTCAGAGTAGACTTATCTTTCATCTAGTTCGTGCCGTTTGTGGTGAGTTTGGATGCACTCATCTTTCTTTGCCATGAAATCTGGGGCTTGGTTGCTAATGGTTTTACAGGAATCACCCCTTCGTTGTATTGGAATCTATTGGTATATTTATGCCACAGGGTGTATGTGTGAATGGATCTTTTCCCACCTTCCTTAGAAAGGGAACTTTTACTCACTGGTTTCCTTCAGTCTTTTTTTTTTTTTAAAGGCTTTAAAAAATTATTTATTTATTTATTTGTCAGAGAGAGAGAGAGAGAGAGAGAAAGAGAGCACAAGCAGGGGGAGTGGCAGGCAGAGGGAGAAGCAGGCTCCATGCCAAGCAGGGAGCCCGATGCGGGACATGATCCCAAGACCCTGGGATCATGACTTGAACTGAAGGCAGACGCTTAACCAACTGAGCCACCCAGGCGTCGTGGTTTCCTTCAGTCTTATAAATTGCTTCTCTAACCTCCTCTCTGCCCCTGAGCCATTCATTAATTCATTCGTATTTAGTGCACGTGCACTGTTCTAGGAGTGGAGTTCTTCCTACTTCACATCTTCAGTCACTCAGGCTTGCCACTGAATTTTCCCTCCCCTCATCCCCCAGCCTTTGGATGGGTGCTGGCAGAATGTGCTGGGGGGAGAGAGAGAGCTCCCTCCAGCTGCACTGAGACATTTATAGCCCCCAGCCCATGATGCTGTCTCCTGTTTCTGGGCTTTGCTTCTGCTGTTCTCCCTTTCTGGGATGCCTCCCCACCTCCGTCTTCCTCCCCAGTCTACCAACCCTGCTCATTTTTCAGAATCTGCTGGGGCATCCCCTACCTAGGGACATTGCTGATTTAGAAGCCTAGCCTTGGCTCATAGAGCATAATTGTGGGTGTGATGGTCTGCTTGAGTGTTGTCCAGCTAGACTTGAACTTGGCGATGTTTGGGACTGTCCCAGTCATCTTTATATCATGACACTAATGGATAAGGGATCAAATGCTACTGTGGGCAGTAGGACGGGGGAGAAAAGGAAAGAATGAAGAAGAACATAAAAACCACTCATAATTCCATTACTCGGAGATACATTCTGGAGGGATCCTTAAGACTTTTTGAACACAAAAATCTTATGTGAGGGACACCTGGGCGGCTCAGTTGGTTAATCGTCCAACTCTTGATTTCAGCTCAGGTCATGATCTCAGGGTCATGAGATTGAGCCCCGTGTTGGGCTCTGCACTCAGCAGGGAGTCTGCTTGGGATTCTCTCTCTCCCTCTTCCTCTGCCAGTCCCCCACCATGCTTGCTCTCTCTCTCTCTCAAATAAAAAACCTTAAAAAAGATTTTATGTGAGATTACCATGTATCTTGCTTTTCCACGGACATTACTATATTAATATTTTCTTGTGTCCTGAAGATTTCTAAAGAGGATTTTAGTGACCTCCTAAAATCTTTTAATCAAGTCCCTTTTTTTTATTGTTGGGCATTTATATTATTTTCATTTTTTTTGACATAATAAAAAACCCATGTAATGTACTTGTGCCTTAATATTTGTTTGCCTCTGATGATTTCTTTCGGATGGATTCCCAGGAGTACAATTACTAGGTCAGAGGGTAGCAACAGCTGTTAAGATTTGAAAAATAATGGCAACTTGCCTCCCGGAAAGATTGTAGCAATCTCTGCTCCCATCGGCAGTTTTTGATGGCTAGGCTTTAAATTCTTAAAGAAGATGGAGGCAAAAAACAAGGCACTGATGGCCTTGTAATTGTCCATGGCTTCAATCTGGAGGAAGTGGCAGCTTTTCCTGGCGTCAGGAGCCAAACTGGTGGAGAAAGGTCTGCTGCTGTGCAGAACCTTGGCTGGGAGCTTGGCCTTTCGTGACCAGGGCCAATGCTGTCAGCTCAGCCGCCCCATTCCAGGCAGGACGCTGGGACTCAGGAGCCTCCTGGAGGGACTGCACAGATTTCTCAAGCACGAAGGGAAAGAAGCTGCTGGCTGACCTCTGGGCACCCGGCTCTAGGCCACACTCCGTTAGCCACACATCTATTAATGAGCAACTCAAGCTTCAGGAAGCATGCCTGGTTCTATAAGGAACCAGGAATTAAAGGAAAATGGAGTGTGAATGAAACATTTATCGCTGTTGCTGTGTAGGGAGGTCACTGTTGTGTGTTTGTCTGCATGGGGCCTCCTGGCCAGTGAAGCCCAGCCACAGATGTGGGTGCTAAGGGGTCAGTCACTTGCCTGACAGGGAACTGGACCTGCCTGGAAACTGAGCTCGCAGCCTCTTGGACGTGTCCATCTGTCAAAGTATTGCACATGCTCTGTTGGTATTGCTCATTTCTGGGGACATACTCCTGGCAATGCTGCTGCCACTTAGAGGGCACTTAGGAAATGAAGTCCAATGAACCCTCATCAAGGTCGTATTTTCCAGCTGATTGTATATAATGAGGATCATCTCTCATAAATTATGTTTTAAAATTTTATGTTGTAAAACTGAGTGACATGGTATTGTCAGTTAGTCAATTGAAAACATGAATGATGATATGTAATGTGAACAGAGTGGGAGACAGTAAACCAGTACCTGGGAAGTGTAAAACTCTCTTGTGTTAGTACCTGGTCCCTTTAAAACTCTCTTGTTCATTTAATCCTTAAAGTGGGAACTACTGTTATTTCTTATTTCTGTAGATGACGAAACAGAAGACTTAGAGAAGTTAAGTAACTTGATCAAAGTCATAAATTCAGTAAGTGGTAGAAATGAGACGAGAATCTGTCTGTCTGCTCCAGAGCCCCTGCCCTTCTCAGTATTCGGGGTGGAGGGGGGGTGATTTTACGTCTGGCTTTGGCCAGAGCTGGAAGAAAGAGCAGTGTAAGCTGGCTACTCTTATCTGCGCCTAAGGAAGCTAGGGCTGCACGCCCCTGGGAAAGCCTGCATGGCTTCTGCTTGGCTTCTGCTGGGGCCGGGCTGTGCTCTGAGAGGGGCTTAGAGCCTGTGCAAAGGGAAGACCGATGGAGACGTGAAACGGCTCTCAGCTTCTCTGGCCTGAGATCCTCCCTGTGGCTGCTTGTGTTTCGTTGGGGTGATGTGAATTTTCTCACAAGCATACACTTTTGGTGGTCACCTTATTCATCCTGGGTACTGTTGGACTGGATTTCTGGGTCCCTCAACTCAGGAATGAAATCCTTACCTTTCAGTCCCATCGTAAATCGGGTTTGTTGGTGGTACTGAGGTGTGAAGGGCTTTGTGCGCATAGATGCATAAAATCTACCGTCAGAGAGGCCTTGGTCAGTCCCAGCAGATGTACATTCAGGTTGGAGAGATGAAGGCGAAGGAGGCCTGAGCTTTCGGACATCAGTTGTCAGAGGTCTATCCTATCTTCCCCTATGATCCTCTGCCTTGTTTCTCAAATTCCACATATCAGTGAGATCATATGATAATTGTCTTTCTCTGATTGACTTATTTCACTTAGCATAATACCCTCTAGTTCCATCCACGTCGTTGCAAATGGCAAGATTTCAAATTTCTGATGGCTGCATAATATTCCAGTGTGTGTGTGTGTGTGTGTGTGTGTGTGTGTGTGTGTGTGTGTGTGTGTGTGTGTGTGTACCGCATCTTCTTTATCCATTCATCTGTTGATGGACATCTAGGCTCTTTCCATAATTTGGCTATTGTGAACATTGCTGCTATAAATGTTGGGGTGCAGGTGCCCCTTTGGATCACTACATTTGTATCTTTGGGGTAAATACCCAGTAGTGCAGTTGCTAGGTTGTAGGGTAGCTCTATGTTCAACTTTTTGAGGAACCTCCATACTGTTTTCCAGAGTGGCTGCACCAGCTTGCATTCCCACCAGCAGTGTAGGAGGGGAAGCCTGGTGTTCTTACTTCCTCTGCCTGCCCCCAGACCCCAGTCTCACCACTCTGCCTCTCTAGCCACATCTGCTTTATTTTCTGTATGTGTGTGTGTTGCTCTCTCTGTCTCCAGATTTTTACTCTTCATGGGCACCCACTTTGGCAGTCAGTCCCCCCTTCAAGTATCCAGCAACTACTAACTCAAGTTTCTCAGCCCAAATACCAGCCCCTGGGAGATAGGACCTGACTGCTCAGGATGGGGGGAAGCAGATAGTGTGAATGTGGGTGCTGGAGCCCATGCCAGCAGTTGGGAGGGGAAGTTCTTAAACGAGGGGAAGAAGGAGGGCTGGATGACACCCTGTTGAAGGGAAAAAGACTGAGTAGACCAGTATGGCTAAAGAGGTAGAATCTGGATCGGACCAAGAAATGGAAGCTCCCGGGTAACAGATTTCAGGTCAATAGATGAAAGAGTTCTAGACTGGTCCAAGGTGGACAGGCTGCTTTGGGTGATAGCTGAGTTCCTGCATTTGCAGCAGTTCAAACAGAGTCAGGAGTAGCATCCTGAAGGGAATCCAAGCACATGCCAAGGGGGGGCCAGATGGCCCTCAGACACCCCTGTGGTCATGACAGTCTGGCTCTGAGCAGTCACCTCTGCCACAGGTACTTCTCCTCTACTCTCTGTGCACAGAAAAAGATACATATACAAGTATTTTATCTGCATACCAGTATTGGAGGGACATACCCAGAATAGCAGTATTTTGGCTACTGTTATTGCTAGTGATAGGATTGTGGGTGATTTTTATTCTCTTCTTTTCTATAATTAACTTTTTTCTACACTAGACATAAACAAGTAGCATAAACAAGTTATGTTTATGTTAACAATAAGTAAGTTAAACCTAGTCATTGAATTTCCCTAGACCAGTATGTATTGTCTACTCTGGATGGTATTGTTGCCTACGAAAGATGAACGAAATGTGCTCCTTGCCCTTAAGAAACTTACGGCCTGTGGGGAAGGGCTGATAGAATCACATATAAATCAAGCTGACAGGAGAACCATATTAAATGCTAGTAGAATATAACAATGTGTGTGAAAGGCACATGTGTATGATACAACCCTCCTTCTAAGAAGCTCAGAGAAGGGTTTCTTGAAAAGAGTAGCACTGGATCTGGGTGTAGAACAGTGGTTCTCAACCAGAGGCTGTTTTGCCTCCAGGGGACATTTGGCAATATCTGGGGACATTTTTGATTGGCACACCTGGGATGGACGGAATGTTACTGGCATCTGGAGCTACTGACATTCAGAGCCTAGGGATACCGCTGAACATCCCACAGTGCTCAGGGCAGCTCCCCCCCAACAAGGAATTATCTGGCCCCAAAGGTCAGTAGTGCTAAGACTTCTAATCCAGTGCATTAGAAACATGTGTAGGATTTGGCAGGCAGGGGAAGAGCATGATAGCATGGTACAGTGGCAGAAGCACAGGGGTGTGCGCAGGGATTAGTGGAAGGCACATGGAGCTGAGGGTGGGGCATGGCTAGATGGTGGAGGCCCTCGTTTCCAAGGCGAGCAGTTTGGATGTTTTCCAGAGGGCAGCAAGGAGCCACAGAAGGTTTTTGAGTGGTAGAATTGCTCCGTCAAGAACGATGTCAGTTCTCGTCACCCCCACTTTACTCCTTGCTCGTCTGCACACCTCTCTTCTCCTGTCTTCCATCCCAGTCCATCCATTCTTTGTTTTCCTCCCATCTGAAGGAAAGCTCTGTTAGCACTCTGCCTTGCTGACCATTGATTCCCATCTGCTGGTGACAAACGGATACAGGAAAAAAAAAAAAAAAAGAGTCCCCCTTTGACCACACTACTTCTTGCTGCAATTTCCAGGAATATACCATAGTGAGAGGTGACTGTCCAGGTCTGTCCTGATGGCCTCATAGCAGCTTTGGTTTTTGGCTTATCACCATGATTTGGGTGTGTGCTAACATGCTCAGACTATCTCAAGATGCAGAGTGAGGGTCGGGGGGACAGTTCATGCTCAGTGGCGTCTGCACTGTGCAGGCAGCCAAGCAGAGACCAGGGCTTGGACCTGGGTCAGACTGCAGTCATGGGATGAAAGAATGCCTGAGCCAGGGGAAGGGGTGCCCCAGAACGCCACAGCATGCTCTCCCCATCTGTTCACTGCTGGCTCGCCAGCAATAAAACAGTTCAGGACATCTACTGTACTAGGTCAGTACAATGTGTACCCGTAGGTCAGCGTTTTCTGAATGAAAGAATGAGGAGCCCCAGGTCTGGGAGACAGGGGTGGGGCGTTGTGATGGCTCAAGATCACCCTGCCAGGTGGGATCACAGCTGAACCTAGAACCAGGGTTCCTGACCTGCAGCTGGGAGCCCTTCTCCTATGCCACTTCCTCCTTTCAGTGCACAGGGACCCAGAGGTGTCATCCTGAGGCCAGGCCCCTTTACCCATGCTGTATGCTCCAAAACCCTCCTGTTCCTTGAGTTCCACAGCTCCCCAAGCCAACCAACTAACCAACCAACCAACCCACCCTAAGAAACAACTTGCCTTCTGTACCTGCTGCCCTGGCAAAGGAGCTGGAGAGCTACTCTATGCTCAAATGTCAGAGACTGCCAGTTACTTAGTTATACCCCTCAGGGGTATCTCCAGGGTTGCCTCAGCCCAGGCATTTCTTGAGACCAGCTGGGGTGGGGGTGGGAGGTAATAGCCTGGAAGTGCTGAGGTTCTGGCCATCTCTACCATTTATAGTAAAGCGTTCTTGGGTCTTCCTTGGGAAAGGGAGTGGGGTGGACTTGCGACTTGTTTTCTCTCTTTATTTTGGAAGGGACCAAGACTGGTGTCCTCTGAGATCCCCCAGAGCCTTTTGGGAAGAGGCATTACCCTGATGTCACACACAGAACCAAGCAGTGGACTGGGGAGTAGGCTACTTTGATGATTCTCCTGAGACAGTGGGTCCCCACCCCACAACCTCCAAAAAAGTATCTGTGTTGAAATGTCAGTGTTCTTTTCCCCACACCAACCCCCAGGGAGAATCTGTCTTGTGGGCAGTGGCTGTCCTTGGTCTTCCAGCTACAGGGCATTCTTGGGTCTTACAGGCCGAAGGGCCTGACCCAGCACCACCCCAGGGCCAGTTAAATAACTCCCAGTGCCGAGGGCCCTGAGCCTCTGAGGTTGTTCCTGCTTTGCAAGCAGCTTAGGGTGCAGGCAAATTTACAGCCAGGCCACAACCCCCCTTCACAGGTGCTGACCAGCTCTGTGGTCAGGGAGAGGCACTGGGCATTATGCGTATGGAAGATCAAGTGGAGCACAGCGCACAGCCCAGAGTGGGTACTGGGGCTGCGTGTCTGACAGGCTTGTGGCACATACTCCCATGGGACATCCTGAGGGAGAAGTGGCTGTCCCTGACACGGTCCCTTACCCTTGTTTGCTTGCAGCAGGAACCAAGTTATGTTCTGGTTGGCATGAACCTTGGTATGTGGACCTCTGCTTTGGACGATCTCATTCTTAATTAACAGTCCTTGTGATAACTTAAAAAGATTTCCTCAGCAAAGCCCACAAATAATGTGACACAAGTAATGAGTGACCCAAATATTTTATTGATTTTGTGGCATCAAAAAGGTGAGGACCTCAGTGATTTTAGCATTGAAGCTTTAAAATCTCATATTCAAGTTCCAGCCCTGCCACAGACTTACTGTGTGCCCTTACCCCAATTATTATTTAACTTCTCTGATCCTTATTTCCAGTCTTCGCGGTAGAGACTGTAATCATGCCTACTTGACAGAGTTTTTGTACAGTGCCTAAACCCATGGCCAGCACGCAGCAAGCATTCAGTACACTTATTATGGTTATTATGTGATGTTAACTTGTTTCTTCTGTGAAGCTTTCCTCCTCGGTGTTGGCCCCCTGGATTACAGGATTTCCCTCACTAACCGCTCCCATAGGCCTGCCCTATGATTGGGGGTGCACAAATGGAAAGAACACATATTGTTTTCATTCTGAAGCAAAATTTCTTCTCTCTCCAGCCTCAAAGCCAACTCTTTCAGTCTGGGAATGCTTCTCTCCTTCTCAGTGACCTGGTTTTATCCATTCTTTCTGGATCTGCAGAAACAAATGGCACCGTTGTTCAAGAGTAGTTTTCGGGGCGCCTGGCTGGCTGGAACATGCAACTCTTGAGCTCAGCGTCGTTGGTTTGGGCCTCATGTTGGGCGTGGATCTTACTTTAAAAAAAAAAAAAAACAACAACCAGTAGTACTCATTATGTGGTTAGGAGGCATATCTCTATTTTCTAAACAAAGCAAACTTCTATTCCAACTTCTTAACTATTAAGTGGTATTCCATCATACCTTGTAGAGCAGTACCAAAGATTACCTTTACAAGCATGGAAAACAGTCCGGGGCCTCACCTCCCTCACTCAGGGCTGGACTGCGCCTGGTGGTGGCCAGAGCCCCTGGAGCTGGGCAGCCAGCACAGCTGAGGGGTCCACACTCGCTGGCCATCTCGGAGGACATGCTTGCATCGTCAGCAGGGCAGGTGCTCCCTGTGCGGGGTACAGGCTGGCCAACCCTGGAGGCACTTTAGGAGAACATCCAGCGGGGACCCTTCTCTAGCAGCCATCAGGTGTGTTTGTTCACTACCTGTCCCTCATAATTAACGTAACTCCCTCATAATTAAGACATGCGCTGGAGATTCTCCCCTCAGAACTTAAATTTCTCTCCCTGAAGGAAACTTGGGCTGTTTTCTAGCTTGCTTTCCTTTCTTGGGCTGTTGTGGTCTAATCAGGGAGGCATTCTGGGCATGAGCCAGACCATCTTTGTTCTTCTGTGGGCATAGGAGTCGAGTGTAGACAAGTCCTCCTGCCCCTCCCTCCCCTTCAGGTGGGATGATGTCACTGACTGTACTACCTGCCCCAGACCTTTCTGCGGACAAGCCCAGTGGCCTGGAATCATAATATCCTATGAACCAGCCTCCTCAGATCCTTTCTGGAACAAATCAAGGTATAAAAAAATAAGTATTTAAAATATCAACAGCAGGAACCTATTTAGTGGTGTAACTTCTGGGTAGAACATAATACACAGCATTTTCTTTCTTTCTCCACAACCAGATCATTTAGAAAATATATTTGCATTGCTTGTTAATGTTCATTCATTTTATGTCATGATATCCTCTAATGAATTGAGATGGCAGTGCCTTCTAAAATTGGTACATTTTCTTTGGTTTGACAATTTCAGTGAATTAAATAAATAGCATTGTACCATGAAACAGAACAGATGTAACTTGAAAGGCTATATATTCCATTTTTTCTAAATTTGCTAGGATTTTTTGTTAGAATTTGTTAGGATGAACCACTTGTGGATTCAATGAACTAAAGGCTTATACAAAGTAAATTCAGTTCTTTTAAATTTTCAAATATGGATGATTTTAACAAATATTCATGTCAAGATTTTTTTGGTTCATAAACATCATACATTTATTTTATTTTATTTGTGGTAAAAAAAATAAGAAAATTTACCATCTTAACCACTTTTAAGTGTACAGTTCAGTGCTGTTAAGTATATTTGCATTATTGTGCAACCAGTCTCCAGAACTTTTTCATCTTGCAAAATTAGGAATTGAAGCTCTGTACCTATTAAACAACAACTCCCTGTTTCTTCTCCGCCCCCCCCAACCCCTGCCAAGTATCATTTTACTTTCTGATTCTATGAATTTGACCTATCTAAAGTAGTATCTACATAAGTGGTAGATTTATCAGAGGGAGTCTACTCATATAAATGAAATCATATAATATTTGTCTCTTTTGTGTCTGGCTTATTTCGCTTAGCATGATGTCCTCAAAGTTCATCCATGTTGTAGTATGTATCAGGATTTCCTTTATTTCTAAGGCTGAATAATATTCCATCATATTTATGTTAATATTAATACTTATATTTATATTTATTTACCTCACACATAAAATCACATTTTGTTTTGTTTGCATCTCTTGGCTCTTGTGAATAATGTTGCTATATAGAACATGGGTGTGCAAATACCTCTTAGAGACAGAACCATTTTCAATCTTAGCTATATTCTACTCTGTTAACTTGGCTTATTTTAGCCACCAAAAGCTCAGTAACTTGACATATAGGACCGGCCTCTTTTGGCAGTCTGTGTTCACTTGGTCTCATAGAATTGTAAGCCTGAGGAATGCAGCCTCAGTATAGCTGATCGAGAGAGTTGGAAGGACTTGGTTCATACCTGTGGAGGTGTATCTGCCACAGGCCCACATCCTTACTGCAAGGGAAGCTGGAAAAGTGAGCATTAACCATTTTCAGCTTCAGGTATGTTAAGGTGAAAAACTCACTACACAAGGTGGTGGGGGTCATTATTATTCAGGGAGCCAGACGAACGATAAATGCTTGTAACACCAGCTTACCAGCATCTAGAATTTTCATATCACATTAGGCCACAGCTTTCCTACTTGCCTAGAATGGCTTGGTGTGGCTGAGATCACACCAGGACACATGGGTTTGGGGTAGTGGACCTGTGGTGTAGGACCACCAAATTCCTGGTGCTCGTGTCATTTCTGGAAACCCTGGAAAGCCTGTGCACTTTGGTCCATGCTGGTTCCTCTCTGTGGGTTGTCTTTTCTACCTCTGTGAGCTAGGACCAACTCTTTCCTTTCTGTAGAGTTCCACTTGAGTCCAACGCCTTGGGAGCCTGCCATTCTTCCTCTCTTGATCGTCTCTTGCACTTGTTACAGGGGTGGGTCTAGTTTCATGGGGCCTGATGCTTTTACAGTGGAGAGCAGGAGTTTTTTTCAGAAAAAGTCATAAAAAATTTGATGAACATGGGGATGCCTGGGTGGCTCAGTTGGTTAAGATTCTGCCTTCGGCTCAGGTCATGATCCCGGAGTCCTGGGATCGAGTCCCCCATTGGGCTCCTTGCTCAGTGTGGAGCCTGCTTCTCCCTCTGCCTGCCGCTCCCCCTGCTTGTGTGCTTGCTCTCTCTCGCTCTCTCTCTGACAAATAAATAAAATCTTTAAAAAAAAATGTGATGACCACATTGCTAGGATTCCTCCCAGGGCCCATGCAGTTGAGGAGCCCTGAAGCTTTAACTTGATTAGCTTCACTATAAATCCATTTCTGCTTGTATTCATTATCCCCCCTCCCCTCTTTTTCCCCCCCATTTTAAAAATTAGAGGGGGCATCTGGCTGGCTCAATTGGTGGAGCATTAAGCTCTTGATCTCGGGGTCATGAGTTGGACCCCCACATTGGGTGTAGAGATGGCTTACATAAATAAACTTTAAAAAATTAGAGTACAATTTGCATACAGTAAAATTCACCATTTTTATTGTGTAGTTCTATGAGCTTTGAAAAATGCATATAGTCATGTAGCCACTGTCACAATATAAATATAGAACAGTTCCATCTCCCCCAAAATATTCCCCAGGCCCTCTTGTAGTCTTCTCCTCCCGCCCCAGCCTTTGGCAACTCACCTGTCTTCTATCTTTACAGTTTTGCTTTTTCAGAGTGCCGTGTAAGTGGAATCACGCAGCATGTAGCCTTTTGAGTCTGGCTTCTTTCACTTAGGCTAGTGCATGTGAATTTTGTCTATGTTGTTGTGTGCATTACCTACCCTGTGCCCAGCACTGGAGATGCTTAGACGGAGAAAGCCCAGTCCTTGCCCTTAGAGAGCTCTTAGTCTAACGGAGGAGGTGCTTGGGCCCATCATCACAGGCTTTCCCTTTGATACTTAGTGTATACACAGCTTTTGCCCTACTGCCTGTCTTGTTCTGATATACCTGGCACCCCAATCATTTTGTGATCATTCTGAGGATAAAAATCTCTGACCTTCTTGAGGTATTGTATTGGACGGGAAAGAGCAAGGGGTTTGAAGCCAGGTGGACTTTGAATCCAGCTCACCCACTTAGCAGCTCTGTGACCTTGTGTTGGACTCAGAATTTGGCACAGAATGTACTGAATAGACATCTGTTGAATGAATGAATGAAACTTCCTTAAGTCTCAGGTCCCTCCTGTGTAAAAAGGGAATAATAATCACACCTTCACCTGATTGCTGTGGGGATCAGTGCCTGGTACAGTGCCTGGTGGGCATCACTAAAGATTTGTTCCCCTCTCATTCCGTAGAGCCCTGTGATATCCATCCCCAGACAGGCATATGCACGTTGTGCAGACCTCCAAGCGGGCTGGCAGGATGACACCAGCACCTGCTGGGGATCCAGGAAGGGCACAAGCTGAGCAGACAAGTCCCCAGGAAGCCCCCACAGGTACCAACCTCGCAAGTCCAGCTCAAAGAGTCCCTCCCACTAATTCCTGGACCCCATCAGTCAGTCCTTTCCTCTCACCAAATATATTCCTTGTAGGGGGATTCAGAGGAAGTTCACAGGAGGAGAAAACCATAACCCTTTACCGGGGGAACCCCTGGCTGAATGCCAGGGCTCTGGCTCTCAGACCCAGGGTTGGGGAAGGGGCATGAGCTGGGAGATGAGTGGCCACAGGGTGGTCATTGTGAAGAAATCTGTCGTCTCCTTCAAAACATACTCAGCAACACTCAACACAATGGTTGTTATCAATCAGTTATTTGTGCAATTACCTGTGTGCTGGCTGCCTTCCCTACCAGAGGACCCAGGGCACATACTAGATACTCAGATATTTAATATTGAACAACAAATATTTTGTGGTTAAGAATTGGCATTTGAAGTTACTATTTCTATAGAAAGAAAGGGAATTAATATTTGTCAATCATCTGTGGTGTTTCTGGCATGTTAAATCTTTACCTGCAGTCTCATTTAATCTGCATAGTGGCTATTGAAAATAAGTATTTTGGTCTGTACACTTAGGGAAACTGGCTCAGAGTCATTCAGAAATGTGCCCTCAGTTCCGCAGGTGGTCAGTGATGGAGCTGGATTCAATCTTAGGTCTGATGCCAAAGCTCAGCCTCTAGATTTCTTAAGAATGGAAATCTCTACAATTCAGACTTAAAAAAAAATATTCAGACTGATACTTGAGCAGGATTTGAGTGGGTTGGATTGCAGAGTTTAAAGCTTAACAGCATGAATTGAAAATTTGCAGAGTGTTTGTTCCGTTTTGTGCTTTTCTTTTTTTTTTTTTTTTTTTAAAGATTTTATTTATTTATTTGAGAGAGAGAGAATGAGATATAGAGAGCACAAGAGGGAAGAGGGGCAGAGGGAGAAGCAGATTCCCTGCTGAGCAGGGAGTCCGATGTGGGACTCGATCCCGGGACTCCAGGATCATGACCTGAGCCGAAGGCAGTCGCTTAACCAACTGAGCCACCCAGGCGCCCGCGTTTTGTGCTTTTCTAAATTGGGTTTGGTAGTAATTCTGTAATCCAATTTAAATTGGGGTTTTTATCACACCGATTACAAACAGCTCTAAATAAGCAGTAAACCCCCCTCTTTGTGCTAAGGGAGGCAGTGTGGGCTGGAAAATGTTTGTGGACTTGGAGGCAGGAGGCCTGGGTTTGAATCTTGTTGGATGGGGAGGGCCTTCTGCAGACCCTGGAGCACTTTAAACTTCAGTTTGTCATTGTTTCGTTGTCTTCATGTTCACTGCTTATCCCAGAAAATTGTGGTGTGTGTCAAACGAGCAAATAAACAAATAAGATGTTTGTGAGGGGCATAACCCCAGGAGGAGTTTTGTGTGTGTAATTTGTTCCAAATCTGGACAGGAGTAGGGGTGTGGGGCACTGCGGGAAAGAAAGACTACAGAGAGAGGTCAGCAGAATCACATGCCAAGGAGAGAATGATGCGATGTGGCTTATTTTTGTCCTGTGCAGATCAGCTTGAGTTGAAAGAGAGAGCCTTGTTTGTGTGAACAGTGTATGTACTTGGAACCTTGTAGTTATATTGTCACTCGTGTCAATAAATATATAATACAGGGCCAGAGTCGAATTCTCTTAGGCAAGAAAGCAGGCAATGTTCTCTCTCTCTCTGGTCCTCATCAATCCATCCATCCATCCATTCAGGGATCACTGCAGGCTCTGAGCCACGCATTGCAGTCAATAAAGCAGCAAATCATGAACAGTAGAGTCAGATAGACCTGGATTTGAGTCTGGCCTCCTCCCCTGACTAATGTTAAACTCAAGTTATTCAGTTTCACTAAACTCCAGTTTCCTCATCTGCAATACAAGAAAAACAGAAATACTTGTTTCATAAGGTTATACGAAGATTAAAAGTGATAATGCTTTTAATGAAATTTGCACAGATCTTGGCACATAATGACCATTCAATAAGTAAATGGTAGCTTATACATCTTAATATAACTGCCAAGAAGCCAAAATGCATAATAGGCTAGTTCTGCTGTTTTCATATTTTCTCCTCTATTCTCTTAGAAGGTCACAGTGGGTAAGCAGAAGCAGAGTCCCAAGGGTTGGGACCCATGGCAACCAAAGCGCAGGTGGTTTCCTGTGCCATGGGAATCTTGAGCTGTGCACCCAGCCTGAGCAACTCTGCCCAGATAAGCTTCTGGATAACCACTGTGAGTGAGGATGTTCCCTGCAGTGGCATGGTAAAGATCAGGCTTGCTCAGTTGTATTTGGAACACAGGCCCATGGTACATCTTTCAGGGCTAGAGTATTAACAGGCCCTGGAGGTGCATTATGGTTTTTGTGAGTCCTTGTTTCATTACATATGGACCCTCAGCTATGAGGAAATTGTCTCAGAGCTAGAAGGCTGATGCCCAGGTTGGCTTTATCCACTTTTGGAGACACACACACATACACTCGCACTTAATGTGTATGAATTCCTCCAAATGCTTTTTTTTAAAAGGCCATGTTTATTGAGATATAATTAGTAAAAGTCACTCTTTCAATGTGATTTTTCTTTTAACTGTGAGTTTGAATTCTAAGTTTTAATAAGTGCATACAGTGTGTAACCCCACGACAATCAAGATGTAGGATAGTTCCATTGTTCCCCCAAATTCCTTCACTCTCTTTGGTAGTCAACCCCTCCCACCCTTAGCTCCAACAACCACTGATCTGGTTTTTTGCCTCCATACATTTTCCTTTTTCTGAATAGCATATAAATGGAATCATATAGCATGTTGACTCCTGAGTTTGGCTTCCTTCACTTAGTGTAATGCATTTGAGACTCCAAGTGCTTTTGATTGCAGCAGGATTAGTGGTTCTGAGCTCAGCATGGAAAATCAATAACATTCCTGTATGCCATTAGTAACCAGTAGAAAATCTAATTCAAAAATTCACAATACCATCAAAAATCCCTGAAGTACTTAGGAATAAATAAAACCAAACTTGTCCAAAATCTTTATGGAAAAAATTTATAAATACCATGAAAAGACATTAAAGATGATATAAGTAGATGGAAAAGATGATGTTCATAAAGAGAAAACCTGATAACAGAGATGGTACTTCTTCCTGAGTAAATCTATAAATTCAGTGCAATTCCAACCAAAATCTGATTAAAGTTTTTCATGGAATTTGGCAAGCTATTATGAAATTCATATAGAAAAAAGCTGAGAATAGACCAGACAACTTTAAGAACATTAAAATTTATTATAAAACTCTGAGAATCAAGACACTGGTATAGGTGCTTAGTTAGGTGGTAGACCAGTAGAACAGAATGGAGAGATGAAATAACACCTGGAACATTGGAAAACTATACATGTGATGGGTAGCACTGAAACCCAATGGGAAAGGATTCAGTAAATGTTACTAGGACAATTGGGATCCATACAGAAAAGAACAAAATTGAATCCTGAGCTCACAGCATGCATAAAGATAAATCCAGGTGAATTAAAACCTAATAGTGAAGAAGCAAAAGTTAAACATGTTTATGGGAAAATATATGTGACCAGGATTTCCTTAACAAGATATAAAAACAAGCTATAACCACGTCAAAAACTAATGATGTATTGTATGGTGACTAACATGACATAATAAAATAAAATAAAACAATTTTAAAAAAGCTATAAAAGTAAAGATTGATATATTTGTCCATGTAAAATTTAAAACTTATACAGCAGAAGGGGCCACAAACCAAGTTAAAAGAGTTTTTTTTTTTTTTTCTTTTTTGTTGGAGAAAGATGTTTGCCATGCACACGTCCAAGGAAGGATTTATACCTGGAATTCACAAAGAAGTCCTAAAAATCAGTAAGAAAAGATAAGCTAATGGGGGATAGAAATAGGTCAATTAAGCAGGCCCAAATGGCTAATAGGTGTAAAAGCTGCTACACCTCGCTTATAATTGAGGAAATACAAATTAAAACAGGCATGAGATGCCATTTCACACATAACGGATCGGCAAAAATTTTAAATCTCTATCAGTTTGGCAAGAAAGGGGAGCATTGGAAGTCTTCTATGCTATAGGAAGGAGTAGAAACTGGCAGAACCTCCTTGGCGAGTGGATTTGCATTGTATGGTGGACGGTGCTGTACCCTATAATTCACATTATGTATCTACCCTAGAGAAGGATGTGCACAGGAGACATGTATTAGAATGTTCATTACAGCCCTGTTTGAAATAGTAAAAAATTGGAAAGTACCTAAATATGCATGAATAGGTGCATATTTATATATGGATAAACAAATTGTGGTACAGTCACATGGTGAAATACCACATAGTGGTTTAAAATGATCTAAAAAGACTTGTACCAACATGGACCAAATTTCAAAAACACAAAGTTAACATATTTCAGTGGAATACATGGAGTATGATTCCATTTATATAATGTTTAAGCAGGAATAACTTTTTTTCATTTATGCATGACTTACATAGTTAATAAAAACATGGTGAGAATGATAAACACCAAATTCAGGATAGTGGTTATTCTGGGAAAGGAGGGAATGGGATGTATCAGGAAAAAATATATAGAAGACTTCAAATATATGTTATGTCTTAAAGTTTTTCATATTAAAAATTATAGTGTATTTATTTGAATGCCAGTAGGATCTCAAAAACCAAGGAGCATCCTTCTATGAGAGTGGACCGCAAAAATGGTCTTGGGGATTAATTCTCATAGAGAGTAATAAAAATTGATTTATAAGCTTTTAGAAAAAACCTTCAGAGAACAGCAATTAGAAATTACATTTTTTTTTTTACTAAGAACAGAAAACACAAAGTGTGATCAGTATAAAATTTAATAGCCTTTTAATGCTCAAAGGAAACAGTATACGTTCATGACTTTGAAGACCTTTCGTGCAAATTCATTTTTTTTGGATATGGGACATCACTTTTAAAAAATTATAAAATATAGGGGCGCCTGGGTGGCTCAGTCATTAGGCGTCTGCCTTTGGCTCAGGTCATGATCCTGGGGTCCTGGGATCGAGGCCCGCATCGGGCTCTCTGCTCAGCGGGAAGCCTGCTTCTCCCTCTCCCACTCCCCCTGCTTGTGTTCCCTCTCTTGCTGTCTCTCTCTGTCAAATAAATAAATAAAATCTTTTTAAAAAGTTATAAAATATAACATTCACATACAAAAAAGTGCATAGAACATATGTGTACAGTTTAATGTACATTTGTAAATACAAAGCAAAACTCTGTGTGACTACTGCCCAGATCAAGAAATTCAGCATTCCAGAAGCCCCTGTGTGGTGTACCATTCCTTATATTCAATTTGTTTTATCATAATATAAATATTATACAGTACAGTAGGCCTGTTATTTTTCTTACATTAAAAAATTAATTTTAGAAAAAAAATGTTCCTAACATTGATTTTTAAATCTTTGAACACAATCTGGGGGGCACCTGGGTGGCACTGTTGGTTGAACATCTGACTCATGGTTTCAGCTCAGGTTGTGATCTCAGTGTCATGAGCTGGAGCCCCATGTCAGGCTCCACGCTGAGTGCGGAGTCTGCTTGGGATTCTCTCTCCCTCTCCCTCTGCCCCTCCCACGCATGTTCCATCTTACTCTCTTTCTAAAATAAATAAGTAAATCTTAAAAAAAGTTTTTTTCATCATATTTTGGGATTGGGAAATGTTAGGCCAATATTAGGATGCCTGAGAAGACTGTGGAAAATACTGCATTTCACTGTTTGCAGAAGTCTTGACCAAGGTTAGCAACTGTCTGTGTCCCAGCTTGTATTGAGCTGCAGGCCTGCGATTGCCCCCCTGCAGGCTCTATAACTGGCATCTCAGTTACGGTTTATTCATGTGAGCAATGCCTCTCTTCTCTTTGCCAGAGCTCCAGGAAGTTGATAAGTAGCTTCAGAGTTGTGTTTTTCCCTGACATTGACCAATGGGATAGGTATGTGGTCTTCGCCATATTGGACTGTCTCCTCCTATCTGAGCATCTATTGTCTTGCCTGGGACACTGGGCATTTTTTTAAAAACTCCTGGGAGCAGGGGTGCCGGGGTGGCTCAGTCAGTTAAGTGTCTGCCTTTGGCTCAGATCATGATCCCAGAGTCCTGGGATCAAGCCCCGCGTCGGGCTCCTTGCTTAGTTGGGAGTCTGCTTCTCCCTCTCCCTCTGCCTCTCCTCCTTGCTCTTGCTCTCTCTCCCTCTCTCAAATAAAGAAATTAAAATAAAATAAAAACTCTTGAGAACAGATTGTCCTTGATGATTGAGTGAAGAATCCATGGCCAAGGACTGGGAAATAGCTCACTAGACCAGGGTTTTTCCACTCTGCACTTTTGAGGCTGGATAATTCTTTGTTGGGGAGGGAGGTGTCCTGTGCACTGTAGGATGCTTAGCAGCATCCCTGGCTTCCACCCACCACAGGCCAGGGGCACTCTCTCAGTGTGGCAACCAAAGTATTTCCAGACATCACCCAGATGTCTGGGGAAACGAAATCATCCTGGCTGGGAACCCTTGCCTTAGAAGATGAGACTCATGGTCCCTTGTAGATACTACAGCTGTGGAAGTGGTGGGGGAGGCAACCCCTGGATGAAGGCCCCTAACTTGGAGCAAGAGAAAGAATGAAGGGCAAAGATAGGAGAAATGTGTCAGGCAGGTAAATGGAGCCAGTAAGTTAGGAGTGGGGGCTCCAGGGTAGCAGTACATGACAGTGGCGAGAAGGGGGGGTGGTGCAGGGCTTGGAGGCTGGGGGATGCGGTGTGAGGTTCTGTCTAGTAATAACTGGGAGGAGTGTGTTAGCCAGAGCCTGGTCTCCTCTCCAGAGGGAGGCACCCCAGCCTTCCACCATCTCTCTGCTGGGGCCAGCCTTGAGCACTTCAGGACTCAAGATCCTCTTAAGTATTTTACTGCTTTCCTCCTGACCTTGTGGGGAGAGGTATGTGAATCTATCAAGTGGGTTAAGCTCCTTGGAGAGAGATTGCAATTCTTTGATCTTTATTCACTCAACAGACATTTAGCAGGCACCCACTTGGGCAGGGGCTGTGCCGGGCACTAGGGACCCCACCAGTCGGACGAGAACTGCATGGTCTGGCTGGGGAGACGACTCAGCCAGCACAGGCCACCCTGGGAGAAGAAGGCAGGCCCTGTTGTCAGGCTGCTCAGGTCCACATCCCACCTGTGCTCCTGGCTGTTCCCCCTCCTTTGGCCTCAGTGTCCCAGTCTGTAAGATGGAGTAGTGAGACGTCTTATCCCAGATGGGTATGGAGAGGTGTGTACAGCAGCGCCTGGCATTAGCACTCAGTGATCCTACTGTCCTTATTGTTAATGATTCATTATCGAAACTACTACATAAAGGCTATGGTAGAGTGCCCAGAAAATTCTGAGGGACAAGTGATCAGAGATTCACAGAAGTGGCTTTTCTGAGCTGGGTCTTAAAGGATTAGTGGGACTTTTATCAGGAAAAAGTCGTGGCGTTGTAGAAAGATCACACACTAAGATGCAGGCAGGAAGTCAAAGATTGTGAGCAAGGGAGAATGGCTTATAGGGGACAGCTACTGGCTGTAAGATCCGGAGCCTCGGGCAGGGGTGGGCCGTCAGGCTGGGAAGGAAGGCGGGTGGGGTCGCTGGAGAAGGGACTTGGTCTGAATGGACGTAAGTGCCCAAACCCTTCGGCTTGGATGTGCTTCATTTGTTACTTCTTTTTGTTATTTCTTTTCTCCAGAACAGATTTGGAAGACCTTGCCATTTTAATCCCATTATCTTTCCCTGAAGTGCTAAGTGTGCTCCCTTACCGGGAGGCATCATTAAACCTTCAGAAACTGAAAAGCAAGTCCGTCTTGCTGTCCCGGTGCTGTCAAATATGGGGCGGGTGGCGCACAGGGGGACACTGGCAACCACGTCACATCAGGAGCCTGGCAGATGGAGCACGCCATCTCTTGTCTGGGCGCCCTTGAGCCTTTCCGGATGGTGTTGGCGTGCTGTTCTACTCACTGGAGTTCACAGAGGAGCAAATCAACCAACCAGCCTTGGGTCATGATGCATTTTCCACCTCTCTCTTTTCGGATGCTCCCATGCGGCCTCAGGGCAGGGGCTGGAAACCATCCTGGCAGACGTGGCTAATAACCGGGGCATCTGTGCCAAAGGAGCGGCGTGTTTATTTCTCCGGAACCTGTGGCACCATGCCCGAGGCTTTGCTGAATCAGCCTGGTGCCGTCTGGCGTCCCCCTGGATGCTGAAACCTCAGTCCCAAGGTCACAAGTGTCCCCTGGATGGCTCTGGCTTTTGCTTCACTACTCTCTGAAACTTCACACAGTGAATATGTAGATATGTCAATATCTATTGAACTCTTGCCAGGCCCACGGGGGGTGATTATGAATGAGAAAGATACCATCCTTGGCTTTGGGAGACACATAGTCTTATGTGAGAGACAGACATTGACTACACCATTGCAGGTGGTGTGGATCAGGGCTAAGAAAGGGGAACGTCCAGAGTCACAGCAAGAGCAAGCTAGTCTGGGGTGTGAGGTGTGACAAGGTCAGGAAAGGCCTCCTAAGAAAGTAAGACTCCCTGAGCTCTGAGAATGCTTGGCGCTGGGGCAGGGTGGAGTGGTTGGAAGGCCCTCCCTCACCAAGCTGGCTCATGACTGAAGCCAGTAGGCTCCTCCACGAGGCATCCCCCTCTGCCTGCCCAGTGCCTTTGACACTGTTGCCTTCTTTCTCTTTCTTAAATTCCTTTCCTCCCTCCCCCAGGCTTACTTTTTTCCCCTTCCTTTCAGACTACTCTTTTGTCCCCTTTGCTGGCTTCTCTTGCACCCCACACATAAACTCTGGCCTTCCCAGAGGATGGCCTTGTGCTCCAAAGCAGTAGACAGCGGTGGTGAGAAGCCAGGTGTGGAGGAGGCCAACCTGGCTGGGTCCTAGCCCCCTGCTTTACTCCTTATGGTGCTACAACCTTAGACAAGCAAGTGACTAACGGCTCCATGTGTCAGTATCCTGTCTATGAAAAAGGTTAGTTTTACCAGGCCAGTCTGAGGACTGAGGCGATGCCTATAAAGCACGTAGTGCAAGGCCTGTGTGAGCCAAGGTTGCAAAAACCCTTTCTCTTTCAGCATCGGAAAGAGTTCCATTCACTTTCTGTTTTTCCCTGGAAACCCGATGAATATGGAAGGTCAGGGTGTCACCTGGCCACAGAGCTAATGGGAAAGCTGACCCCTGCATGGTACATTGAATCTGGCCTGGGAGTTCTCTGTATGACCTCTAAATAACCTGATGAGGAAGCCATGGGTTTGGGCTTCCGGAATGTGGTGTCTCCTTGCAGGCACCCTAGAAGCTCCATCTGTGGGGCTGTTACAGGAGATGTTGGCTCCTGTGGGGCCTGGGACCAGGGTGGCTCTGTTCCCAGTCAGCTTACACCTGGGAGGTGACTTCATCCCTCAGAGGAATGGATTAAACCTTTGCAGCTCGAACGTTCTGTCAGTTCATTCACTTAAAAATATCCATTGAGAGCCTTCTATCTGGTAGGCGCTGAGAACACATTGTTGAACAAAACATTCATTCCGTGCTCTGAAGGCACTGATAGTTCAATTGGGAGATGTTGTCAATCAGAGCATGACAGCTAGTAGTAAAAGAGCATTTTGATAATGTGTACATTGTGTCATAGGAGATTTGACCTAGTTGGGGCGGTCAGGAAAGTGTTCCATGAAGAAGTCATGATGGAGCTGGGATCTGATGGATGAACAGGCATTAACCGGCAAAGAAGGGAAAGGGACAATTCCAGAAAGTGAGAACAGCAGAGGCAAAGGCTTTGAGAAGGGATGGGACAAGGGGGGAGAGAATGAGGGCCGGGAGAGGCCTGGGGCACGGCTGAGAGTCAAACTATTTAATAACCTCATACAGCAGTGGGCATGGTCACTGAGAGCTGATACCTAGACAGTCACCTGCTGTTGTTATATTTCCTTCTTCTTAAGAGCACTGAGAAGTGGGTTAATGCAGGGTGGGGATGTGTGTCTTGGGAAGACTGCATTTACAATTTGAAAAGCTGATTCTGGCTGCAGGATGCTGGAATCAAGTGTGAGGGGAGTGAAATTTGAAGGAACTTTAAGTGGAAAGGTTTTTTTTGGAGAAGGAAGCCCAAGGTGTGGGCGGGCTTTCCAGAGCATCAGTGGGGATTAGCAGCAGGAGAGGGGAGTTTGACCTTTAATTTCAGAGGTCATGGCAGTTTGGCTTGGCTTCCCACCCCCACTCTCACCCCCATTTTTGGCTTCCATGACCCCGAATCACTCTTTTACGTTGCCAAATCACAGGCTGAAGGAGGGTGGGTGTGCAGCTGTAGCAGGAGACAGAGGTTCCGAAGCACAGCCCAGCCCCGAGAAGAAACCGGCAGGGCATTCATAAAGCTAGATCAAGCCACACAGCAGTATCTTCTGTAGCTTGGGGAACTGCTTTTGGCATTGAAGACAGACACTTTCCGTCAAATAGGATGAATGAAAATCACATTTCTCTTTTCTCTCTCTTTTCCCTCCAGGCTTATATTTGGCACCCTTTACCCTGCGTATTATTCCTACAAGGCTGTGAAATCGAAGGACATTAAAGAATACGTAAGTAGCACTGATTGGTGGGGTCCCGATGGTTGTGGAGAAGCGGGGTGTGAAGTAGTGGGAGAAGGAGGTTGCCCTCTGTGGTACGGGCACTGGTAGCAGGGCAAAGGAACCCCTCCTGTACTCTTTTTCTCATGAGGCTTGCCCTGCGTGGTCCAGGAGTCCTCCCCACGTCTGGACCCCTGTAGAACCACAGAATGGAAGGGAGGTATGGCAAGAGGAAATGGAATCAGGGATCAGAGGCCACCCAGGCTGCCACATACCACTGTGTGGCCTTGGACAAATGACCTTACCTCTCTGAGCCTCAGTTTCCTTGTCTGGAAAACACTGTGTAGACCACCGTTACTGGGAGATAGTCCGCCATGGGGGACAGGAGCTCAGGTCCTCCTGCCTCTGTGATTCTGGCAGTGATCCCTATTCCAGTTGTGTGATTTGAGTACCCCACGATTTAAACTCTGTTGCTTTATAAGCTTTTTGAGAACAGGGGCTGGTCATCATCTTTCATCTGATTCCCCAGCACCTAGCAGAGGGCTGAACATGTAGGAAGGGAAACCAGAGTACTTACGGGTTGGAGGATCGTATTATTGCTGGTTGGCACCATCACAGCCCTACATGTGCTGGGCACCTCTAGGCAGGAGAATCATCAGGCCACCCCTGATTGGCAAACACCTACGTGGGGTGGCTGATGAGGAAAGGGTGCCCCATCCCATGTAGGGCAGAAACGCAGGTCAAACTACAGAGGACATGAATTTGTGCATCAGGAGTCTGAAGTCAAGTGCTGGCTCTGACATTTGATGGATGCAATGCTGGACAAGAAGCTTAACTTCCAAGAGCCTTGGTTTCCTAATCGGAGGGGTGAATATCAGCAATCCTGGCCCTTAGTGTTGTGAGGGACAAAGGATCTTTACTTTTCTTTTACTCGGAAGTCACTTTGGAAGTTTGCCACAGGTAAAGAAATAAAGTGTATTTGAAAGTCACTTTCTTTCTCAGATTTTCCAGGATGTCTTTGTGATGAAAATCAGCCACCTCCCGGTCAGCTGCAAGTGGAACTCAACCCTCACCCCAGGCCCCATTTCCTCAGTTTCCCTGAGCTGCTTGTCTGGGCTTGCATCTGCTAAGCAGGGGATCCAGACAGGGGTGGGTTCTCTGGAGACTGGATCCCTGGTATATTCGAGGGAGTCTCAGAGTGTGAACTCTAAATAGCTGTTAAGTTGCAAGCACAGAACCTCATGATTCTAAATTGGCATGGCGCAGGGATAAAGCATGAGGTGGCCTCTCCCAAAGTCTCTCTCCTGACCCCTTCCAGCCAGCCAAGGGTACAGGGAAGCTGTGCCACGTAAGAAGGCATAATCAGGGTCACCGTGGTTCAGGGTCTGATCCTCCGCTTTGCAGGGACAGAAACTCAATTCTGTCAGCTCATCTGGGAGAGATCAGACCCTGGTAAATTGTTTTGCTTTGACCAAACTCACAGGAGCCTGGTTTATGACTAAAATGGCAATTCATTAATTTGGAATGAAAAATATAACTGACAAGCAGAGCAGCTATTTGTGTTGGCTAGAGAGCACGAGTTTTTCCCAGTAGGGCAAGCTTGAGAGTTAATATTAGAAGGTTTCTTGGTAAAAATTGAACTGAAAGAAAGGAACTGAGTAGTACGAGAAGAGATCTGCCTGCTTTTCCTGCACTTGCTCATGCGCACGCACACACTCACTCTCTCACACATGCTCTCACATGTGCTCTTGCACACACCCTCACACTCACACACACATGCTCTCCAACACTTTCTCACACTCGCATGTGCTCTCACACATTTTCTCACTCACACCCATAACTTGCTCACATGCTCTCTCACACTCACACTCACATATTCTCTCACACATGTTCTATTATACACACACACTTCTCACACTCACATGCTCTCACTCACTCCCATGCACTCTCACATGCTCTCTCATTCATACACACTCACATGTTCTCTCACATTCACATACTCTCTCACACATGTTCTCCCACTCATATACCCCACACACTTCTCATACCCACATGCTCTCTCACCCACTCTCACATAGTCTCACACACACTCTCACACATATTCTCTCACACTCATACGCTCTCGCCCACTCTCACACTCATGCTCACACACTCTCTCACACACTTTCATGTGCACTCTCACACACATTCACACTCACCATTACACTGACCCCTTTCCCTCATTTATACCAATAAACCCATTTGTCCAAGACAGAAACCTGGAACTGCCTTCAACTTCTGCCTCCCCCTCACCACCCAACCCCATACACACACCCAGTTGCTGACTGTGTCCGTCTCTAACCCCCTAATAGTACTTCAAACCAGGTCTCTCCTCCAGTGCTGCCACTCCCTTAAATGCGGTTCTTACCACGTTTTCCCTGGAATGCTACAATAGCCTACTGTATTTGTTTTTTATTGCCACTGTAACAAATTACCATGAACTCAGTGCCTTAAAACAACACAAAGATATTATGTCCCAGTTCTAGAGGTCAGAAGTCTCATGGGTCTCACTGGGCTAAAATCAGGCCGGGACACATTCCTTCTGGAGACTATAGGGGAGAATCCATTTCCTTGTCTTTTCCAGTTCCTAGAGGCCATCTGCATTCCTTGGCTCCTGCCCCTTCCTCCATCTTCAGAGCCAACGGGTAGCATCTCTGACCATTCTTTCATAGTCACATTTCACTTAGATGACAGCCTCTTGGTGACAGCCAAGTTCACATCACAGAAAAGCTCTGGTGAGGAAGGTGCTGCCGATGTCACCACCAGGGACACTGGCTGCCAGCTGTCTGTGCCTTTGGAAGAGTCCCTGCAGATTCAAAATCCTAAATACGAGCATTTGACTTTTCTAAGCCTATGTAACAGGCCTTGTTTTCCACAAAGATCCTCATGCTGGGAGACTCTCCCCAAATTAAAAGGTATTGGATGTTGGTAGTAAAAACAAATAAATATAGATATAGATCTATCTCTATTACAGTTACTTCTTTGGCTGCTCAACACCCACATTCACTCCTTAGCCCATATTTTGGCTTTAAAGAAACTTTCCAATGAGAATTCTATATGATTTATGTACTTGGCAAATCCAATTTTTTTCCAGCTGAGTCCAGCACCAATCCAGTATCTCTGGCAAAGTCCTCTCCTCCTCTGGCTCTGATCTTAATATTCAGCACTCTAAAAATTAAATTGTCAAGTGAACCATCACTGACATACCCCATATACTATATTAGGGAGAGAAAGAGAATACGTAAAAATAAAACTAGTTAAAATATTTAAATCTATACAGAATACAGAAAGGAAGAAAATATGGATAGAAGCTATAGTCCTTAGTCATGCAAGTAGTCATGAGTTCATAGCTGGTATTCATGTCTTTTGTTAAAAGATAAATTTTTTTAAAAGGGTAAAATCCTGACTCTTGTACAAAAATAAAGTTGACACATGTTGAAATTTTACTTAACTCATTAATTAATAAGGGAACCAGTAAGGTGTTTAAAAAAAACAACAACAATTCAAAGGAGACTCCAAAGAACAGATGTATCTGAGAAATCAGGAATGATTAAATATATTTACTAATAGATATTCAGCTGATTTTGGAGGAGGGTGGGGAGATCCATTGGACAAAGTTTATTTGCACCTCTATGGACAAAATCATTTGCATTGCAGTCAGTTTTCTATAACTTACAAAGTTGTAAAATAGCTCAAAGATATTGAAAAACAAGACACCTGTAGAATCAAGATAATTCAGAAGGATGCTCTGGGCAGCACCTAGCATTTTACAGAACATCCATTCCAAACTCTTTCATAATTTTTCCTACTACTTCCCTCTTCTACCATCTAATTCATGTTCCCTTTGTCTTCAGTCAGAGCTTTAGTGAATGGGGTTCCTTAATCAGGGGTGTGGCCTAAATCTTCATTTGTGGGCAATCTGGGACCTTAGTAATCTTGCCTCTGTAAGGTTGTAGTGATGATCCATTGACTTTTACCTCTGAACAAGGCGGTACTTACTCACACAAGTGATCACACTCAGATCCCCCCCACAGAGGATTCTTAACTCCCATCCACCCTCCTTCCTGCCACATTGTGTAGCAGCCACCCTGGTTCCCCTTGATAATCAGGATCAGTCCTTTATTATCTATTTCCTAGAGGCATCGTGGTCCTGAAATGGCCAGGTAGGAGTGTAGTTTCTGCTTTCATGTCATTGGAATCATTTTGTATCCCTGGTGAAAGCACCCATTCCTCAGGTACTAGAAGAATTAAAAAGCAGAACTCAGAGACTTGAAGATAAAAAACAAAAATGTTGTCAATCAGTTAGACCAGTGATTCTCAAACTTCAATGTGCATATAGAATGAATAGAGGATTTTATTAAAATGCAGATGCTGATCCATTATGTCTGGGGTGCGTCCTGAGATTCTACATCTCTAAGAAGCTCCTAGATGATTCCATCTCTCAAAAGCTCCTAGATGATTCCAATCGTGCTGATCCATGAACCACAATTTGAGTTGCAAGAAGCTGGCAATAGGCTTACCCATAAGAAACACCGCTCTCATTTCCTTGGTCCCTGAACCTTTAGGTTCTGGCTAAGCTGCAGAAGCATGTGTTAGTTACTGGTTCATGGAAGAAACTACATCCTCCAGGGCAGTGCATCAGTCACACAGAATGCTGACTCCCCCGCTGGTTCTCTTTCTGAACTCTCCTCAAGCTGTTGCAACACCCTTTAAAGCTGGCTGCCTCAAGGCAGTGGTGGGGGGGGGGGCACAGTAAGGTCAGAGACTCCCCAAAGTGTCAGCCTATTGTCTTGGATTTCTTTTGCTATTAAAGAAGGTCCTTGGTTAGAAGGAGTGTTGGGTGGCATGCATCAAAATGAAAAGGACACTGAGTCCACAACTTATTCTACAGCTGCCAGAAACATGGCAGCAGGAAAAGGAAGTCCGCATGCAGAATAAGTGAATATTCCAGAAGAGATTCTGCTGCCTTTTCTGTGAGGGAAGGGGCCTGGTACGATGAACCTGATCCCAGGAGCTTGGCTGGGGCCATGAGATATGGTACCATCATAGAGATGCTCGTGCCGCTACTGGTAACTTGGTCTGGGCAAGTGGTGGTTTGGGCAGGTAAGCCTTGGTGAGAGGGGTTCCACATTGCCAAGCCCACCTGCTACCTCTCTCCCTTCCACATGGCCACTGGTACATGAGCCCATTGAACATGCACTGTCATCCTGGGGAAAGTGTCTAGCTGACATCCACAGGGCTGGGCGTCTCATCTACTTGATTACAAAAGCCCCTTTTGCCACGGGGACCTTTTGGTGGGCAGAAGCAGAAGCCACCAGTATCTAAATTCCATGGGCCTATTCACATCATTTCCAAATCACTTCAACGCCAGTCTCTCCGTCTTGTCCCTTCCAAGTACCTCACCATCTAGCCAGTCCTTACCTGGTGTTTTAAAATGTCCCTGGGATTTGTTTTAATTGGATATGGTAAGGCATGCAGACACAGAAATGACTGTCATGAAGGAGGAAGTTCTTACAGTCTTCCCAGAAATAGGAGACACAGCATGCCATGGAGGGCCACATGGGGGAACACCCGGGTCTGTCAGGAGTCAGAGGGAGCCACACTCTTTATTGTGGTGTCTGTAGGAAAGTCAAAGCTAGGCAGTGTAAGCAGGTTTAGGATTGGCTACTTTGAATAATTTCAGCGGGCTCTGGGGTGATCAGGGCTGGGGAATATTGGCTCAACCTGTGAGAGCCCCATGAAAGAGGTCATTTAAGAGTATGGGCTCTGGACTGATCAGTTTGCCTATGAAAGGTGTGCTCCAGGGCACATCCTTTGCTATCTCTAAGACTTGGTTAGTCCTGGGAGGGGCAATCTCTCCCCAGCCCGTGAAGCCACAGATGCTAGAGCACCAAGAATACAGAAAATAAGAAAATACAGTTAAGATACCTGGTGACAGTGTAAAGGCATCACCTCAAGACGTTTCTTCCTGGCTAAGTGCACTGTTCAAAGTTCTGCCTGCAGGGGACTGTCGCTTTTGCTACTCTCTCTACCCCTGACTGCACAGTGGTCCACGGTGAGCTCATCCCAGCAGATGGTGCAGAGTCATCTGTAAACCAGGCTCATATTTTTTCTTTCTCAGTCATAGGCAAAGGTAATTCTCTGTGAGGCTGAAGCAGGGCTCAGATGCAAAAGAGAGTATGAAAGACTTAAGAAATATTAGTGTGGCTGGAGAGGTTAGGAGAGATAGGAGAGGGCCCAAAGGGGAGGTGAGGCTAAGGAGGTGACTACACCTACACCTACCTACTACCTCCCCAGCCATGGACAAGACCTTTTGCAGGCTGCTAGGAGCCCTGAGGGCAGAGTCTGATGAGCTGTGGGATCTCAGCCTGCCTCTGGGGTTCATGAAAAGTCTCCAGGCTCTGCCTCCCACCCTCTTGCTGTGGTTTAGGGTCTTGGCTTCTCTCTTATCTCCTCACTCCTGGATCCTGCCCCTGACCAGCTGAGAGGGACTTCCCAGTCATGCTCTGGAGTTGCTCCTGGATATTACTCCTTAAATCAGCCATAGCTTCCTCTCCTGATCCTGGATGCTGGCCTACCCAAGCTCCCCTTCATCTTATAGGAAGCGTTACATAGAATCCCTCAAACTTGGCAAGTTCTATTTCAAACCTTGGAAAAAATAGGCATTATTTGGTTTCTGGGTGGCATGATGGGGAAAACCATTTCCTGGTAATTTATTTATGATTTCCATCTCTGAGTCACATATTCCATTTACCCTGTTAGGCTCAGCAAATCATTCTCAGACCCTTCTTTCTGCATGACAGTATTTAAAGTGAAGGAGTGCAAGATAGAAACTTCTTTAGGTTAACACTTCAAGCCTCCTCTTTAGCATGGCTCCCTCATCTTTGTCCATAGTTTCAACCTCCTTTCTGAGATTTGGTCTTATCTTTTCAGTGACCTGTTAGGTATTCTTTGTGAATGTCCTGAACCCTCAGGCTCCCCTCAGCCTTATGGTGCTCAACCTCTTCTCCCTAAATCACCTCTTTCTTTACACTCTTGCTGGTGGGAGTGACTCCATATAACACTATGCCCCAACTTCAGTAAGCCCCTTTCCTCCTGTGTATACCCAGCCATCCATTCAGCAGGCACTTGTGGGGAACATTTGCCCTGCAAGCTGTCTAATTTTGCCTTTCTTCTCAAAAAGCCACCTAAACCAGTATTTCCCAAAGTATATTCTTCCTCAACATTTAAAAACCATCCTTTCTTTCCCATTCACAATGTCAACATTCTAATTGAGTCATTCAAAACATATTCCTTGAGTACCTACTATGTGCCAATCATTGTTTTAGGTACTAGAGATATGGTGATGTGCAAGAATAACTTGTTTCTACTCTCAGGGAGCTTACAGCCTAGTAAGAAAAGCATAGGAATAAACAGGTACTGTCAAAGCAGAGTAATAAGTGTTATGACAGGGAGCATGTATGAGACACTTTAAGAGGAAGAAAGGAGAAGGTACTTACCCAAACTTTGGACACTTCCTGGAGGAAATGACATTTAGGCTGAGATCTGAGGGCTGAATTCTGGAAGCAAAAGAAGAGGCACTGTTCAGAGAACTGAAAGAGGTTCATTATAACTGGAGTGAAAAATTCAAGAAAGTACTGGTGTGGAGGAGAGCTTTTATGGAGATAATTGTGGTTTTGTTTATGCAAGGACTTGCAAGCCAATTTAAGGAATTTGGGCTCCATCTTAAAAACAATAAGGAACTGCTGAAGACTTTAGGAAGAAGAATCATCAAAGTTGGATTTAAGAAGATCATTCTGAATGGAATATGGAAGACAATTAGTAAGGGGTCAGAGGTTTAGAGACCAAGCTAAAGGCTATAGTTCTATTTTATAGGAGATGTTCATGGTCTGAAGTAAGCAAATGACAGAGAGGATAGAGAGAAGAAGATAGGTTCAACAGGGTGGAAGTGACAGAACTTGGTGATGGATTGGCTGTGGTAGGTGAGGAATGCAGAGAATACATTCTAGAGTTAGAAGAGAATGTCTAGAACAAAGCCTTGTGGAGAATGTCTTGTCTAGAGTTAGAAGAGAATGTCTAGAACAAAGCCTTGTGGAGAATGTCTTGTCTAGAGTTAGAAGAGAATGTCTAGAACAAAGCCTTGTGGAGAATGTCTTGTCTAGAGTTAGAAGAGAATGTCTAGAACAAAGCCTTGTGGAGAATGTCTTGTCTAGAGTTAGAAGAGAATGTCTAGAACAAAAGCTTGTGGAGGAATTGAACCTGAGAAGTAGCCAGAAAGTCAAGAGGGAAACCAGAGCAGTTGTGGTGTTGGGGGAGCTTTTCAGGAAGTGATAGTTTCATATCCATCGGAAAGTCAAGCAAATCAAGTAAAAAAAAAAAAACCACAAAACTTAAAAATGGGTCTTGAAGTATGTTACAAAGTGGGATCCCCAGTGAGAGCAATATTAATGTAATGAATGCAGTGCACTGAGTAAGTGGGAGACGAGAAAGTAAACACTGCATGTATAGATGACTCACTAGACAAGTTTATAGCTAAGAGTTGTGTCAGGGAAAGGGATTTTTTTTTTAAAGATTTTATTTATTTATTTGACAGAGAGAGACACAGCAAGAGAGGAAACACAAGCAGGGGGAGTGGGAGAGGGAGAAGCAGGCTTCCTGCGGAGCAGGGAGCCCGATGCGGGGCTCGATCCCAGGACTCTGGGATCATGACCGGAGCCGAAGGCAGATGCCCAACGACTGAGCCACCCAGGCGCCCCAAGGAAAGGGATTTTTTATTGTTGTTGTCATTGTCCTTTTTTTGTTTTTAAATTTTTAAAGAGATTTATTTATTTATTTGAGAGAGAGAGAGAGAACATGAATGAGGGGGAGGGGAAGTGAGAGAGAATCTTCAAACAGATTCCCCGCTGAGTAGGAAGCCTGACCGTCACGGGGGGCTCGATCTCCTGATCCATGAGATCATGACCTGAGCTGAAACCAAGAGTCGGATGCTCAACCTACTGAGATACTCAGGCTCTCCATCACTGTCCTTTGTTTTTAATTGATGGTATTAGAGCATGGTTTGAATACTAAAAAGAAAAAGACAGTAGAGTAGGAATTCAGGCTCCTGGCTGTGTATCTGGATACCAGTGTTGGGAATTCCTGGATCCTGGGCCCCAACATGCCATGAAATGTACAGTTGGAAGGACCTTCTTTGCCCCCTGCTGGGGAGCCTGTTCTGCTGTAGCATGTGGTCTCTCAGACAGCAGTTGCTTTTGATAGATTAAAACAAGGTGGTTCCCAGGGGACAGTCTTGTTTTTCTGAATAAAGAAGACCTCTAAATAATCTGTTGAGACATATGTTTCAGAGTTACAAAGACAATGGGCATTCACCAGAGCTGCGTTTATTTATTTATTTTTTTAAAAGATTTTATTTATTTATTTGACAGAGAGAGACACAGCAAGAGAGGGAACACAAACAGGGGGAGTGGGAGAGGGAGAAGCAGGCTTCCTGCCAAGCAGGGAGCCCGATGTGGGGCTCGATCCCGGGACGCTGGGATCATGACCTGGACCTGCCTTTATTTTTCAAAGATATTTTTGCTGGGAGTAGAAATCTAGGTTGACTTTTTCTTTTTTCTTTCAGCACTTTAAATATGTTATTCCATTTTCTTTTGGTATTCATCATTTCTGACGAAAAGTCCTATTATCATTCCCCTGTATGTAATATGTTTTTCCCCCCTCTCTCTTAACATTTTCTTTCTTTTTCGGCAATTTTACTGTGATGTGCCTGGCTGTGGTTTTCTTGTATTTATCTTCTTTGGGATTTTCTGAGCTCCCTGGTTCAGTGGATTTGCTATTTTTGATCAATTCTGGAAAATTTCAGTCATTATTTATTCAAATAATTTTTCTGTCCCATTCTCTTTTCCTCTCCTCTGAAATTCCTATTCCATATATGTTAGACTGCTTGATGCTATTCCACAGGTATTGAGCCTCTCCACTTTTTTCCAGTCTAGATTTCTGTCTTACTGACTTTATTGTCTTCAAGTTCACAGATTTTTTTTCTTTTGTAGTATCCAGTCTGCTCTTAATTCTGTTCAATAATTTTAAAAATTTCAAATATTGTATTTTTCAATTTTAGGATATCTTTTGTTCTTTTTAAAGAGTTTCCTTCTTGGGCTCCTGGGTGGCTCAGTTGGTTAAGCATCTGCCTTTGGCTCAGGTCATGATCCCAGGGTCCTGGGATCGGGTCCTGCATTGGGTTCCCTGCTCAGCAGGGGGTCTGCTTCTCCCTCTACCCTTACCCACTGCTTGTGATACCTCATTCTCTCTCAAATAAATAAAATCTTTTTAAAAAAAGTTTCCTTCTTGGGGCACCTGGGTGGCTCAGTCATTGGGTGTCTGCCTTCAGTTCAGGTCATGATCCCAGGGTCCTGGGATCAAGCCCGACATCGGGCTCCCTGCTCCGCGGGAAGCCTGCTTCCCCCTCTCCGACTCCCCCTGCTTGTATTCCCTCTCTTGCTGTGTCTCTCTCTGTCAAATAAATAAATAAAATCTTTTTAAAAAATGTTTTCTTCTTTCTCTTGAAATCCCCCATCTCTTCACTCAATATGTCTACCTTTTCTTGTAGCTTCATTAACATATTTATACTTTTTCAAGAAAAATAATATTGAACCTGCCCCTGTGTTCTTAGGATAAGTGTCTTGTTAAGTGGTGACAAAAGAAAAATTTAGATTTTATATCCAAAGCTTTGTTAATAAGCTGTTATATATCTGTATATCTTTTTTGGTGAGGTGTCTGTTCAGATCTTTTGCCCAACTTTTAATTGGGTTGTTTATTTTTATTACTGAGTTTAAGAGGTTTTTGTATATTTTGGATATTAGTTCTTTATCAGATATATGTATTGGAAATATTTTCTCCCATTCTGTGGCTTGTCTTTTCGTTCTCTTACCAGTGTCTTGCAGAGCCGAAGTTTTTAATTTTAATGAAGTCCAACTTACCAATTTTTTTCTTCCATGGGTCATACTGTTGCTGTTGTATTAAAAAACTTATTCCCAAGCCCAAGGTCACCTAGATTTTCTTCTATGTTATCTTCTAGAAGTTTTATAGTTTTGTATCTTCTTTTAGGTTTATGATCCATTTTAAGTTAACTTTTATGAAGGATGTAAGACCAGTGTCTAGATTCATTCATTCATTTATTCACTCATTTTCTTATTTATTTACTTATTTACTTATCTGTTTATTTATTTCATGTGATGTCCAGTTGTTCTAGCACCATTTGTTGAAAAAACTATTCTTTCTCCATTGAATTACCTTTACTCCTTTGTCAAAGATCAGTTAACTATACTTATGGGGTCTATTTCTGGGCTCTCTGTTCTATTTGTCTTTTTTTTTCAAGATTTATTTATTTATTAGAGAGAGAGAGAGAGAAAGCAGGGGGAGGGGAGGCAAAGGGACAGGGAGAGAGAGAATCTCAAGCAGATTTCCCACTGAGTGTGCGGCCAGACATGGGGCTTAATCTCATGACCTGAGATCATGACCTGAGCCAAAATCAAGAGTCAGACACTTAACTGATTGAGCTACCCTGGCGCCCCCTCTATTTGTCTACTCTAAAAATAGATCTGTTTATCTATTCCTTAAAGCAATAACACTGTCTTGATTATTGTAGCTTTATATTAAGTCTCAAAGGCAGATAGTGTCAAGTCTACAACTTTATTCTTCTTCAGTATTGTGTTGGCTATTCTTGGTCTTTCACCTTTCCATAGAAATTTTAGAATCAGTTTGTTGGCATCCACAAAAGAATTTGCTGGCATTTTGAGGTGGATTGCATTGAGTCTCTAGATTGATCTGGGAAGAAAGAACTGACGTGTTGATAATACTGAGTTTTCTATTCATGAACATGGAATATCTCTCCACTTGTTTAGATCTTCTTTGATTTCTTTCATCATAGTTTATAGTTTTCCTCACATAGACCTTTTACATATTTTGTTATATTCCTGAGTAATTAATTTTTTTTTGCTGCTTATTAAATGGTATTTTATTTTATTTTATTTTTTTAAGATTTTATTTATTTAATTGACAGAGAGAGAGACAGCGAGAGAGGGAACACAAGCAGGGGGAGTGGGAGAGGGAGAAGCAGGCTTCCCACGGAGCAGGGAGCCTGATGCGGGGCTCGATCCCAGGACCCTGGGATCATGACCTGAGCCGAAGGCAGTCGCTTAACCAACTGAGCCACCCAGGTGCCCCTTAAATGGTATTTTAATTTCAAGTTCCAGTGTCCAGATATGTAGGAAAGCAGTTGACTTTTTTTTTTAAGATTTTTATTTGTTTATTTGACAGAGAGAGACACAGTGAGAGAAGGAACACAAGCAGGTGGAGTGGGGGAGGGAGAAGTAGGCCTCGACCCTGGGATCATGACCTGAGGCAAAGGCAGACATTTAACAACTGAGCCACCCAGGCACCCCAACAGTTGACTTTTTTAAGACTTTATTTTTAAGTAATCTCTACACCCAATGTGGGGCTCAAACTCACAACCCTGAGATCAAGAGTCAGATGCTCTACTGACTGAGCCAGCCAGATGCCCCTGACTTTTATATATTAACCTTGTATTCTGCAATCTTGCTACAAGGTCATGTTACATTCTTGTAAACAATGTTGAGTTTTGTTCTAGTATGTAGTTAAATTCTGTAGATCATCTTGACATTGTGGCAGTTAAGTTTTACATTTATTGGGGCAGGAGTATTTCAGTTTTGTCCTTAGTCTTAGAGCTGATCTCTTAGTCCTGGGATGTAATTTTTATTACTAAGATATGGCCTTTAAGATGTTTCAGTGAAAATTCCCAGATGTTTACCAAGCTCCTCCACTTGGCAAGACCTGAACTCTAAACTCTATTTCTACTACAGTGGGAAGAAACTAAATTTCTGCTTAACTTTTTCAGCTTTCCAACTTTTTTTTTTCCTCAGCCACCTTGGAGTATTTCCTGAGTCTGTGCAATTCAGGGGCCAGGCAAAGACTTGAAGGAATTTATATGTGAATTTTGGAGCCTGCCCCCTTAATAACTTCCCTCTCTGGGATTTTTTCCTTTTAATTTCCAGCTTCTCTAGCAGTCTCAGATTTCATTCTCCAGTTCTACAGACGTGAAGACTATGGGTTTCTTTTTGAGTTCTGTCTGTCCTATGATTTGCAGGCTGGGGATTGTCCCCAGCCACATCAACCTGGATCTATCCTGGTGTGGTTTCCTTCCAGTTTCTACCAGCTTTTGATAGCTTCCTAGTGCCTTCAAGGAGTTGTTTTTAAATATTTTGTTCAGAGTGTGTTATCATTGTTGGAGGGAGGGTTAGTCAAATGCCTTACTCCACCATCACCAGAAGCTAGAAGGAGCAGGCTAAGGAATTTGGACTTTATTCTGCAGGCTGGAAGATTTTAAATCAGGGAGTAGTTTGATAAGTTCTTGGTTTGGGGAGATTAGCAAAGGGGTGGTTTATAGGATGAGTTGGTGAGGGGGAAGCCAGGAGACAAAGGAAGCAGTTAGAAGACTTACAGTAGGGACACCTGGGTGGCTCAGTCGTTAAGTGTCCGCCTTCAGCTCGAGTCATGATCCCAGGGTCCTGGGATCGAGCACCCTCTGGGGCTCCCTGCTCAGTGGGGAGTATGCTTCTCCCTCTCCCACTCCCCCCCACCTCGTGCTCTCTCTATCCAAGAGGTCCAAGGCCTCTACTGGGGGAGAGAGGCAGTTGAAATGGAAACGGTTCGGGCACCTGGGTGGCTCAGTTGGTTAGGTGACTGCCTTCGGCTCAGGTCATGATCCTGGAGTTCCGGCATCGAGTCCTGCATCGGGCTCCCTGCTCAGCAGGGAGTCTGCTTCTCCCTCTGACCCTCCCCCCCCCCCATGCTCTCTCTATCTCATTCTCTCTCTCAAATAAATAAATAAAATCTTAAAAAAAAAAGAAATGGAAAAGGTTGGTCACATGGGAGAGATTAAAAAAAAAAAAGATCTAGTTTCTGTGAGGGGATGTGAGACTTTTTCACAGGAAAGCATTCCTAAGTGACCACCATTCCATTCCAGAAGGTCTGGTCTGATTAAAGTTCATTTCAAAGTATATCTCTGTTAAGGCCTGGAGAGTTTACTAACCTAGTATTAGTCTTGGTAAAATGACCTAACTGAATCCTGAGTCACTCCTGGTCTGCTGGTCTCCCTGGCTCACGTGAAGGCTACAGATAGTCACCCAGGATCTACTTTGACTTTGAGCCTGGGTTATTTGTGGAAGCATCCTGTTTGCTTCCAGCCCCAATGTCTGGAGTGGAACTGGAAACAAGCTGTGGAAGGACAGGGAGAAGGGGTTATAAATGCAGGATACACTGCCTGGACATGCCTCAGCATCCACTGTCTGAGCTTCTTGTTCTTGATGTTGGGCAGCCAGCCATTTATCCTTGACCTTTTCTACTAGCTTTGTTGCTTTCTCTTTCAACAGGTCAAATGGATGATGTACTGGATTATATTTGCACTTTTCACCACAGCAGAGACATTCACTGACATTTTCCTTTGTTGGTAAGTACTCCAGGACTTGGGACTTTTCTTTTTTTTTTTTTTAAGATTTATTTATTTATTTTGAGAGAGTGAGAATGAGAGAGAGAGAGAGAGAGAGAGAGCACATGAGGGGGGGAGGGTTAGAGGGAGAAGCAGGCTCCTCGCTGAGCAGGGAGCCCGACGCGGGACTCGATCCCGGGACTCCAGGATCATGACCTGAGCCGAAGGCAGTCGCTTAACCAACTGACCCACCCAGGCGCCCCAGGACTTGGGACTTTTCAAGGGAAGATGTTGCCTAGTATCATTGGAGAGGTGGGAAGGGCCCAGAAGCAGTCTCAACCTTACTTCAGAACAGAGAAGCAAGTGCAGGGATGTTAACTGGGATAGTTTTAATAAATTAATTTATAAAGTTGCTCTTCAAGTAAATATTTGTTCAATGACTTTATAAGAGCAGGTATTGTTCTTATAATGATATAATCATGGACAAAATAAATACAGTTCCTCAATTAATATAGTTGGCAAGGAAGTATTCATATATCAAAAAAAAAAAGGAAACAGTACACACAAGTTTCCCTTTAATAAAACTAGGTTTCTCTCAAACACCATTCACTCTCACCGTAACTCCTATTCACAATTGTGTATACTTTTAACATATTTATGTGTATATATGCATGCATACATATACACATATTTTTTCTTTTTTTAAACAATGGTATTATAGTATACATAACAGTTCTTATTTTGTTTATTAGATTTATTTTTAAAATACTTTCATGTAAGCATAAGTAGATCTACCTATTTTTTTACATGGCCACATGGAATTTCATGGTATAGCTGGACCATAATTTATTTAATCAATCCCCTTTTGATGGAAAATTTTTTTCCTTATAAACAATGCCACTGTTATAGCAATGGAGCAAGTAAAAACTATAAGCTATGTCCATGTATTGATATATTGCATCTTTTAAGGTGAAAGAAGCTGTGAATAATATATAGCAGCTTGTTTCTATTCAAAAGGCCTGAGTTTCTCTGTACACATGTGAATGTATACTAAAAGTAGTTTGGAAATACCCATCCGTTAACCAGAGTTATTTCTGCAAGTTGGAATCATGGGGTTGGTTTTGTATTTGCTGTGTTGTATGAATGTTTTACCGTGATCAGTTATCATCAGAGAGAATAATAAAAATATTTCCATTTAGGAGAAGGCCCTTACCCAAAGAGGATCAATGTGAACTTACCCTCCAGAATATCATAGGCCAGAGATGACACCTGAATACCACTTCTGTGAATCCGGTTTTGGATCAGTGGTTTTAATGCCCTTAATATGTAGTTTTCCCCCCAAAGGAGGCTGGCTTTCATCTCCACTGGGAGAAATAGATGTCTCAGCTATTGTGGCCTCAAGCTATAGGGAAGAAATGTGGTTCACCTAATTTAATATGTTGGTGCCATGCGCCCAGATAAACAACAGACTCAGGATGGGGCTGAGTCTCCAGGAGTCTCCAGGAGTGGAGAAGGAACTCTGCTGAGCCATCCTTTGTCTTCCCCAGGCCGCAGGGGCTGGTACTAGGAGTCAGACCCCATATTGTGCAGAGCTGTGTTGGGGAGGTTCCTGCTCCCCACGTTGATGAGGAAAACAGACCAGGCCCAGTAAGGACTATGTCGTCAGTTAAACATCATGACCAGTCCTCATGTCCTCCAGTCTTCCCTCTGAACAATGTCCTGTGTGTGGCGCTGGGTGGCCTCTTGCTGTGCCCCCATCCCTCCTCGTGAATATCATGGGGGAATAGTGTTAGTCTTACGAGCTCCTTCTCAGGGATATCGGCATTTCTGTCTCACTGCTTTTGGCTAAGTGGAAATCTGGTCTAATGATGGATGTGCCCTCCCTGGTAGCTGGAGTATGTTTTTACTCATGGCCCTGGAACTTTCGAGTTTCATACTTAATAAATGCTTATCAGCTATTTCTGGAGTTGATTTGATTTTGATTTTGATTTTGGGGAAGTGTATGAGCTTTCCATTGCTGCCATAACAAGTTGTCACAAATTTAGGAGCTTTAAAACAACAGAAATGTATTATTTTAGTTTCCATGAGTCAGAAGTCCTGGTAGAATCAACTGAGTCCTCTGCTCAGGGAACCATGAGGCCAAAATCAGGGTGTCAGCCAGCCTGGCTTCTTATCTGGAGACTCTGGGGGAGATGCCACTTCAGGCTCATTTGGATAATAGGCAGAATTCAATTCCTTGTGGCTGTAAGACTGAGGTCCCCATTTCCTTGACATGTGCCTCCCACTTCAGCTTCAAGCCAACAGTGGCATGTCAGATCCTTCTCATGCTTCAGATCTCTGCCTTCTGCTACCAGCCAGAGAAAGAACTCTGCTTCTGCTTTTAAGGGATCATGTTATTAGATTAGGCCTGCTCCCAATAATCCAATATAATTTTCCTATTTTAAAGTCAGCTGATTAATAATCTCAATTACATCTTCAAAATCCCCTTTGCCATGTGAAGGGAACATACTTGTGGGAGTAACATCAGGATGTGAAGGTCATGGGACCAAAATTCTGCCCACCAGCAGAGGGCCTCTGATACCTGGTGTTTGGGTGCAGTCCCCCTCTTCCTGATCCACGTGGAGGCCTCATCTGGCCCATCTTAGTGGGTGCTGTCCAGTGGGTTAATGTATGGGAAGTGAGGGTCTTGTCCATCTTCTGCAAGGAAGAGGTTGGGAACCTTCCCTGCCTGGTTTAGCCCACAGCCTGGTCATGCCCTCAGCCTGCTTTCTCTTTCCCCGCAAACCTGCAGGTATTACAGGTCAAAGTTGTCTTTGGGCAGAGTCTTCCCACTCCTTCCTCCCTCTTGCTCTGGGAATGGCACAGAACAGGCTGACCAGACAGACAGAGCCCTATTCCTCTCCTTCCAGGGACACGGAGACCAGCTCGGCGGCTCTGCACTCTCTTTATGAGAGCGAGAGAGAGATTGAAAGATTGAGACAGAGACAGAGAGAGAGACTGAAGCTTCTGTTATTCCTGGAAGCACCTTCTGGCTTCCTGGGAAGCATCTTTAACTTTGGTTCACTTCCAGGATTGGAGATTGCCCCTCCCCTTTCTATTCCCTCCCTCCTCACTCCTCGCTCACCCCCACTGCCCTCTTTCCCCCACTCCCCCAGGGCAGTTCTCTCTTCATAGTTAACTTTTTAAAAACTTTCTATTGAACATAAACAGCAGTCCTATATGGTCACAGGAGACAGGATGGTGGCTTGTCTACAATATCCATAGGCAATTTCACTTAGTTTTTTAATATTTACAAAACACTATATCACCTGGCAAAATGAAATTGAAACAATACACTAAAAAGTAAGGCCCTCCTCCCCCAGGCCTTCATTCTCTCTCCTCTCCCCAGGGATATGACTGTTAAAAGTTACTTGTGTTTTCTCCCAGAAATTTTCTGCACACATTAATTGCATGTGTTTTGACAATTTCATCACGTGTCCAAACCTCTTAGGAAACAGTTACCCCCTAGGGAGTGTGAAGGCATAACATCAGAAGGGTGGGAGCCTGCACCTCCCCCGTGCACCGTGGGGCTGTGCACCTGTACCTGGGGAGGCTGATACATCCTAGAGGTCAGGACAGTTTCAAGGGCTTATCATTAAGGAATGAGCAGGGTTCTTCTCCACTTCTTGGGTGAAGGCTGGGTGGTGGTAGGTCAGGTGGAAGGTGCCTTGGTAGGTGGTGATAGCATTGGTAGAGCCAAGCAAGCCTAAGGCCTCTGGGAAGTACAGGGTCTGAGTGGCTCAACTGGGAGACCCTTATGATACCTGACAAGGGCCTGGTCCTGGGGTGATGATTCCAGGGACAGTTTGAGATCATCCCCCCAAGTATACTGTTGTGTGTGTGTGTGTGTGTGTGTGTGTGTGTGTGTGTGGTGGGGGAAGTGTGGTGTGGGAAAGGGATTATATTATCAGGTGTGTTTGGGGGGGTGCTAAAGGAGTCCTGTATACCCATATGATTGTATATCTTAGGTGTCTGAAGTCTACTACTGATAATGTTTTTGCTTTTGGAAAAGGAACTAAAGGTCTGGGATGGGAAGAAGACTCTTTGTTGTATACTCTTTTGGATATTTGAATTTTTAAAATGTTATGCAGGTATTACTTATTAAAAAACATCTTTTACATAAGCAATAAAAGTGGTGCCGTGTGATAGATCCCTTGGGATTATGTGTGTATCTTATACTGATGCCTGAGCTTGCTAGATTCATTTGCTTTCCCCCTGGGATTGGTAAATAGTTGTTTTCAAGACAAAATTTCCTTCACTATTAATCACTGGAGGGTTCCAGTGTAGGAGAATCATGCCTCTGTTCCTTCAGCCTCTTCTCTGGGGTGACTGTGAAAATTAAACAGTCTTGACATGACAGTGTCCTGGAGTTGCTGAGGGAATATTTTTTTTCCTTTAAATTTTTTTATTGTTATGTTAATCACCATACATTACATCATTAGTTTTTGATGTAGTGTTCCATGATTCATTGTTTGTGCATAACACCCAGTGCTCCATGCAGAACGTGCCCTCTTTAATACCCATCACCAGGCTAACCCATGCCCCCACCCCCCTCCCCTCTAGAACCCTCAGTCTGTTTCTCAGAGTCCATCATCTCTCATGGTTCGTCTCCCCCTCCGATTTACCCCCCTTCATTCTTCCCCTCCTGCTATCTTCTTTTTTTTTTCCTTAACATATATTGCATTATTTGTCTCAGAAGTACAGATCTGTGATTCAACAGCCTTGCACAGTTCACAGCGCTCACCATAGCACATACCCTCCCCACTGTCTATCACCCAGCCACCCATCCCTCCCACCCCACCCCCACTCCAGCAACCTGCTGAGGGAATATTCAGGAAGAGCCTGCCAGAGGCAGAAGGCAGCCGACCGGGACCTCGATGAGGAAAGCAGAGTGGGTAGAGCTGCTGATTTGGGGTTCTGTGTGAGAGTTGAAGGCTCTGAACTGACTTGCCAGAAATTGCTCTTTATTTTCAGCTGCGTTATGAGTGGGAGGATTTACTTTTCTGAGTCTTCAGGCTAGCACAGGTGTCATTTTCCCTCAGAGCATCATGTGTTAAGGGTACCCGCGATGTTTTAATCAGGTATGGTAAGACACATAGACTCAGAAATGGCTGTCTTGAGGGAAGAAGTTTGTTAAACTCACAGATCCCTAGAAACAGGAGGCACAGCAGGTCAGCCAAGAGGCAGAGGTAGGAAGTGTGGGCAAGAAGCTTTATGGTGGTTTCCATGGAAGGAACAGGCGAGGCAGGGTCAACATGTTAGGGATCAGCTTGTCTGGATAATTTCAGTGGGCTCTGGGGTGTTGGGGCTGTTGCTTGGTGGCCGGTACCTGGCCCTGGGGTGATTAGAGCAGCTGGAGAGTGGCCCAGAGTGTGAGAGCTCATAAAGGAGGTGTTTGGGCCCTGGGCTCTGGATTGGTTGGTTTGCATATGAAAGGCTTGCTTGTGGGCACGTTGTTTCCTATCTTTAGGAATGGCTAACCCAGGGAGGGGCAGTCTCTCCAGAGTCAGGAAAGTCCCATGATGCCAAAGCATCAGAATAAAGAAAATAAAAAACACGGTGTTAGTACACAGCAGGACGGCCAAATATCGTTGCACAGGTTGTACATAGCACAAGGTATCTGGCCAAGGTGGCAGGTGGGGCTGAAATTCAAATGAAGCCCCGTTCACTAGTCCCATGTTCTCAGGACTGCATCCAGGTGAAGGGGCTGGCTTTTTCTTACACATACAAAGGCACCACGTGGGCTGGCAGAGGCCCATTCTGACACTTGTCTCAGGTTGCTGTTCTATGTCATTTGTGATTATTTGATCAATCTCTGTTTTCCTGCTTGGACCATCAGTTCCAAGGATGTGAGACACTCTTATCTGAAAGAGAGAAAAGAGAGCAGGGATCAGGTCTTCTTTATTCACCATTGTGTCCTCAGGGCTCAGCACAAGCTGACACGTGTTGGTGCTGGTAAGTGTTTACATGATGAATAAATGAATAGTACATAGGACTTCTGACTCCAGAATTGTAGGTTACTTGCACCCTGAACTCTTCTCTTGGCACCAAAAAGATCAAGTTCTGTTCACCTGCCTAGAATTGATTAGGGTGAGTAGCATCCTCTTTGCTGGCAAGAGTTGGACTCCTTTCCCTGCCTCTTTTGGGACCAAAAAGACAGCCAAGAAGGGGAGACTTTTTATTCTCAGTCTGGAGATTCTCTGTCAGCTCCTCCTTATTCTAAATCCTCCAGGGGTTTGTGCCTTCTTGGCCACCGGGGAAGAGTGAGTGACTAGGTATAGGGCACAGAAGGCCATGGCCTTCTGAACCTGCAGGCTGTGGCTGGAGCCCCGGCTCCAACCTCAAGTGGAACCCTGCAGGAAGCCCCAGGGGTGCCAGGCATGGCCATAGGGTGATTGCTGGAGAGAAGCTGGATCCCTGGCTTGCTCTGACAAAAAGAGAAAACAAGAACCTGCTTTCAAAAGAAGCCTTGGTTGTGGGGGCGGGGGTGGGGGAGGGACTGTTGCTGGCTAGTTCACTCAGTAGAGCTTGTGACTCTTGATCTCGGGGTTGAGTTTGAGCCCCATGTAGGGTGTAAAGATTTTTTTTTTTTTTAAGATTGCTTTAAAAAATAAAATCTTAGGGCACCTGGGTGGCTCAGTTGGTTAAGCGTCTGCCTTCGGCTCAGGTCATGATCCCGGGGTCTTGGGATCGAGCCCCACATCGGGCTCCCTGCTCAGTGGGGAGTCTGCTTCTCCCTCTGATCCTCCCCCCTCTTGTGCTCTCTCAAATAAATAAAAATCTTTAAAAAAAATAAAAAATAATAATAAAAAAAATCTTAGAAAAAGGAAAAAAAAAAAAAAAGGAGGCCTTGGGCTTTAGCTTTGTGTTTACACTTCACCGGGGGCCCGCAGCTATGTGCGGGCCGGAGAGGTGTCTGTGCTGCTGGGTCTCGGGGCCGTGTTGCCGAGAACCTAACCTAACGTGTATTTTCTCATCTCTCCCCAGGTTTCCATTCTATTATGAACTAAAAATAGCATTTGTAGCCTGGCTGCTATCTCCCTACACAAAAGGCTCCAGCCTCCTATACAGGAAGTTTGTACATCCCACGCTGTCTTCAAAAGAAAAGGTAATTTATGCTGCTCAGCCTTTCACTCCTTCCAGCAAGTAAAAAATTTAAAAAGCGATCAGTAAAAAGGACAGAGTGTTTTATTGTAGGAGACCCTAGAATGTCTCTTATTTGCCTCCAACAATTTGTTCCTTCTAATCTTTTTTTTTAATGTATTTTTCTGACATGTTTAGAAATTGTGGTGAAATCCTCAAAAAGATGTTATGTATCATTACTTGTTGAAAACCATTTCCATAAATTGAAACAAAAGACAACAAAAGATTCACTCATAATTCAACTCCCCAAACTGAATTTCCTTCCTTTCAACATGCTCAGCTCCTGTCCTTTTATAGATTGATTTTTACATGGACTATTAAAAAATACTTTTAAAACATACCATAGGAAAATGGAAGCATAAAGAGATTAAATGACTTGAACTAGTGCCCAGATAGCTACCGATAGACACTGGAAGATAAAAAATGTCTTGTACAGTGTTTGCTTTATTGTTCAGTGATAAATATATGCCTACCAGTGGAATCCCTGCTATTTTGGTAATTATCAGTTGGTAAGTACTAACGAGAGCAGTCATAAAATTTGTTTCATGGCTATTTACCTTTTGTATTTATTTTGCTTCGAACTACTTCACAAACATCTTTGCAAGGAAAATATAGATTTGTCTAATGCCAGAGATGGGAAAAACAAGACAGGGAAAAATTGCAGGAAAGGGTCAGCAATAACTGAGAATTCAAGTAAGAATTACAACTTATATCTCTTGAAAAGAAATTTAATTCAAGCTACTTATAAGATAATGGCACTGTCTGTAAAATGATTTTTTGCTTAACATCTCTGCTGAACTTAATTTGCTGGATTTGCTTTCACTGGATTGTTCTTTTACCTCTGTCTTACTAGTTTGCTTTGATAACTTTGTTTTTTATGCATAAGTCTATAAATCTTTCTTAAAATAAAATTCTAAGTGTACCAAAAAAACCCCCAAATACCAAAAAACGATAGAAACACTTAATATAGGTACAATATTTAAATTCTGAGATCTTAAGTTTGTTTGCACATAACCCATTTGTACTTGATCTTCATAAAGATTCATGAACACCACAGTACATAGAGATTAATTTCTTCTTTTGACTTATTGTCTTAGAATAAGTTGCCAAGAGCAGGATTATTGGGTCCAATATTGTATAATTCATTAATTATATTACATGATCTTCTAAACTGATTGGGATATGATTTTTAACATAAAATAGGAGCACTGTAGATGGCTTTATGTATAAATTTCTATTGTTTCTGAAAGCTGAGTACTTTGGACTTCTTGGGGGAGGTTTTAGGGGAACATATTAATTGGATGAGCAGACTACTATAGACATTTCTGAGAACCCTTTTAGGAACTAGGATACAGCACTGCCTATCTCAGAAGGGTGGGTTTTGAGGAATGGGATCTCTCTCTTGACCTGGTTGTCAAATCCCTACTCTTGGCACTTCCCTTTCCCCAGATGCTGGGCTTACCCTGAAGCCACCAATGTCATTTCCATTGAAGTGAAGGTGACTGACTCTTAGAAGCTGCCAAGAATCCCTACCAGAGTCAGTCAAGGGTCACAATGAAAACTTAGTGTGGTGACTTCCTGGGGAAGTCTTAAACAAGGAATGCACAGGGGTTGACTGTTGCACTTGATACCTCAAAGCAAAGGAAATGCACTGATGTACTGAACTTCAAATGAGATCAAGGCCAAGTGTCATTGTATTACTGAACTCTGAAATGAGCTACCGTGATGTACAAAACAGCTGTTCTTAAAACAGTGACAACAAAGCAACCCAACCCAAACAAACAAAAAGAATAAGCCAGAGTTGATGCAAATTTGAAGTAAACCACTGTTTTGGTCCCTGAAGGAAAGAGACTTCAATCCTCTTTCCAACCTCCCCCCCGACCCTGGGGATATTGTTGGATGACTTCTCATTTCTGCTTTTATTTCATTATCTGTAAAATGATCTCCCTTATCAACAAAAATAGCACTATCTCTTTCTGTGTCCTCATCTCTCCCCTTGATACCTACGTGGGAGGGATTTGGATATAGTATGAAATAGCTACAGAATAGTAGAATTTCAGAGCTGCCAGGGCCTGACCCCCCTTGAGATAGGAAGATGACAGTGGTTCTCACTTATTGAAACCAGCCACTGTGTTAGATGCTTTTCTGGAATGGTCTCAGGTAATCCTCACTGGGCTCCATGAGTTAGGTACTGTCACTGTCCTCATTTTTCAGAAGGCCTAACACTTGCCAAGGCCTGACAGCCAGTTAGTGGCAGGTCTGAGGTTAGATGCTGGATTCTTGGTATTCTCTCCACCTTCAGTTCCTTCAGTGTCTTAGAGGGTGGCTATGTGTAGAATGGCAGGATCGTCCACATCCAGGACCCCTGGCGCCTTCCTGGAAGGTTAGAGGACTTTAGGAACAATCCTAGGGTATTGCTCGAAGAAAACCTTCCCGGATCAGTAAGTTGCTGTTTTTTTGAAATTCCTCTTTCACTTCCCTGCATCTCTTCCATTTCCCTCCCTCCTCCTGTCTACCCTCCCCGCAAACACACACCCCAAAGTGCCTATGACTTTTCAGTCCCAGCGAGAATCCGTGATTGGGCAAGCTGCCAAGCCCAGTGCTCAGAAGGGAGGAAAGAACAGAGCTTTATTTGAACCTTCCAACTCAGTGTGCCTCTGTTTATCCTTCAACAGGAAATTGATGATTGCCTGGTCCAAGCAAAAGACCGAAGTTACGATGCCCTTGTGCACTTTGGGAAGCGGGGCTTGAATGTGGCAGCCACGGCAGCAGTGATGGCCGCTTCCAAGGTACTGTGTGTGTGTGTGTGTGTGTGTGTGTGTGTGCGCGCGCACGCATGCGTGCGGGGGGGGAGGGTGTAGCCTGAGCACCACAGCCGCGTGAGCACCACCACCCCTGCAACCCGCCCTCCCACCCTGCTCATCACCCATGCAACTTGCATAGGACAGGCTCAGGACCAATCAGTGGTTCCTCATCTTTTGGGGGTCCCTTTGAAAATCTGATGGAAAAATTGGTGAATCTTACCCCCAGAAAATTGTGCACACGCACACACGTGCACACACACACATACATGCTCACACTCACAAATGATGTGTGCAATATTAAGAGGTTCCCAGAGCTCCTGAAACTCATGATGGGTCCCAGATTAAGACCTCTGAATTACTTGGAGCTTAAGCCTGGGGGAAAGATGAAACGAAAAGGGAGGGAGTGAGCTCTTCTCTGCAGTTTCCCAGGGTCACTGGGAGAGACCCCTAAACTCAAAATATAGCCAGGTGGGGAGATGACCTGAGTGAGTGGGTGGCTCTGCGCACACGTGGCCCAGCCGACCCAGGGGGAGGAGCCCTGGGTCCCAGAGGAGGTGAGTGGTTTGGACATGGAGGAGGAGGGTGTGTGTAGTAGCAGCAAGGAGAGCTGGAAGAGGTTTGAAGTAAACACTGGTTGCGTGGGACATTGGGATGTAGACCTCACTTCCTTCTCTTTCCATCCAGCCCCCTTCATGTCCTCTGTGGTCCTTCCTAGCTTCCTCTAACATCACCTGCTCCTTGTCGTTGTGCCAGTTTCTCATTGTGGGCTCAGCCCTGAAAAATTACATTGGTAGACACTTCCCCAGAGTAAATCCAGCAGATTCCCTTGTGTTTCCTGTTGACAGTCTTTACCCCCAGTCCAGATGTGGAGGAGGGGGTCTACTTTCAGCTGGGGGTGGAGGAGAGGCAGTTATACTAATGTTTGGGAAGACACACTGGCTGGGAGGTGAGTTGTATGAGCGAAGGGAAGCTGAGCTGTATGAACTAGGTGGTGACTGCGGGTTTTAGGCAAGTGGGGGCAGAGTTGTGAGAGGTTTGGAAGAGGATGTTTGATACCGACCTTGGTGCTCCATGGGCTCTGAGTGGATGGTTGGATGGAGCGTGTCGACAGGCAGCTGGGTCAGGGGGCCGAGCCTGGTTTTCTGTGCCCTGAACCAAGAGAAGCACATTAGGAGCATTTCTGGAAGAAAGACTTACCCCTTGGGGCTGAGCGTTTGTTTGAAAAGTACCATCCACCTGAAGTCAAGGAGTTCTGCAGACGAAGGCTGAGAGAGAGAGAAGGAAACCCAAAGGGAATGATTCCTATTCAGAGAAGGACCAGCTCCTTCTATAAAACAGAACTGTAGTGAGGTGTCCGCCCTCCAATAGCTGCTGGCAAGGTGATGGATCCCAGTGAGTATCTTTGGAGGGGACGTTCCGTTTTGGTATCCCAAGGAGATGTATCAGGATTTACAAAGAGCAGTGAATGCCAAGATCCTTCTGTTTGAGATGTAACCATTTTGTGCTTTTATTTTTAAGCTGAAAGATAAGAGAACTCAGAATCGCTAAATTCTTAATTCATCAGGCCAACTTTGCAACACAAAGCTACAGAAACCTTCTCTCAGCCTGTCTCTCTACCCCATCTCTTCTGCTTCTGAAGCCTGAAGGAAAATGGGTTACTGCTCTTTGCTCCGCTCAGTCACAGAGCGTAAATGTGATGTATTTATCAGGGTGGCTCAGTATGGGTCTCCCGGCCATTCAGCAGCGTGTGTGTAAATTTTATTCTGATGGTAATTCTGTAGGGCCATCCTTTTCCAGGTCTGCCTCAAGCTGGAGCCTCCAGAGTCTTGATACCATCTTGGCCAACCACTGCCAGCCCCTCAGACCACCCGGGGAAGCCCGTGGGCCCAGGCCTCTGGCCAGGCACCTTACAACAACTAAACGCGGAAGAAGCTCCAGACAGTCTGAAACTTGCCTCAGGAAATAACTGCTCATTAGTTCTTTCTAGTTGTGCTACAGTAGTGAGGGATGCCCGCTTCCTGTTGAATTTGGTTTCAAATGGGAACGTTTTCTGCCTTTTGGGGGCTTTGCTTTTCCTCTCTAAACATAAATATCTTGAGAGAGAAAACACATCTTCTCTTCCAAAAATAATGCCCTCTATTTTTGAAACTGATGTGTACTTAAAAAGAAGTAAATCCAATCTGGCTGAGGGGTAAATCTGTGGTTTCCAGAGCAACAGCGGATCACTCCAGGCAGGGGTCAAAGGATGGTGACTCACCAGTGAGTCCAAATCTGGCTTTCATGTCCAAACCACCTGGGAAGCTTTGTTTTCATTTTTTAATAGATTCTCCGATGTGCTGATTCAGAATCTCAGGCAGTAGGCCCAATCTCTATTTTTAACAAGTTCCCCAGATAATTTTTAAACAGCCAGCTCTGTACAGGTCACTGCCTGAGGCCCCTTCCAGAACCAGAAGCGCACAGGTGATTAGGGTTAGAGCACTTCATTTGAACATTCCTGGGATGCAGAATTAGCTTCTTAGACGTGTTAACGTTGAAAATGAGAAAGTGAGGTGTGTGTGTTTCATTTCCTTAAAACTTCATGCCAGTTGGGAAATATTATGGTGGGAAGACAAATTCCTCTCCCTCTTTGTAATGCTCCAAAGAGCCTAGCACAGTGCACTGCACCCAGCTGAGCCCTGAACAACCTTGGGATTCCCCTGGGGGGATAGAGCAATTTTGGGGGGGGGGAAGACAGCCTGCCAAGTCACCCATGACTAGGGTGACCATATACGTTAATGTCCAAACCAGGTCACATCTGAGAGGGAAAGAGGTGCTGGAATAATTACACCAGGAATAGGTATACATGAGGCCTGTCCCAAGCAAACCGGGACTTAGGGTCACCCTACTCATGGCTCCATTTAACAACTCTTGGGCCCTGCCTGTGTCCTCCTGGAAAACACCCTCAACTCACAGATCCGTTCTCACTCTAAATATCTACCGCATTTGGCCAAATGGACACACAAGAGAGTGTGAGGTAACTAAAAGACTGTCTCTTACTTCAGACAGATTAAGGGTCAGGTGCCTGGATGAGGGCTCACTCCTCCCCTGTCTTCTGCTCTTTTTTCCATCCTTTGAAGGCTCCCCAGAGGGGAAGTATGGAACTTCAAAGATCTTTTAGATACTTTTGTTTCTTTCCTTTTTTTTTTAATTGAAGTGTAATTGACATGTAAGATTACATTAGTTTCAGGTGTACAACATAATGTGGACACAATTGGAGTTAATCCCCTTTTTTTTCTTGTAATGTTGAGCCCTGTCCCTCAAAAAAAAAAAAAAAAAAAGAATGCATGGTTTTTTCATCATCAGGAAGAGTGAAGAAACTTTGTACACCATATTGTACCAATGTAAGCTATTCTTAATGTTAACATATTTTATCTTAGAACTGGAAGAACAGAAACAAGACAATTACACATGGGAAAGTCCTCCCCAGGCCCACTAACCCCCTCCCACTCCTAGTTTCCCCCAGGGTCTCATCCCTCTCTCTGGAAGCATGGGTACATCTTTTCTTTCTATGAAAACTGCTCTCTCTCCTCCCTGAGGACACCCTTCTGAGGGACCATCTGTCTAAACGTCCCTTGTCTCTGAGTTGGCTCTGCGCCTAGATGTGGGGTGTTTCCTAGCTGGTAATTCCAGCCAGAGGGAAAATTGAGCCCCACATTTTTTTTTTTTTAAGACTAGAACTAGAAATCTCTCTCTCTCCTTAAAAATAATACTCTAGAACCGGTGGAAACACAACCTCACACACAAGAGAAACCATAGTAAGAAAAACCAATTGATCAAAAGTTGGAAAATGGTGAGGCGTCCAAGGCCACCCTATGGTTCTTGAACTTGGAAGCACATGATAGGTTTCTTCTACCTGCCCGGTTCTTAGACCTGGTAAACCAGCCTTGCTTTTTATTTGTCTCATAACTTGAAAAATAATGTGGTTTTACTCCCCCTAGAGATCCTATCCCTAGAACAGTTCCACTGGTACCCATACCATTGGTAAAGTCACCTGGTTAAAACACTGCTCCGGGTAGTGCTGACATTCTGTGGATTCGGGATTCTTCTGCCCCAGATTGTGTGTGGGCTTTTCTCCCTAGAATCTAGTATTTCCTATTATATTGTTAGCTTCTGGAGATGAGGGGCTCTAGATTCTTTTCCTTTGTTTCTTGCTTAGGAAAAAAAAAAAAACACAAAAAGCAGAATAAAGATCCAAACAGTGCCTACTTGTTTAGTGTTCTGCGCGCATAGCTACTCATCAAGCCTTGCTGATTGATCTGAAGGATAAACTTTTTTGATTCTCTAGTCCTGCTCTACACAAGCAGCTCTTTACATCTGAATTAATTAGAAGCAAGTGCATTTAAAATGCAGTTCCTCAGTCATACTAGTCGCATTCCTAGTCCTCGGCGGCCACGGTAGCAGGTGGCTGGCACGGACACAGAACGTTTCTGATGTCACAGAACGTTCTCTTGGGCAGCACTGCCCCAAGCCATCTCTGAAACCTCTTGGGTTCTCTTTGCCTTATTTTCACCCCTCTACCTGCAGTGCCCTGGCTTTGACAGGACCCCTCCCTTACCCACTCAGCAGTGTGGGGCCTCTGTATATGAGGTTCACCAGCAAAAGAGGGAGATGGAAACTCAGCTTATAACATCACCCATGGTGTCACTCTCATTTCTCCAAAGTCTTCCCTGGTCCAGCCCCACTTTCACACCATGACTCCATTTCCCCAATTTGCCAGCATGGTCGGCAGCCACTGGGGGATGCCAGGTCTTGGTTATAGCCCTAGCATCTGAACAGCTGCGCACAAGCCACAGGAAGACAAATTGTAGTGTTTTCCCACTCGCTTTTTAAATTCCCACTCAATTTTGCCTTAAAAATAAAACTCTACGAAACAGTTCAGCATAGTTTTTTTTTTTTTCTAAAGTCCTCTCTGTATTATCCTTCCCTTTTATCCATCACTGCTTTATCGAAACCTCTTGCTTGAAAAAAATACTGCTCTCAAACCTTCATGAGACTTTGTTTTTGGAACCAGAAGCTCACTCCCAGAAGCTCATAAGACTAGTGACTTGGGGCTTCTGGACAGACTAGAGTTGTTTCTTCTTGCCTTTGGGTTTTTTTTTTTCCCTAGCTACCTATTATATACTAATTAGTTGTAAACTACCTGTTTACAGTGAATCAGAGGGCAGGTTTTGATTTCCCTTTTATAAAACTTCCCTGTCTGGGCTCCTGCTCAGAAGGTATTTCCAGGGAAGAAGAAAAGAGTGCTGCCCCCTCCAGGTCCCCGTGTCTCACTTCACTGTCACACCCTCGGAGCTGAGGAACATTCCCGAGCCATTGTGCGAGGGTTACATCAAGTTAGCCTTCTTTCTTCTGTTTTAGCCAAGGACCATGTGACATACAATTAATATTTAGAATTCACCACAAAAACTGGTTTTAAACGCCAAGATTTATCTAAACTGTCACAGACAGCCGGCTGACAGAGTTTGGAAGTACCGCCTACCCTCTGGGGCTCCCAAACAAAGTGACTTGCACCCCAGCTGAGCTTTCCGAAACTTGTCGAGGCAGAACCACTCAAGACTTCCTGCCAGAGCGGGTCTACCATGTTGGCCTTCGTCACTCAACAGTGCATCTTCCTGGATTCCTCTTCTCCTGTGTTTCTCCCAGGACTGCTGCCTCACCTCCCCTCACCGCAGCTGGTAGACGACTAGGGAGAGGACAACACGCGGAAGATGCAGAGCCACCAGTCTGCTGAGGAGGAAGGGCTGGGAACTCACGCAGATGTCTCTCGCCTCCTCTCTGTTCCGAGTTTCCCTGTGGAGGTGATACGTAGCCGGATGTCTGAGTGGGAGGAGAGAAGGCTGCCCGCTTACCTGGTCTCTGACAGGAAGTCTGAGGAAGCATTTTTGAGATCACCTGTGAGCAGGAAGAGCTGCTTCTTGGCTGCGGTGATGTGGCGCCTTCTTGGTCATCTCCGCCTCCCTGACTCTTCTCTCCCGCCCGCTCCATTCCTCCTCCTGTAGCTGCGCCCCTCCCCACAGCGTTGGGCGGGATCTCTCCAGGACCCCACCTCACTCTCCTTTCCCTCACCTTCCGCTGTCCCCCTGATGCACTGGTTCTCAGATTGACTTCTCTGCCGGGGGCTCAAGTACAGCGTTTCTGATTCTCCGCTGAACTTCTCCTCCCCTTGTCTGCTTGATACTTTTAGTCAGCATTTCCCTAACTCTGAGTCTGCCCCTCCTCTTGTGTCCCATCTTTGTCTGAGGACAATGAAATCACCATCCACCCTCTCAGGCCTTCAGGCTCCAGATTTCAGTCATCTTTGGTGCTCCTCCTTCTTCCCCACTTACTCTTCAAGTCCTGCCCATTTGACATCCCTTCCCTTTCTCCAGGCTTTCTTCCCCACCCCCTTCCTTTCAGCTTGGACCATTGGAGTAGCCAGGCAAGTAGTCACTGCTCCTCTCGTCTCCCTTCCTGCTTGAGCCCCGATCCCAGCTCTTCCTGCTTGTCCTGTCTCCCCTTACCTTTCTGGCTCCTCTTGCGCTGCACTCACAGTACCATCTTATGTCCTCTTCTAGAAGTAGCAACTCTGTGTGCTCTTTCTAGAACTTTCCCTTTCCTACCTCTCCTCCTGTCGGTCCTTCATCTGTCTCTGTTGCCACCTGTTTGAAATCCTGTCCACCTTTCAAGGTCAAATGCCACCTTCTCCACAGAAACCTCTTCTGATTCCAGGTGGAACAACATGTTCTCTTGCTTCTTGGTCCCCACGTGGCACTCTGTTGTGATCATTATGATTCATGTCTTATCTAGTAGGTGCTCAGTCAATGTGAAAGGAATGAAGAACTTTCCTACATATTTTTAGCTGTGTCAGCTAATAGAGCAATGGTTAGCATCACGGGTGGGCCTTGGAGGTAAGTAGAGCCAGATTAAAAACTCCAGCTCCCACACTTACTGCTTCATCTCTGTGAGTCTCAGTTTCTTCACCTGCAAAATGGGCTTGACCATGGTGCGTGCCACCAAACAATTATGAGACAGTGAACCTAAAGACTGCAGAATGCAGAGCTCATACTAAATGAGCTCATACTAAATAAAGGTTGCCTATTATTCACTTCTCCTGTATGTTGGTTTGATCTTGAGGCTGATCATTATTCTGTTGAGCAGAATAAAAGAAACGTCAGATGTTGGCATTGGGCAGCCATTTACAATTCAGACTCTTCTGGAGAGGAAGCTGAGTTTCCCTCTCGTGTGGATCTAGACTCTCTTCCCGTCTTTTCTCTTTGGTGTGGTTGTGTGAGTACAGTATCTGGTGCTACCTGGGCTCTTGTCCCAGTCAGCCTTGCCCGTGCTGGGTCTCCTGGGGCAAGCCACCCTCCAGCCCTCGCATTCAGGTCCCTCATTGCTCTCTGCCCGACTTTCCATACCGTTGTTTCCTCCTCCTCTTCAGCCTCCAGCTGAGTGGGTCCCTGGGGTCAGCTTCCAACTGTCAGCACCTGCCCTCCCCCAAAAGAGAAGGAATGTCAAACCTGTGGGTTGCTAGAGCAGGCAGGAGCCTTAGATGCAATCTTTGTCACCCCTTACTTCACAGGACTGGACACTGAGACCCGGATGTTGAGGGGTGCACCCAGGGTCACACAGCTGGGAGATGCCAAGCTGGGTTCCCAGTGAGACTTTCTAGTTCCCTGCATCACTGCAAGCACCCCCAGGCTCCTTCCCCAAACCCCCCCCACCCTTCCCCCCATGCTGGGCTGACACTTCCTGACCATTATGTGCTGGGGTCACATCACCAGTCCCCGAGAACCCATGGCTGAGTCCCTGAGAGATGACTGTCTGCCACTGAGATTTTTAGAGTCAGTCACAGCCCTGGATACTTCTCAGGTTGTCTACCTGCTCTTGTGACCATTTTATATCAAATGTCCCTCGGAATGAAGAAGGCGCATTAATATGCATAAGGCGGCTGGCAAATGGCACCAGGGCAGGCTCCCTCTTTGCCCTGAGGCAAGGCTGGGGCAACACTGAAGTGCAGGATGTGGTACATACTAGGTTGAAGGAATTTGGAGGACAGATACATGTTACTGTAAGATCTAGTTCCTTTAAAGCTTCATCACTTTACGATAATGTGGGCATATTTGCAAATACAACTCTAGCTCTACTTCTCACTAACGGTGGAACAAATGGGGATGCCCTTCCCCCTCCGACCCTAGTCCTTTCTCCCCCTCATTGTCCTTTGGCAACATCCCTCCTGTGTCCCCTCCACTCCCCGCCCAGGAGGAGGGATCCTCTACCACATCACCCTTCCCTCAGGACCTTTGCCTCTCCAAGGAGGAAGCTTGGACCAGGAAAAGCTTCACAGCTGGGACTCGGTGGTGGACTTGTACATGTGAGGGCAGGGACATCAGCTGTGTGTGAAGAGTCCTTGCTGGTGACCCTGAAACCCTATCACCGGGGTACGGGCCTGACTCAGGTGGCCAGGCCACAGTATCCTTCCCCTTTCTTTCGGATGCTGCAGCCCTGGCTTCACTCAAGTTCAAGCTCCACCAGGTGTCAGCCAGCTGCCCTCTCTCCCTCCCCTGATAGTCAGCCCCACGTTGTGTCATCTTTGTCATTTGCTGCCTTGTGTGCATTTGTGTCTAGATGCCCCGGGCTAGACTGTGAGCTCCTTGGGAGTAGGAATCCTGTATCATGTTTCATATTCATCTTTGTTCCTCTGTGGGGCTTCACACGGAGCTTTGTCAACACTCCCTCTGCATCTGCTGTGAATGGAGGAAGAAAGAAAGGAGTGAGCGAGTGAGCGAGTGAGTGAGAAAGTGAGCGAGTGAGCGAGTGTCCTAGGTGAAGACAGCATGGCGCTCTTCAACCCGGTTTTGTAGGCTTGGTGCCCATGGCTTTTTTTTCTTTTCCCCTTTGTCAGGTGGCTCGACTCTTTCATTTTGTCTCCTCTTTGGACCTCAGAGAAGGGCAGGTAACCCCGTTGAGAGATGTGACTAACTCCAAACCGATCCAGTCAGGTAGAGAGGCTAGCAGCCCCCTCTGCCCACCACCAACCCATGGTCTGGATCCAAGCCAGGTGTTTCTTCTCCCGACACCTGTGTGTGTATGTGTGTATTAATCCCAGAGCCAGTCCCACTTCAGCATCCTTCCAGAGCCTCTTTTTTGTGTTAATTTGGTAGCAGCTAACATGTGATTAACTTACTTGAGTTTTGTTTTTTTTTTTTCTTTGTTTAATGCCGAGAGAATGAGTTGAATCTGATGATTGATGCTGTTGTGGGAGAAATCCTGTCTCGTTGTTTCTTTCTCCTTTGTTTGTTAATCTAACGCTATGTCACCATCAAGGCGCCCCATCTTCATCCAGCATGTCGAAAAGGAGCCTGCTTGGCAGTGATGTGGAGCATGTGTAGCTATAGAGGTTAACTCTGTCAGCGAGGTGGGTAGCCCTTTAGAAGGAAGCACTAACTCTCTTTTTGAATTACCAGTGGGAAATGTGGTTATGCTGGTGGCTTTCTTATCAATTGCCTGACTCACTAAAACCTATTGTCTTTATTCTCTTTGTCATCAGTTACAGGCATTCGATATCTGTGAAGGCTCTGCTGGAGCCTTCCCCTGTGACTTGGTGTGTCTCTCTGGTAAAGAGGACCTCATCAAGGGCTTGCAGCCAAGCTTAGCTGCTGTGTTGAATCCGGGCTCTGTGGGCCCTAATGGCAGGCATCCTATTAATGGTAAATTGTTTTACTTGGAATGCCAGATTATTAAAGGTCTGGGTTTTCCAGGAACACACCCCCTCCCCTGACTAAGAAAAACATCAAAATGGGCACTTGGCTGGCTCAGTCCGTAGAGCACGCAACTCTTGTTCTCAGAGTTGAGAGTTTGAGGGCCACGTTAGGGGTAGAATTTACTTTAAAGAAAGATAATTAAAAAAGAAAAACATTAAAACATACAGAATTTGGTGTGTGTTGGCTAAGTGGCTTTCTCATTCCTTACCAATTGAGGGAGAGATTAAAGATCTCATATTAATAGAAAGTTCAGTGACACAGTTTACCTTTTGAAGTCTTATTTTCTAGGAGTTTTAGTTAGAAAATAAAGATTAAAGAATTAGGAATGGATTACCCTCCCTTGTCCCCAGGCACATCTGTGGAATTTCTGGGGGTTCTAGGAGCACCGATGAAAGAACCCCCAGGCCATATTGTGTTTACATGCCCAGAAAGCAGCCAACTGGGTCTGTGAAAACAAACAACATGTAAACAAGCAACAATAACAGAACTGGGTAGACGTGCTTATAACACCATAGGGAATGAAGAAGTCAGGAGTACAAGAGATTATAGGTAAGTAAGAGATTTGTTCTCATGGAAGGCTGAGTATGTCTCCCTTCTCAGTCCCATGATGACAGCCTTTGGAGAGACTCTTCCAGAGGTGGGCTGGTAAGGACAGTGCTGACATGTGGTATGACAGCCCCAGGGACAGGCTCAAATGTACCTGAAGTAGGCTGACCTAGCATTCTTAGCTTTTCCTATGGCTCATATTCTAAACTGAGTGTTGGCTGGGGAGGAAGTTGATACAGGACTTTAAACACACACACACACACACACACACACACACACACACACACACACACGCTGGAATCTATTCATCCATCAGAGTTGCCATGGGAGACCCAACTTTTATTTTAGAGATTTTCAAATAATTCTAGAATCCCTTATTTTGGAATTGCAATCAGAGCCAGATAATGAGCCACAGAAGAGGGTCGTAGATTCCTGAACTCAGAAGTTTCCAGTTGGAAGGGAATCTTGTTCAGTGCTTTAATTTCTCAATGAGGTTGCAAGGCTGAGAAAGACCAAGGTGAATTGGTCAAGGCCCCTCATAGCAGAGTTGAGTCTAGGCTCTCGGAGCTGGACAGTGAATACATTGCACTGTCTAGAGACACCACTTCTTCCTTCTCTGTTCTCATTTATTTTTTAAAAAATAGTTCCGTGTCATTCTTTTTTGGTCTAGGTGGCATTTGTCAGCATCACGCAAGCCCTGTATTTACAAAAATGGGTCCTCAAGGCCATCTTGGGAAAGTGCTGTGAGTGTTCTGAAAATGAATTGGTAATGATTTCTTAAAGGTAATACACGTTTATGGTATAAAATCCTAAAAGCACAGAAGAGGGCATGCAGTGAAGAGTTGGTCGTACTCCTGCCCCTGTCCTCCACTGGCGCGGCTGCTTTAAAAGAAACCTGTGACCTTTCAGCAGGCACTTTCACCAATGCATTCATTTGGCCATTAACCCAGGATAAGGGTGATAGCCCCATCTCCTTAGCAGACAAAACTGCACAGACCTCCTCTGGCACAGAATGAAGTGGCAGCTCTGAGTGGAGGGTGACCAAGAAATCTACTTCTCCTTCCACTTGGCCCCCATCTTCACCTACCCACGTCCTCCAAGGCCAGGTCATGTGTGGTCTCCTGTGGTAAGCCTGGCCTCTCTGACCTTTGCACCCGCCAGCCCTCTGGCATTTCTCATACACTCCTTGAGGACAGAGCTCGAGTCCCTGCTCCACAGGATGCTCCTTCCGGTCTGGGACCCTGGCCAATGCACTGGGTGGAGGTGGGGATTTCCTGTTGCTGCACGTTACTGAGGGGATTGCTCAGTAAATGGCCGTATGTTCCTTCATTGAACTCCTTGACCCCTACTGTGTATCAGACAGAGAGGCAGACACCAAGGCTGCACTAGTAAATAAAACAAACAGTCTAGAGGAGAAGACAAACCAACAAACAATAGCAGTAGTTAAATATAATTGTGTGACATGCTACAGGGAATCCCAGACTGCACTGAGAGCCTATGTCAGGTTGCTGAGCTGGTCAGAGAAAACTTCACGGAGAAGTGCAACCATATTGCATTGAACCTAAAATGCTGTGGTTTCTAAGATATACTGTTATCTTATGTACCTCTAAGAAAGAAGATATTGCCAATTAAATTAGGACAGAATGCTTTTGTGTTTAGAATTTTTACTTCTGCTTATCAAAAGGACTCTTTTAGACTAGTTTAGACATAGATTCTTCGTGTGTCACTTTTGTACATACATTAAAAGGAACATATAAGCACAATCAGTTGGTTGAGGTCTTCCTAACCTTAGTTCTTCACTTTCTGAGTCTGACTCTTCTGAATCACTTCTCAGCTGAGCTCCTCCATATCCCTTTATGACTATGTCATATCACTGCCTTCCAGAGCACTGGTGATACAGAGCTCTTGTCTCTGGGATTTTCATCCACGCTGCCGATACCCATTCTGCCAGGTTGGATGCTGCCACTTTCTTGATCTTACCAGAGGTGTCAGTGGAATGTGTTTCAGACAACCGGGACTCCTATTTCTTCTTCACGTGGTTCTTAATGGTTTGTGGTTCAGTTCAGTTGTCCAGTCCATGCCATGAGGAATAATAACCAAATGCATTCATATGTAGACAATGACAGTGATAGATATCAAGGCAACAATAATTGTAAGACACACCCCCATCTCAGAGATGAGAAAAATATGTACGTCTTGAAATTGATTAAAGTCATTTACAAGAAGTCTAGGAGTAAGTGGGTGCTGTCATTATTCTAGTGAGGAAGTGATGTCAAGGCTCTGGATGGATGTTTCTATGAGTCTCTTAGTCACAAGATGGCAGCTCCACCATGCTCAGAGGCAGAAAACAGGGAGCAGGGTCAGGCCTTTCTTCTCTTAGCAAGAGAAAATACCTTCCCCAGAAATCCCTTAGCAGATCTCCCCTTACATTGGGCAGAATTACATCACATAGCCATCCATCGCTACAAGGGGGAATTGGGAAATCTGTTTTTTGTTTGTTTGTTTGTTTTAACCATGTCAAGAATGGGGTTGGGGATGACTTTTGGATGGCCAACTAACAGTATAACCCACTGTGGGCAAATTCGTTTGAGATACAGTGAGTGAACCTGAAACACTGTAGGACCTCAAAGGCCTTAATATTGTAATGTGGCTCATTGAATTATGGAGAATATGGCATTAAACTTTAACAAACTTAGGGGATCCAACTTTATTTTCACAAAATAGGAAGCCCAATTTTGCGGAGTACCAGTGAACAATTCTTGGTTGTTCCCAGAATAATAAAATGGAGGTTCTTCAGAGCAGAGCCAAAGTGGCAGCGTGGATTGGGGTCTGTGGAAAGCGAATGGCAGTGAGGTTTGGAGAGGAGCCTGAGCAGGGCTGAGAGGTTTACAAATGAGAGAACCATATCAATTCTAACCATTTCAGATTGTTTTGACAGATAAAGGCTAATTTGTTTTCGAGATCTTGTATCCATGCTGCTGTGATGTTGCCTGAGTCAGGACTGTGTTGATACAGAGCGACTATTATCCCTTTTTCTTTCCTAACCTCTGCCACTTCCAGTCTTCATGATGCTCGTGATATTGGAGCTAGGCTGGCTGGCTGGCTTCTGGGAGTGGAACTGAGTGCTTTGCCGAAAAGGACATGTACGGTGTCCGCTGCTGCATGCTCTCAGATACATTGCTGAGCATTTTGCAAGAGCTGCTAGACACATTGATGGAGTTCGTCCCCGGCCATTTATTTGGGCTTGGGGTCATGAAGCCCCTCCGTGTCCTTTTGGCCAGATGCTCTCTTTTGATTTTTTATTTTGACAACAACTTGTGTGTCTCAGGCAACAGTATCCTCCTCACTGTCACCATCATCATCATCACCATCACCATCATAACTGGCATTTTTTGAACACTTACTATGCATTGGGCTTTATAATGGATAGTATTTGGGCATAAACTCATGTAATCCTCATCATGTGGATGCTCCTTGGCAGAGAATATTGAGGGGTGGACAGAGGTGAAGGTCACCCAGCTATTAGTGATACGGCTGTAATTTGACTCTAGTCTGATTCTAGAACCCTTGCTCTTAATCTTCACTTTCTGTAGCTTCTGGTACGGCAGCTCTGTGTGGTTATTTGTACATTTGTCTTTTTACATTTTGTCCGAAATCGAGCTGTATATTTGGTGTTTCCTAAGAACACCTAGCACACTGTCTTGCCCAGAGAACTTGTCCTTGATAAATAATTGTTGAACAGAAGTAACTGAACGGGAGGAAGACTGAAAGCGAGCCAGTGAGTGGTCTTCTTGGGCGTGAACCTAACGCTGAATGACTCCACTGTCCACAGCAGTATTTCTCTCCTCTTTTCAGAGTCCGTTTTTGTCCTTTAGTCCTCTCATTTCTTCTAAGTTCTCGATGTCCCCTAAAATGCTTCCAAGTGGGTCATTGGCTGATAGGTTTTGGAGGGGATTATACTGGGCAGCTACTCCCACCTGGTTTTTGTGGCACAGACCACCCAACTGTTAATGTCTAGAAGGTGAGCCCTCAGACCCCTTGGCCACCATCGTGCAGTGTGGTATCTGAGGCTACCAGGGGGATTTCCATCTCTTTTTTACATCAGACATCCCTTTGCCTGGATTTACAATTTGAATTGTATCTGTTTGATTACTTAAACAGTTTTCCTTTTTGCTGTTAGTTTCCTAGAGATGTTTTTATATCTTTGGTAGAACTGATCTTTTTCATATTTTCATGCATCTTTGTTTTATTCTGACATTTCTTCTAGACCTGTCTGCAAGCTCCTTTTGTTTCCCCCCTTCCCTCTAACGAACTCATTCTGCATTTGCTCCTTTATCTGACTGGCTCTTTGACTAGTCACTTCTATGGACTGCTGTGCTTTGTTGGCCTTTTTCATTGCCTTTTTTTTTTTTCCTCCTTAAGTAAAATGAAAAAAGTCCTCCAAACCCTCTGCCATGTTGAAAGCGTCCCACCAAGCTGTTTTGGTGCTTGTTTGTTTCATCAATCCCACCCCCAATCCAGAGCCCTCTTGTTAGCTGTTCTCACTGATTTTGTGCTGATCTGTTGGTTCTGTTCGATCTGTCGTGCCTTATTGTCCCCAAGTCCTCTAGCTCTCTAGAACCACTCTTTCCTTCATTATCCAAACAGAATACCTCCTCCCCCTTCCCCTGCTGTCCCATGTACCCATGGGAAGTCTGCAGGTCCTTCAGTATTTCTGACGACACCAAACTTCATCCATTTGCTTGCTGGTTACTTGCCTGGCTCCTTCTGCTCCAATCCCAACCCAATTCTCAATAACCCCAGTCTCCTACCAGAGCCCATTCCCCTCTCAGGTTCCTTCTCCCCCAAACACAAGCTCCCTCTCCAGCCCCTGAGGCGCCCCTGAGGGAAAGCCGCTCTCCCTGAGGCTTCACTGTGATCCGTTTCACTCTGACACAGATTCTCTCACCCAGACAGCAAGGACCTTCCCTTTCATAAGTATAATGGATTGATCTTGCTTTCCTAAACAAAAGAATAATTTTCCCCTGAGATGAATTCTGTGACTCTCTCAGAATATGAAATGGTTATAGTCAGCAGAGTTTTTTTTTTTTTCTTAGTATCATTTTTTTCCCCTTCCTGATTCATTACCTTTTGGGTATTTTATGAAGCTCAAATGCGAGAATGGAAGTAAATGTGCCTCATAAACAGTAACATGAACAGATAAGAGAAATTGCTATTGTCAAACATTTTAAAAAATACTGGCTGAATATTATTTCCTTGGAAAAGAGTAAGGACTGAGCACATAGATGATTATGTTTTGCTCTTTCTGACCAGATCCTTGTGTACTGGGAACTGAGCAAAATGTGGCTATGTAGGGATTTTTATTTATGTCAAGCCAGAGAAGCAGCAAACAACCCCTCAAGAGCAGGAACTGCAGGCAACAATTATCCCCTTGGCCCTGGGTCTGTCCCCGGCTCTAGCTCATCCTGCGATGGGGGGCATCTGAAGGACATGAAGGAGCCGGGAGCCAGAGGAACAATTACTGAGACCCACAGGAGGCCCTGGAACATTCTGGGCCTTGAGCCTCTCAGTGCTCCCAGCAAGTCCACCAGGCACCTGCCCCTCTGCAGAGTCCTTCCAGCTCTTGAGTTCCACCTGGCTGACTGTCAGAATCCCCTTTTGTGGTGTCTGCCCCCCACAACTGCCTGTGCGGTGTGGGGCAGACCTCTGACGCGTGCCCCCTCCTGTGTTGTATCCAGGGACAGGGTGCCTTATCGGAGAGACTCCGGAGCTTCAGCATGCAGGACCTCACCACCATCAGGGGTGATGGTGCCCCTGCTCCCTCCAGCCCCCCCCCACCGGGGTCTGGGCGAGCCAGCAGCAAACACGGCCAGCCCAAGATGTCCAGGAGCGCTTCTGAGAGCGCTGGCAGCTCAGGTAGGTGTCCTTCACTCCTCCCCCTTCCCAGTTTCTAGGCCTTGCTTTCACTGCGAGCGGCCCGGTCCACACCACGTGCCGTGTAACCTGGAGTTGCCGTCCACACAGATGTCCGTCCGATCGTGCCAGGCCTGCCGAGAGGCAGAGCACCACTTGGGCC